>NC_134107.1:22369536-22994536 GCF_040939455.1 Microcebus murinus
CTGGCTCTAGTTTCTAGCTCTTTACAGTGCTCCCAGAAGCAAACTCTCAGAGGTGGCAGGCGGTGCCCGATTGGAGGGCTGGCTCCCAGCTTTGAGAGCTCTGTCTCTGAGCACGTGCATTCTGATGATCGTACTGCATCCTGCGCTTATTACCTCTGTCTTACCGCACTGTTCTCTTTTGGGTTTTTCCTCTTCTTCTAATGTGTTTTAAACTAACTCCTTTTATGAAGTTATCACCACTGAAATTCTAGTGCAGTTCCTGATCTCCTGACTGGACCCTGACTGAAGCAGTGGGGAAGGCCCCTGGGCTTGTGGACTTCAAATTCAAGGTGGGGAAGACAGACAACAAACTAATAAAACGGAAAGTAGTAAAAAGCGTTATGATGAAAAATCAGACAGGTAATGGATGGAGCCTGGGCTACTTAGATGAGGTAGCTGGGGAAGCTCTCCCTAAGAAGGTGACTTTAAGCAGAGAAAGAAATAATTTTCTACCCCTGCAAGAATGTTGCAGGGAAAGACAGCAGTCAGTGCAAAGACCCATGGAGGGCGTGGGCTTGTGCTCAGGGTCAGAAGGAACGCTGGAGTGTGCAGCGTGGAGCAAGGGGAGGTGCTGCAGAGGGTGAGGTCCCAGAGGAAGACTGGGCTAGATCTTGTGGGCCTCCTTAGCCAAGGGTCCGTTTTTGTTTTTGTAAATTCTCAGTGTGTTGGAAAGGCTCTAGAGAGTTTTAAACCGTGGTGGATGACAAGATCTGACTTACATTTTAAAAAGATCTCTCTGGCTGCTGAAGGGGGGCAGTTGGCAGGGAGCAAGAGCAGAAGCTCTCTTCCCCCCAGAGCAGATGGTAGGCACCTTTCAAGGACGAGGAAATTGAGGCCCAGAGAGCTAACAGGACCTGTGCTAGGTCACTCCATTTTGGACTTTTGGCTCCCCAGTCAGTACTCTTTTGTGGCTACCCACGCTCTAAGTGAGGCACAACTGACTCAGCACCAGGCAAAACTTCTTGGCCTAGTCTATAAAGAAGGCAAAGCCCCTTGGGCAGCCAAACACATGCCCCTGACAATGTTCCTGCTTCATACAAAGTCCCGTTATGTCCAACTCGTGGTTCATCCAGGTCACACCATTCCAGTTGGTCACAGTAAGAGGAGGGGAAAGCCTAGAAAGAAAACGAGGCTCCTGGGGATTTCTTGCAGATATTGTGTGAATGAGCACGTCCTGAAGGCTACGTATTCTCCTTTCCTCTTCCGCAACACTCAGTCCAGCAACAAATCCTTCTGACTCCCCTGCAAAACATTTCCCGACACTGTTCCCTTTTCTCCAGGGCTGCCAGGAAGCATACCTTTGGGAAGCACATTTTCTGTTCTACCCCAAAGGGCACCATCCACATAGATTAAAATATGAGTCATGCCCCCTGGAGTTGTGCAATGTTTCTGCTTCTCTCCCTCCCCACTCAGGCCACCCTCGTTCAGCCATCATCTTGTCTGTCACTGGTTCTACTGCAGCTGAGACCCAGGTCTTCTGCAAGCTAAGACAGGCCAGGTGGGCCTCACAGGAAGAGGGAAAGTGACACTGATGGAGTTGAACAGGCATTAGGGGCATTCTGAATAGAAGGGAGGAATTTCTTTATAAGTAGTGGTAGGAGTAACAGAACATTTCTATGTGCTTCAGGCAATAGGTCTTTGCTTTATTGAAAGACCCCTTCCCTCCTGTGAATTTTTGGAGATAAGTGGAAATGGCTGGATGGGTCCAGAGTGTGCTACTGCAGTGATCTCAGCTATTAACAATCCTTCCTCACAGCTCTGGAAAACAGAGGGATGGAGGACTCTGGACAAAGCTGTCCAGAGAGATCCTTCCATGCTTGGGAGCTTCAGAGACCTCGCAGGCATGACCTTCGGGAAACGCCAGAGCCCACGACATCATTCTGAACTAGAACTAAATTCTGATTGGCTATCTCTGCCTGCCTCAGTTTATTCCTCTCACTGATTGGTCAGGTTCTTCTACCCATGGCAGATGCCTGCTCCTGCTGCTGGATCCTCCCACCTGCCACAGTGTCACCTGGGATTGGCTGGGTTCTGAAAGGCCAGGCTGGCTTGCCTCTTGCCACCATCAGATTCTTCCTCATTAAACAAATGAATCACAATCCTAATTAATTTGAGCAACAGAATTTATGTAACTACTCCCAGCAGGATGTCTGCTCTCAGTCGGCAGCGAGATTAATTCCTCTCTCTGGGAAATTCCAGCTGTGCTGGTCAATAAACCTTAATGATGGCTGAAATCTCCCACCTGTCTCTGCTCAGGGCAGGTAGCCCCTGCTAACCAGACCCCTAGTTGGCTTGGTGCAGTGCCCCAGACAACATGAGGACAAGGACAAGAACCTTCCAGCTAGATGTGTCCTGAGCCACATAGAGCACACAGTAGGTGTTCACTTAAAGACAGGGCCTGCTCATTCCAGGGCTGCACTTAACGCCCACAGGAGGTGTTCCATTTCTACTTATAGAATGAATAAGAGATTGTGTGCTGCTCAGATGCTTACAAAACTGTCTTGGAATCCTGACTTGCAACCAAGCCCCTCTGGCTCCTTCCATCTTTTGCTCCCCTATTTGGGGTGAGCATATCCAATTCTATCATTTTACTATTTTGAACTTTCCCAACTCAGAAATTTGGGACTAAGTGTTCCATGCCCTTGAACTGTCCCAGCTCTCTCTCTCCAAAACAGGCCCGAGGCCGGCTGCCTGGGAGGGGAGGGTAGCGAAGTGGAAAGTGTTCCGGAATTAGTGCTAATTCTGGCTCTGCCACTTACTCAGTGTACGTCACCTCTCTGTTCTTAACCTTTCTCCGTATGGAAACAACACGAGGTTCTTGGGAAGATTAAATAAGAAAACACGGTGAAAATGTATCGCACGGTGCTTGCCTCATTTAATTAGCGACAGACAGTGTCTTAGGCAATGGGGATACAAGGGTGCTCAGGCAGATGCGATTCCTACGCCCAAAGAATTTAATTTCCAGGACACAACAAGCAAGCAAGCCAACATATAAGGTAATCTTAGTTAGGGATCAGTGCTCAGCAAACATAAAATAGAAAAGTGTTATGGGAAGGGACTGAAGGGAATGGGGAACTCTTTGAGGGGGTGTCATTTGAGTTGAGACCCAGATGACAGGAAGGAACTCACCACATGAAGATTTGGGGGGATGACATTCTAGAAAGAGGGAAAAGACATTGCAGAGCCCCTGAGGTGCGAGTGAACTTGGCATGATCAGTTTGAGGATTCTGCTCTGCATCGTACAGGTGAACGGGCTAAGGTTTGAAAGGATTGAATGATTTGCCCGGCCACCTACCTAGGGGGTACTAGGGTCAGGCTTGGAAGCCAGGTCGCCCGCTCTTCAAGGGTGGAGTGCTTGCCATGACAGCACAAAGAACATGTAAAAGAAAGGAAAAGCGAGTGGAATGAGGGAAGGGAGGAACAGACTGTCTTGTCCTCCACCAGATCTAAATCTGTCCCTTCCTGACAATTGGCAGGACTGTAGCACCTGGCTCCCATGAGAGCCTTCCGACTCTACTGGCCCGAGTTGACAATGTCAGGCACTGCTAGCCCTGACATCTCTCTCAACGAAGTCAGTTACAATTCCTTCTTCCTTTTCAAGAGGAAAGACCCAATTACTTTTATAATTTGGAGTTTTCTTCCTGATTATAATACATGTTCACTATAGAAAATTTAAAAAAAGTAAAAATCAATAATTGCAATTTCTGGAATTTTTGGTGTCTCTTTTTTTGGTAAGTTCCTATGCATGTAGATACTTTATAAGGTTATGAACACGCTGCACATACAGGAAAAGTCTTCAAATGCATTTTTATTGTGACAACTGTATAATAGTTCACTATATGAACCAGCCCAAATATAACTATTTTAGGGCTTTTATTATTATAAATAACACAAAGAATCTTCTTACATGTAAATACGTCATATCCTAACAGAGTAGGGGAAATGCTCCCCAACTGAGTGCTGTAGACTGTGCCCAGGGAAATCGTTTTTTTAGTTGGGAGGAACAGGGACATATGTGTTCCCAAACACCCTGCCCTTCAGTGTGTAGCATAATTCACTGTTGCTCTCTACTGAGAAATGGACATTGTCACACTTTCCCCAACTTTACCTTTATGCTCAGCTTCTCCCTGTTGTTGTGGTCACAGCAAGGATACAATGGGGGAAAGGAGGAGAAAGAAAGGTGAATGCAATCTGGTGCTACATTCTGAAACAATAAAGATATTGTACTTTGGATACAGGAATACTCATTTTTATAAATAATAAGTTGGCAGACAGGTGAGAGGGCCAGGCTCAGACCCTGGGCTCATTATGCCAGAGTCGAAGGCAGGGGTGGGGAACCTGTGGCCTTAAGGCTACATGTGGCCTTCTACATCCTTAGGTGTGGCCTTTTGACTGAATCCAAATTTTTCAGAATCCTTTTTTAAAATACATCTTTGTTTGTCTCTTATATTATTTTATTTTTAAAATGAATGTATTTAAAATACCAAAGAACAAATCAAATGTCAATGTAATAATCCTTCCAGATTGACCAGCACAATTAGAACATTAATAAGCCATAAGGGCTAAACTGATGGCTGCTATGTTCATGATTTAGTTCTAACTTCCCCTACCTGACTGGTGCCATTACTGCACGAGGCTGGTTGGTGAGAGTTTATGGGGGTCGAGTACGCCAGTCTGTTATCAGCTTTTGACAACGGGGCACTGTGTTTCTGTTTGAAGTGGAATTTGTAATAGTTGCACAGCTCCATGGTATTTTTTCATTCTGTCTGCTTAGTAGCCCATCATGTTAAAGAAGACCAAGAGAACACTGAAGGAAGAAAATAGATTTCTTAATGAGGGTTGGGAATTGCAATATTATCTTGTTTCTGCTGAAGATAAGAGGATTTGCTTGTGAAATTCAATGCTCGTTAGCATTATAACACTCATGAAGACCACAAATATTTTAAATTAGAGGGAGAGGCAAAAAAGGCTATATTGCAGAAATTAAAAAATGAAAAAAAAAGTAAAGACAATTCTTTCAAGCACAAATAAGACCTGGAAATAATACTATTGAAGCAATTTACAAAGTAGCTTATATACTGGGGGGTGGGGGAAATGAAAGCCATCCAGTGATGTGGAAATTGTGAAACAATGCTTTGTCCAAGTTGTAGGATGCTTAGACCCTGATGTTTCAAAGTACAAACAACTGCCTCTTTCAAGAACCATAACTGATTGGCAGCATTAATTAGCCTTCAACTGAACAGAACAACTTCATGCAATACTTCAAAAGGAAAATATATATTATTTAATAATTTTGGATTAATCAACTGTTACTACTGACGTGGCACAGGTTTTATACTTTATTCAGGTCATAACAGAAGATTTTCATTGCTACTAAGAGTTTTGGGCACTCTTGTGAACAGAACACGGGGAATAAGTATCTTCAACAACTTTCAAGATACATGTCTTGAAGTTGGATTGAATTTGGTAAATTTATTGAGTGTATGTACAGATGGTGCACCTTCCATGGCAGGAAAGCTTGAAGGATTTATTGAACAGATAAAAAAGTATTAACAGATCCAGATGCTCTCATTTCTTTTTATTGTATCTTGCATCAACAAAATCTGTGCTAAAGCTACTATTTCAAGTGACACTTTGCAAAAAAGTTGTAAGTATTGTTAACTATATTTGTGCAAATGCAACATTGTGTCAGTTTTATAACAACCCAAACTCGAAAGATGAGGAACTCAGTGTGGATTTGCCATATCACATTCTCAAGTGCGTTGGCTATCATAGGGACAGGTATTAGCGAAAATTTTATCTTTGTGAGAACAGATAGATAGTTAAATTTTATAAAGAACAGAATCAGCAATGTGAATTATTGAAAGAAGATTCTATAGGAATGCAGTATTTCTGTGTGATATGGTCAATCAATATTTCTTTGCAAGGTAAAGCTAAGTCCATATATGATAGGTGGCAAAAAAATCCAAGCATTTTGAAAAACAGATCTTTTTTGAAAGCATTTCTTTTTCAAAAGGAAATATCAGATGGAACATTTCTCCCAGTTAGCAAAGGTCATTGATGAGCAGAATGATATATACGAATCATTTGAAGAATATGAAGCCATTATAGACCTATTAATTAGAGAATACAGTGAAAGGTTCACTGACTGTGAGAATCATGACATCACACTCAAATTGGCATTTCAGCCTCACCTAGTTGATATCACCAAGGCACCTAAAGAACTACAGATGGGATTGAGCTCTCAGTAGATGACATTTTAAAGTCATTGTTTAGGCCGGGCCGGGCGCAGTGAGTCACGCCTGTAATCCTAGCACTCTGGGAGGCTGAGGTGGGAGGATTGCTCGAGGTCAGGAGTTCGAAACCAGCCTGAGCAAGAGTGAGACCCCGTCTCTACTATAAATAGAAATTAATTGGCCAACTAATATATATAGAAAAAATTAGCCGGGCATGGTGGTGCATGCCTGTAGTCCCAGTTACTCAGGAGGCTGAGGCAGAAGGATCGCTTGAGCCCAGGAGTTTGAGGTTGCTGTGAGCTAGGCTGACGCCACAGCACTCACTGTAGCCTGGGCAACAAAGCGAGACTCTGTCTCAAAAAAAGAAAAAAATAAAAAAATAAAAATTAAAAAAAATAAAAAATAAAAAAAATAAAGTCATTGTTTAATTCTAAGAAAGATCCAATTGAAATATGGAAAAATGCAGTAGAATACCCATGCCTTCAGCAACATGTCCAAAAAATGCTTTCTTGCTTTTCAACCATTTATTGTTGCGAGTGTACATTCTCCTACCTAACCCAAATCAAGATGACCTTAAGGTCAAAAATGACTGATACCCATCTAGAGAATCAGCGGAAACTACAGAGCTCCATGCTGCAACCAAATATTCAAATTCTTTCCAACAAAAAGCAGACATAACAAAGTCATTAAAAGGTTAGTTGACTTTAAAATTAACAAATAGTTTTTGTTTTTGAAATTATTAAGTGCACAGTAGTTAGATTTTTACAAAATAATGTACATTTTAAAAGTATATCTAATTGAAGTTTCTTGAATGTGGCCTTATTTGATAACACCTAAATTAAAGCAGCCTTCCAACATGAAAAAGTTCCCCATTCCTGGTCTAAGGTGACTATATTTGGCTTCTGTAGGGGCCTGTCATGGGGGCAGGCATGGGAGGCACGGGTCAGTGGTTATGTCCCAGGTTTCAGTCTGAAATATCAGTTCTTAGTGAGCTCATAGCCGAAGAAGGACCAGATGCACCAAAGTAAGGCGAGCACAAAAATGAGGTTTATTGAGAAGACAGGATTACAGAGCAAGAGCAAGATATAGGTTCACAGAGTATGATACATACACCACAGAAGACGGGATCCACTGTCACAGCAAAGGGAGAGCAAAAGGGCTTGGTTATGGTCTGCACTTTGTTTTATAGTGCTTGGATTGGGACCTCCCTGTGGCTGAGACATCACCATGGAACCACTTTGGATAGTTCGGAATTGCATGACCTGAGTCTTAGACTATGCATGTACATTGTTCTAGGTCAATTTCTGGAGTCTATGGTACCTATGCTGCTTGGCCTGTGGGCTAGAGAGTCCTCTGAATTCTTTTGCAGTTGGTGCACTAAGTTCTGACTGGCAGATTTGCAGGGCATTCCCTCCTACCCCAGGTATGGCCATAATTCAGGGCAGGATTAAAGTGGGATTAAGGATTAAGGGCAGGACCAAGATGGGGGCCTGGGGCCCACCTTTGTCTTTCTTCCCAGGTGGGGCAATTGCACCAAGGCAAGTCACTCACTTGCATCCCTAGGAGACCTGGAATCCCTTGCTATTGTCAATGGAAAAAAAGACCAAACTCTGTAAAATAATTTTAAAGAGATTTACTCTGAGACAAATTTGGGGACCACGACCCAGAGCCATTCCCTAGAAGCCTTGAGCAAGTGGACTCGGTGTGGCTGGGTCACAGTTCGGTTTTATACAATTCAGGGAGACAAGGGTTATAAGTAAAGTCATAAATGAATACGTGGGAGGCATAAATTGGTTTGGCCCAAAAGGGTGGGCCTTCTCGAAAATGGGGGGGTGCTTACAGGATATATAGGTGGGTTTAAAGATTCTTTGACTTGTAATTGGTTAAAGACATGAAGCTTTGTCTAAGTGCTTAGAATGTTTTAACATAAATTGTTTATCAGAGATAAGCCACCAGACATTGATTTGTTGTATAAATTGAGGACCTACAGGTGTGTCTTGCATACCCTTAGGGCTGCTAATGGGTTGCAAAGGATGTCTCCAAGAAGGGAGGGGGGCATGATGAGGCGTGTCTCCTCCTGGCAGGCAATTTAGTTTTGGGATATCCCTTTGGCCACGAGGGGGTCCATTCAGTTAGTGGGTGGGGAGTGAACCTTAAGATTTTATTTTAGTTCACACTACCTAACAGTTCTAATCACTGGGGGTGTTGGGTTGGGGGGGGCACCTGTAGTAGGCCTGGAGAACAAACCTAGTACCTAGGGGATGACCGAGAAAGCATTTGAGGCCCTGGGGTGGGGGCCTACATTCACTCTCACTGGGGCAGAGAAGGTGGTCTGCCTCCTGTGGCTGGTGCTCAGGTTAAAGCTCCTCCTCTGGGCTGTGACCATCACCACATCTTGTCCAGGTTCCTGTTTGGTCTGAGAAAACAAATCAATCAAACCAGAGAGAAAGACACAACAAAAGAGACAGTGAAAGTGAGAAAAAGGAGAAAGAGAGTAAAAAAGTCAGTGGGGAATGGTGGATGGTTTGAGAAGAAGAATCTTTTCAGTGGACACTTAAGTAGCAAGAGGTACTTCTGGGTCTTGACAAACTACACGTTCACAGCTCCAACTCACAAGGGCCAAGGTCAAGCATTCAGGTATTCCCATGGGTCAGAGAAATGGTGTTTGCCAACTGTCCTCACTGCAGATCACGCCTCTAAACTGATTTGGTGCCCTCTTGCTGAAAAGCAATTTCTCAAACTTTCTGGGAGCTGATTACTTCTCAGTGGAGTAGGCAATGAAGAGCTAGTGGTGGGGAACAGTCCTTCCTGAGGACTCCTTCAGACCCCTTACCCTCCGAAATTCTGGGGAGGGCGTGGAAAACAGGAATTGGAGTGGTTTAGGTTAGAGTAAGGAGGGGGAGGGCTGGGGAGAAGAATATGGGAAAAGGAAAGGAGGGGGAGGGCTGAGGATAGGAGAGTCCCACCCTTCTCACTCACACTCACCTTTAGCTGCCAATTATTCTTTCCTCCACCAAGGCTGCAGGAGTTGCTGCCAATTATTCTGTCTCCCCCTGGGCTGTAGGAAATGGCCCACTGGTGGATCCATTGCAAAGGCCCAACAGTCATTGTCAGCTTCCCAAGCACGTGAATGGGGTTGTAGTGTTGGTTAAGAAAACAGAGAAGGCAGCAAATGCAGGGAGCTTACACCTGCTGTGGGAACAGAGCCCTGTTCAACTTGGTGAGAAGAGAATGAACATTTCAAAAGGACCTTTCATCAGGAAACTACAGGAAAGAAACAAAACAACCCACAGATGGGTTAGAGAGGATTCGTCAATCTTTACAGTGGTTTCTTTTTTTGCCCCTTAACCCTGTTTTAGTAGATACTAGGCCAAAATGCTTCCTCTATCTTATGAGCCCACACTCAAAGGGCCTTCTGGTGAGCAAAACCCCTGCTCCTAGCCCCCCACCCCACCCCCAAGTTCTCCCTGAGGCAAAAGAGTGTCTCTCCTTCCTTCCTTTTGAGCTTGCTCTCTTGGCTCTGCATGGGGGAGTGGTTAGGTCCCTTCCTTTACGTGCCCGTGCCCGTTTAACTGGCCTGTGGTTAAACTGGGTTCTCCCCTTCTTGAGGCGCGGTGCCTTCCCAAATATCAAAAAGAAAAGGAGTTCAAGAGATCGGAGGAATCAACCCTCTCCTTAGGAAAAACCGAGCCCCAGGATAAGGAAGAGACTTGTCCAGAGTTACGCAGTTAAGGGAACGGCAAGGGCAGGAGCAGAATCCAGCCAGTACGGCTTTCCTGATACTCTTACTATTACTAAAACCCAACATGAGTTAGTTCTAAGCCTTTTCCCTTACTCTACCACCCCTCTCCAAGACCACCTGCCCATGACGCACAGATCCTAGCAGGGAGAGCAAGAGGTCTGAAGAGCTAGACCTTGCCCACTGGCTCAAATAGTCGGGAACCGTTGGCTTGCCCTCCAACCTCTACGCCTTGTCAGGGTGGTGCTGCTCATTGGCCCAGCAGAAATGATTGACAGGTAAATAACCCAGTGAAGGATGAAGCTTGGAAGAGCCACAGCAGTTACCAGCCAATTCTCTTATCGCGAGATTCTGGGGTAACGGTTTTTTAAAATTCAACCTCAGTTCAGCCATTTTTCGTACTCAAATTTCAGCGTCCATGTAGTAAAGGGTGAAAGGCAAATTTTTTTTACCTCAAAAAAGGAACACATTTTGGGGCCTAAAAGTACAAATGAACCCTTCAACAGAATATGGGCGTGTCCTGTTGAATGAGTCACTTAATAAAGGGGCTTTAGCTTTGTTAAGAAGTTGGTGGAAAGTGAGTGGGTGGCGGGGATGGGACACAGAGGACTTAGTGCTCCGTAGGCTGAAGTGAAAGGCGCTTATTGCAGCTTTTGTAGACTGTGTAGAATGCTAAGGCCCTTCCTGGGGCCTGGATAGGTTCTGGGACCTGGGTGAAATGATGGGTCACTGCTGGAGGCCACACTGGCAGTGGGGCAATGGTTGTGGTAACCTTGCCCGGGGAAATGGCCTCTCTGTAAGGCGTCTCAGTAAGAGCTGGCTTGGGTGGTGAAAGGGAAGATGTGGATCATGAGATGATCCCTTAGAGTAGGTGGGGGTGATTGGAGCACAGAAATGGGGTGGCCCATCTTTGAAGGGTCTAGCCTGAGAAGATGTGGCCTCTGGAGGAATGGCAGTGGGTCAGGATAAAACTGTTTAGAAGGAGTCAGAGATGACAAGAGATGAGACAGGGAGTTAAGAGATGGAAAGTGTGAGAAGGGAAAGAAAGTGTTACAGGAACTTAGAGCTAGAATCCCAGAAAAGCTGAGCAAAAATGTGCTTGGTATATAGTTGTCACTCAGTAAGTGCTAGCTATTATTATTATCATCATCACTCCTCTTGGAGGGGTGGGGCAGGGGCTGCTCTAGCCTAGTAGTTCAAATGGAATAGGCAGTGAGTAGAGAAGTAAGAGTCAGGCAAACAGGCCATTCCAGTTGCCTCCTTGTCTCCTCCTGGGATTATGAGAATTGCAGAAGCCACTTCTACAATGAGGAATGAGAGGGTAGGACTGAACTAAAGAGTGAGGGTGTTGGTATGCGCTGGAGCTGCGAACCCAAAGACGGGAAGTAGAATTGGGGAGAGACTGTCCTTCCCAAGCCTCCCATAAATGGGGCATGTTGGAAGTAAGGTGAAAGAGGAGGGTACAGATGAGAATGAGAATGGGATGTGGTGTGGGGAGGCACTTGGGTGAACTTGTGTACTTTATACCTAACAGCTGTCATGGTTGCTGGGGTGGGGTGGTGGGGAGGAACCCCATCTATTTGCCTCTCCTGGGAAAAGGGAGTGGTGGTAAGGTTCATGACTCCATTGGGAATTCCCTTCAGCCATTGTCACAAGTGTCAACTTACTCAGGGGCCACTGGTCTTCGAGGGCCTAGAGGAGAAGACTCCCCCAAGAGGCCCTGAGACAAGGAAACCAATTTCTATTTGACAGGGAAGGTGTGTATCGACTTAGGCTCCTGAATACTCCTACCCTCACTAGTTTGTGTTGCCTGTCACTAAGTCATTGTGTGAGAGGCATTTGTTGGGAGGGGCTGCAGAGTGGGCAGCTCTGAGGTAGCTCAGAGAAAGTGATGTTGGGGAAGACCAAAGAATGCTTTTGAGTCCCCAAATGACACTTAATACGGATCTGTGGAGGGGTAGGAAACCAACAAGTTCACTTTTAGCAACAATTGAAGCGCAAAGCCACCTGGATTAACCTACCTGAGCTAAGGAAGCCTGGTCTGTAATGTTTGTGGGGGAAACAAGAGAGGAGAGAGGGAGATAGGGTAGGCCAGCAAGAGATAGGAGGAGATACCGAGGAGCTGACAGAGACTCGGCTGGGAGGACTGAGAAAGGTGGAGACAGAGTCGAGAGAGACAGCCCTGAACCGAGCCAGTTGGCTTAGTTGCCAAGTCTTCAAAGTCTTCTATTTCCATTTCCACTGAATATATTTCTATTAATTTATGAAGAAAATGTATGGAGTCTTCCAAGATTCTAGAAAGCATTATATTTACTAACTTATACTCTTTTTATGGAAACCCTTCAGAATCTTTCTGAGGCTCACAGGCGACTCCTGATGGTGTTCCTCATGGGGTTCAGATCGGGGGGCGGGGGGCTAATGAGAGAGGCAGGAGGGCACCCGTGCAAGCCAAGGCTAAGAAGTCGGCTTCTGGAAGCTGCTGTCATTTTTCATCTCCGTGGAGCAAGGGCTAGACAAGCAATTAGAGAGGAGTGGAATGAGCCTCCTTGTTTAGCATGCTGAGATGTGGCAAGACAGTGGCATTGCAGCCGGGGCAGTAAGGTGGTGATAGAGCGTCATGATAGAGGCTGTTGGCCTCAGAGTGGAGTGTCTGATGGAGCACTGGGGTGGGGAAGCAGCGGACTGGCCCTCCGTGAGGGCTAGTTTCTGATGACCTTGGGTGGTTTGCTCACAGTCAGTGACTAGAAGTGCTTCTGGCAAACTGAGGAAGGACCCAGGCAAGAGGCTGGGAGGGAAGTGGGGCCTGAGTAAGGACACAGCTACTGAGCAGGGCCTGAAGCCCCCTGCTGCTGGTGTGGAAAGGTACTCTCGCCTCCCCCAAGAGGGAGATCAGACAGTCAGAGAGGGCCATGGGCACCGTCAGAGACGAGAAGAGGAAATAGACAGTGGTGACAGAGGCCACTGAATGTGACAGGGAATACCGAGGGAGAGGGAATGTCACAAGCTGATTCTTTAAGTCATCTAAGGGTGTCTCTTTCTGCTCCTACTCCTCCCTGAGATGATTCTAACAAAACACTGAGGATGTTTACGAAGGGCCCAGGGTTTTCTGGGGCTTCAGAAAATGGCCTTCACCCTTTATAGTACTCACTTCAGTGAAACCCTCCTGATGTGTGGGAAGTATGTCCACAACAGAGAGCAGGTTTTCAGCGTGGGAGGGTGGATGACTTTCCTGTGTGATGCCCTTGTCTTGGTGACTCTGGATGTGGGTGATGTCCAGGAGGAGCGGGGTGACTGGCAGGCCAGGAGCTAATTATCCCCTGAAACCATGGACCTTCCCCGAGTTCTTCCCTCCTGCCACTGGGAAGTAGCGACGGGTCTGAGGGTCCCCAGGAGGTTTTGAGGAGCTGAGGGTGAAGGCAGGTTGCCAGAGAGGACTCACTCCAAAGGGAGAAACAGATGTGGCAGGAGGGCAGGTGGGGACACGAATCCTCCACCTTCCTCTGCCTCTCCCAGGCCAAGTTCTGCAGCTGCCCTGTCTGTGAGACTGACTTCCACCCTTCTCGGCCTCCTGGGCTTGTCATCTGTCAGGAGGGGAGGAAAGAGCAGGAGAGATAGGGAAGGGCGAGGCTGAGCCTGGGCCACATATGCAGAGATGGCAAGACGGATCCACTGGAACAGCAACAGCGACGCTGCCTCTACGTCTCTTCTGTTACTTTTTGTCATAAATACTTTTCCTCAACTTCAAGGGACCTTCACCTCCTTCATCAAGGATTTAGAGCCCGCTGCTCCCCCTGTCGTCACACTTCCTGAGCTGAGCATGCTAAATTTGCACTGGGCGCCCCTGCTTGCTAAGAATAGGGCCCTCAGCTTATAGGGAGGTGAAGTGATGCAGAGACAGTGGTTTGCACAATGATAGGCTTTCCTGGGAGACAAACTCCGCCAGCTGCCCCTCTGCCTTGCAATGGGCAAATACAGGGACATGGGGAGAGGGGGAGAGAATGAGGAGTAGGAAGCAGGAAGAAGTTGCGAGCCCTTGTCCCCCAAATCTGGTTGACAAAGGGGAGAAGAGGATTAAGGGAAGAGCCACCTCAGTGTCACTCTAATCCTTGGGTAGCTATATCATGAGATCAGTAAGTCTGCCTATAGGCCACCAGAAACAGAGAGGACACTCCTGTTCCCCATCTCGGTACCCTGAATTCTTTCTTCTACTGGTGGCGTAATTGGAACTCGATGCTTGTAAGTTTCAGGAGTGATGTTCTGGGTGAATTGTTTCTCCTGTTTGAGGATGAGAGGAATACCATCCAATGCATTGTAAGATTCAAAGGATACAAACTCCCCCCTTGGAGGTGGTTTTGTTGCCATGGCCCTTCCCTGCCTGCAGCTCACCTTCCCTCCTCCAAAGCCCCCTCCGATGGGGCACTAGAACAGGCAGCAGGGAGCACGCGGATCTCTATGCTGCAAAGTTGTCTGCCAGCATTATCGCTGCCATGGAGGGAGCGTACCCCTTCCCACAACAGCAGCCTGTGACAAGACAGGGATTTTTCTTTCTTTCTTTTTTTTTGAGACAGAATCTCACTCTGTTGCCCCGGCTAGACAGTTGTGGCATCAGCCTTGCTCACAGCAACCTCAAATTCCTAGGCTCAAGTGATCCTGCTGCTTCAGCCTCCCGAGTAGCTGGGACTACAGACATGCGCCACCATGCCCGGCTAATTTTTTCTATTTTTGGGTAGAGACGGGGTCTCGCTCTTGCTCAGGCTGGTCTTGAACTCCTGAGCTGAAATGATCTGCCTGCCTTGGCCTCCCAGAGTGCTAGGATTATAGATGTGAGCCACCGCGTTGGCCCAAGACTGGAATTTTTCAAAAGGAAAATTTCCAGGGAAACAAAAGGTTAAAAAAAACACAATAAGATAATGTGAAAGCTAGAAGCCAAGAGAGCTTGTGGTTGGTTGGCAACCTGCTGTGACCCTCAGCTTTGCTAGTAGCTGTTTGGCTCTATTGGATTCCACACCTGTTCTCATGTTGGTCTTGTGGAAATGGATTTTTCCCAGACCCTGGGTTTGTCTCTTCCACTTTGGTGTCTCCTTTGCTGTCCTTGGGTGGGTGGAGCAGGCCTTTCCCCATCTGCTGATGGAGCCCCTCTTTGTAGGTTTCACTTACTGTCTCCTTCCTCCTCTGGATGGCCCCTCTTTTTGGGGTCCTGCACTCTATCCCAGATCTCTTCTCTTGGTTGACTAGTTGGGGCGCCAAGCCCTGTTATTCTCTAGTTCTACTGGTGTAGGGGACATTCTGGGGGTGAGGTGAGGAGTTGGGCTGTGACTGTGAAACAGCAGAGACATCAGGTCATTAGCAAAGAAGACTTGAGCAGAGTTTGAGGCTCATGTTCACCTCTGTTCCCTTTTGAAGACTTGTTAAGATTCCTTCTCTCCCGCCACTCCTGTCTTCTCAGTAGTTACAGAATTTAGCCTTCACAGTTTCACAAAATTTAACACTGAAAACACAAGTACCGTGAAAGGAACTTTTCTCAAAGGAAAAGAAAGGTCATTTCTTCACAGAGAAGACGAGTTTGGAGTTTAATAATACAAACTAAACCTCAAAGACACTACAAACATGCTCTATATTTAATCTAAAAGTATAAGTGATTTATGTTGAAGTGATATACAAATAAAAGAATGAATGCACACAATTGCTGAAGTGGCAGGTGGGAGGAGGGTGGGCTGGTGGGGGGGCTGCCTTAGCAAGCTCTGGAGTCTAGTGGTCCATTCAGGTGAGCCTCCTTGGACGTTGGCGGGCTCATAAGTGTGTGGCCTTGGCCTCAGGGTGTCCTTCCAGGGCGTCCTTCCAGGGCATTAGGTGAGGCATGTGGGTGGCAGAACCCAGGTGAGTGACTTCAGGGTAGCTAAGAGACTGTGATAAAGTGACTGACAAAGGCCAGTCGGCTGAGGAAGGCTTCAGTGCAATGCTAGGAACCAGTCTCAGCTGGTGTGGGAAAATGTGCTTCCAAGGAAGCTTCTGGGAGCAGAGAGGGGACAGCTGGGGAATGGCGCAGCTCTTGAAGTGGCCTGTGTGTGTCCCTGCTAGGGGCAGGAGTCCCCAGTGTCACAGCACTGATGGGCAGACCTCTAGGCCAAGGAAGTGTCTTGCCAAGTCATGAGTCTCCATGGAAAGAGAGTCATGATAGTGGTTTGGAGTGATCTGCGTCACGCTCCTAGATACGGGCACCTTCACAGGGAGGATGAGGGAGGAAAAGGACTCGTCTTTGCCGGATCCCATGGATGCTTGAGCAAGAGGACGTTTTCTGCGTCTCATCCTCTCACTCTCTCCAGTTCTCCAGACCTTTCCCTCCCATCCGCTGATTCCTCTGTGATTATTGGGTGGGGTGAGGTCAAGTGACCAGCAAGGGGAGATAGTGAGGAAAGAGACAGCTTCCTTGAAGAACAATAAAAGAAACCTTCGAGTCCAGAATTGTAAATGGACCACAGAATGGGTAACAGTAAGGCGGGTGGGAGCGTGTGCACGAGGGCAGGGGCGAGGTGGCCTCAGCAGGCTACAGTCTAAGGTGCCTGTGTTTGGCTGCTGTAACAGACCTAGTAGGCCTCTTGAGTTTGTCAGGAAAGTACTGGAAGGATCCATGCATTAGGACCCTCAGGGTGGGCCTTCTGGGAGGGTGTGCAGTGCAGGGGGCAGGGGGCGGGGGCTCTGAGTGATGTGTCTGGTCTTCCCGTGGAGGACACGCAGGTAGCACCCAGGCAGGTGGAACAACGCAATGGTGGTGAAGGGTCAGATTTTCTCCGGATCTCACATGAGGCCTTGCGTGGCTGCCTGAGGCTAAGGGATTGATAATCCGAATCTCCGTGTCATTTCCGCTTCCTATGCTCTCCTCACTCTCCTGAGAGGAAACGTGTCTGCAGGAAGAGAGAGATGGGGGTATGGAACGAGGTGAAAGTAGATGAAAATGGATAGGAAGTCTAGGGACGGCTAACAACCCAGCCCTGTGATTTGCTGTAGTGTCCCATCAAAATAGTTCAGTTAACTCACAGAGCATGGTCATAACACTTTTAGAGCCCTACAGGCCTCAGGAAAAACTGGTTCTTTATGATGTGCATTTCCGATAGCTCCTCTCAGCTTGGGGAAGCTGCTCACTTTCATAGGAACAGGCCGGAACTTGGTCCGTGTTCATTCCTTCAGTTTCTGGCCTGCAGGAGCACCAGGAGGTGTGGCCTCGCCAGATTCCTTCTTTTTCTCTCTTCTTGGGGTGTAACAAAACAAAGGTAATGCCTGAACTTTTTCCTGGGAGGCCCAGAAAAGAGGGCTGTGAAAGGCAGAGGCTGGCATATGTTGAGGGCTAGGGTTGGGTGCGGAAAGAAGAGAAGGAAGAGAGGGAAGAGTTAGACCCCCTGAGTGGGCCCTGTCACCCTAGCTGTGAGGAGGAGGAAGCCGAGGAACGGGAGGAGAGAGCGGGAGATTGAGGGTTACTTAGGTTCCCCCACTCTGCTTAAAACTCATTGTTTATACAAGGTTTCTCCACTGTGCCTCGATGCTGATAGAAACTCCTGGAGGCAGGGTCTGGGGAAGTGGGTGACATGAGAACAAGGGCGTTGTCCCAACCAGTACCCAGGTACAGTGTAGCTCCTGTGTCTCAGCTCTGGGAGAAGGGAGGCGCAGCCATCCTGCCTTTCCTACCTCCTTCCTGGTCTCTCTGCCGTCCCAGCTCTGCTTTGCTGTCTTTAGCCCTCTCTGGAGATGATTAGTATTAGGAGGATTGTGGAGTTCAGGAAAACAAACGCAAGCTGGTAGCAAAAGGCTAAGGTGGGTTTTTATCTAGAGAAAAGAGCTTTGGGTTATAACTCTCTTGATTCTACTTGAGTTTGTAGCTAACAATCATACCAGTGAAAAATAATAAATATGCCAGAGGGTGGCTGGGAGGAAGAACAGTTAATGCTTTTGTTTGTCAGACCAGAATCTACGGCAAGCTTACCGGGACATGGCAGCCCCTTGGGGGGAGTTAAGTGAGGTCACGGCTGAGGACACCATGGCAGATTGCTTGACACTGGTGGGTCAGGTTCATTCCTTTAGACATGGCAAATGGAGAGTTCCTGATGAGCAGGGAAAGCCTCCTTGAAAGGCACCAGTTCAGAAGCAGGGTCCCCAGATGAAAGTGTCACATAGTCAGGGTGGTCCTCCTGTCGCCTCTGAAGCCTGCTCCTGTGGCTGGGGGGTGGAAGGTGCCCTCTCTCTTTGCCTACATCTTTCATGGCTTCCGAAGATTCATCTTCCATCCTCAGGGGGTAGAGAATCAGAAGAGTTGCAGGAGAGACACAGAAAGAGAAAAAAAACCTGGTAATTTACTGACAGGCAGAGACCCGGAAAGGACTACACTAGTCCAGGTGCCAAGTCCTCCAAGTCGCCCCTCCTGCACCAGCTGCCCCTCAGCTCCTGCTGATCCACAGTTCTATTTACCATGTCTTCAGAGCCTTTCAAAGGAGCAAAGGGGAGTGGAAAAAAGGGAACTATACAAAGCCACTTTTGCTAAACTTTCTAAGTTCCCAAGACATACTTTATTGGTGAGGATCTATTTATTACTCATCTTGTTAATTACCCATGGGACTCAGGTGTGTGTGGGAAAGAGGGCTAGAAAGTGGGGAGAGTTTGAGAGTTAGAGCCAGGTGGAAGACAGCTTCTTCCCTTGTTCCCTTGAGCTCCCTGAGGGCAGGGAACAGGCTCTTTCATCTCTACATCCCACATGTTCCAGCACATTGTAAGAGCCCAATAAATCAGTACTGACTGAACTGAACTAAATTATTTGTTGAATTTCCATGTGGGTAAATATACAAAACTAGTTCCTATAGGAAAAAGGGACCATAAAGGCAGACGGTGGAGTGGGACTGGTCTGAATTTAGAAACCCCAAGGGGAGAAACAGAGTATCTCCCACATCACCATGTTTGAGAGCAAGGACAGAATGGATGTGGGAAAAGGGAGAGGGTGAAAGGAGGTGGGAGGGACAGGGCAAGTGAAGGTCATAGAGACAAGGTGGCCTAGTGCCAGGGCTGTGTCGCCTTTGAGCCTGCACATCCATCCTCAGAAAGTTCTGGCAGGCAGGCCCCTGACCCCTGGAACACAGCATAGTTGGAGGCTGCCATTCCTTAGGACTTAGGAGGTAGAAAGAGAGAATAACTCCCCAGTGTGAGAGTTGGAGGCCAAAGTTCTAAAGCCATGGGGGCTGCAATTAATGGTGGACTCTAAAATAAACGTGCAACAGAGAAGCGTTACTTCTTAAATGCAAGATAACTAGCACTCATTGGCAACAGGTGAGATTCACCATCTGTAGAACCTCTTCAGATTGATTACCTTTCTCAGAGCTGATTTGTTACCTGTTGTAGATGTCATTGAGAGACCTCCCAAACTCCTCTGGAGCCCAGCAGTCGCAATGCTTCTCCACAGCAATCTGTCATCAGGGAAGTGCAGCCTGTTGCTACGAGACAGTGCAGTTGTGACTGCAGAGAAGGGCAGTTGGCTACTAGATTCCTGGTCTAGCCATGGTGAAGAGGGAGCTAGGAGTCTAGAGTGAGGGCCTCCATTCTTAGAAACTTAGATGTTAGAAGGCACCTCAAAGGTCTCTCCTAGTGGTTCCCAGGCTTGGATTCATAAGTAGCAAAATTTCCCTTCCAAAATTTGGGAAACTAACAATTATTTTAGATCAGGACATTAAAAATCTAAATATGATCAATGATCCTTATCATTTTACTGAAAAAGAGCCTTTTAACTCCACCAAAGTAGGAAGGATGTAACCTCATAATAAACATTGTTTTGGGGGGACGGACTATGAAAACTGGCTCCGGAGAACCATTCCTGGAACTCAACTTCCAAGGACATAATCTCAGAATAAATATCATTCTTATAATTCATTTTGGGGGGCATACTGGTCAATACTGGTTCTGAATAATCTTGATCCAATCTATTCTCTGCCAATGGCATTGCCTTTGCTTTGATAGCAGGAAGGCTAACTGGAACGGCTTGTGCCTGGAGAGGAAACAGGCTCACGGCAGGTGGTGGAGATGCCAGCAGCAGTCACTGTTGCTCTAACCACACTGGACTAGTTAGTCCTGAGTTCAGGAGTATGCCAGAGAGTTTCACACCTCAGGGTGGTTTTTTATGCTCTTGCATCAGCAGGGAATGCCTTCTTCTCCTTTTGCATTTTCCGAGTGGCAAAATCCTGCTCCTCCTTCAAAACCTAGCTCAAGTGCCATGTCCTCCAAAGTCTATCCTGAGAGCCCACCCCACTGCCACATCTGGAAGGAATTTTTGATTATCTCACTCTGTATTTCAGTGGCACTTCATGTTCTTCTAACCTGTCATTCACATGCTCTATTAGTGATATTATCGGTGTGCTAATGTGACAACTTCTCTGCTAGATTGGGAGCTTTTGGCGGGCAAGGACTCTTTCTTTTTTGCATCCTCAGTGCTTGATATATAGGACTTCAAGTCATCAGGAGCTGATGGCAGAGAGTTTTGTCGGTCGCTCTAAAATTGATGGGCAGGCCTGGCGTCGTGTCTCGTGGCAGCAGGCAATAGGCAATGATCTGGGCTGGCAGCTGTTTGTTGCCTCGGGGGTGTGACAACCTTACTCTTGAGGATAGTTCTGGAGACCTACCTGTGAGCCTGGGGTTCAGAGATAAGACTCCAGTTTGAGAAATAGTGGACAGAATGAAAAGCAAGATACCCGCCTTCTCTTGAGGGCCAAGCAGAAAAAAAGGGCTTCACCTATGAAACCCGTGTTTGAGGAAATGACTTGTTCATAAGGAATAATGCCACAGTCCCAGATGCTACAGCCCAGGATCCTGGGTTACAGCAGGGCGCCCAGCAGGCATGACTTGGTCCAGCTGCACCGGATAGTTCTCCTAGTTCCGTTAGAAAGCTGGACGTGGGACTGGTGTGCCTCTTGGCCAGAAGCAGGTTTCGTGTGTGTTGGAGAGCCCTTGACTTCATAGGATTGCGTATTTTACTGTACGGTAGTTGTGATTATTTTAAAAAGTTACTTTTATTAAATTGAAACTTTGCCTCTCTTATAACTAGCACCCATGGGTTCTAGTTCAGCCTTCAGTACCCTGTTAAAGTCCAAAATCCCTCCTCCACATAAATATATGAATGAAGCAAGCAAGCAAATATCCCCTCCAACTATTGTAAACTGTCTTGGTTCCTTCAATCGTCCTTGGCCCCTGCCGACTCCTAACCATTCTTCAAATAATATGTTTTTAAGTCCTTTTACCATTCTGCTCATCCTTCTGTGGACTTGCTCTAGGTCATTAATGTCCCTCTTACATGTAGTACTGCAGTGGTGCTCAGCTGGGCACAGAGGGTGTAGTTAAATCATTGCCTGGATATTGTGGTCCAATTAATGCAGCCCAAGGAGGTTGTAGCCAAGAAAAACCTGGATCTCTGTTAGTTTTTACATTTTTCTTGAAATTCACACTGTTGTTAAGTGAGGTTCTCCATTTTATACTCAGTGATGAGGTTCTCTATTTTATACTCAGTGAAATTGATTTCTTTTAAGTGCAGAACTTACCGACTATCCTTGGTAAATTTCATCTTTTCAGATTAATGTCCTCTCTGTTGAGATAGTTCTGAGCCTTATTTCAGTCAGGCAATGTTAACTGTACCGAAATATTAGCTATTTTGTGGCATTAGCATAAATTGAGGGACGCTACTTTTATGTCTTTGTTTCCATCATTTAAAAAAATGTTGAACGGGATGGAAGCCCAGCAGAGTATGAATGTGATGGGTACCTGGTCATCCTATTGTCCTGTATACATTTTCTGTCTGGTTGATGTGGATATTATGAGATACTTTGTCAAATACTTTACTGGTCAAAGTATCTAATACGTCTATTGTTCCCTCCTGTTTTTAATCTTAGTCACTCTGTCAAAATAGAAAATTTAACTAATGTAGCATGACTTGTTATCAGTGACCCTCTGATGGGATAGGTTTATCCCTAGATTAGAGGAAGACAATACAAAGATAGATTTATCTATCTATCTGTAGCACACATGCACACATATATCATATTTGATACTAATATCCTTTGGGCAAGAATTTTTTCTTTTCTGATTCTGTGTTTACTAAACAACATTCTATTATGCTCTCCTTCATTGTATTGCATGGCCAAGAAGGGCATGTCCTACGTAGATAACTTGGGCTGGCAAATTGCTTATTGCAGAGGCATTATGTAGCAGTTGAGCTTTAAAATCTGTTTCTTGGGAACTTGGAGCCTGACTGAGGAAATGATAAAATCGAGTTTGCGATACATGCCCTGCAAATCTTGGGATGTAATGACTACCAAAGGGTGACTGCCTAGGGAAGATCAGCCTAAAGCAGCCAACCAGAGTATAGAAGAGAAATCACTGGTAGGTTGTAGGGTAGGGATCCGGGAAAGCTACCTGGAGGGGTGAGAAAAGAGAAGTCTATTGTCCACTGGTGTCCTTTATTATTTATTCCTTTTCTCTCCTAGATTCCAGGAAGGGATATGAAAGCGAAGTTTCCCCCACTTCCTGAGATCCTGGCACAGTTGATTTGCAGCTTGTTCTATCACAGGCAGTTGGTCTATGAAAGCCACAAGGCTTTTAATAAAGGCTAGGGCTGTTTTCTAAAGTCCAGTAAGAATTTTCTATTCATGATGCCTTTAACTCATTGCTTAGGTCATCCTGTAGTGGGTTACCCCAGTGTGTTTACTTTTGAACTTCAACTTCAGTCATTCTTGTAGGTCCCTACTACTGCCTGGTTCCAAGGTCCCAGCAGGACAAGACATCAAGAAGGTTTCTCTAGCTCTTCAGTCATGAGCCTGCCTGGATTAGGAGCAGTGGCTTTTCTTCTATCTCATGCTTGGGAAGGAAAGGAAATGGAGATCTCATGTTCCTTCCTTAGCTTTTGCCACTTTTCTAGTGTCTTGCTAGGGAGCAGGGCCTGATCCCTATTGGCTTGAGGGGACATTAGACCTTGGCCCCTTCCTGGACTTGGGAAAAATCTTTTCTCGAGTCCCTGCTCCTTTCATAGGTGCCTCCTTCTCCTTCACTGCTGGGTGATTGACTAAGTAGATTTGGGCTTTCCACCCAAATGGGAGTTCATTTTAGGTTCCTTCAGCTTTCTGCCATGACAATGTCTCTGAAGCAAGGACTTAAAAGCCTAAGTTTACCAGGCTTTTGAAATTAGAGGGAGAAGAAGAAATATAAAGAAGCCACAACACAAAATTAATATCTGAAAAAAAAATTCTCCTGGAACAAGTACATTCCGAATGCAACAGCATGTCCCCACGCCCTTCCACTTTCCTTCTCCACTCCTTCCTCCTTGTTAGGTATTTCCTAGTCCTTCTGCTCTTCTTGACTGATTACCACTTTGTCTTTCTGGCCAACAGAGCCAACATGGCCACAATAGGGAAAATGCCACTCGCCAGCATCCCACCTCCCTTGCTTGTTGTTCAAATGAACTTCTACCTTGGTGAGATGCTACTTTTAGATTCAGAGAACCTCTAAAGCTCTAGCTCTAAATGTTTACATAATCTAGTACAAGCTTTTAATGTAAGCCTCTGCACCAAAGGCAGTTGTTGCATGCAAAATCTTTTCTTTAGAACTTGAGGCTTCCTCCTGCTGTGACGACTGGTGTGGCTTCTGCACTTGATCTCCGCCAAAGGCTGGGAAGGGATGTGCCGGGGCTTCTGCAGAAGCTCAGGGAGAGGCAGGGTCGGGGAGGGCGGAAGGTACCAGTCTCTAAACTGCATCAGAAATATATCCACCACTCATTGCCCAACCCCCGCTCCCACCCCATTACTACTGTTATTGAGAAAATTCAGTAATGGTTGCCTCGATACAGTCCTGGTGAACCTCGAAGCATTGCTCCTTTGAGACCATCCGTTGTCTCCAGAGCTGTTTGTGTCATTCGGACAGGATTTAGCTTGTGTGCTTGTTGAGGGATCACAGTAAGATCAAGTGTGACTTGCCATAAGATCCCTTCTGTCTCTCCTCTCAACAATCAGACTGATTCGCCGGGGACACTAAATGCCACTGGGCAGCTGACAGTTCTTCTCTTGCAGGGCTTACTTGCAAGACCTGAAGCCTTTTAGAAGTTGACTAGGATACAAGTTCAATAACCAGTAGGTTGTACCACAGACTCTGTTTAATATGTTAAAAAATCTGCTGAGCTACACATTAAACAAAAGGATTCCAACTATTGTTCAACCATTAACTTTCTTTTTCAATTGCCTTGTGTTCTGCTTTCTTCTGGTATTGCTGTAGTTGAATCAGAATCTGTATTGCTGAGAAACTAAAATTAAATCCCCCATTCTCTGAGTGTCACCTGGTATTCCACCTGACTGTCAATTCCCTGACACTAAGGGCTGTGTCTGGTTTATTGCCGCAGTCTCAGAGCCTGGCCTTCAGCCTGCGGAGATGTGCAAGTTTATCAGACACGTGGCTATGCCACCTCCTCCTTGGCTTGGTCAACACTAGCATTTCCTGGTTTTCTTTTCTGCCTCATGAGTCACTTCTTGGTGGCCTCTGCTGGGTTAGTCTAGGTCCTGGGGCATGTTTTTTCCTTTCTATACTCTCCTAATCTGATCCAGACTCATGGTTTTAGATTATATGCTAATGACTCCCCCAGTTTATATATCCAACCTCAGACCCTCCCATGAGGTCCAGATTGAGCTTTGAACTGCATGGATGTCTAATTATGTCTGAAATAGGATTCTTGATTTCTTTTCCCAATTCTCCCAGATTGTTCCTGCTGCAGTCTCCCCCACTTCCATAATAGGACTTGCATTTGTTTAAAGCCCCAAAACTGGGATGGCCTTTGATTACACCTTCACATCCAATTCATCATCAAGCCCTGTTAGTGCAACTTCCAAAATACATTCTAGACTTGTCTACCTCTTCCATAGCTTGCTGTTAACCACCCTTAGGCAAGGCTACCATCAGCCCCAGCCTAGATATCGTACGTATGCCCCCTAGATGCTTTCATTCTTGTTCTACACAACCACTGAGGGATCTTTTAAAGATGTCAGTCTAATTCTGTTGAGTTCCTTGCTTCAAAGCCTTCTCTGGCTGTCCTTGGCACTTGAAATAAAATCCAATTTTATTCAATTGGATCAGTGATCAATTGATCAGTGATCAAATTGATCAATTCAGTGATCAATTTCCTTGATCACTGCCCATCTTCCCTTCTGACATGCAGGCCCCAGGAAGGCTGGTGCGTTGTCTTTCATATATTCCATTGTATCCCCAGCATCTGGCACATAGTAAATGCTCAATCAACAATTTGATGAATACATTGAATTTGTTGAGTGTTGGATGTATTGGCAGTGCAGATGCTAACACTCCTTTTATGGAGCTCCTGTTGTCTTCTCCTTCCACAACTCATGATTTCTAAACATCTGTATTTTCTCAGTAACAAAGTCTTAATCAATGCCACCACCACCTCTTCTTCTCAGTTGGAGTTAACTCACAGTCACTGAATGAAAAGGCGAGCTACAAATGAACCCACACTCTTGAGCTGAAAATGCTGGTTGTTAATCGCTCCCCTAGACTTTTACTTCTTGCTATGGTGCCTTTAATGATTTGTACACGCTAACCATATAAGCCTAAGGATGTAGAAAAGCTGGAAATTAAGCATCCTTTAGAGTCTGTTTTTGGGTCTGGCTTGATAGGAAGTGAACAATGTACAGAAAAATGTTCCAATCAATGTCATCGGCATTGCTGTAAAGAGTGCAGGGCTCCAAATGTCCAGTGCAGCACAATGAATGATACTGACAAGGGCTGCATGTTTATTGTGGCTCTTTGGAGTGGTATCCAGCCTATTCTTCCAATAGAGATTATTTCTTTCTCACTTCAGATAGAACTCCTTTGAGAACCTCAATTTGCTCATCAGTTGTGGCGACTTCTTGCACACATCACTTTGCCCACATGTGTCCTTATGTATATCCTACGTTCACGGGCACCTCTCTGCACTAAGACATGCCTGCCCTTGCACTGATTGGAAAGGACTTAAATTTCCACTAAAAACTTGGTGTAAATTTGTTTACATGTTCTGTGTGAAGAAGGAAGGAGAGCAAACATTTATCAAGTGTCCTTTATGTGTTAAATGATGTTTTTATAGACTATCACGTAAGTGATCTAGATCCTTTAATAAAGTAATTCTAAAGAAATCTGTATCATATGTCTGATGGCATTGCTGGTAGCAACAGGCTGTCAGAGAAGTAAACAAGATATTGCATGCAAATAATGTTACCTTTAGTTCTAATTAAAGGAGTCTAATTGCAGGTGAAAAGGAGCTAGCTGGTCTAACCAGTGAAAACCTTCTTACCAGAAATCATGTCCTTATCAAGGGAGACATGAGGTTCTAGGTTATAGGCACTAATGCAAAAGAAGTCATGGAACATCCTAGGAAATCACAGCCTAGAGACATTATTTGTTTAACATGTACTTACTGAGTGCCCACTCTAGGCAGGTACTCTTCAGCTGCTGGGGAAACCTGTGAATAAGACACAAAGGTGGTTGTCCTCATGGGACTTGCTTCCTGGGAAGGGTCCTTCTTGGGATGCTCAGATTTGGATGTGAGAAATCTGTAAAAGTTGTAAAGCTGGTCCTTTTATGACTGATCCTGGAAAGAGCAGGCTAAATTCCTTCGGATTAGATTTAGGTCCTGCCCTCAAGGAGCTTACAGTCTGGAAGAAAGAAATGTCAAGTAACAACTGTATTTGCTGCAATGAGAGAGTGCTACAAGGTTCTGGGAATGGCAAAGTAATTCAGGGGAAGAAGAGGTTGTTTAGATTTGGGGTGGAGGTAGGATGAGATCCAGGAAAACATTTTGTGAAGCTCAGTCTTGTACCAGGGATAACATTTGGGTATCTGTGGATTGATTTGGGGTGGAGAAGCCCTGCCTGATTTAGCTTCATTATGCAGGCAAAGACTGAGCCAGGAAAGGGACAGTCTCAGGCAGCAGATAAACCTTCATGGCTGGAGGGGTTGTGTGCAGAATGCTCTGCACTCTTGTTGCTCTTTTCTGCTCTGCAAAAGGAAAGAATGCAGGGCTCTGAAAATGTAGAGGTTTAAGGGCAAATTAAGGCTTTCCTTCTGACTTGAACAGAACCACCTCAGCAGGGGGAACTAAGCAGTTGGTGGGGAGGGAGTGTGTGTGTGTGTGTGTGTGTGTGTGTGAGAGAGAGAGAGAGACAGAGAGAGAGAGAGAGGGGGGGGGGAGGGAGGGAGGGAGAGAATATAGCTGCCCCTAAGAGTGAAGGAGCTGGTGAGTAACTTGGTCAAGGTCAAGGTCAAGGTCAAAGTAATGGCACAATGGCTCTGACTCCAAACAAAAATTCAGGACAAGCTGATGTAGGATTCTGAGAAAGGCCCTGAATTTTGTAACCTAGGCATTTATTCTTCTAGAAACACGAGCTTATGCAGTTTTAAAAATAAGGGTTATGTGATGTCTGCTTTTGTATTTAAGAATTTTAATAAGAATATGTCTTTTTTTTTTTTTTTTTTTTACAAACAAGAAGTGGAAAGTTCATGGATAACAGGGAAGGGCTGAAGTAGAGGAAACCAGTAACTGGAACAGCAGGGAAAACCTGCCAACCTGGATCATGTAGCCATGGGATTTTTTCTTCACTAGGTGTCAGGATATCTAAATATCAACACTTTTGTTGTCATTTGTTTTGTTTAAAAGCTAATAGAGAATAAACAACAGCAACAACAACGAAGAAGCTAATGGGGCAAGTTATGCAATGGCTCGAAGTCTCACTATCCTCATCTGTGAAATGGTGAGATGGTGCTAATTTATTGTTAGTTATTGCCCTAACCAGGATATTGGAAGGATTAGATGGGTTAATATCTGTAAAGGTCCCAGCATAAAGAACAGTGCCCAGCATAAAGCCTGTACTTAAGAAATGTTATTTTCCCCCCTTCTTTTCCTGTTTGCCTTTTCACAAGCAGGTACACACCTTCTCTTCCATTGTGAGCCCTATTGTTTTTTCCTCTTACTATCCCTGTTTTCTCAGGGTTGTCCTGTCCACTAAAACTGTTCAGTCTGTCTATCCCAGTCCTTCCTCTCCTCACTCCCTTCTTTACTTTCTTGCATCATGAAGTTTCCTCTCCAGACCCCTTCCAGCGTGCTCTCAAGCTAGCCCTCTGCTGATGCTGTTGTGTCCCAGCTGTCTCACTGGGATGACCTCCCAGATCATGGTGACCATCTCTTAGGGATTATTGGAGTCAACTCTTTTCACCCTTCCAAACCTGGAAATCCATGATTGTGATGCTTCCAATTTTGGAAATGACCAAACCTGAGTTTGTTGAGTTTTTAATCCTGGGCTGGAAAGGAGGGTTCAGTGGGTTCATAGAACTTGCCTGCAGAGACACTGCCAGGCAAAAGCTATTGGCTTTTGGAGCTTGGACATGAGCTTCTGCTGCTCCTCCTCTCTCTACCTCCTTTTCGAACTTGCCAGCCCCACCACCATCATGGGAACTCCACAGATATCCTTTCTTTCCTCGTTAGAGCCTAATTAGCATTCAAGTAGACACATAAATATTCTTGCTCAATTTCATGCTTAGTGAGCTCATTGAGGGCCCACTGCTGCCTCTTGTAAGGTGGATTTCCCATTAATAGCCCTTCAGTGCTGCCTCCTTACCTTTAGGGATGAGGTAGCAGCAAAAGGGGCATCATTATCATCATCACTGTTAATAGGAACAGCCATCATTTATGCCAGGCACTTTAAAAAGTGATTTAACATAATCCTTACAAATTTGCAAAAACCCTGTAAATCAGGTATCTTGTTCCCATTTTACACATGAGAAAAACAGAGGCTCAGAGAAGTAAGTGCCATAGCTAGGATTCTAATCTAAGTCTTTTTGTCTTTAGCGCTCATGTTCTTTCAAGTCCTACTACTTATCCTTCTAGGAGTATTGAGGGGCAGTTTAGTCCTGTTTGCATGTAGCTGCACTAATATCTAAACATGCAATTTGGAGCCCCACTGCCTCATGCTAGCACTTCTGCCTTAAGGCACCGCAGTGCCTTGTATATTTTCAGAATGAATGTCACCTGGAACACCATGGCCTTGCTTGAGACCCAATATCCCCCCCATTGATTTATATATAAATTCCCTTCCTCCTTCCCATCTTCCTCCCCCAATATCCAAAGTGCTTTTGCAGCCAAGATCTTACTAGGTTTCCAAAATAACTCTATAAGGTAGGTAGGGCTGAGATTATTATTTTGATTGTATAGATGAGGAATTTAAGGCTCAGTTGACCTAAATGAGTTGCCTCAATTTACACAGTAGCATTTTTGGGGCAGTGCTTCTTTTTGGTTGCCAAGCCAACTCATTCATTGTCCAAGGATGCTGACTTGCTTGGGGTTTTCAGTTGGGAAACAACTTTCTACAGGAAAGGTTGCATTTTAATCAGCTGGTTTAGCTGATCCTGGTGACAGAGGTTCTGATGATGGGGACCTGGAGGGACCTTATGGATCAATTTCCCCTCTTGCCTTCCCTATCTTGGTCCTTCCCTCTATGGATTTCTTTTGGGTTTAAAAGTGAGGATGTATATTTCCGATTGCCAGTGGGTGATGGTCTTTCTCTCCATTGCCAGGGTGAGAGAGTTGAGTTGTCAGAGAGAATTGTAGACAGGAGAACAAGCCAGGCTCTCTTGCAGGAGTACCGGTGAAAGAAGAGATCAGGGTCCTGCTGTGGTGTGTGGTGTAGCTCAGCTCGGGCCCGGAGCAGAGGCTCTGAGGGATCAGATGGACTTACTATTTTCTTTGCAGCTAGAGCTTCAGTCAGGAGTGGCAGGTGCGGGGGTGGGGGGGTGGGGGGGGTAGGAGGTAGTTCTTAGGGTTAGTCTGGTTGAAGGAACAGGGCAGATCTGAGAAAACACTTTCATGAAGCTGGTTGGGGTTGGGGGGAAGGAAGGTGGGGAGGGACCTGGGTCCAGAATAGAATGAACTCCAAGGCTGGACACAGACATCTAGAATGGAGTAAATTGAAGCACTAGGACAATGTTTTGACACATGGCAGCCACCACAGAAAAGCTAAGTTTCTTTTTGGTGGGACAAAATAATAACTAATTCAAAATAGATCCTATACTTTTAATCCAGAATAGAGTTTGGGCCATAGTTGTCACTTCCACCTCCACTAAGGTAGGCAGGGCCAGTTAAAGGCATTCAGTATCTGATCCTGGAGTTGGGCAGATCTGAGTTTGAACCCTGAGTGACACTAGGTGACACTGGGCAAAGTCATTTCACTTCTTTGAGCCTGATTCTTCATTTGCAAAATGGAGATAATACTTTTCTTATAGGATTAGAGCTAGATGTCTGTGAAATAAGGTTTTAGATGCTCAGTGATGGAGCTATAAGGCAGTTAAGCTCTCATGTACTGGCCCAAGCTGCTGTTGAGACTGGAGGAAGGCTGGTTTAGGAGAGACCACAGACCTGACCCCAGAGGCCAGTGTTGAAGGCTGCATCCCCAGCGAGACATCCCATGGCGGGGAATTCCATGGGTTCTTAGTGTCAAGGAACCTTGCAATCAGATCTTGCATATCCGGTTTTAAAGGGATGATAGCAACAGTGAAAAAGACTTTAGTGTCCCTAATCCTAATGTCCTTGAGAATATTATCATGGCCCTTCCAGCTAGGAGGAGGTGCCTTGGATCTAAAGAAACTGGTCAGGTAGGGTGGACTTGACCTACCCTGGCTTCCAAAGCATCAGCAACTACTTGGGGGACACCTCCTACATACTGTGCCCATAGGCTTCAGAGCCACCTGCCCTCCACCCTTAGTCCTCAGGCCCTCTGCTGTCTTCTACATTTCTCACACACCCCCTTGTTCTAGGGACACACAAGTTCCTTTGCCTGAGTCTGGCTGCCTGAAGCTGGCCTGCTCCTTCTGCTCCTTCTTGAACTTCTTTAGTCTTTGGTGCTTAGGATTAGAGACTTCATCGCTGTGTTCTCCCCCACAAAGAGACTGGAGTGGCCTCTGGGGATCCGGTCTCCTGTTTATACTTTCCTGAGACAAAGCAGCATGGGTGAGGACTCTGGACATTTTGGGATGCTTTTTGATTAGTTTTGGGGGGGCTTCTCTGATGGTTCTCTTTTCAGGTTGTTTCTCAAATCCTTTCCTGTCCAGGGTTGATCCAGGCATCTTCCCCCTTAGCAGGGCCAGGGATTGCTACTTGGGTCTTTGTACCTTTCCCTCTCCAGGAATATTGCAATGGCTTCCTCAGGGGTCCTGCTTCCTAGTCTCCATTTTGTTGTCAGAGTTTATTGGTCCCGACAGTCACCTAATCACCACTATGCTGTCCTGGAGCTTACAGTCTAATTAACTGCCCTCCCTCACTCTGACTCTGCTTTTGTTCTTGTTTTCAAGTCAAATACCCCAACCTCGTTTCCAAGGTCAGAAGCCTGGAGGATGCCCCTGACCCTCCAGGGGCAGGAGTAGCAGGAGAAACGGGTGCTAGGCCCCCTGCCACCTCCAGCCTGGTTCTGTCTGCACAGTTGCACCCTTGTGCTCTTGGACTTGTCTTCATCTCCCCTGATCCCATACATTGGCCGCAGGGACTCGCCACCTGAGCCTGGTCCAGAATGCCACCCTTTCTGCTCGGGGGCTTCCATAAGCTTCGTTTTTATCTTTCCCAGGCCCTGTGGGCGGACAACCTGCAGCCCCTCCTTCTTTGTCTTCTGCCTCCCTGCCTGGCCTTCTCACTCCTCCTTCCTCTTTTTGCACCGTTTGCTGTTTGGTCATTTTTCTCCCATAGCTCAGGGCTTCTGCCTGGAATGCCTTCTTCCCTTCTTGCCACCTGCTGCCCATCCTTCTGGGCCCAGCTCAAATGCTACCTCCTCTAGAAGCCTTCCTGGACTCCCTCAGGCAGAATTAGGTCTCCCTCTCCTGAGCTGCCGCTGCAGCTCTGTTTGCTCCAATCCCTGCAATGAGTGGTCCGAGCTGCAGGGTGCTTCCCCCCAGGAGCAGGACCTGTGGGTGTCTTGGTCTTTTTAATGCCTAACCCAGAGCCTGGGATGCAGGTGCTTATGACACATGTATGTTGCATTTTGGCTGAGCTCTTTCTCAACCCACACCTGGGACTGGGGAATTGGGGTGGGGGAGGGCGGTTGGCGATGTGGGAGGTGGGGTGGGGTGAGCAGAGCATAAAATGAAAATAAATAGCTAATTCCTCCTAATAATGCCTGATTTCCTTATTTGATATTCCACATTAATTATAATTACTTGCTAGGAGATAGGGTATTAATCACTGTGTGTGGCACTTCTGCAGAGCTGCGACATAATGCCTGGCTGCCCAGCAGCTGGGATGTGCAGACTCTAAGACGGAGCGAGGCTCGGCCAGAATTCCTGGGCAGTTACCTCGAGCCTCTCAGGGGTGCTGAGTGTCGGTGGATCCAGGCTGGTGGATTGTTCTCCAGATCAAGGGACCCTCACATGTGCTCAGACGGGTGTGGCATGGAACGTCTGGGTGTGTTTAGAGGCAAGTGGGGGTGTCGGTGGCTCTCCAAGGGACATTCAAGTTCAAGTCCAAACAAGAACTGGTCACAGCCTCCTATTCTGTGTTTAGTGCTCTGTAGGCTCCAGGAGAGTAACCAGGTGGGTGAGAAATGGGTTTCTGCTTCCAGAGCGCTTGCAGTCTCCTTGGGGAGCTGACTCGCTCACATTCCAAATAGAAAGGACGTATCTGGTTATAAAGCTTTTGACTGGGCTTCAAGGGGACAGGTGTGTGCTCTGACTTTGCTACTAACTGGTGGTGTGACTTTACCAAGCCCTTCTTTTTCTTCTCTATCTGAGCCTGTTAAAACACTGCCCGTTCTGGAAGGTCAGTTTCGATGCCCTGGTCTCTGGGAACCTTCTGTTCTTTCTTATGAGCTAAGGCCATTACCAGTTGGTGTCTGCTTCCCTCACTGGGGCATGCCATTGCTGGGATGTTGTACTCCCTGTTGGCCTATGGAATGCTTTCCCCAGATAACCACACAGCTGGCTGCTCAGTTCTGCAGATGTCTGCAAATGTCGCCTCTCCAGAGAGGCCTTCTTTAACTGTTCTGTGTAAAACAGTTATTCCCTCTCGCCATGTCCCGTTTTATTTTTTTGTAGCATCTGTCACTGCTTGGCATTTTGCGTATTCACCCATTTATTTTTCTTCCTTTGCAGGTTAGGATGAGAGCAGGTACCTCATTTTGTCCACAGTTATATCCTTATGTCATGACACACAGGGGACACTCAATAAACAGGTGTTGAATAAATGAATGAATGAAGGAGTGAATGAGTGGACTGTCCTGTGCTTCTCAGAACACTTTTGCCTGAGTTAAGGGGGAGCAAGTGGCTGAATAGCTCGAGGCCTGAGAAGAGCCAGTATTTTATGCGACTGAAAGGAGAACTATGTACCTTTTATTGGACATTGCTACTGGCCAGGAAGTGGTTTTTCTCTTTTTCAGGAAGTGTTCTAAGGTTTTTCCATTTTATCTCATTTAGCTCTCAGAAAACACTCTAAGCTATCAGTATCTCCCTTTTACAGGTGGCAAAACTGAGGCTCAGAGGATTTAAGTAATTTGCTGAAGCAATGGATTTGGAATTGGAGCCTCAGTCTGCCCGGCTCTAAAGCTCTTTCCACTTCCCATCCTGCTGCCTCCCTGAGGGTGGGGAGAGGACGCTGGGGTGCTCTGGGCCAGGCGGGGTGCTCTGCCACCAGGTCTGCCCCTGTGACTGGCTGCCCTGCCCCAGGAGTTGCCTGTGCCTGTCTTCCATCTTGCTCATCTTCCTCCCCAAGGAAGGAGATGATTTTCCTTGTCTCCAAGCCTGGAGCGCCTTCAAACTCCCATTTGTCTGGGATAGGCATCTCAGACTCCAGCCAACCCACTGGAGTCCCTTAGGCCTACTCTTAGTCATTAATCTTAAGCTTCAGGGTTGCCAGGGGAGAAGGCAGGGTCTGGGTTAAACGCGGTGACAGCTTGTCTCAGCAATGCCAGTACAGCCCCTCCTTGCAGCCACATGCAGTCTGGAGAGATTGGGAAGCATGAAAGTGTCTCCTCCTTATCCCATTGTTCCAGTTGACCTGAGAACCCATCAGTCCCCTCCCTCCTGGGCCTGTTGAGAGCAAAGTGCAGGGATGATCAGGAGAAGCTGCATTCCTCACGGGGTAGGGGATAGAAAAGGTGGCAGTAGGAAGGCACGAGCCCTCTCTCTCAGGACACACCCCCTCTCTTGGGACTGCGCCTCGGCAGGGAATCTAGGTGATCTCCCGATGGATGAGGGGATGCAAGGGGCAGGCGGTGGCCTTTTCACCCTAAAGTAGTTGCAGCGGTACCACTTGCGATTGTTTTGAGTGTGAGGGTTTTCTAGGACCCCCCAGTGAAGCCCCTGTAGTCCAGTACACTGAACAACCATCGAGGAAAGTTAGGTATGAGTCTGGGTTAAGCTCCCTTATTTCTTTGGGAGGGATAACGGCCTCAGAGGGGTATGAGAGAGGATAGAGCCTCTGGGTGGCCCTGGGGCCTCAGAGATGGGGACAGGTTCTGGGGGTAGGGGCGGCGTGTCTTCTGGGCCAAGCCGGCTATTCAGGGCTCATCTTGGGCTCTTGGGGATTTTTTTAACCTTCTGTGGCACCTGTGCAGAGTGCATGGTCTCACTTGTCCTCCAAGGGCATTTCTGGCTCTCAGATCTTGTGGGGTGACAACAGGCTGGATCCTGTGGGAGCTGGCGGGTCTGGGGCTGCTTGGGAAGAGGCCTGGGGTTGTTGCGTTTGGCCCGGGATCTTGGGGAACAGGACTGGGGGCAGGTAAAGGGGGCCTAGGGTCTCTTCCACTTCTAACAGCTTGTGGTTTTTATAGAAAGAGGCTGGCGAGAAGGGCAAGCTCTGCCCCCTCTGACTGTTGAGTTCTTACCTTCCAAAGACAGATGCTGGACAGACTCAGCATGATAAGGAGCCAGGCCCAGGGGACCCTAGAAATGGACCGGGGATAAATGATGGAGGCCAGAACGGGCAGCAGGTGGTGCTGAGAGATAGCGGATTCGCTCAGTGACAGCCTGGGATGGCCAGCACGGAGCTGGCAGGGAGCTGGGGAGGGAGGGGCACCTGGGAGCCTTCCCCTCCCTCCCAGGAGCTGAGCCAAGGCTAGAAAAAACAGCCAGACCCAAGGACCTGGGGTGGGGGGAAGAGAGGGATGGAGAGCTGAGGGCAGGAGCTTCCTGCACCGGGGGGCTGGTTATTGCCCAGCCATTCTCCCCTTTTGCAGCTCGGAGGAGGAACTGGATAGGAGCCTGGCGTGCGCGTACATGCATGTGCGAGTGTGTGTGCAGGGAGAGCTGGGCTGCTCCTCAGGGACGTGCCCTGCTCAGCTGTCCTAGCATGTGACCAGATGGAATAGATGTGGCACAAAGGCTGGGGAAGTGGGGCCAAAATCTCCTCCCTCTGTCCTCTCTCTTCACCTTTGCTCCAGGCTTGGGGATGGAGCCCGGGAGACACTTGCCTTGTCTCTGAGGCGACACTAGTCTAGTCTCACCCTCCTCAGCTGGGACAGCGAGGAAGCTTTCCCCCTTCCTCCTCACAGTCCCCTGCCAGCCTCTCTCTCCCCTTTCTTTTCCTTTTAATGATCACCCCTCTCTGCTCCTCTTCTTGGCTCCCTTTCTACATGATCTTAGGTTATGAAAGGAATATATGCTCATTCCGGAAAACTTCGAAACACACACACAGAAAAATACATAAGATAATAATAAGCTCCGAACTTCACTGTGCAGAGATAACAGAGCGCTTTGATCTGGTTTCCTGTCTGGAGTGGTGCACGGTGCAGCCTGCATGTACTGCGTCTATAGTGTACGACAAGCTTTTTCTCTTTATAGCATATGCATTTCTCTTTGCCATGTGAGTTCTTCAAAAATATTTACTATATTAATAATAATCTACCCTAAGGAGTTGCCATTATTTATTTGACCATTCAACTTTTGCCAGACATTCTGGTTACAGGTCTTCGCCATTATAAACTATGCTCCATGAGCCTCTTAATGCATAATTCCTTGTCTGTGTTTTGGATCATTATCTTTTCCAGTTGTTCCTACCTGGGCAGTGTTTCTACCCGAGGGTGCAACCCTAGTCCAGAGACCCACCCGTAAGGCTAGCTCTGGACACAACTGCAAAATGTCCTCACCCTTCCTTTTTGTCTGAGATATCTGTGCTTCCTTGTGGCCTGTCCTTCCTGGCAAGTAGCCAGGGAGACACTTTTAAGAAAGGGTCTTTACAGCCACAACTATCCCCCTCTTCCCCACCAAAAACCCAATGCAACAGAACCAAAGGCCATGGCAGTAAGGAGACCACCTATCTGACTTTTGGGTGAGGTGGCTTCCCTTGGCCACATTATGTTAAAGGTGGATAGGTTAACATGCTGTGTGACACATCCACCTCAGGCCCTGGCCAGTTAAAAGCTCTCAGCTCAAGCTGAGAAGATGGACCACAGCAAGGCCAAGGGCATAGTCTCCATGCCGCACCCCACTCTGCCGGGGGAGCCTCTCTCCCAGTTCTCCCCAGGAGCCGCTACCGACAAGGCAAAGCCCCACACTTGCCTCAAAGCAGACTCTGGCTAAAATTCAACAGGGGCCAGTTGTCTTTGGGGCAGAGAGATCCACAGTTCTAGAAAGAGGCTTGGGGTCCAGATCTAAAGGGGAAGGATAGACACAGAGCTGCTCGAGGGACTCCCAAAGGTCTGGGAGTCTAAGGTGTAGAGAAACACGCCCGGCCGGGTTCCTCAGGGAAATCAACTTTGCTGTTTGCTAACTGTGTCGGGGCAGAGCCTGTCGGTGTGTTTGTTCTCCTGTTTCTTCCCAACTATTTATCAAGCTGACATTGAGTGACTACTATGTGTCCAGGCTCTGGGCTGGATTCTGAGCAGGTTTAGGAAAAGAGCATGACAGGGTTTCTGTTCAAGAGGCACACAGAGTCCCCAGACGGCAGGTGAGGGAGCCGGGGTAGCCATGGGACTCTCGAGGGGTTCCTTTCAGCCTGGGGGTCTTCACCAGAAGGCAGGGCGGAGTTTTGAGTTGAAGAGATATGAGAATAGGCCTTCTGGGCAGTGTGGGCACAGGCGGAGAAGAGGGGCAGGAGGGGAGCCCCTGGCTTTTTGGCCATAGCCCCAGCGTGCCGTTCAGCCGAGAAAGCGCTCTCCCGTCATACAGGGACACGCTGGTGCGCTGGGATCATAGGACGAGGCAGGAAGGTGACAAGGAATGTGGAAAATGGATCTAAGCTGTAGTGAGAAATTCCCCAGGCAGCTGGCAGCCAGTGGGGGTAGGCGCCCATGAGGTCCTTTCTCAGGCTGAACCCCCTCTGGACATTTGAGTGAGTCCCCTCTCGGGAGAGGTCACTCCATCCATGGTGTGAAATGAGGTCGTGCTCATGAGAGTGCGTGACAGACCACAGAGCGTGAAAATCACGTGCCCACTCTGGAGCTGGGTGCTCTGGCAGGAGCTTCGGGTACGTTTCCCCGAATCGTCCTGCCCGCCCCACCAAGCCCCCTCACGCACAGGGAAGCTGGGGCCCAAGTGTCTGGCACAGCCGTGGCTGAACTCAGATGCTCCGCTCAAACCCAGACTCCAGCTGTCACACTGTTGCTGCTTCATCCAGGGGAAGGGACGGGAGCTTCGAGAGGCCAGGGGCAGTCAGGTCCCCAAGTGGGCTCAAGCTGAAGTCCAGTTCTCTTTACACCAGCACAGGTGGTGATGGTGGGGGTGGGGGTTGTAAGGGGGAGGTGATCAGCGTCCCAGAAGAAAGAGGGGAGTGACAAAAGGAGAAGATGAGGAACACCTTTTTCCCCCAACATGCCAATGTTGTCCAGGGCAGCCCTATGGTGTCCATTCTTGAACTACGTACAAGTCCACATGCGGTCTCTTGTCAAATGGAGACCATTCCGTTCTAGATCTCAAAGACTTTACACTCTTGGTGACTCCTGACATGAAAATGGTGTTGCATGTCTCAATGCCCTGTGAGGTAGGTGGGATGAGTGAAGGACACAGGTAGAGAGGGTGCATCTTCCCTGAGGTGACGGGGAGAACAAATTGTGGTTGGGAGCATGGATCCATGGACTCGGCCTGGGTTCAAATTCTGTCTCTGCCACCTGCCAGCTCTGTGACCTTGAGAAAATTATTTGCCTTCCCTGTGCCTGTTTCCTCATCTGTAGCGCGGGGATAACAGTTATGCCCACCTATGGGATGTGTCGCAAAGGTTAAAGGAGCAGAGGCCCGTAAAGTGCTCAGGTGTTGTGGGCTGTGGAGTAAACCTGATGTGAGTGTTTGCTAGGATTTCTTCAGAACTTGCTCAGTACTTGGTTCTCCTGGCAAACGTCCTGGGGTGATTCCAGCCCCATGGCTTCTCCCCGAGGTAGCATCCCCTAAAATGTGAAGCTGAGTCCTGATACCTGCCACCAAGGTGACTTCTCTGGGCCTTGGTGCCCTGCCCTCGTGGCTGGAGCTCTTTCCCTCTGGTCTTCTCACCCCTGCAGTCCTCAGTCCCAGGCTAATATCTTAGAGTTCTGGAGCACTCTAACCCTAGAGTGCTAGATCCAAAGGGCTCTCTGAGATCATCTGGTTCAAATCCTTTTTTCTTCGGAGATTGAAATGGGGAACTTGACTTCCCCAAAGCAACCAGGTCAGCCCTAGGGCTTGCCTTGGGCTTTATACTCCTGTCCTGTAATGGTGCTCACCATGCCATGGACTCTTGGTTAGGGGTCTGGAGGCCTGAAGGGATGGAGGGGAGGCTGCCCAGGTGGCCAGCAGAGGTTTAATTGGGCATGACATAAAGTGTGCAACTGAACACCCTCCTCGGGTTGGTGTTGTGCCACACACCAGCATGCTGCTGGGCAGGAGAAAAGGCGAGGGAAGAGAGTCACTTCTTTCTTTGCCTGGGGGAAGAAGAAGCTGTTTAAATCCAGTGGAAGAAAAGATATGAGGACTTGGGCTAGAAGGGAGAGGCTGGCTGAAGGCAAGGGCAAATTCCAGCCACATTGGGCTGATGGGGAGAAGGAGGAAGGCGAAACAAGGGACATGACAGTCATAGTGGGGGGAAGAAGGGGCAGGAAGGTGGCTTCTCTATCATAATGACTTGGTTAGAGAAAGACAAGTACCAGGGACTTGCAATGATGGTTGGCAGGTGCAAAATCTCAATCCTGCCCACCTCCCCATCAACGCCCTGATGTGCTTATGGGACACTGGCAATACCCTTCCGCAACAGGGCCCTCTTCCGAGTATGCCTGAGCTCTGGGCAGGGCTGGGTAGCCCCTCGGAGTTAGCACTCTCCAGCGATTCTGATTCAATAGGTCTGAAACTTGCATCTTGAGCAAGCTTGCTGGGTATTTCTGCTGCCAGTAGCCCATGGACCACATTTGAGAAGCCTGATTCTGGGATCTCTAGTGTCAAACAGATTGTTCCAAGGAGGGCGGCAGGCAGCTGCTTAGGAGTGATGGGTAGGTATCCAACAGCTCACTGAGAATCTAAGATTTGTTGAGCACCAGCTGTGTTTCATGCCCTGTGCCAGGCTCTCTAGGAGCGACAGAGGAGCTCTGCCCTCAAGGAGCTTAGACATGAGCTGGGAAACAGACCCATATCAGATCCCTTGAATGTGACTCAGAATGGGATATGTGCTGTAAGAGATGGACAGATGACAGCCATGGCCTTAGAGCAAAGGCCTGGGGACAACAGCCTAGAGAGGGTGGCGGCCCTGGCTTGGGGAGAGCCTGGCCTCCCAGGTTTAGACTTGCTTCTATAGGAGGCTCAGATAGGCCAAACTCGGCCCCATGAGGTCAGGGACTTGCCCAAGGTCACACAGATAGTAGCAGTGAGAACATACTTCAAACCTGCTCAACAGAAATTGCTCCAGGGGTACGATGTGGTCAAATGTGCTCAGGGACCTCATCTTGTGTGTACGATGGACCAGACGTGAGGGGGCTTTTTGTGTTTTATTAACGTGGAGGATGGCCGTGCTGGAGAGAGGAAGACTACTTTAGCAAACTACTGTAAATGCTCATGTTCTGGGGTGGACAGACACGGCTGGGACAGGAGAGGTGGAGGGTTCCAGGGGTGTTAGACTTCTCTGAACCTCCCATCGCACATGCCACAGGAGGTTTCCCGGCAGCCTTCTGCGGGACGACTTTATTCACAGACTCGAGAAAGATCTTGGTCCCCTTGTTTATTGGCGGTGGGGAGAACGGGCAACCGCGGACAGCCTCTTTGGCAGAAAGCAGCTTTCAGGTCGCTCAGGTGCCCCTGCCCCTCTCTCCCAAGACCCGGATTCACTCTCAGAGGCTCCCTGGGAACTCCAGAAAATTAACGCCTCCCAGGTCACTGGGAGTCCACAGTCTTTGAGTGGAATGTGCGTGAGGGAGGAGGGCGAGAGGCAGTGGTGACAACCTGGGTTGATGGCTTCCTCCCTCGTCTCTGAGGTCCCAGACAGATGTGCGGGAACAGGGGGCGGGCGGCACAGCTTTGCTCTCTGCTCGCGCCCACCTTCCAGGTGAGCCTCTGCCAGCCGGTCAGGACCGTATTAGGACAGCAAGAAATAAAAGGCAGCTAACGCCCTGCTCCCACGTCCCTGGAGGACCACTGTGGCACTCGGGGCAGGAGCCTGGGCATGGGACATGCTGCCGGCCCCCCACCCCCCGCAACCAGAGCAATCAGCTCCTCCTCTACTCTGAGTGGAGGGCAAAGGAAGAGCCAGAAGATTGAGGTTTGAAGTCTCGTCCTGGCTGCTAAGTGACTGGGGCGAGTCACGTGACCTCCCTGGGGCTAACGTCTTCACCTGCAAACATGTGAACACGACACAGGCTTGGGCTCATTTCATTCTTCCCGAAGAGGGTGGGCCTCGTGTGAGTTTGCAGATGTGCTGGGGGAACTCGATCATGAGGTGCTCTGGCTCCCGGCTGGGGTAGGGGTGGAAAGGGTGAGGTGAAGTTTCTTGCGGGAATCCTACCTTCTTCAATTGTTAAAGTTTTATTTTATCTATAATTGACACCTAATAACGGTACACATTTGTGGGGTACAGTGTGAGGTTTCAATAAACGTATACATTGTATAATGATCAAATCAGGGTAATAGCATATCATCACTCTAAACATGTATCGTTTCTTTGTGGTGACAACATTCAAAATCCTCTTTTCTAGTTATCTGGAAATATACAGCACATCATTATTAGCTAGAGTCACCCTACTGTGTAATAGAACACCACAACTTATTCTTTCTAACTGCAACTTTGTATCCATTGGCCAACTTCTCCTCATCCTGTCTCCTCCCTCCTCTCCCCACCAGCCTCTGGCCTCTGGTGACCACTGTTCTACTCTCTGCGTCTGTGACATCAACATTTTTTATTTTTTAGATTCCACATATAAGTGAGATCATGTGGTATTTGTCTTTCTGTGCCTGGCTAATTTCACACAGCATAATGTCCTCCAATTTCATTCACATTGCCACAAATGACAGGATTTAATTCTGTTTTGTGTCTGAATAGCAAGGAATCTCACTTTCTGATCAGGGGTCTAAAGAGGAAAAAGAAAAGGAAAAAAAAAAAGAACTTGCAGATTTTACTTCTGACACACCAGCCTTGAGCAGGAGCCTGCCAGCTTCAGCCTTCTGCCCGCCCTCCCCTCCTTCCTGGCCGAGTGTAGCTTGGAGCTTGGAGGGGAAGCCAGCCAGGGGGGTGGTGGCAAGGTGGGGGAACAGGGCGCAGTGTGGGGGTGGTTCAGGAGTGGAGTGTCCACGCAGTAACTGCATAAGCACAGAGAAGAATTTTTCTTACCTGGGGCATGGATTGGTGCAATAACTAACCTTCCAGCTGCTTTCTGGATTCTCCTCTTCAAATCCATCCTGCACAATACTCCTAGATTAGTCTTAAAACTCTAGTTGAAGGTGCACCTCCTCCACTCTCTTCTAATTCCTTGTAAAAACAAAATAAAAATAACCTGTTCTGGTCTATAATGCCTGGCTCTGAACTTCTAAAGCACTGTCTATCTCATTGGTTTGGCACTTTTCTATCCTGCAACCTATAAATGTCTTTTCTTGTGTATGAATCTCTTCAGTGAGGCTAGAAGCCTACTGATTCATTTTCTTATTCATCGTTTTAACAAAAATGTATTGAGTCTGTCGTGGGTGCCAAGGCAGTGTGCCATGTGAAGCAGATCTCTTCGTCCTCAAGAAGTATGTCTCATCTAGATAGGACGACAGACACAGAGGCAGAGGGTGACAAAGCAGTGTGATCAGTGAAGGCTCTGCTAGGGCAAGCACAGGGTGGGAATGGTGCAGGGGGCTGGGCTGTGGTGGTCCTTCTGGAAGATCCACAAGAGTGGCGATGTTGGAGCTGAGCCCGCCTTGAAGGATGCAGGGGCATTCAGTGGGTGGAGGAGCAGGCTGGGGGGTCTTATTGATTGAATGGAATATTCAAAGGCCTGGAGGTTGGTGGTGGAGAGAGAGAGAGAGAAGGAGGTTGGAGAAGCGAAGTACAAGTGTCTGCAGCCTGGCGTCCATGGGCGCCCGACGAGATGGAGAGAAGCCACAGCCTCCAGGAGGGTCTTCCTTTTCGGGAAGCTCAGGTCTGAAGGCAGACCTGGAGCTCCTGGAGGCACTTTCAGGCAGGTGGCAGGGTTGGGTGGGGCTGGGGGTGGTTCATATGGTTTAGGCTTCTTAGAGGACACCGCAGCCACCCAGGCAAGGCCCGAGGAGCTTGGGAACCACTGGCAGCTGCAGGAAAGGAGGAAGGGGAATGGACCTGAGTGGCAAAAGTCATCTGATAAAAAGGATGACTGGCTGCTCTTCTTCTCTTGAGCTTCTCATCTCACTGCTCTTAATCCAAGTCTTGGTGTCACAGAGCCTTAAGAGAACCTAGATTTCATGTGGTCCAGCCCCCTTCCCATTACACAGATGGGGAAAACTGAGGCCCAGTCTAGAGACATGTAGCCACTGGGTGAATCTGAAGGCTAAATTCCCCTGCTTGTGACTTTGCACCTGAGAGCTGCTTCCTTTCCAGTTCCTGAGAAAGAGTGAGGGTCCCATCCTATAGGGTGGGAATGAGTCCAAGTTAGGCTTGGGCCCGGGAAGGGGCAGTTAGATGATGCCGACTGAAGCCACTCACCCTGCAATGCTGCCCAGGTGCCGCCTTGATGCTACTGCTAAGAAAGAGGCCCAAACTCTATTTTAAAAGATGACTTTACTAGCAAGACCCTAGAGCGCTTCAGCTCTGTATAATATTAGGAATAGCAATAAAAGATATGACTTAGAGCTTTGCAAACTCCCACCTAGAAGTGCAAACTGAAGACTGTTAGAAACTTCCTGAAAAACAATCTGGGAATTAAAACATGATGGCTTCCCAACTACCCCAAACTAGAAGAGCCAAGAATTTCAAAGGGATACTTTAGCATCTGCCATGGTCAGACTTAGCATAGGAAATCAATTCCAAAAGCTAGGTGAGCAATAGCTACTAAAGTTCCTGAAACAGTGGGAAGAAAAAAAAATCTAGGCCAGGGTGTAGTTTGTGGGGATTTCAGATGCCTATAAGGCATGAATGAACAAAACTCTTAGAATCCCTGGAGAAGAGCACAGGCCCACCCAATGGTTTAGTTTCTTGATTACTGTAATTATGTATCCATAATGCATGTTATATGAAAGGAAAAAAGGCAACCAGGCCCTGGACTCTATAATACCCTAAGTCTGTGTGCAGCATCTGACATGTTTCTTAATAGCAAAGGCCTCGGACACTCTGCAGACTGCTTACTTTGGCTTTAACCAGTTTTACCCAGGGTGATCCTACCATGCTAGAACATGTCAAGGGAAAGGGAGGCTTGTCTCAATCTATGCCAGGAAGATTTTAGAAGCTGTAGTTGAGCTGATGTTGATGGAAAGAACAAGTGAACAATGGATTTGGAGTTAAAGAACCTGGATTGGACACTCCAATTGTCATCAGCTGTGTTGTATTGCTAGGCCCGTTTCCTCTTTGGAAAACAAGACGCTTGTACACATTTTTTAGCACCCACTTATGAGTGAGAACATGTGTGTTTGACTTTGTACATCTGGCTTGTTTTACTTAAGACAAAAAATGTGTACACAGGGACATAGTGAGTGGGAAGATAGACAATGGAGACTCAGAAGGGTAAGGAGGTGGCAGGGGTGAGTGATGAGAAATTACTTAATGGGTGCAATGTACATTATTCAGGTGATGGAAACCCTAAAAGCCTTGACTTGACCATAATGCAATCTATGGATGTGACAAAATTGCAATGTACCCCAAAAATTTATTTAAAAAAAAAGAAAGAAAAATAAGACATTTGTGAAATGAGCAACTTCTGCTTCATGGTCATTTTATAATGAAATGCAAAAGCCTTTCAGTCTGGGGTTGGTATTTGGTGTTTGGTGGGTTGGGGACGGCTCTCTCACACTTGGTGGTGAGTCAACCAACAACACCGACAATGTCTCAATGTCTTCCTCTTTCTCATATCTGGGCCCTCGATTATCTTGTTGATCAAGATAACTATTTTCCTGGCTGTCTGCAATGTGTACTTCTGAAAAATAAAAATGTCAGAGAATAACCTCCTCCTGCCCCGAACATGAATGGTCATATCCAGAAATGCTTACATGATACTTTTTAAAAAAATGTCCAGTACTTAACCTGACAATTTCTCTGTATTAATATAATTTCCCACTTGAACAGAGCTGTGTCTCATAGCACACGCCCACTTCTGCCCCTTGTCGAGCTGCTGCTGCATGTGTCCCTGCCTTCCAGCTGGGCCGCCAGACACACACCTCTAGCTGAACCGAGTTGGTTCATTGGCTGATTGTAACAGAGAAGCAGCGCACCTCATGGGGAACAGGGGTGACCTGGTGAGCGAGTGTTAGAAAGGACTTAGTATAGGATTTGGGCTTGGTTAAGTGATTTTGGGACTCAAGGACTCAAGGAAGCAGGGCTCTGCTCTGGATTGGATGCTGTCAGGAAGAGGCATTAATTCTATGATTGGTATCTTAATACATTTTATCCTGTAGGCAGGGGGAATGAAATGAGGTGAAGAGGCAGTAGTTACTCATATTAGCCAGAATAGGAGGATGTCTCTTCATTTTTTGTGGCTTGGAGACCACTAAGGACTAACTGAAGATGCCAAGTCAGTACCTGGCAGGGGTGACTTTTCTCTTCTCCAGTGCTACTTTTTGGCCAAGGGCAAAGTCAGGCTGCAAAACATGAGTCTATGACAGTCAGGTATTCACCATTGTCAATGTTTTGCTGATCGGGAGGTTGCTCAGCGAATGTAGTCTGGAGTTGGACAGGAATTAATACCTCCTATTCTTTTTGTGGCAGGGTGAGTTTTTAATCTCCTGATGTGACAAGGGCTGCAGAGTAGCATTAAAGACTCTGAACAGCACACACTAGCCAGTTGCAACACGGGCAGTGACCAGAAACAAAAATTGGTATTGGTTCTTAGACCCTGAAGACAGGGGCCTGAGTTACCATCTCCAGGCAATGAAAATGTGTCCCAAATCCAACTGATCTTTTTCTAGAGATCCAGGTGGCTTTTTCTTTTAGCCTATTTACAGACTGTTCTACTTGAGCCTGTAGCGTTTATATAGGTACAGCAAGCAGGGTTGGCTATAGCATAAATTCCCCTTCAGCTAAGATGAAATTAAGGTCCACGTGATCATCTCTGACAACTCTGGCTTACACATTTAAATTTAAACTGGTTGGTCTGGCTCCAGAGCCAGAAGTTGTGTAATAGAAGACGTCTAGTAGGGTCAGGGAAAAGTTTTGGGCCATCTCTTTTGGCTGAATGATCCCTACTGTGGGAATTGTAGTTTGTGTAGTACTCATGAGTCAGTTGTCCCCATTGGCAGTTCTCCGGTAGCCTGTGCTTGCCTCTTTTTGGAAGTTTCTGGACATTTCTTTCAGGGAAACATGATCCACTAAATGGGTGGTAATTTTAAACATCTGAAAGTCACTAGAAAGTGTCCTGAAAAACAGAAGAAAAGTTGGTGTGTAGCAGGTGGGTATCCACCTGATGTTCATATAAGAAGTAGTATCCCAGTGGGGCGCAGACTATATTGGGAATATCATTTATTGCAACAGGAATAAGCCAGTTTCCTGAGTGGAGTTAACTAGTTTCTGCAAAGCAGGATGGACAGTCTCTGAAGGGAGCAAGCTAAATATTATAGCAACACTGTACCCAATATTCGTTTCCATTTCTGATGGGCTGAGTTTTGCTGGTAGGGTTATAGTGAGCTAAACAGAAAAGTATTTTTTGACATGCAGTCAAAGTCCAATTTTTTGTAGGGTTTAAGTTTGGAATTACTTATAGGAGGGAAACATATATCAGAGGTCTTTCAGAAGGAAAGTGACCTTCTGACATATTTAAAGGAACAGTCATTCAATGCTTGTCCTCAGTCAAATTTAGACTGATGAGTGGAGACAAACACACTAGAGAATTATATTTTCTGAAGGGGCAGAAGACCTCAGGGTTAAGATGAGGGAGGTCAGGTTGAGAAGTCTTTTCGTTAACAGAGAGTGTCAAAATACAGTATTAGATGAGATTTGCGGTAGAGAGGAAGAAAAAGAGGGTGAAGAAGCAAAGTTCATCTTGTTTTGTTGTCTCGGGTGGGTGTTACCCACTGCTATAGTCCGTGGGTTGTCTGTTGTCCTAGGCAGAAGTTGTCATTTTCTGCAGTCAGCTTTTCCTTACGAATGTGTGAGGATGCTCAGTTTGAGGTTTCCCAGTGGATGAAATGTCTGGTGGGTAGGTAGGCAGGTGGGTAGTTATCTTTTCAGTGGGAAACACGAACCCAGGGATCAACACCTTGGCGTGTTGCTGCTGTGTTAGTTGTTACCAGTCCTTGATGAGGGCTTCCCCGTTACAGGGCTGTTTTTGTCTGGCTATCAGGTCACGGAACGCCACACCTCCAGGTTTGCGGGTGGCGCACAGGCTGCTCAAGTGGAGCCTCGCAAAGGCCGGACACGAGTGTCCACGATGTGTGCGCAGTCACTGCGTCCAGCACTCTCGTCCCGGGCAGTGAGGGCTTTGGCAGAATCCCGCTCCCCATACATCGTGGGGAGCTGTGGGGCATTTTGACACGCCTGCTTTTTCTCATGTGTCCTCCTGGCCTGGCCTGGAAGCTTTGTGAGGACAGAGCCTAGCCTAGTGTCCCTCCTTGTGTTGGGTGTGGCACTCGGCACAGAGTGGGTGGCTTGGCAGGTGCCCCTAAAATTATCATCTGGAGAAGGCCTGGAGGGGCTTTAACCTTTTAAGGGGAGACCTGTAACCTGGGAGGGCTGAGAAATGCCATTCCTTTCTCTAGAGGCCGGAGAAGGCCAAAAGGAAGACATGGACAAGACTCATTCGCAGAGACCATGAAGACAGAGCACTTGAGAGAGAGCAAATCCCAAGCTAGAACCCTCCTCATGGTTTTTCCAAGAATGGAGAGTTGAATTCCTACTCTGGACTGATTTGGGAGCATGTCACCTGCGTGGGGTGGGGCTCACAGGACAAAGGGCAGACCCCGAGGATGAAGGGGACTCTCAGAGCTGCCTTTGCCTGAGGAACTGAAGTTATAAGAACAGGAATAACCACAGTCCTCTGCACCTGCTTTTCCTGGCTTAGCTTGCTCCTCCTTCCCCTCCATCCAAGAAGGATCGGCTGAGACAGGGTTGGGGCCAGGAGGAGTGTGGTTAAGTGATGCTATAGGTGGAGCCGGGGAGGGCAAAGGTCAGAGCTAGGGCTGGGGAATGACCCTGCAGGACCCAAGTCTGTCCTGATGATCTCAGGAAGCAAAGGCTGAGGGGCTCGGTCTCTGTGACTGAGATGACTACCGCCCGTCCCTGGAGGGCTCCACTGCCTCCCAGGGCAGTAGTCTGTCTCCTCTCTGGCTTCTCCCCCTCCAAATCCATCTTCATCAGGAACTGTAAACGTCAGAATCAGAGCCCTTGGAAGGCTGTTCCTAGATAAATAATGCTTTTCATATTTAATTTACGAGTAGTTCTGCAGCCTCTTTGGGGTGTGCTGGGTTAATTAAGAGCTGAATTAGATGGAGCTGCATCTCCCTAAGGAGACTCAATTAAACTCTTTCTGACCAAAAAAAAAAAAAAAAGGAAAAAGTAAAAAACGTGGTTGAAGAAGGGGGTCTATTAGGGAAACTGTCCCTTCATTATGACCTTGAACTAGGGCTGGCTGGAGGGCAGCTCAGGGCCCTTTCATTCAGTCTTTCCTTCTTTTCTGTTTGGAGCCTCCTCTGGTCCCCGACCAGCCTGTAGGAGGTGCAAGGGACTGACCGTGGTGAGTCAGGTCAGCTTTTCTGCTTGGCAAGGGGTCAACACCCCCTACCTCCCACCCCTGGAGCCAGGAAACCACCCAGAGCTGGGCCAGCTGCCCACAGGAGGCTGCCAGGAGGCGGGCGTGGTCCTGGGGACTGATCCCAGCCTCAGGCCAGGACTGTGGCTCTGAAATTCCACCCCCATTCCCAGAGCTTCTACCTCCAAACGCAGCCCCCTTTGCTAGGGCTGAGCAGATGGGGGCTTCCTGGCGTGTGAGTCCCAAGCATCTCGTGGGCAGTCGATGGAGTCCCCCTTCCCATGGGAGAGCTTTCTCTCTCCTCTGCCCTCCACTGGGAAAGCTGGGGCCCAGCCGCTGGGGGTGGTGCTGCTGCGGCCAAGGGCAGGGTCGGGGGGAGAAGGTCCCCTCTGGTGGGGCCAGGGATGGGACGGCAGGGCTCCAACAATTTGGTCCACCCCTCCAGTTTATAGCTGGGGAGACCAAGATCCCAAAGAGGGAAAGGAATCTGGCCAAGGGCCTAGGCTAGTTGGTATAGGGATGGGGCCAGAATTCTAGGCTGCTACCACAACACATTCAAATGTGCATGTGTGCACACGCACAGGCACACACACCCCTTCCATGGGCTCTTGGGTTCACGGAGGTCCTTACAAACCCTGTTCATCTGGACTCACAGCCCTCATGCTCCTGTGGGGAGAGATGAACCCGCCAATCACAAGCCGACTCTCCCAGTCAGTCTCTTGTTCACACTCACACATAGAGACAGCCTCCCAGACACCTGGAGACCCTGTTACACACCTCATTGTCACAGAGTCTGCACACTCAGAGCAATGGATACTGTCAGCACCCGCTATGTCCCCAGACAGAATCACTAAGTGCCAGGCGATTTCAGATTGTCACCTGACCTATTGCCACATGCTCACCCTCCTCACATAAGCCTCGGGCTGGGGAGACAGTCTCTCTGTCAAACACGTGTGCACACACGTGTACACAGACCCACACGCACATGCAGAGCACAGGGCTCAAGTCCAGCCTGCTCATTTGCTGTGCAAAAAGCATGGAGCACTCTTTATGATTGTCCCTCAGCCTCCCGAGCAGTAACTGTAGACTTTCAGCAAGTGGAAAGTGAACCTTCTTGTGAAAAATAGGGACAGCAACATGCGTGGTGCCGGAAGGACAGCCCTCAGCGGAAGCAGGTGCTGGCATTACTCTAGCCCATGGGACTCTTGAGAGGAGGCTGCTTGCTTCTTCATCCATCAAACCGGCCTTTACGACATCTTGTACTTTGAGGACCTGTTTCCCTCGAAGGGCTCCTCCAGCAGACCAGACTGGAACTGGCCTCTCCCTTTCGCCCATGGTCAGATCTCTGTCCTGGGGAGATGCTGGGGCCTGGACAGATGGGGCAGGGCTCTTGGGGGAAGGGGGCTTTCCTGACCTCTTTCAGCATTTACCTGGTTTCTGATCCGGGGCTCACCTCCAGTACCATAGCCAAGTTCATCCTTAGGGACAGATTTGGCTTCCTGGTTAGCCCCATGGGGCTTCTGCTTGAGCACAGTTTTGTCCTTCCCCTTTGACACCTTTCAGGAATTTACCTGGACAGATCCCCGGGGGGTGGGGATGGGCTCCCCAAAGCAGTGTTGGGGCCTTCTTAGGGCTGGGAGGGCCTCAGAGACCACCTCCCCCAACTCCTGCATGTATGGAGGAGGAGGAGGGACCTGGCCAGCAGCACGTAGCAGGTGGAGGGCAGTCGGGACCCAGTCCAGGGCTCTGGGGTCTGCCAGCCCCTTCGTCCCGCCTCTCTGCCCCACATATCACAGCGCTCTCTCATCTGTGTTTGTCTTCCGTTGCGTCCTCTTTATCTTGCATGGGTATATCTTGCTTTATACAACAGATAAGTTCTTTTCGATGTTATTTGTAAAGAGAGGTTTTATACATCACATCATATTATAAAGTGTGTCCTCCCTTTCCCAGGGAAGTTGCATTTCAGGCCCTTGTGTTTGCAGAGCTGTGGTTTAAAAGGGGCTCTATACTCCCTTTGATTCCCATGAGAGCCCTGGGAGACGGCAGGTGGGCAGCATGGGCTCTATTGTTCAGATGAAGACACCAAGGGCCCAAAAGGTGAAGTGACTCCCAAGAGATAGTGAAGGAGCTAGATCTTCTGTCCTTTGTCTGTCTCGGTGGGTAGTGTCTGTCTGCTCCACTTGAGCACTGAATCCCATGTTAGATTAAATAGTCAGTGTGGAATCTGGATTGCTTTGTTCTAGTGCTGTTTTCCAAAGCATGCTCCATGGAACATTGGTCCTGAGAAATTCGCTGTGATGAAAAGATTCCTTGGTCAGATAAGGCGGGGCAGTGCTGCACCACGCCTCCCTCTTGGGGATTCACCATGCACATTAGCACATTAAAGGCTCTGGAAGCCCTGCTATGAAAACCTGTTTAGCTCTGCTTTTCCCAAACTTATCAGGCCACAGAACCCTCCATTCTGGTGATATCTGCTCTGTGGAACACACAATGGGAAACCCTGGCCTAGTTTGTTTCCTATTTTAATCTGGGTTTTTCCCCTTCCAGGCTGAAGGGAAGCCCACTGCCACCCCAGTCCCCTCCCCGACTGGGCTTCTCTCCTTTGCTCCCTAGTCTCTCCCTAGTCCTGGCATCCTAGTCTCCCCGTACCCCTCCCGCATGAGAGGTTGGAGCTGTTTTCTCTGGCTCCTTAAGTAGAAGGGACAAGAGCAGGGAGGGTTCAAGGTGGGGCCGGGCAGTTTTTACCGGAAAAACTCAGTAGACTCAGTGGGAACAGGAGGCCAGTGGAAGTCAGACCAGGTGATCCTAGAGCGTAGAAGAAGTGGAGTCTGGACATGTGTAAGGGAGAGACCCGGGTCAAGCCTGCTGCCCGGCACCTGTCTGGGGCCCTGTCTCACCCGCTGCCCTCACCCCCATGGCCTCCCTGCCCCTGCCCTGCCTGCCTGGCCTTCTCCCCTCCCTCCCTGTCTTTGTTCCAACCACAGCTTGGGTTTCTGCCTTTTGCCTCTTGCCTGGAGCCTGGGCGGAGGCTTTGCAAGAAGCCAGGCCTTCCTGTCACTTCCTCTCTTTTGAGTATACTGTCACCTCCCTCCACCTGCGGCGGCCTGTCTATCATGTCCCATGCTTCCTTCGAGGCTGTCTTTGGGGTTGGCGTCTATAGTGCCTTCCCCAGAGCAGGGTCTCCTGGCACCTGCTGGAGGAGGGCAATGTTTGCCTGGTCTATATTCTCTCACACTACGGCCCTGGGACGTGCTCCTAGTCCTGGCGATGCCAGCCGCCATCAGAGAGGAGGACAGGAGGCCCCTTCCATCTGTCTCCACGCTACTCTTTCTGTGCTGCATCAAGGCCAGTCTTCTACCGTAGCCCCTTGTTGACTCATCAGCACTCTAAGTCACCTGGGGCACCGAAGGCTTCCCTAAGGCAGCGTCTGCCTGGCCCTTCCCTGGTTGCCCGCAGTTGGCGTTTTGGATGCAAGAGCAAGGGTTCCCTTTCCCCTGATGACTCATGATGGATGTGGGTCAGACAGTTGGCCTTGGAGAAGCCATATTTTGTCTCTCTGAGCCTCAGTGTATTAATCCTCCAAATAAGGGAGACTGGTGCCTTCCTCCGAGATTTAGTGGGGGTGAAATGTGGCGATGGATGTGAAAATATTTTATAAGCTTTGATAAAATACATGCAGCTTGTCAATTCCTCACCTCAGAGTGGAGGAGCCCACTTTGCAGGGCTTCAGTGTAGATGAAATGACGGCAGGTGGCCCGTGATAGGTGTTTGGTAAAAGACAACTTTCCGTTGTTCTTGCAAAACCTTCCTCCCGCTTGATGTCAATTACTGGTAAGCCTGGGTCTCAGCCACGCCATCAGCCTCTGACCAGCTGAGTGGGCCTCAAGCTTCTGTGCCTAAAAGCATAACAAGATTCCCGCGCCAGCCCCTGCCCTCCCAGAGCCGGGTGATCACTGCCCACCGCATAGTCAGTGGTTTGTGTGCTCACCTGTCCCCCTTGGACGATGACATCCACAGGGGTAGGAGGACTATGACCCCTAGCTGAGCATACCTATGTGTTGAATGATTTAATGATCCATCTGGAAAAACAAGTATCTGCTATCTGCCTGGACACAGGGCCCTTCTCGGTTTGTCACCCCTGGGACTCTGAGTCACAGCCGAGGCTGTTTTCAGGGAAGCAGTCTGGGACCTGCAGGGCACAGCTGGGTTTTCGCCTGGGCCTTCACTCCAGCCACATCACCAAGTCCCACCCTCTGGACCCTCTTACAGGATCCCTGTCCTTGCTCCCTCCCTGCCTCCTCCTGTGGGACTCTGCGAGGCCCAAGGTGAGGCAGGGCAGCTAGCCGGCTCTGCAGGCAGGCTGGCCCCAGCCCAGCGCTCAGGGTAAGGGTGAGGCCAAGCGACTGAGTTAGAGATGCGTAGAGAACCACAACGTGTGTGGGCTTAGCTGGAGGCTCGGTGGGGCAGTGACATACACATCTGGCATTGGGATCTGCATCTTTCCTTTCTCCCTGGACGGCACAGTGAGCAGCTAGGCAGGCTCATCTGCAGCCCTGGGACGGGGGGGGGGGGGGGGGGGAGCAGCTCTCCCTCTGCAAGGCTCGGGCTGCGGTTCTCCATGCAAAGGATGGAGGCTGATGTCTGCTCACCCACGCGGCTGGGAGGGCTGACTGGTTCAGGCCGGAGCCCATGGTCCTGGTGCCCTGCTTTGGGGTCAGTTGGAAGAATTTACTTGCTGGGTTATATCGACCTTGCCTTGAGTGGTCACTTCTGCCATTCATTTGGTGGGCACCTAGTGACCACCTGCTGTGAGCCAGGTCCTGGGCTAGCAGAGATGAATGAGCTAGGCCTCAACCTCAAGGAGCTCCCAGCCTAGCAGGCGAGGCAGGTGCACGAACACATAAGGGCAGGAACTGGTAGTGGGTGGGGCTCAAAGAGCACGGTGGGTTCCACTTTCACAGGAGTGGGCCTCAGGAAAAGCATGACAGGAGGTGACTGGAATGAGACATCAAGGCTGAGCAGTGGCTGTCCAACAGATGAGGGTGAGGTGGGGACGGGGAGTGGGAGCCGGCTCCTCTGGAAAGTGGCCAGGCAGCAGGCCAGATTGTGTGGCCTGCAGTGACCTGGGGCAGGGGTGGCCCGGGGCGCATGTGAAGAGGGGTGTGCCAGCTGCTCACAGCCTGACCAACGGGCAGTCCTGTGGTGGTGTGAGGGTCAGCCCAGGGTCAGAACAGATGCCAGGGCCACCTCTGAAAGCAAGCCCAAGGCATCTTGCCAGTTTTATTAATACAAAAGGCAGGTGGAGGCTGGGGGCTTGCAAACGGTCTATTCAGACCTCTGGGCTACCTAGCACATGTGGATTTGGCTCTCTGGGGAATTATGGGCCCGTCAACAGCCCCCAAGGTTACTGTACTGTCCCAGGGTGTGGGAATGGGAGTGGACCAGAGAGGAATCAGACCTCCTTGGAGGAGTGTGGCCTGGGTTCTCTGCCCTGCCCCTGCCCCTGCAGGAAGGGGGCCTGGAGTGAAGGGGCTGAGGGCCATCAAGGGAGCAGTAAGAGCTGGCGATGGCCTAGAGGCTGCGGACGTTCTGTCCAGGCTGGGGCTGGGCCAGTCTTCTGGCTCCATGCAGAGGGTGCTGGTAATTCCCTGTGTGCCCTGAACATGTTTCCACTTGTCAAGGTTCATTTATTTTCTTTTTTCCCTCTCTGGAAGACAGATTTGAAACAAGGGCCTCTACTTGTGGGGCTGTAGGGTGCCTTGGTGACCCCCAGCCCCCTGCTTTGATTGGTGCTCTAATTTCTTCCCAGCCTCTTTCGTGCACCCACCTGTCTGGGCCCTGCTCCCTGCTCAGCCTCCATGAGGCTGACTCTAGCCCTCGTCTGCTGCCAGCGGCTCTCCCTGGGGGCCAAGTCCCCTGCCTCCCCTTCATCCTCCACTTTCCCCCTCTGGCTCCAAAGATGGAGCTTTGCACATCCCAAGCAAGGCCTAGCACCCTGTTCCTGGAGCCCAGACTTTTGGGTTTTTGTTTTTCGAAAGGTTGAGCAGATATGTTATTGATGAGGGCAGTCAATAATTAGGGGGCAGGGGACAGGAGCAGGTGGAGGGACCCTTTTTAGGCAGCCTTGAAGCCATAACAATAATAGCTGGCATTTATTGCCTACTATGTGCTTGTTACTTTGTTCAGTGCTTTATTTAATACGTTTATTTCTCTTCCTCCTCTCAACTGGCCCATTTAAAATGGAGGCCTGGAGGGTGGGTGGCAAGAGTTAGATGCTTCACTGCCTCCTTGTTAGGGGGTCTTCCTCCTCCAGGGGAGAGACTCTCTGAAGGTTAGCTAGGGCCCCCCTCTGCCTCCAGCCAGGATGGACTCTGAAAACCGGGCCTGAGGAGGGGGAGGTGGCCAGGCTGCCGGGTCTCGAGTAAAGGTTGCTTCTTCAGCAGCCCTTGGTGCCTTGTTCCAGGGTTGTCTCATGGCCTAACTGAAACCCTTCCTCCCCGACCCAGCCCTGGAGCAGAGGGAGTGCAGCCAGGCCTGCTCCCCTGGAGGTGGGTGGGGGCAGGGGGCAGTGTTTTCTCTGTTACCAGGTCGTGGATGTGGGAGCTCACCTGCTCACTGGGTGGAAACAGGTGTCTGCACCGCAAAACCCTCTCAGGGACCCGATTTCAATCTCCTTCCTTTGGGCCCCAGGCTCCTGACGTCACCCCTCTGCCTGGGCTCTCCGCCCCCCTCTCCGCCCCCGTGTCCTGGCCAGCAGCCCCTGCTCTCTGACTGTCCTTCCCGCTGTGGCCTGAGGAGCAGGGCAGGCAGCCAGTGGGGCACCTGGCCACCCTGGAATGTGTCTCTTTGCTGTTTCCACAGCTTGGCCCAGGCCCCTGAAGGCTGCGGTTGGAAGGTTTTGCCCTTTAAAAAGATGTCTTTCTTTGAGAGGGTGAGGAGTTAATCACGAGTGTGAAGAGACCCTTCTAGGGCAGATGTGTTCGGGGCCTGCTTGGAAAAGAGTTGAGCAATAGTAGTTGAGCCGCTTCAGAGATGGAGGGATAACTTGCTCCCAGGGGAGACTCTTCTGGAATGCTCAGGAGATGGGCTGGTGCAGTAACTCTGGGTGTCCCCCCTCTGCCAGAGTCCCCATTCTCCTATCGGTCTGTGTGGGATGCTGAGGCCCGGGACAGCCTAGCAGGGGAGGCACTCAGTGTGCTTGATGCATGGATGGATCACACAGAGGCCTTCCGAGACAGCATTTCTGGTTTGGGTTTGAGTTGGGCTGTGGGTGTGGGTGAGAGACGGGGCTGTTTTAGGGTCTGGAGACCATGTCACCCCAGGGAAGGGACCGCCTACAGTTTGCAACTGCCAAGGAAGGGCCCTGGGTGGTGGGATGTTTCTCACTGACACAAAAGGAGGCTAGGCCTGGCCAGGTGCGGCTAGTGACCTGGGGAGGTGACCCGTGGGGTGGAGACATACCGAGTGGCCATAGGAGTGCTGAAGAGCAGCCTGCTCTGGACACTAGGGCCGAGGGCGCCTGTCCCGGCTCTGAGGTGGCTGCCTCTGAGAGCCATGCTGTGCTCCCCTGCAAAACAGAGGCGTTACTACTTATCCCATCTTCCCGCCTCTTCTCTGGCTGCCCCAAGGGTGACAGGAGCGATTGCTGTGATGCTCAGAGCAGAAGTGTTCCAGGGGACTTGGGCTCTGCATAGGATACCCTTTCTGGGCAGAACCAATCCCTTCTTCTCTGTCCCGGGTATTCGGTTTCCCCTTAGTTCCAGCATTTGTGGCCACGCAGCCTGGTTCCTCACTTTCTGGCCTATCTCTGGCCTGCCCTTGCCCTGCCCTTGCCCACACCCACCACACTGGCAGGTGCGCTCCTTCAGGGCAGAGTCACCTCTCCTGCACTCACCATACACAGAGGTGATCCTCAATGTCGCTGAGTCGGGGGCTCAGAGGGCAGGGGACTCTGCCTCCAGGAGTGGGGAGATAGGGCACTGCTGCCACTGCCTGAGGGGCTAACATTCTGCACAGAGCCCCGGCTTGGACCTCTGCAGATGTGGAAACTGGGCTCAGAGGTTCCGTGACTTGCTTAAAGCAACTTGCTTTCAGGCCAGACTGGGCCCAGGTCTGTCCAGCCCCGGGCTGTAACATCCTGCTCAGGCCTCGCCTGCCAGGAAGTGAAGCCCTGGGGATCTGGCTGCAAAGGGAAGCCAGGTAGGCAAGGGAGATGTGACCTGTCCCTCCCCATCCCTGCCATCCTTCTTGGTTTTCTTCCTTGTGGTAACTCTTGGATCCTTGGAGCCAGCCCCTGGCCCCATGGGCCTTCCTGCCTCAGACCTGAGACCTGGAAGCCAGGTCACCAAGAGCTTCAACATCCCCTCCCGACGCGTCAACACCCTCCTTTCTCGACAACCCTTCTGCGGGGAGGAACGGGAGAGGCCTGGTGCCCCAGCTGGGGCAGGGCCTTCCTCTCTGTCACCCTTTCGAGAAGCTGCACCCAAGCAGTGCTTTGTGAACGGTAATAAAGCTTTGCTTAGATCAGTGTCCTCGGAGGTGGTGAGTGTTTTTTTCAAGACGTGCCTACTCTGCTCCAGTCTCAGGCGTAGGGTCATCAGCAACTCATTTCCCATCACGACAATCCCAACAGGTAAGTGCATTGTTTTCATCTCAGGTGGGAAAATGGAGGCACAAAAAGATGAAGCCATTTGCTTGAGACCCAGTGACCAGGAAATGGCAGAGCTGGGATTTGAACCCTGGACAAGCTAAGCCATGATCAGCTACAGCTTCGGTCCCCAACCCCTGGGGTGCCGCTCAGTACCGGTCTGGGGACTGTTAGGAAATGGCCTGTGCATCACCACCTGAGCTCCACTCCCCCACCCCCCACGACACCCCAGTCCCCCACCCCCGGTTGGTGGAAAAGTCATCTCCCCTGAAGGGCTGCCTCTCATGCCCTCTTCAGCCGGAGTAGGCAGGTGGCTTTCTGTACGCCTCCCTGTGCCTGAGTTCTTCCTCAGGACCAGGCCCGGGCTGGGTGTGCCCGCACGCAGGTAGCACGGAGGGAGCCTCGGAGACAGTGCCAGTAAGGTAGGGACCAGCGGGCTGGGCGGGAACACTGGGCTGGGTAGTCCTCAGCTGGGAGGCCCCGGAGAGTAGTCAGCAACCCTGCAGCACCCACCCCGTTCAGGGGCTGGTGGGGTGCGTGGCTCTGTGGCGTCAGCAGCTCCTCCCTGGCACAGTCCCCTGGCTCTCAGGCCACGGTGGTTCCAGAGGGTATGTGGTGGAGACCCATGAACTCCCCCCAGCTGGGCAGCCACAGCAGGCGCAGTCTGGCTGAGTGTGAGGAAGGGGGACGGGCTGGAGACGGGTGGAAGGGGTGGCGAGGCCGTTTGCTTTGGAGTTGAATGCTACAAAGCAAGTGATACAATGGCTTGGGAATCAGCAGCTCAGGCACTCTTTTATTGTGTGTTCTAATGTCACTTAATTTTTGAATAAGTAATACACTCCAGGGGTTAAGCAAAGGGTATATCATGGAGAGACTTCCTCCCACCTCTGTCCCAGCCACGTGGCTGCTCTCCCAGAGGTGGCGTGGTTTCTATGTGTCCGTGTGGGGGTAGTCTACATGCACAAGCAGATATGTATAGCTGGTATTTTAAAATATGTATTTGCGTACTATCTGCAAAATAATGTTTTGCACGTTGCTTTTTTTCACTAAACAGTGTATCTTTCAGATCTGTACCAGTATACAAAGACCATCCTCATTCTTTCATTAGGGCTGGGTAATATTCCATTCTCTTGATCATTTTTATTTTTTACTGAAATGTAATTTATAGACAACAAGATGTACAACTCTTCAGTGGACAGCGCAATGAACATTTGCATTCGTATACACCCATGTGACCACCACCCAAATAAAAATAGAGGACTTTTCCATTGCCCCAGAAAGTTCCCTTGTGCCCCTTCCTAGTCAGTACCCTTGTCAGGGAGTTACATCATTCTGACTTGTATAACTCCACCTCAGTTTCTTACCTTGAATATGGGAGTTATGTCGGAACTGACTCACAGGTTGTCGTGAGGACCATGCAAGTACCCAGCACACAGTAGTCAGTTAATGAAGGACAGATGTCAACATCATTGTCAATACATCCCTTGCTGGTCCTACTCCTGCTGGGCTCTGCTGGGCTCTCCAGTTACCTTCAGTTCTCTCTCTCCCTCTCTCTCTCCCTCTCTCTCTCTCTCTCACACACACACACTCTCACTCCCACTCTCACACCGTCTAGCCATGGAGATAGACCAAGAGGGTCATTGTACGAGGCCTAGGCTGAGTGAATGGCCCCATTGTTCCTGGGCTGGGTTCCCAGAGCTGCCCGTGTGGCACTGACCAGGGCTGGGCTGTCCAGTGGGAGGTGCCCATGGGCCCCTGACCAAGAGCTGGCCACACCTGGCGGGGACACCCACTCTCCCCCCTTCCCCAAAGGGAGGAGGGAAAGAGCCCAGTTCAGCCTGAGACTGGGCAGGGGGGCCCGAGGACACCTCCCATTCTCCACGCTGCTCCCTGCCAGGGGCTGGGTGCCTGCAGATGGGGCACTCGGAGCTGGCACCTCGGGGCTGAGAGGCTGGGTGCCTGCAGATGGGGCACTCGGAGCTGGCACCTCGGGGCTGAGAGGCTGGGGGCAGACCCAGAACATGGGCCAGGAGAGAGAAGGGAAGGGGACACTGAGTGCTTACTGACTCCTTCTCTCCCCTCCTGGGAGGAGTGTGTGGGCAGCCTGAGGGCCCCATGGAACCATCTGGAAGCAGGCCTCCCCTCCCAGGCAACTCAGACTCCGGGAACTGCCCCAGGAGGCAGGACTTGTGGTCACCTCTCTGGGCCAGACTCCCCAGACATGGGATTCTGTGTACTGGCACCCCAGGTCATCTGCGTGCCCACTGGGCTGCTGCAGGGTTCCTCAGAGGGGACACCTGAGGGACAGCCCTGGCATCTCTTTCCCCATCTCAGCGCCTCCGATGCTGTCTGTAAAGATACGGTGTCCACTCCTGCCCTGCTTGTCACCTCCTGCCAGCAGGGAATGTGCCAGAAGGGCCTCCAGCCTTCTGGGCACGAGCCAAGGCTGCAGAAAGGGCTGCCTCAGGGGCCGGCAGGCGGCGAGCCTGCGTGCGCGAGCAACGACGGGATGCAGCGGCGAGAGGCGGCAGGGCAGGGGGAGCCCGGCCTGGAGGCTGGTGAGGGGACGGAGGGCACAGTTGGGAGGGCGTTTATCAGATAAGGAGCATGCTTCCTGAGCGCCTGACGCTTCTTCCTGCCTCGGTTAAGAGACCAGACTGGAGTCCTGGCCGCTTCAGCTCGCCCACGGCCCTAGAGACTGGACGAGGGCCCTGGTCACCTCCTGCTGTCCCAGGACATGTCACTGAGTTGCTCTCTGGGCCCAGACACTGCCTGTCCTTCCGTGTCCCCACCAGTCTGGGCACCTGCCCACAGGGCTCCAAGCGGGACCCTACATCCTGCTCGGAACGGACGGGCGCAGGGCGGGGCTCTGTGGGTGGGCGCAGAGCGGAGCCCGCCTGCCGGGATCTGCTTTCTCAGGCAGCCCCTCATGCCATGGAAACAGTGCCACGGAGGCCTGGGAATTACCCAGGATGGGAATTTTAATTGCAGCCCACGATCCTGTTCTGCTGTCCGCCCCCAACTCCCACCACCTCCCAGCCCTAGGGACTGTGCAATATTCACCGTGTCATATTTTTAGACCAGACACAGGGTCTGGGGCCCGTCCGAGGCCTTGTTTGACTCTGGACAGTCTGCGTGTCTCCTCGTGGCTCTGTGGCCAGGTGTCTCAGGATGTGCCCTGGTGCCAGTGTGTGGGGTGGGGAGCGGGAGGCAGGAGCTGCCTTAAGACGAACACGGCCTGGGCCACCACTCTGCTTCCACAGCAGGAGGGCTCTGGGGGGGAGGTTCGGGGCAGTCCTGCGTCCTGAGAGCGCTCACTGGTGTTCCCCAGCCTGGGCCTCCATGGCCTGGGGCCACGGGGGTGAGTGTGGCAGTGGCCGGCAGAGTGGGCTAGGGAGGGTCAGCTTCAGCGCTGGCCCCTGCCTCGGAGGGCAGCCGGAGCAGGTGCCTTCCTCAGAAGGAAGTGGACATCTGGTTCCCTCTGAAGTCTCCTTCTTCTCAAGAACGTTGGGGACTTGGAAGAGACTCACCTTGCCAAGATCTGGGCTGGACCTTGTGAGCCCACAGGAAGGAAGACGGAGCTCCTGGAAGATGGGCCCAAACCTCCCCAACACAGGCCACTCCTGCCTTCCCAGCACCGGGCCCAGGGAGGCAGTCTGGGCAGAGGTGTGTCATGCAGGGGCGGGGTCACAAGATGGGGTTCAAATCCTGCCTTGGCTACTTACCAGAAACAAATCTCTTCGCTTCTCTGTGTCCTCCCATCCCCCAGGATTTGTCGGCATCCTCTAATTTATCTGGGGGATTTTGTTCTGTCACTGGAGGAGGAGGGGGGCTTTCTGTTGGGAGTGGCTCCTGGGAGAGAGGGAGTAGCGAGGGAATGGTGCCCCCTCTCTGGCCTCTTGGCCTGGATTTGAGGCCAGGTTTAGAGGCTGCAGGCGCCAGCCGTGCAAGCTGTTTGCAGAGAGGCCTTGGGACACTCGTGGCCCTGTAGTCAGGCCTGGAGGCCCCGCAGCCCAAGCGCCCGCGTGTTGGGGAAGACGCTGCTCCTTGGCCTCTGGCAGCCCCAGCCCGAGGCCGTGGGAGACTCAGGGGTCACCCTTGGCCCGGACATTACCTTCCTCGCCAGGGCCACAACTAGGGCGGCATAGCAGGGCTCCTTCAAGTGCCCGCTTGGCCTTTGGCAGTTTTTAGGGCAGGAGCAGAGAACATGCCAGTGGTGGCTGCAGATGACAGGCTGGCCTGGGCGCAATGCAGTGCCCCTGGAAGGGATTCTCAGAAACCCCTGTAGGTAGAGTAGCGAGGTAGCTTTGCAAGTGGCTTTGGCTGGAGGAGCTGATGGGGCAGAAAAAGGGCTCCTGCGATGACGTGGTCTTCTGAATCCGTGTGCTGGCGGGCCTGGCAACCTCTGGGCCAGCCACCCACAGGGATCTTATGAGGAAGAAATGGGATCGTATATATCTGAGGGCCCAGAACAGTGTCTGGCCAGAGGTTAGGCCATCAAATATTTGTTTTATTGCGACAACAAAGAGGTTTTGGTTCCTTGATTCATCCAGAGGAGGAATTCATCCAGAACAGGCCAGAGCTGGGGGTAGGAGGTAGATAGAGAACTTTTCTGCAAAGAGCTGGAGACCCAGTTGGAGGCTCGGCTCACTTCCTGTGTGGCCTTGGGTAAGTCACATAACCTCTCTGGGCCTGCCTCAGTTTGCTCCTCTACCACATGAGGGAATTGGTTCAGCTCACCTCCTCCGGCTCCTCTGGCTCTGTCATTGAATGGGCTTTCGCTTTACCTGCGGGGAAAGGGCCACTGGGCCCGGCTGCCCTTGCCCAGGCCTCTCTGGTTTCTCTGCAGGTACTGTGGGCTCCTGCGCCTGAAGTCCAGGCACAGCCAAGAGGCGTCCTCCACACACTTGCTGCCTTGTCAGCGTCCCCCGAGACATGGGAAATTGAGGATCGTACTGGCAGATCTTAAATCAAAGCCTGGGCCATCTATCTCCCAGAACAGACTGAAATAACAAGGTGGGTGGCACAGACCGCCGCTGCCTGGACAGTTGGAAGATATTAAAAAGCCAGCATCTCGAACCCCCAAATCCCTTAACCCATTTCCAAATACCCCAGGGACCTATCTGCTGGGGGGGGGAATATCTCATTTTAGACTTCCCCAGGAGGACCCGAGGGCTCTATTTCAGGAAATCCCTCATCTGTGGGCTTCGGAAGGCCCCCACCTGCCTGGCCTGCCTGACCGCCAGCTTCTCCCGTGCAGACCGGAACGGTTAGGACACCATTGCTCACCGGCTCTGCAAAGCTGGGTAAGTTGCTTAACCCCTTTGGCCCTTAGTTTCCCCATCTGTAAAATGGGTACCACCATACCTACTTCATATGATTGTTTTTTGTTGTTGTTTTTTTGAGATAGAGTTGTCCAGGCTAGAGTGAGTGCCGTGGCACCTGCCTAGCTCACAGCAACCTCAAACTCCTGGGCTCAAGCAATCCTCCTGCCTCAGCCTCCCGAGTAGCTGGGACTACAGGCATGCACCACCATGCCCACCTAATTTTTCCTATATATATTAGTTGGCCAATTAATTTCTTTCTGTTTATAGTAGAGATGGGTCTCACTCTTGCTCAGGCTGGTTTCAAACTCCTGACCTCGAGTGATCCGCCTGCCTCGGCCTCCCAGAGTGCTAGGATTACAGGCGTGGAGCCACCGCGCCCGGCCTATACGGTTGTTTTGAGGGTTAAATGAAATAATCCACACAAAGCAAGCAGTACAGTGCCTGGCACATGACGAGACCTCAAACATTAGCCATTAATATTAATCTCCCTACTATCCCACAAACAAGCCCCAGCCAGCTGCTGTTTCCTCTCACAGGCTCTCCTGCTCTTTTGCCTATTTTCCCCCTATCCACTCCTCAAACCTCAGTTTGTCTCCCTCCTCTTCCAGGAAGCCCTCCCTGAATGACCCTCCAAGGCTACCTCTTCCTCTGACTTCCAAGGCTACATTTTTTTTGTATTCAATTATATTTGCAGCAACTTTTCTTTGCTGCTTCATCGTGTGGGATCCAAGCTCCTTGATTACAAGGTCTTTGCTTCTGTTTTCTCCCCTCCCCTATCCCCGACGGCACCCGCCGCAGTGCAGCACACACCATAGGTGCTCAAGAAACGCCCGTGCTTGTCCTGTGGGAGATGCCAGGAAACTGAAAACAGAATCCTGGTATTTCTGAGACCGGGTCTTTTGTCTATTTTTAGTTTAAATCTTCTTCAAAAAAATTCCAAATTCCACTCTGTCTTTACATTACAACCACACCAATCTTTTCATGTCAGCCAGATGTACTTTTCCCTCCTCTCCACCCGAAATACACCAGAATTTGAAAAATGAGGCGCTGGATCTGAGAACGCGAGAAAGAGAAAGCTCTCTCTAAACCCTGACTATTCTTGTCAGGCTGAAAACTTGGGGAGGGATTAGTGCTGGGTGAAAGAGAAGGTTCCGACGGCTCAGCCCGGGGCTATTGGAGCTCGGAGTCTTCTACGGAGGGACAATCGGGATTTTGAGACATGAAGTCCCTGCTTCTGGAAGATCAGCACTCTGGTTAGGCATCTCAGGACACTGCCACTTCTGGGGTGGGGAGGTGGCAGCTGGGGAAACGGATCTGGGCACCTTGAAGTTGGGACTGAGGGCTGGCCCTGCCATCCTGACTGCTGTGGGCGGAAGGCAGGCCAGAACGCACTGGAAGGCAAGTTAGCCACCCAGCTTGAAGGAACGGGGTAGGGGGAGAGGAGTTAATAAATATGAATTTGCAGTTGTGATCAAGATAAAAGACATTTGGTCTGGTGGGACCCTTGGGGGCAGGGGCCTTTCTTCGTACCACCTGGGACTGGGTGGAGAGAGAGACTTTCTTGATGATCCAAGACCTGAGTCCTCCGGAGAAGCATAGCTGTCATTCTTGTCTTGGTGAGTGTGTGACTATTTGCTCCTGGCTACCAACCAGTCGGTAACAATAATGACATCGCGCAATTACTAAGCACTCACCCTGTGCCAGACACCGTGCTGAGTGCTTTACGTACATTTGACCATCTGGTGATCGTAGCAGCCCCAGGACAAGGTGAGGACCAGTATCTCCATCTTCTGGGCGAGGAAACTGAGCGGCAGAGAGGCTGTGTCACTCACACAAAGTCACATGGCAAACACAGGGCAGGCTCCTCTGACCCGGGAAGCTGCTGTGCTGACCACCCTGCTGCTGCGTGGGGCGGAGGCAGCCGCTGTCTTTCCATACCTAGGAGAGGAGCCTCCCAGAACTGCCTGGGGTTTTCAAGCCATCCGCTGCTCTCTGCCTGCGGCCCAGGAGTGACCGAGAGGCTGTAGGTGGGAAGGTGATCATCTGGTCAGAGCTGAGGAACATCAGAGGCTCAGCCAGCCAAACCACCCACCCATTCCCCAGATAAGGAAACAGGCCCATGGGGTGGCCAGCCTTGGCCATGGTCAGACATGCTGCAAGGCTGGCATTCCCTGCTGTCCTCTCCAGCCCAGGGACACTGACCCCAGTGTTTTGCCTGTTTACCCTGCTTCCTCTCCACTCCACTCTGAGAGGCCAGGGGTCCATTTGCCTTGTCACCAACCTATCCCTGGTGGCCATGCAGGCCTGGCCTGCGGGAGATGCTCAGTCAATATTTGTGCAGAGCATGAAGGCCCAAGGTGCTCGCTTTGCCAGCTCTGGGGCTGCTCCACACAGAAGGGCAGCGGTGGCTCTGGAGTTCCACCCAGGAGCCCTGAGGCCGTCTGGAGGGAAGAGGGTGGGCGGGGTGGAGGGTGGCCTGGAAGATAGTCTGCCGGCAAATCCACTCCATGCCCTACTCAGCCCGTCCCACCTTACCCCGGACCCTGCTCCGGAGCGACAACTGGCGCAGGGGCAAATGACTCATTGCCACACTTGCGAGGTAAAGGGGCGGCGGAGGAGGATGGGCCAGGGGTGTGTGTTGGGGTATTGGCACTGAAATGTGGTTGGCTCCGGTTCTGGGTTCTGGAGTCCCTCTGTCGAGCTGGCTGGGGAGGAGGTAGAGGACAGCTGGGCCAGGGGCCAGGCTGGGGCCCCAGCCGGACTTCGGGGGAGGGGGGCGCTCAGGAGAAAGGCTTCGGCGGGCGGCCCAGCGAGCTGCGTCCTCGGGGGGTGGGGGCAGGGAGGCTACGGGAAGAACCGTAAGGGGTGCCAGTGGCAGCCCCTGCCCTTGCCCGCTGGGCTCGCGGAGCCGGTGGGCGTGGCCTGCCCGGCGGGTGGGTGGGGGCTGGCACCGGAGCGGCCTGCAGAGGGGGCGTCCGGAGCGCGGGCTGCCGGGCGGCGCGGGGGGCGGAGGGCGCGCTGGAGGGGTGGGGAAGAGAAGGGGCGGGCGGCTCGGGGGTGGAGCCGGGGCCGCAGCGCCCGCCGCTCGCTCGGCGCTGAAGCCGCTGCTGCCGCCGCCGCCGCTGTCGGCTCGGGGACGCGGGCGGGCGCTCCGTGAGGCTCCGGCGCCTGCGGCTGCTGCTCTCCTCCGGCGCCCGGGGCTGCGGCGCCCTGGGTCCCGGCCCCTGGCCCCTGGCCCGGCGTCCCTCGGGTCCCGGCGCCCCGGCCCCGGGTCCCGCGCCCTGCCCGGGAGAACGCAGTCTACTGCTCTGGCCGCCCCGGGCTCGCGCCCCCGGGCCATGAATAGGGGCCCGTGAGGGGCGCGCGGAGGCGGAGGAAGAGGAGGGAGGAGGGAGGCCGAGGAGGAGGGCGCGGGAGGCGGAGGATGCCGCCTCCGCTGTCGCCGCCGCCACCCGCGGGCCCCCGGCGAGCCTGACTCCAGACCCGAGGATGGAGCCGGCGCTGGGCGCTGCAGCGGCTCCCGGCGCGCCCCCGACCAGGTATTGGCGGGGCCCGGCGGGCCCCGGGGCGGGCGGGAACGGACACTCCGCCGCAGCAGCCGGGAGGGGCGCGGGCGCGGTGGGAGACGCCCCTCCGCCCGGGGACAGTGGCTACGGGCGGTGCGTGGAGGGGTGGTGGTGGCGAGGGACCTCCGCGTGTTGGGCGCAGGAAGGGGCTGCCTGGGCTGGTGGCCGGCGAGCGCCGCGATCACCCCAGCCCTCCCCGCCCCCATTGGAGGAGGGCAGCAAACTTGAGACGCGCGGCGGCCCCCGAGGCGCCCCGCTCCCCTCCGCTGCGGAGCGCACCCGGGGGCTCTAGCGGGCTCACCGTCCCACAGCCTGCGGGTCTCGGGGCTGCTGAGGCGCCTTGAGACCCTGAGGTCCCCGCGCCCGCACCAACTTTCCAAACCCGGGCTCCAGCCGGAGGCGAGGGGCCGCCCCTCGCTTCCTGCTCGCAGCTCTGGCCCAGCACCCGCATCCACCGCGCTGCGATGAGACGGGCCCCTGTGGGCCCGGAGCCGCCGATGGTGCAGAGCCCCCACGGGAACCAGCACAGCCCTCCCGCCCTTCTCTGGGTAGGGTCGGGGCAGCAGCCTCTCCTGGGCTCCAGGGACCCGACGCTTGCTTTCACAGCAACATCCCGGAGCAGCCCTAGCCGAGATTCTAGGAGTTAAAAGGCCAAGCTACCTGAGGAAGGTAGGACCCAAGGGTCGTCCTGGGGTGGCACCTTGGCCTGATTTCACATGTGCCCCTTCCCCCATTCCAGTCCTGCCCCTTCCCAGGATTAGGTTCTTCTGCTCTGTTCTGATTTCTTCCCGATGGACTTAAAAACTGCCCCTAAGCAGGAGGCTCCTAGGAAGGGCCACTCTCAGGGTCCAGGTGCCAGAGGATGGGCTTAGGCCATTGGCAGAGAGGTGGAGGCTGGGGCAGGGGAGGTGGATGTCCAGTCAAGGACAGAAATTCAGCCCAGCATCTTCTGGGGGACTGGCTGGTGGGAGCGGGGGTCAGGATTGGGGGCAGGAGGCAGCACCCTGGCAGACAAACAAACGGCACGTGAGAGGCAAGCCGGTGGGGGCCGAGGTCCCAGGCACCTACCTTCAGAGGTGCCACAGCCCCTTGAGGTGGGGCTGGGCTGTTTCAGTTAGACCCCTTACCTGGGCAGGCAGTTCCCAGGCTCCTGTCCTCGGCAGCCAGGGACACTTCCAGGCATCATGATGACCCTGTTTCTTTTTCAAAGTGCTTTCACCGTCATGACTCACACATTGGATTCACCAGGGAGGTATCAAGCTTCCAACCTATTCCATTCTCCTCCCTCCTGGGTCTTTAGGGAGCTGCTGGGGAAAGGAGGGGTGGATTTGCCCTTGGGCCTCAGACCCCTGTGGGAGCCCAGGAGCCCAACCCTGCAGACTTTCATTTTCCTGCTGATGCCTGAGATCCTGGCCATCTCTGGAGCAGCCTCAGGTCATGTGGTGGGCTGGGGAGGAGAGGAGTGCAGGTGAGAGGAAGTCTGTGCTAATTATCCCCCCAACTCTGCTGGGTCTTTGAAATCATGTCCAGCTATCCCCTGCCCCTTCACTTAACACCCGGCTGGCCTCCTCATCTCAAAGCAGTAGCACAATCCCCCTAAAATCCAAATTTCCCTCTTTGCTGAGTAGTTGTGATGCTTTTGGCTGTAGCTTTCCTCCTTGGCATCTGAAGTCAAGCTCCTCTGACAGACAGCTTCCCTCTCTCTCTGCCATGCGCAGGCCCTATTAGTAGGAGAGGTGTAGATGCCCCTTACCCACCCTCCCTCCGCCCCCCTGCCTCCAGGGCCCTAGCTCTGGAGCAGGGTGGTGCTGATATAGGGGTGTGTGTCAGGCTGCATTGGAGAAGGGAGGAGGTGTAGGTCTGTCCTCCACTGGGTGGGAGCACTCCACCGGGTGTGGTGGGGGATGCCAGGTTCTCCCCCGCGGGTCAGGTTCATGGCCTCCTGGGTTTCCCCTTGCCACCCCGCCCCCGTCTCCTCCCTTGCGCACTGTGGCTCTCTCTTTACTTTCCCAACTCCACTCTGCATCGGTGCGGGGAGGGAGCATTTGATATTCATAATCTGGTTCAGAGAAGGTCCCGAAGCCCTGAGTCACTGTATGGTTTCCATGGAAACAGACTTGTTCGGAGGACTCGATGTAGCACGGCCGTGGTGGGGGAGAAAGGAAACATATAGTAAAATCAGGCTCCACAAGTGTGGCGGGAGTTGGACCAACTCCCTTCGGTGGGGAGCATGAGGGTGGGCAAGGCCCTGGGCTCCCTGTAGGAGGGGCTGCCTCTCCCCGCCCACTGAGGTCCCTCATTGGGAGGTGCTTGGCTGCCCCTGTGGTGGCAGGCTGCTGCTGCTTGTGTGGACCTTTGGCTAGGTGGCAAGGCCCATGGCTACCTTTCAATGCCTCAGTTTCCTCCTCTGTAAAATAGGGAAAATAAGAACACCTACCTGGTAGGGGAGCTGTGAAGGTCAAATGCATTACGATCTGGAACACACTTAGAACGGGCCCATAGTAAGTGTTCATAAGTGTCATTATTATTAAGTCAGGGGATTGGAAGAAACTCCCCCGGCATGTTCACCTGGAGCCTCCCCTGTGTCCCAGCAGGTGGTCCTGACATCTAGTTGGCTGGCCCGTCTCCTGCTTTTCAAAGAGCCTCCCCCAGCAGCCCTGGCACACCCCCTGCTGGGAAGCAGCCATCCATTTCCTTCTACAGAGCATTTGTTGCAGGTTGCTGAGGGCCCTCCACCACGCTGGGCAGCCTGGCTCTTGTTCCCACCCTACCTGTCTAGGAGCCTTGTGGGACCAAATACTCCAGGTCCAGATGGACAGGCGGCTTCCTGCCTCAGCCCCCTGGGGGAGGGTTGGTCCTGGATCCCCTTGGAATTGGGGCAGAGGGAGAGGGACAGAGAGGTCCAGGCAGAGAGGGTGGCCCTTTTGTGACAGAGAGAAGGGGTTGGGTGAGGCAGGCCACCTCCCCTGAGCCTACAGAGGCTGGTTCATCTGGTTCATCTGGCTGGAGAAGCATCTCTCTCCTTATGGTCGGCCAGAGAGGGATCAGGAACTCTCCAGAAAGCTAACAGACCCTGCCCTGCCCACCCCCTCCCCAAGTTCGAGCCTCTCTTGCTCAAGTGTTCCCGGCATGCCCAGCGAGTCTGGATGGGCTGGGGCTCCAGCCTGAGCCCCATCTGATCTGTTGTCATCCCACCTGCCAGGGCAGGGCAGGAGGCTGACCCCAGCAGTGCCAGCCTCAGCCATATCGCAGAGCACAGCGCGGGGAGATTCTGGGTGCCAGTGATGGCTCAGCCCGTGTCCCCCTCACTGGCCCTTCTCTCTCATGCAGGGACCCTCCCCGTGTCACACTCCCGTGTCATACTCCCTCCCTGCCTCCTGTAGGTGGGCTTCAGCTCCAGGCTCTGCAGAGTCCCTCCCGTGGCTGACAGCTGTCAGAGCTGCAAAGCGTCCCTGTTATCTGCTGGCCCTTCCTTCTATTTTACAGATGGAAAACCCGAGATTCCTGGGGTTTGCCTGTGTTGCCAGAACCCAAGCTAGCTGTGGCCTGTCCCAGCTCCACACCAGCCCTGGGGATGCCCGTCCCTCTGCCCGGCAACCCAGGCAGCCCCAGCTGCTGCCAGCATCCCCCCGACACCCCCTGCCAGCTCTCGGGTTCCTGCCAAGGTTCTTCCCCCCTAGGTCTCTCTGGACCGCTTTGCTGTCCTCATTGGTGTTCACAACACCTTCCAATTTAATATCCTCTGCAAATTTCATTAACGGACTGTTTACTCCCTCTCTCAGGATCATTAATGAAGATGTTAGATAAGATCTGACCCAGCGCTGGGTCCTGGCAGCCCCGCCCCCACTCCCAGACTTGCTGCCCTCCGGCCCCTTCCCCCGGGCTTGCCTCCGCCACCCGGGACCCTTGGGACCTGCCCCCTCCTGCTATTAGGCCCCTTGACAAGTGCTTAGGGCCAAGTCTGTTTGAATTAATTTTGTAAGATTACTCGAGGCGCTGTATCAAATGCTTTGCTAAAAATCAAGATATATTACCCTGCCTGCGTTTCCTTCATCTACCAGTCTTGTAATTCTATCAAGAAAGCTATCAAGTTTGTCAGGCATGATTTGTTCTTTATAAATCCCCACGGTGCCGCGTGGGGCACAGGGTTCCCGCGTTTTCTAAATGTTTAGAGATTCCTTCTTTGTGTTTGCTCCTTTTTTTTTTTTTTTTTTGAGACAGAGTCTCACTTTGTTGCCCAGGCTAGAGTGAGTGCCGTGGCATCAGCCTGGCTCACAGCAACCTCAACCTCAATCTCCGCGGCTCAGCGATCCTACTGCCTCAGCCTCCCGAGTAGCTGGGACTACAGGCATGCGCCACCATGCCCGGCTAATTTTTTTTTTTTTTTGTATAGATATATATTTTTTTTAGTTGGTCAATTAATTTATTTCTATTTTTGGTAGAGACGGAGTCTCGCTCAGGCTGGTTTCGAACTCCTGACCTTGAGCAATCCGCCCGCCTCGGCCTCCCAAAGTGCTAGGATTACAGGCGTGAGCCACCACGCCCGGCCTGTGTTTGCTCCTTGATTAGAGCTGGAAGGCTGTGGGCTGGAGTTGCTGGGAATGCTGTCTCCTTCTCAGGGATGGGAAGAAGGCACGGTCCCTTCCCTTCCCCAGAGTGTCTGCCGGTGTCCGTGAGTTGTTTAGGACCCACTGAGTCCCTGCAGTGTGCCGAGGGCCCCACGCTGGGCACTGGGGGAGGAGGGACAGGAGAGAGCTGGAGGGAGGGCCTGAGACGTCACGGATTCTGCAGGGCAGATGAGGACCACGGACAGCCCAGCCTGGTGCCGACGCGCTGAAGGCGCCGTTGATGGAGAGATGACTACGTAGCAGTCACTCTACTGAGAGATTTATGTGCACCGTCTCGTTTCAGCCCCTCACCTGCCCTGGGATGGGGGTGGCCTCCTCTCACCTAGGTACCTGGGGCTCAGGGAGGGTAGGGCTGGCCAGGGCTCAAGGTCTGGGTGTCACCCGTTACACCGCTCCTAACCTTTAAGGTGTACGTAAAGCTGAGGGGAGCAGAATGGGGTGGCTCAGACATTCTAGGAGGTCCGAGTGGGGAGGGAAGGGAAGCCTCCAGGGAATGCTTTGGAGAGGCGAGGCCCTCACTTGGGTATACACCCCCCACGTGACCCCGGAGCCTGAATTGGGTTCTCTACCCTGTCACTTCTGAGCTGGTGAGCAAGTCCTTCAGCCTCTCCGAGCCTGGGTCCCTCACCTGTGCCATGGATACAGCTGTAGTCCTTCCCCCCAGGCTCGTGGAGAGGATCAAACATGGTGATGCGTGAGAGGTTCATGCCGAGGAGCTGGGCTCTGGGTGAGCAGCTGCCATCAGTCTCCCTGTATAGGCCCTGTCGGTGCTGGGCAGGGACGCTTCTCTGACTGGCCGTGCACCCCGTGGGTGGAGTGGGGCTCTTCCTAGTGTGTCTCTCCCAGGAGCCGGAGAGGCGGCGGGGTGGGCCTTGCTGGCGTCCTGGCACAGGGGCATCCTTGGCACCAGCTGTGGGCTGGCGATAAGCTCTGGGCTTAGGGAGCAGGGAGGCACCATCTGGGCTTGAGCCCAAACCCCATGCCCCATTCCAGACTATTTCAGGCTATGTGGTAATAAAGCCATTCTTGGGTGTCTTCTTGGCTGCATAGGACATGGGCATTCCTGGGCTCCTTGTTATAAAACCACGGAACCTCCACCTGCTTTCCACCCCGGACCCGGCCTCTGCGTGGGGAGCACAGTGTATTTTGGCTCCCGCCAATCAGGTGCAGCAGTCCCTTGTCCACCCCCATTCGTGATAATGTTCCTTATTGTCATTCAGCAGGGAGGGAGAACGCCCTGGGAATTGGTGAGATGGCACAGACCCATTGGTGTGAGCCAGAAAGGGCCCCAGGCTGTCCCCACATCCCGCCAGCTGAGCCCAGGGACCCAGTCCTCAGAGATGGTCAGTAGTAATGGATGAGCCAAGGTCTGGGTCAGGGGTGGGTGTTGAGGTCAGGATTGGAACCAGTGTGTCCTGGCCCCTGGTGGCCACCTAGGCCCTGCCACTCCTCGACCCTCTTCTCTGGCGTCCCAGTGCTGGCTGACGCTCTTGCTCTCGGGCGCAGCCTGAGGGTGTAAGCTTTGCAGTTAGGGCCAGGGCTTGGGGGTCCTCAGCCTAGTTTGGGTCCTCACCGCACCATGGACTGGCTGCACATGCTGGACAGCTTCCCCCACTCGCCTGAGCCTCAGTGTGCCTCGTCCATGAGAGGTGGCCATGGTACCTGCTTGTGTCACGTGTCCCCTGATGGGAGCCAGCTCTGTGGTCTCCTGCAGCCCCCTCCATCCCATGTTATAGCCTCAAGGCTCAGGTGAGTCTCAGGGTCCCATCCATTCTGCACCCCAGCTCTCGTCCCCACGGGACCAGCTGGGCCTTAGGTGCAGATGGCCGAGACCAGAGACTCCGGGATCCAGGACAGAAGGCCCCCTCCTCCTGCCGGGCCGGCAGCAGCTGCCTGTGCTCCAGGCCTGTTGATGTTTTCCCATCGCTGAAGCAGGGAGGATGGGCTGCAGCCCCGTGTCCAGGAGGTGGGGCCTTAGTACTCTTCGACTCTGGCCCTGGCTGCTGGGGGGGTGGCAGGAAACCGGGGCTTTTCCGCCCAGTGTCGGGACACTCCCGCAGGCCAGGCTATGGTAGGACCGGCCTGAGACAGGCAACCGGGGCCTTCTGACTCATCCCTCCCCCAGGAGCCGGGCACACTGGGGCCTTGTGCCATGGCCAGGAGGTCAGTCACTCTCCCCACTGCAGGGAAAACTTTCCTCTTAGGTTGGCTGGGGACCCCCCTCCCCCAGCCCCCGCCCCCGGCCATGGCCCGCCTGCTGGGCGCGGGGCCAGACTGCCAGCTGCCCTCCTTACCTCGGTGAGGCTTCTGCAGCCGGGACAGTGAGGGTCCCCAGCCACACAGGCTGTTAGCGCTCCAGTGGAAGAGGATGTGGCATCTGTTTTAACTTTTTAAACCCAGCCAGCATTGCCTCCTTAACTTTTTAAAAAAGTTAAAAGTGGGTTAGAGTACCCCTAAAAATCATGCCCACGGTTCTTATTCAGTGAGCACTGGCTCTGGGCCCAGCACTGTGTTAAGCTGTGGGCATCCACTGGCTTTGTGTCACAACCCAAATCTTTTGAAGAGCCTGTGATCGTTCTTCCCATTTCGTATGTGAGGACAAACAGACCTGCAGAGGTCACCTGCCTTGCTTAGGGGCTCATAGCCACAGAGCAAGACAGTGGCGTTCACACCCCAGCCTGTCTCTCCCCAAGGCTCCCCGAATGCAGGTGGGGGACTTCTCATGGAGGCTTGAAATGCCCACGGGTGTCACATGTGGACATAGGACTGGTCTGCTCTGGAGTCAGGGGGCTCATAAGGCAGCCAGGTAGCTCTCGTGACGGTGAACGGTCAGTGGACCAGTCACTCCCTGGGTGCTTGTCCTGGAAACCATGACTGTGAGGATGTGACCCCCCTAGAGTGCCCAGAGTATGTGGGCTCTGCCTGTGGGGTCTGTGGATGGGCCACAGGGCCCAGGGACTCTAGCAACGGCACACAGACGTCGTGTGTGTTGGTGCGGGTTCTGGGGAGAAGCTCCATAGACCTTGCAGTGTTTCAGGTTGAGGGGGGCATGGCCCCAGAAAGAGGCACCGGTGCCTGCAGTCTCCCCTGAGCTCCCCAGACCACAGAGCTGAGTCCAGACCCCATCAGATCACACCCCTGGATGGTGGCGCTGGCTGGATTGTATGTTGCCATACTGCCCACACTGAAGGATGCTTTAGGACACAGTCCTGTGAACCTTGTCTTTGAGTTTATTAGGTACAACGTCATGAGGACGTGGCTCATGGTGGTACACACGCAGGGCTCTGAAGGAGACCCCTCAAAAAAATCTTGTACTAGATTCAGTGTCAGGAATAGCTAGACATCTCTTGAGCAGATGCTATAATCTTTATCTCATGGGTCCTGTGAAACATGTGAATGAAATATTTCCTTTTTCCCCTTGGCTGCCAGGGAGCTCTGACCCATATGGGTAGCCCCCATATGGCTTGACTCTTGTACACTGATCTGGCCTCTGGTTCTTTCAGACTTTTATACTCTTGTTTTCCCCTTGCCTCATTTTCATCACCTCATTTTCCTTAGGAAGAAAAACACCTTGCTGTTTTATGTGTTTTAGCCTTAACTAAACAAACGTTGATGGTGGATGAGTGCTGGCTACGCCGGAGCCAGGGATTAAGCATTTCCTCTCTGCAGTCTCCATCCTAGAGGCCTGTTTGCCAGCTCCTCTCTGCCTGTCCAGTTCCCTTGCTCCTTGCTCCAGTTCTTGGGACCACAGAGCCTTAGGGTCCCTCCATCCTGGCTTGATTCTGGGCAGAAATATGATACTCTGTTTTTTTGTTTTTTTTTTTCCTTTCTCCTCTGCTTTTCTTCCTCATCTTCCAGGGCTTCACAGAATTTTTTAGGGAGAAAGGCTGGGAGGGGAGTCATTTCCCCAGCTTGGGCCTCACCTGCTCACACAGCCCCAGGCCCCCTTTGAAGCCTGGCTCTTCTTAGCTCCCGCCCCGTCTCAGCAGCCTCTGCGGGCTGCTGTCCTTAGTGGCCCACCTGCGCAGAGAGCCCACTGCTGGTGGAAAGGCAGTGACTTCTACCCTGGAGCCTTAGAAATGGGGGAGGGAGAGCCGGCTGGCAGTGCCCTGGGGACCGGACGGAAGGCACAGTGCGGTGCCAGTTCAGAGCCCCACCCTGTCATCCAGCACCTCTCCAGTTCCTACCTGGAGTGGCTTCACTCTGTCCCCAAAAGTTAAACTCAACTGAATAAAAAAGCCCAGCGTAAACTGTGTCGTCCTCCCACCTGGTTTCCTGAGCTCCCCTTCCCTCTGGGCCACTTACAGTTACCAGTTCAGTGCACGCTCTTGCAGTGGTTGGTTGTGCCTGTATACAAATATATATGTACATCCTCTTTTAAAAACAGAAATGGTGACATTCCTGGCCCTAGTATTTTTTTTCCCCTGGAGACAAGGTCTTTCTTTCTGTTGCCCAGGCTAGAGAGCAGCAAGCATCATCACAGCTCACTGCAGCCTCAAACTCCTGGGCTGAAGTGATTGTCTTGCCTCAGCCTCCCGAATAGCTAGGATTACATGTGAGCCCTACCACATGTAGCTAATTTTTAATTTTTTGTAGAGATGGGGTCTTGCTATATTTCCAGGCTGGTCTTGAATTCCTGGGCTCAAGCAATCCTCCTGTCTCAGCCTCCCAAAGTGCTAGGATTGCAGGCATGAGCCATGCACCTGGCCCCTAGGGTTTTTTTTTTTTAACTTAATAATATATCTTGAGTAATTGTTCCATGTCAGCATATACATGTCAGTGGAGCCTTCTCTGATATAGTCAGTTGAAAAGAAAATCCCAGGGTGGTGGTTAAGCTAATGGTGGAGGGGTTAAGCCTCTAGGGAAGGGAAGGGGTGCCCACGTGTGGGCTATTGGAAGTCCAGGAAACTTCTAAATTGCATGTGGAAAATTGTGGGCACAGATGGAATTTTCTGGGAGAGGGACTGTGGTTCTAAGGGGCCTGTGGTCCATAAAAGCGGAGAAGCTCCAGCTCTGGGGTTCTGGGATTTCTATGTAGCAGGAGGCAGGGGCCTAACTCGGCAGAGGGCAGAGCCCTGGGTTTGGGGCAGCTACAGATCAGGCTGAGTTGGGGACAGTGATGCCAGCCCTCGTATCTTCCTGGAAGATGCCCGGGTTTTTCCCACTCCCAGTGGAGAGTCCCCGTGTCTGCCGCGAGGGTGGCCCGGATTGACCATCAGGATGGAGTATGGGGCCTTCCTGGGATTAGAAAACCCCAGTGGTCAGAGCTGCGAGGCCCTCCGCTCACTGGATCTGCGGAATAACCGAGGCACAGAGAGGCTGAGGGTGAGTCCAAGGTCACCCAGCCTGGGACCGGCAGAGGCCGTGGGCTGTTCCTGCCTGTGACATTCAGTTCCGTGCTGCTTCCGTGCCAGAGCGCAGCAGAGAGGAAGGGGCCCCGGGGGGAGGCGCGGCTGCCTGTTGCTGGAAGTGGGGGTGCGCGGAACAGAGGCCGCCGCCGGGGTGGGCGTGCCGCCCTCACACCTCGCCGCGTCCTGCGCCGTCACCTCCCGCCGGCTGTGTCCTCGCCCGCGTCCGCAGCCGCAGCCCCCGAATTCCGAACACCGCGGCGCCGGGCTCGGTGGCTGCGCTGCGGGACGTGGCCGCTAGAGGGCAGCAGGGAGGCCACTGGGGTGGCTCTGCTGGGGAAAGTCCCCCGCAGGGAGAAGGGGCAGAGTGGGACCCGGCGGGCTGCAGTGTGGTTTGTTCTGAGGGACTTCCTGTAAAAAAAAAAGCAACCCAGACATTGAATGATGACATTACTGACATTTATTGAGTGCTTACCCTATGCAGGGCACTGTATTAGCTATAAGTAATTAGTCCTCACAACAGCTTGTTGTAATTGTCCCCATTCTGCAGGAGAGAAAACAGAGGCCCAGAAAGATTGAGCAATCTGGCCAAGGTCCCACCGCCAGTAAGTGGCTGAGCTGGGAGCAGCGGGGCTGGTGCCGGAGCTGTGTCACACCTGTAGGAAGTGCCTCCAAATGGAGGCATCGCTGCTAAAGAATGACTCCTAAATAACCTGCAGATACTACCTGGCAGGAGCATTGATGGCATTCCCTGTCTGTTCCTTTAAATGCTCTCAGTCCTTCAAGTCTTACCACCGTGTCTATGGTCACACGCATGTTATGGATGGAGAAACCGAGGCTCGGGGTAGCTGTGAATCGCGCAGGCCCGCACACCTGGGGTGACAGGTCCGTAGGCGGGCTCAGGGCTTGAGCTCTCGGCTCTGGATTGTAGTTCCCCAGGACAGAGCCGTCCCCACTCCCACTCCTGCCCTCAGCTGAGGTTGGCTGTCAGTGAACGCTGAGCTTTCTGCCGGCAGTGGGAGTCCACCAACTCCCCTGCCTTCCAGCAGAAAGGATCCATTCTGGGCTCCCGTGTCCAAGGTTTGCTTGGGTTTTCACTAACCAGAGGTGGAGGGAGACCATGCCAGAGGCTGCTAGAAGCCCAGGGAGGGGCCCTGGGGGTCACAGTCAGGCCCGGAGGAGGAGGACTTTGAGAAGTCTTTTGTAGTGGCTGAGGCTCCCTTGGGAACAAGAGGACCTGGCCCTGAGGCCTCTGGTTTCCAGGGCAGATGCCTCCAGCATACCAAGGAAGGTTGGCCAGCCCCGGGCCGGGCTCTGCCAGGCTGGCAGGAGAGAAGGGGGCATTTCCAGAAGGGCCTGACTTCCTCCATCTTCCCATTCCCATGCCCTGGCTTTGCCCTCCCTGGGGGCTGGGGGGATGGCCTGTGGCTGGGCCTTCGAACACGTTCCCCTTCTGGGTGCCCAGGCTGTAGCCTGTGAGGCTGCGTCTCACTGCCTTAGGGATCTGAGCCTCCAGCTGCTCCAGTTACTTCTGATTTGTTAGCAAAGCCGCAGCTTAAGTTTCTCTGGGTGGGGGTGAGGAGGAGGAGTTGGGGGAAGAGACTTAAACGGTCCCCTCCCTGGCAAGATGGCAAGATGCTAAGATGCTCCTCTTTAAAGAAAACCCTGGGGTGAATTCTGTTTTTGGAACTGGAATCCTAGAATTAAGTGAAGACTCCTTAAAGGTTCTATTTGCAGTCTTGTTGGGGACCAAAGGGGGTAGGACATGAGTGGAGACAGGGAGTGGATCAGGGAAGAGGATTTGAACGTGGACTTCATAGCACATTGCCTGGGCTGGAATCCTGCTTCTACCCCTTCCTAGGGGTGTGAACTTGGAGAAGTTATCTGACATTGGGGAGCCTCAGCGTCCTCATCTGTAAAATGGGGTTGTGACAGTGTCAGCCTCATAGAGTTGGCATGAGAGCGAGAGGAGCTAATGGCTGGGAGTGTATGCCTGGGAGAGACACCAGGAAGGCCCAGGAAGTTCTCACCTTCCTTCACGCTATGTAACCCACAGTGCCCAGAACAGTGCCTGGCACACGCTGGGTATCTGATAGATGTCTGTGAATAAATACAAAGGAAGTGCCTCCAAATGGAGGCATCGCTGCTAAAGAATGACTCCTAAATAACCTGCAGATACTACCTGGCACGAGCATTGATGGCATTCCCTGTCTGTTTCTTTAAAGGCATTCCCATTTGTCTTGAGGCACCTGGCAAGCCCACAATTGGCCCACAATTTCCGGGGTTTAAAGCAGAGAGGCCATCTCCCTGGGTCCCTGGGCCAGCCCCCGGGGTGGAGGCCAGCGTCCTCTGATGCCACTGGGTAAGGCTGGGCGGGATGGGGTGTGGTCAGGGGTGTGATTTTCTCTGATCCCATTGAGAAATTCCTAAGAATCTAGACTGTGCGGCTTTCCCTATTTACTGCCACTCAGTGATCTGGTACCGATTCCTGTAGGTAACGAGTGGAATTTCGTATTTGAAACAGGACTCGATTTCTCTATCTGGGCAATGGGAGTGAGGACCCTGACCTCCTCGAGGGGGTTGTCGGGAGTAACACGGTGCTAGAAGTTGGGCGCATAAGCCAGGCGGCACTGCAGGTTTGGGAAATGAGGATCCACTCGCTCCGCGCCCAAAGGACTTGCGCCAAACAGCGGGGTGTGGGCAGAGTGTTCACAAAGCACATGAGGTCACCCGTCAGCCAGGAGCCAAGAGAGCCACAAGAGCAGACAGCAAAGGGAGAGGACATGCTCCAGGTCTCGGACCCGTCTGCCCGCCCCTTCTCAGGCTTGATCCCTCTCTTGTCAAGGCACCAGTGGGCTGGCTGCAAGTTGAAGGCCAAGTACGTCTAAGCTGGAGGAACAGAAAGTCAAATGTCCTTACAGGGAAAGAGCCTGGGCTCTGGGGAACCTGCCAGACTGGGGCTGAGCCAGGCCAGTTACTCCTCCTCTGGGCCTCAGCCTTCTCACCTGTGAAATGAGCTGACGCCGGCTTCCACAGGAAGTTCTTGTGAGGGGGAAATGAGCTGGTGCCGGCGAAGGGAAGTGCGCAATAGATGCTCACTGAAATAATGCAGCCATCTTGGTGTTTGCACTCCAGCGCTCAGAGCGCCAAGGTCAGGAATGCTCCCTGGTCCACTTTTGCTTTGAGTTTCAGGTAGCTGGTCTCCTCCCTTCCGTGTGGTTGGAAGAAGGATCCCCCTGCCCAGCTGTCCCCTCGGAGCTGCCCTTTCGACCTGGAGCCCTGGGGTGAGCCCCTCTGCCCTTGCAGCCTTCTGCTAGACCCCCTCCTAGAGAATCACCGAACACGTTGAATTTAAAATGCAGAACAATCTGGGCCGTGCTCCGGGCCCTGTTGCCCGTGTGGGGCACTAGCTCTCGGTCAGCTGGGCATGCAGGCGTGCCAGCCTCCCTGCCCATGGGTCCTGGCGAGAGCAGAGGGACTGTGACTTGTTAGGAGGACGTGGGTGGGTGGGCGAGGAAGGTGAAGGGAGTGGGACGCATGCAGCCCGGGACTCAGAGGGCCAGACCTAGGGGATCAGAGATGGCACTGGTTGGTTGGGGCCTTGAGTCAGTGATAGATCTGGGAGAGCAGGCAGGGCCCTCATGGCCTGGGCCTGGGGAGCACACTGTGGGGAGAGAAGGGGTGGGGAAGAGGACCCTGGGAGCCCACCCCCACTTTTGCACCCCTCCCCTCCCTGTCTCCCTGTAGTCTGCTGGTCACAGGCCGGGACCACTGGCTAAAACTGGAGGCGCTGGCAGCTGTGGACTCCCCAGCTTGGAGCAGCCCCTCTTTGGTAAGTGGTCAAGCCCTCCTGCATTCGCTCTGGGAGCAGCCCCAGCCCTCTCTCAGGGCCTGGTGGCCCAGCTGGCCTCCCTTGGGGGCACTAGCAAGATGCTCAGGTTGGCTCCTTGTCCTGAGCCCGTGGCATGCCCTTCGCTTTCCCTGCTTTCCTGTGGTCCCTCCCTTGCCTCCCTTCTGTGGCCAGAAAGGGCTAAGGGCTAAGGGTGGAGGCCCTTGGGACTGGCTTGGGGGAGCCAGGCCCCCTGTCTCCCTAAGATCTTTGCAGACCAGTCCACTCTGTGTTAGTTGGGGTCTTTTGGCCCCGTGGCCTGGACCCTTGCCCCCAGTGACCAGGAGCAAACCCTGGGTCCTGGGAAGGGAGGCTTCTGGATCCTTATCTCTTCTCCAGAGACTCTTAGAGGCTCCAGGAGCCCCAGAAGTCCACATCTGGAGCAAGCTGGTCACCCACATCCACAAGTTGGAGGGGACTTGACACACTTGTCACCTTTCCTGCCCTGCTGGCAGCTCACCGACTCATGGAGTGCAGGGGTCCTTCCTGCACGTGGGCTTGGCGACAGAAAGAGGCATCTGACATGGACTCTTCTTCCCCTAGGGGTGGGCAGAGGACAAAGGAAAGGTGACCCCCTGGGGAACTGGGCACCAGGTCATGGGGTGGAAGACGCTGGCAGGGGTGATGGGCAGGACATGGCTTGAGGCAGGACCTCAGCGTTCCCTTAGTGTGGAAGTTGGGGCAGTGAGGCTCCTGCCCAGTAGGCCTGTGCACCCATCCACAGGTTAAATCCTGGGGTGCAAGGAGTGTTTGTTCAGCTCCTTGAAGCTCCCAGGAGTCCCCTGAGAATGGTGGAGTCTAGTGTAGAAGCTGCTCAGGTCTTCTGGGTGTGCGTGTGAGCACTGGGCAGGGAGCCGGGTGTTTCCCTGGGCCCCCTGGAGACAGCTCTTCCCAGGGCGCCAGCCAGGGCCCTGCCGTGTCAGGCACCTGACCACTGGCCGCCTTTGCCCGCAGACCTCGAGCCGTGGAGAAGCAGCCCCATGAAGGTGCCCAGCCATGCAATGTTCCTGGAAGGCCGTCCTCCTCCTTGCCCTGGCCTCCATCGCAATCCAGTACACCGCCATCCGCACCTTCACCGCCAAGTCCTTCCACACCTGCCCGGGGCTGGCGGAGGCCGGGCTGGCCGAGCGCCTGTGCGAGGAGGGCCCCACCTTCGCCTACAACCTGTCGCGCAAGACCCACATCCTCATCCTGGCCACCACGCGCAGCGGCTCCTCCTTCGTGGGCCAGCTCTTCAACCAGCACCTGGACGTCTTCTACCTGTTTGAGCCGCTCTACCACGTCCAGAACACGCTCATCCCCCGCTTCACCCAGGGCAAGAGCCCGGCCGACCGGCGGGTCATGCTGGGTGCCAGCCGCGACCTCCTGCGGAGCCTTTATGACTGTGACCTCTACTTCCTGGAGAACTACATCAAGCCGCCGCCGGTCAACCACACCACCGACAGGATCTTCCGCCGCGGGGCCAGCAGGGTCCTCTGCTCGCGCCCGGTGTGCGACCCTCCGGGGCCCGCGGACCTGGTCCTGGAGGAGGGGGACTGCGTGCGCAAGTGCGGCCTGCTGAACCTGACCGTGGCGGCGGAGGCCTGTCGCGAGCGCAGCCACGTGGCCATCAAGACGGTGCGGGTGCCCGAGGTTAACGACTTGCGGGCTCTGGTCGAAGACCCCCGGTTAAACCTCAAGGTCATCCAGCTGGTGCGAGACCCTCGCGGCATTCTGGCTTCACGCAGCGAGACCTTCCGCGACACGTACCGGCTCTGGCGGCTCTGGTACGGCACCGGGAGGAAGCCCTACAACCTGGATGTGACGCAGCTGACCACGGTGTGCGAGGACTTCTCCAACTCCGTGTCCACCGGCCTCACGCGGCCCGCGTGGCTCAAGGGCAAGTACATGTTGGTGCGCTACGAGGACCTGGCGCGGAACCCCATGAAGAAGACCGAGGAGATCTACGGGTTCCTGGGCATCCCCTTGGACAGCCACGTGGCGCGCTGGATCCAGAACAACACGCGGGGCGACCCCACCCTGGGCAAGCACAAATACGGCACCGTGCGAAACTCGGCCGCCACGGCCGAGAAGTGGCGCTTCCGCCTCTCCTACGACATTGTGGCCTTTGCGCAGAACGCCTGTCAGCAGGTGCTGGCGCAGCTGGGCTACAGGATGGCCAGGTCGGAGGAGGAGCTGAAGAACCCCTCGGTCAGCCTGGTGGAGGAGCGGGACTTCCGCCCCTTCTCGTGACGCGGGCGCCCGGGTGGGGTGGGAGGCACTTGTGTCGGTTTTGATAAAATGGACCGTTTTTAACTGTTGCCTTATTTCCCCCGCCCTCTCCCACCCGGTCTTTGTGTCCTTCCCGCCTCCTGCCCACCCCGCTCCCTTCTGCCTCTTCTTGTCTCTGAAATTTGCACTACGTCTCCGGCGGGAGTCACTGGGGCAGAGGGCGGCGGAGGGGGCTCCGGCCCGCCCCGCCCCATTCAGACACTCGGACGTTGGGTCTCTGCGTGGACGGTGACAATGTTTACAAGCACCACACTCACACATTCGCACACACACGGCACCCTCGAGGAGAGGCCCAAGCCACACAGCTTCTCCAGACTGTTGAATGGATGAGTGGTGGGGGTATTGTAGTTTTTGCACTGTCTCATACAAGGTAAGCAGATCCAAACAGAAGGACCACTTCCCTCTAATTTATGAATGGTGTCCACCCCTTCCGCACCCCTGCTTCCTGCCCCAACGCCCACCTCCCCCCCTTAGAGCAGAGAAACTGCCCCCTCCTGCCCACCCTTGCCTGTCGGTGAGCAGGTTTTTACTGTGAGGTGAATGTGGACCTTGTTTATTTTTTCCAGTCTGTGGCGATGCTGTCTGTCTGTCTGAGTCTTGTGGCTGCCCTCGGACCAGTGATGACTGATGAATCTTAGGAGTTTCTGATTGATCTTGGGGGTCCATCTGTGATATTTCTTTGTGCCAAAAAGAAAAAAAAAAGAGTGGATCAGTTTGCTAAATGAACATTGAAATGCTTTATCTGTGTTTTCTGTAAATAAAAGAGTGCAATAACCTCTGGGTGTGTTTGTGGGACATTCTGGATGGGCGAGCGCAGGGCTCAGTGGGGGCTGGGTGCGCCTGGCTCTGGGGAGGGGGGCGAGGAGGCGGGGGAGGTGGGAATGAAATGGCAAGTCTGCCTTCCAGAACGCTGGTCGCCTTAGCAGTGAGTTCAGGGTTTCATTTCCCTTCAGTCAGCCGAGACCAGGTTCCTCAGCTAGGGGTGATGCTCAACGTCTTTAACAAGTGGTATGGTTTGCCGAGTCAGATGGCTGGGGCTAAGGATGAGATCCTGGGACCCCTTCGTGTGCCAGATGTTACTCCTTTAGCTGGTGCATGTGTGGCCAGGATGGGGGAGGGGGAACACTCAAGGGGTGGGGTGACTCCAGGCATTGGCTGTTTTATCAAGTGGCCTGGAAGTATTTTACTATTTTAACAACAGGCATAGGTTTATTGGTGTCTATGCTGGCAGAATATCTGCTGTGCTTACTTACCTTGGCAATCTAGTGAGTTCCTCCGGGCAACTTCTCCAGCTCTTAGTCCAAGGAAATAGCTGGTCACAGCTTTGTTGTCCTGGGACAGTGGATTGCCTGGTGATTAGGCAGCCCATGTGGTCCTGGCCAGTTAGAAGAAGGGCTTCCTGAGGAACTCAGTCCTGGGCTATTTTATATGAGTTAGGAGATGTAGATTCGGCAGCTATATAAATGCTTTAGCAGTAGCTTAATCAAGATAGGCTATTTTCTTTTTTTAGGATTAGTTTTTATTCTGATAAAAGACACATAATAATGAAATTTACCAGCTAACCATTTTTAATTGCATATTTCATTGAATACATTGGTAATGTCACATACCACCATCCATCTCCATACTTCTTTTCATTTTGTAAAACTCTGTACCCAATAAACAATAATTCCCTATGCCTTATTCTCCCTCAGCCCCTGGAAACCACCATTCTACTTTCTGTCTCTATGAATTTGACTACTCTAGGATCCTTGTATAAGTAGAATCATACAATATTTTCCTTTTACGACTGGCTTATTTTACTTAGTGTGATGTCTCCAAGGCTCATCCATGTTGTAGCATGTGTCAGAACTTCTTTCCTTTTTAATAGTATTCCATTGTATCGATAGACCACATTTTGCTTATCCAATTATTGCTCGATGGACGCTTGGGTTCCATATTTCAGCTATTGAGAATGATGTTGCTGTGAACCTGGGTCTATACATATCTCTTGAGACCTACTTTCAATTCTTTGAGTGTACACCTAGAAGTGGAATTTCTGGATCATACGGCAATTCCATCTTTAATTATCTGAGGAACTGCCATCCTATTTTCCACAGTGGCTATACAATTTTACTTTCCCACCAACAGTGCACAAGGGTTTTCATTTTTCCACATCCTTACCAATACTTGTTGTTTTCTTCCTTTTTTCTCATTTGTTTATTTTTTGAAATTAGCCACCCTAATAGGTATGATGTGGTAAGATAGACGATTTCTTTAAATCTCACTCAACTCTCACAGGCAAAAGCTGTTCAGGTCTGGAATGGTGGCTCCTACGTTGTATGCCCAGAGATCAGGGGCCCTGACTCTTCCTGTGCTGTTGCTGCTCCATCATTCTAAGGTGTTGCCCTTGGCTATATGCTCCAAGATGGCTTGCCAGGCAGTGGAAGCACACCTTCACCACATGTGAGCCCAATCCCAAAGTTATAGACATGAGTTACTGTGACTCATGTCTCATTGGCCAGAACCTGGTCACGTGACCACATTGACCTGCAAGGGACGCTGGGAAATGTAGTCTTTTATCTGAGTGGCCATGACTGTTAAGGTGGCTGATATGCTCCCTGAGATTCAGGTTTCTCTTCTGCAAAAGGGAGATAGTATGATTTGGACTGTCATTCTTCAAGAGTAGGACGTCGATTGGAAATGTCTCTGTCAGGACCACTGGGCCGTGCCTGGGGCTCTTCTTGCCCCCGGTTCGTAGGAGCTGCTTCTCCAGCCTGTGGTGAGGAAGTCAACCAACCAGTTGGCTTCATGGCGTCAGTGCCCAGGTGGGCGTCACTCAGCACCCCTGGCCGGCTGCTCCAGCACTCAGAGAAGGCCTGCTCCTACAGAGGCCACAGCTGGCTGATCCTTTCCCTGCTACAGCAAATGACATTGTGGCACTGTCTCCTGAGGAGCCCCTTTCTCTTCACTCTGACTGCCCTGCCTTGGATTGTCCCCAGGCCAGAGGCTTCTCTCCTCTGGGAGGGTGGCTTCATACTGGAACTGGGAGACACCAGAGATCCTGACCTAGTTGGAAAGAACCCGTCCCCTCAACCGCTGTGACAGAAGACTTTCATAACGCTGGCTGGGCTTTCAGAGGAAAGCCCTGTTTAGTGATGGAATCACCCATCATTCATTTATTCATTCAAGTATGTGCGGACATGGGGTAATGGGCGCTCCTTCAGGAAACACAGTCCGGTGGGAGCAAACAGATGAAAAGATGGGTATGGCATGGGTGAAGCGCTGTGCCCACACACAGCTTTTGTGCCACACAGCAGCGCTGGATCCCATGCCAACTTGGTCTTGGAAAGCCCAAGGCCACCATAATGAGCCCACAGGCATGTTCTCTAGGCCTCATGGTCTTGTTCTATGTGTCCCTGGTCCTGGGGCTTAGAGAAGTCAGGGAGGGCGTCTCTAAGGTGGTAGTGCTGGCTCTGAGCCTCGGGGAGGGAGGAACTGGCCCTGTGGAGAAGGGTGAGAAGATTGTTCCCAGCCGAGGAGAAGCCTGGGCATTGACCGCTGTGCAGGCTGCGGGCAGGGGCGTTGGGCAGACCACGCACCGGAGCCTGTGCCCAGCAACTCAAGCTCAGGAGGCTCGCAGCTCACCAGGGGCAGCTCAGCTGTCAAGAGATCTATTGATATGTTTGATGACTGAACCCACAAGACAGAATCAGAGACCAGAGGGCTTGCCTGCTTTTAGGACAAAGACCAACCTCTCCCAGTGCTCTTTAGGGTCCTTCGTGACCTGGGCCCTGTCATCTGTAGCTTCATCCTGTGCCGTGGTTTCCTCCACTCTTCACTCCTAGTCCTCTTGTTTTCTGGCAATTCCGTGAACACTCCATGGTAGATTGCTCCATTTACAGTCCTCAGTTTGTTCACGCTGTCCTGTAACCACAGCGTTGGGTAGTGTCCTCCCACGCTGACTCTGGGCTTAGCCATGTGCCTTGCTCTGCTCAGTGGGACAGTGGCAAATGCGGAGATATGAAAAGTGCTTGAGCTTTGGAGCTTGTCCTTTCCTGTTGCCTCTTGGAAGCCTTCACCTGCCGTGTGAAGGAAGCCCAAGCTAGCTTGCTGGAAAAGAAAAGACCACTAGGTGAAGGACCAAGGAGCCCCAGCCGGTGGTTAGTCAGTTCCTCATTGACTTGGCAACTGATGAAGATGCGTGAGTGAGTCCCATCTAAGATGAGCCACAGTCTAGCACAGATGGCTGGCGTCACCTGGCTGAGCCCAGCCAAATTTCTGACCCACAACATTGTGGGTTAAAAAAACGGATGCTGTTTTAAATCATTAAATTTTGGAGTGACTTGTTACACAGCGAAAGCTAACTGATACATATGCCATTCTCTATTCCATTGCAGGGTCTTTGCACAGACTGTTCCTTACACTGCTTTTCTTATTCCCCTCTACCTAGTTAATGTCTACTCATTCTTTGGATCTCAACTTAATTATCAACACTTCCTTGGTTTTACAAGATCCATTCAGTTATCCTGATTATAGACCCGTATACAGCTGATTATATATCTTATATATCCTGATTATAGGCCCTTATAGTACTGTGTATATCTCTTTTATAGTGTTTACTACAGTTGTAATCACACTTTTTAATCACAGGACCTGGCACATAATAGGTATCCAATAAACACTGGTTGCTTGAATAGAAAAATGAATAAAACAGGTGTTTCCCATCTGATGAAGGCGCTTGCCTGCCCAGGGCCCTCCCCTGGGAGTGTGCGTGGCCTCTAGGGAATCTGAACGAGCCCCGAGGCAGCTAATGCCCTCGCAGCTTGTTTCTGACACATTATAGGAGGTTCAGCTCAGTTTTGTTCCAAGAATCCACATCCTGCCACCCCACCCCCCACCCTGCACCCGTAGTCAACAATTCTAACTCTACAGACCAACACCGGCTCTCCTATTTCATTGTCACAATGCCGTCACCTGCTTTGCCACTTGTTACAATTTCTAAGGCTAACGCTCTGGCAGCGAACAAACACGTGTACAGAATTTTACAGTTTACAAAGCACACTTCCCCCTCCTGTTAGTCACACCTCTACAGCATCTGTTTCCTGCTGACACAGAGGCACCTCTTTCTCGCCAAGGAAATGGTGGTCAGAATGCCACGTAGGCAGGATGGCTCCTGCCTCCCTCTTCTGTACGTCGTGCCTTGATGGCCGAGGTCCTAAGGACTAACTTCCTGTTCTTGTCCCAAGACTCAGGGGCCTTCTCACCCTGTGGGTCTAGGTACATGTCCCGTCATTTCTTTTCATCACGGACTTCCTCTGTTTGTGTGTTCCCACCTGCTCACCCTTGTTCCTCTCCTTGCCAACAACAAACACTCTGGCCTCCCAGCCGCACTTCCCTGGGATCCTGGGGAGCTCGCTGGGCCCCGCTTCCTATTATCCCAGAGGGTATTGTCCAGGAGCAAACCTGCCTTCCTGGACCGTCCCCTCCCCAGGAAACCACTTGCTGGGGAAGGATTTCTCCCTGCTGGAATGCCTTTCCTTGTTGGGAAGGAAAAGATGCAGGGGAAGCACCTCCATGCACCTGAGAAAACACATAGGCTCCTGCTTCCTGCGGGCTGGAAAACAGCTTGGAATCAAGTCCTCACAGGCAAGAAGCCAAGGTCTGGGCCCACCAGGGAGTCTAGCTGCAGCCACTGGGGTGGGAGGGGTGGTCACCAGCTGGGCTCTGTGTCTGTGTGTAGGTGTAGCTGGGAGACTGACGCCCAGCTTGCGGATCTGGGGTCCTACAGACTTCCTGCCAAGGCCACACATGTGACAATACCATGCTTCACAGAGCTCCGAAGTGCTTCATCAAAACATCGAATCTGCCTACCTGCCCACCTCTAGTTGCACTTTCTGCTTCTTGGAGTTGCCACTTGCTGGTGATCTGTGACTGAATTGGGTCCTACTTATCTTGGGAGCCACTGTGATAAAAAGCATGGTTCTAGATTCCAGTTTCATCTCTGTCACTTGCTGTGACCTTGGGCATATCATTTAACCATTCTGAGCCTCCATGTCCTCATCTGTAGTGTTAAGCATTAGAATACCTACCTCAGAGGGCAGCTATGAAGACTGCAGAAGGAAATGCTTTTAAGTGCATAGGCTGGTGCTTGGTATATGGGTGAATGCTCAGTGAATGTCAGCCATCCTCCTCCTCCTCCTCCTCCTCATCATCATTTTATTCACTGGGCCTAGCATGGTGCCTGCAATATGATAGCTGCTCAACAAATGTTTGTTGAATGAGTGGATTTTTTTGTGGACTTTCTTAATTTGGACTGCTACCAATGCACAAAGCTATACCTGAATGAAATGGCACAGCAACCAGTGTTGCCCCTTATTAGCCAAGGCCTGGAGCTGAGGGCTAGCTAGGGGTAGAGAAGGGGGGACAGTCAGAAATGCCCACAGAATGACCACTAAGCAGAGGGACAAGTTGGCCCACTCAAGGGATGGTTCCTGCAAGTTCCAGGCACCCTAGGAGGAGTAACCCTCAGGGGAGACATTGGCTGAGTTAACCTGCCATTCTCTGGCCACATTCCCAAGATCATCTAACTTGCTAGAAAAAAACGCTTCCTGGCGTGGCCCAAGGCAGCTGCCAGCCACTACCCTTAGGTTGAATGAACTTGGCCTTTCTGCCCCTTTGAGACACCTGTATCCATGGTGCTCCCTTTCCAGGCACAAAAGGAGCATTTTTCTCATGGGGGCCCAGAACATTTTCCTCTCCTCTAAGGCCCAAGGAAGCCCGCCGTCTAAGACAGTCAGCGATGAAGGATGTAGAGCTTCCCTAAACTGGGATCTTGCAGCTTCCTGGACCGGATCTGGGAATAGCCAACCGACCACACCCAGCGGCTGGGGCTTCCTTCTCTGATAAACCTGGCAGGCGGCTGTGGGCAACGACACCTTCTTCCTGCATTGCTTCCGGCTTTCTTCCTTTAGTAACACCTCAGCCTTCAGCAATGTCGCCTTGGCCTTGGGTTGGCTTTGGGAAGCTGGCTATAGCTTCGGGAATGGGCTCATCACACCAAGGGTTGCAGGAAGCATTTAGAGCCATCCAGAATGACTGGAAAATCAGTGATTCAGGTGCTAGCAGACTCAAATTCAGCTCTTCTTCCACTGCATCTTGCTGGACAAATCAGTAATCTCCCCAGAGCCTCAACGCCCCAGCTATAGCTGGGGGACATGATTGAAAAGAATGCGTCTTCTGTAGCAACTGGGTATAGTGGGTATGTGTCCATCTGGTCAAGTTAAACATGTTAGCAAAATATCTCTCCTGTCTTTAAAATAATCTGTTTAAATTTTTTCATTGCTGAGAAAATGTGTTAAAGATTTCACACTAAGACTGTGGATGTATCTATTTCCCCATGTAGTTCTGTCATTTTTTTGCTGTATAATTTTGAGATTGTAATTTTAGGTGCATACAAAAAGTTGTTATATATTCTTGTTAACTGAACCTTGCAGCATTAGACAGTGTTCCTGCTTATTGTAGTGTGCTTTTGCCTTCAAGTCTGTTGTGTCTAATGTCAATAGAGCAGCCCCAGCCTTCTTTGGTTAGAGTTCATGTGATTTTTTGTTCCATCTTTTCATACACATACATGTCTTGCAATTACTGATGTATTTGAATTTCTGGCTCCATCTTATTTTGTGCTTCCTATTTGTCTCACCCTTTGTGTGATTTTTTTTTTAACCTCTCCTTTTGATTTAGGATTTCTTTTCTATTATATTTTCTTCCCTCGGCTAATTGGAAAATTATATGTCTGGTTCCATCCCTTCAATGATAACCTTAGAAATTACAGATTCCTTTCTCAGTTTATTCAAGTCTGAAGTTAGTATCTTTACCCTCCGCTTGAAAAACATGCTTAATACCTTTAAACACTTTACTTACATTCCCCTTCTTTTAAACTTTTGAGTTGTGTGATGCATTTTTAAAACTAATGCATTGTAGGTGGCCTTTTATTTTTTCCTAAGTAATCAACTTTATTGGAGCATCATTGGCACACAATAAAAGGCACGCATTTTAAGTGTACTGTCTGATAAGTTTGACAAATGTACAGTTATGCAATCACTGCCACAATCAAAATATAGGATATTTCTATCAATACTCCCAAATTCCCTTGACCCCCATTGTAGTCACTCTCCCCCTTTCCCAGTCCTTGGCACCCATTGAACTGCTTTCTGTCGCGTTTGTTCTCCCTTTTCTAGAATTTTGCATAAATGGCATCGTGCAATATGTAGCCTTTTGCATGTGGATTCTGCCACTTAGACGGCTCTGGAGATCCATGATGTCGAATGTATCAGGAATCGGTTGTTTTTACTATCGAGCGCTCTTTGTTCCTGTGTGAAGATCCAAATTTCCACCTGGTATCACTTTCCGTCTGCCTGGAGAACTTCACCTAACATTTGTTGGAGTTCAGATCGGCTGATGACAAATTCTCCCAGATTTTGTTTGTCAGGAAGTCTTCATTTTTGCCTTCATTTTCAGAAAGATATTTTCATTGGATTTAGAAATCCACGTTGATAGTTTTTCTTTGAGCACTTTGAAGACTTTTGCTTTGTTGTCTTCTGACTTATATTGTTTTCAATGAGAAGTCTGCCATAATTCTTATCTTTTTTTCTGTTTCCATGTCTTTTCACCGGTTGTGCGTTCTCTGTGTCACTAACTCTCAGCAATTTTGATTACTGTGTGCTTAGGTGTGTTTTTCTTTATCGTTACTCTGGTTGGGGTCCATTGAGCTTTTTGTATTTATGGGTTTATAGTTTTCATGAAATTTGGAAGTTTTAGCCGTTTTTTTCTTCAAATATTTTTGGTGTTCTCTTCTCACTCCCCCACCCCACCTGAGACCCTAAGTACAGACGTTGGGTACTTTTGTCTTCCCACAGGTGACTGATGGTCTGTTCATGTCACCCTCACCCCCAAACTTTTCTTTCTCCATGCTAAATTTGAGTAGTTTCTAATGCTTCATTTTCAAGTCAACTGATCTTTTCTTCCGTAAAATCTAACCTGTTGCCAATCCTGCCGGTATATTTTTCATTTTAGTTTGTATTTCTCCTCTCTCTGTGGTCCTTGGGTCTTTTTATTTTACATCTTCCATTTAATCCCCATTGTGTTCATGTTGTCCTCCACATCTTTGAGCATTGGGCATGTTTCAAAGTCTTTGATGACAATTCTACCACCTCTGTCATTTCCGGTTTTTAGAGATTAACTTCTTTCCCTCTTGGTTGTGAGTCATATTTATCTACTTTTTTTTTTGCATGCCTGACCATTTTTGATTGGACGCTGGATGCATCAGTCAAGGGCCAGGCAAAGAAAAAAACCACATTAGTAATTTGAATAAGGGCAATTTAATAGAAAGAATTATTAACTAGAAAGTGGTTAAGTTACTAAAAGGGGGTAAAAGAGCATTCTGAGGAATATAGGAATAGCAAATGCAGGAAGCCCTACTTTCTCTAGGGCTGAGGAGAGAGTACACCAAGAAGGAATTAAGAACTTGGAAGAGGTTGGGCATGGTGGCTCGTGCCTGTGATCCCAGCACTCTGGATGGCTGGGGTGGGAGTATTACTTGAGTCCAGGAGTTCCAGACCAGACTGGGCAACATAACAAGACCCCATATCTACAAAAAAGAAAGAAAGAAAAAATAACTTGGAAAAAACATCCCTCCCCACAGTCCCTGCTCTAGGGCTTAGATTCAGACATTGTTGGAGAGGGTGTGTTTGTCCGGAGAACGCTCAGCTTACACCTGGAGAAGAAACTTGCCGTATGGCGTGGCCAGAGCTGTCCACAGCAGCAATTCACTAGATGGCCGGGAAATTCACTAGTGGGTGCAGGCCATAGCTGGTCTATAGAATTTGCTCGTCAAGTGGCCAATACGCTAGGGTGCCAGTGGGCCGGTGCTGGTCCACAGGTAGTGGTCTGTTGGGTTTCTGGAGAACTTGGTGGAGAATGAGTGCCACCAGCCCTCCTAAACATCACTGACAGCAGTGGAGATCAAATACACTTTAACCAGGAGGAGAAGCTTCTTCCTTGGCAGTAGCCATGTAGTGACACCACCCCCGGTTGTGAGTCACATCTACCTGCTTTTTTTGTATGCTGGTCATCCCAGCACCCTCTCAAGGCAAAAATTAACATAGTACCAGTTGGCAAAGGAGATATGTTTACAGAGCCCATCTCCAGCATCACAAAGCTTGCATTTAGAGCTAAGAGGTAATAAACTGACATATGGATATTATGCATTTTCTGTTGTTAAATGTTGATTTTGTTGGATTCCTTTATAGAGTGTTCAACTTGATTCTGGCACAAAGTTAAGTTACTTGGGACTCTTCCGATGCATTCAGGGCTTTATTTTAAGCTTTGTTATGATGGGTTCAAAGCAGGGCGAATTTAGTGCCACTACTAAATTGCGATCCTTCTAAGGATGCTAGCCGATGTCCCATGTGTTGTCACTCTGGATGGTGGGAACATGAACTATTCCCCTCTCTGTGTGGGCTCCTGAAATTTTTGGCTTACTGCTTTCCAGTGGTTCCTTCCTGACCTTGTAGGATTTTACCCCGTGTGCAGGTTAGTACTCAGCCAAGGACGTGAAGGGACCTCTCCGAAGCTCTCTCAATCTCTCTCTGTGCATTTCCCGTTTCTTTGGTAATTTGCCTCACAATTTTTAGTCATGTTGGTTTCTCGAAACTTTGACATTGTCTATTCAAACCAGTGAGAGCACTGGGCTCTGTCTGCATTACCCCTCCCTGCACCGAGGTCTGGAAAGTAGCCGGGACTGTCATGAGGCTCATCCCATTTGTTCCCCCTCTCAGAAATCGCAGTCCTGAGCTTCTTGTCAAAATCTGCAAACTGTTCTTCTTCTTCTTTTTTTTTTTGTAATTATCTTCCAGTATATTAGTTCCCTCTTTAGCTGTGTCTAATTTATAGTTAAATGTGCCCACCCAGTATTTAATTTTGGTTATAATGTTTTTCATTTCTAGAAGTTCTTTTTCAATAGTTCTTTAGTCCTGAACCTGACAGTGAACCCCTTGGAAGTCTCAGTTATTCGGCAGGAGAAACTCCCATCAGACTTTCCACCTTGGGAAGACTCTGGGCTTTGCGAGTTGGGCTGTGTTAGCTCTTCCTTGAGCCCTGGGATGCTAGGAAGACCAAAGGTCTGTTTCACAAAGTTTGGTACATGCTCCCTGGGCAAACATCAGCTGCTTCTCTCGCTACCTTTCTGGTTTCTGCCTTCACTGCATTTTTTGCCTTCAGTATTATTTACTTTCCTGCCAGCTTATCTTACGTTTAAGAAGACTTCTAATTATTTTGCCCAGATTTTTTAGTTGTGTTCAACAGGAGGGTCATTCCAGGTATTTCATATTATCAAAAACAGGGGCATTTGGGTCATGCTTGATGTTCTTCCCCATTACCTAGCACATAGTAGGTTCTCAGAAACTTTTTTGTAAATAAGTGAAGGAATAGGAGAATGAATGAACACATAGGCACACTGCTTTGGCTGCGTGAAATGTTAGCCAGCCTGGAAACACCATGAGGTCAGGGACCTCGCCTGATGAGTTTGCCACTGTCTGAAACTCCAGGTAATGACCTACGCCAGGGTCCAGCTGATGTCAACTGATCTCAACTCAAGGTGGCCTGGAGGCCCAACAGGAAATCTGTCCCATAGGCTACCATGCCCTGTACAGAGAACAACTCTGCTAGTCTGTGGGCCTTTGGGGATGGGTGATTTTCAGATGGTGGGGATGGGTTTCAGTGACTCTTCTCTGCTCTTTTCCTGGTTACTCTGGGGCTGCTGGCTGCAAATCTTCTCTCATAGGGATGGAGTCTCTGGTCTCTTCAGTGTGGTGATGCCTTTGGTTGCCCTTGCAACTCAAAGTGTGGTTTATAGACCAAGGGCATCTATATCGACCCAGAGTTTGGGGCCCAGACAAGACCTATTGGTTCACAATCTTCACTTTTTGATAAGAGCCAATGGTTATTTACGTGCACATGAAAGTCTGAGAAATAGTGCTATAACCCAGAACTTCCCAACAGGTATGCCCTATGAATAGTTACAGGTGTATAGCAAATGCATTACACATGTGCAGTGAGGCGGTTACAGGCACGTGGTGAGGCAGTGATTCTCACAGCCTTCATGTGGCCATGTAGGATGACTAACACATTTTGGTTGCCTGGGATTTTCCCCATTTTTAGCACTGAAAGAACCACATTCTTAGAGACCTGTTAGATCCAGGCAAACTGGGATGGCGGATCATCTGACCCTATGGGGCTGGGGCATCCTAATCTTTCAGCAAGAAGCACCTGTGTCAGTTGTCAGCTTTGGAATACTGTGTTCCCCACTGTGGACAAGGGGCCCCTCAAACTACCCAAGGAGCTCATGCTCCAGGTGTTCTGAAAGCATGGGGCCCAGTCCAACCTGGGCTGTCATGAAGGGGGTGACAGGGAATTTGGGTGGGGTCTCTACAGTGGAGCAGCTCTAGCAGAAGTTTCCAAATCCCTTGTCTTTATCTACACTGGCAACTTAAGCCCACTTGCAGGTGAGGTAATCTTTTAGTGGCATCCACATTAGCTGCAGGGAAAGAGCTCTAACAATACATACACAGTCTGCAAATTAGAACTTCATCATTATTTTGAAATACTTGATATGAAATGTTTGATTATATTCACAATTTATTCACATTATCATAAAAAATTTCAACATTACATTTGTCAAAGAAATAAAAGGAAGAGCTGTTAGAATCTTTTAATATAATTTCAAGTGTTATACATTTTTGAATGGTTATAAAATGGTCTTACATTTTTTATCACATACTTGTGTGAACAAAGTTTCCTGTTGATAATGACATTCAAGAATTTGAGGAAATCATCATTAAAAAGCCCTGGTCAAGAATTGCATATGGCCATTTTATTCATAAAGACATATTAAAAAAAATTGTGTCCATGGAAGAAAGCTCAAGTTTCTCATTAAATTTTTGAAAAGATTTTATTGGGAAGCTTTATACATATTCAATATTTAATATTCTCCCTATTACTTTGTACTTATTTTTCTTATCAAAATTATGTAATATAAATAAAATGTAATACATGTTTTTTACCCAGCTCCCTATAGATGCTTCCCAAATTATCTCCAATGTGTTTACTCCAACGTGCTGTGCAAATTTTATCATTTTCTCTGTGTGCCAAGGCGTGAAGTACCTTGAAGTCTTGCTCAAACTTTCTGAGTCCTCCACTTCTCTGAACCCACTGGGATCCCCCTACCACTGGGGGAAGGAACAAGGCGAATCACCACACCCTCCAGGGAGCTCCCCTGTCCGCTCGCTCCCTTCTCCCTCCCTCTCTGGAAGGGACCTCTTCTTTAGTAAAAATCTCGGTAGCCTCAAATGGTTGCTATGGCAACCCTAGTGCCAGGAGGAGTAGGGGTGGTCTGACATGGGGATGGGCTTCAAGGCAGAGCTGCCCTTCCTTCTTGGGGCAGAAGTATGATGGAAGATAGGAAGGGTCAGAGCACTCAGGGCTTGCCCCAAACTCCCTGAGACACCTGCACTGAGGCCTGCTGGAGACAACCCCCTGGCAGGGGACAAGTTGCTGGTGGAATCTCTCAGCCAGCCTGTGCCCCTTCTTCAAGAATGGCTCAGGCTCAGATGTCCCCTCCTCCAGCGAGCCTTGTTGACACTGTGAGTCACCCCGATGCTCCTGTATGTGTTGTCCACACTCAGACTCACCCTCCATCCGTTGCATGGTGCTGCCCCGAGGCAGGTCACTGCTGACTTCCCACTAGGCCACGAGCTTTCCAAGGGCAAGGTTAATACACCGTGTGCTCCCATGCGCAGGGCAGGCGGTGAGTGCTCAGTGGTGGATGTTTGCTGAATTACAGTCAATGTTTGTTGAGCACTTATTTTGTGCCAGGGATGGTTGCAGGGGCTTTGCGTGTATTTACTCATTAAACCCTCCTGAGAATGCTGTGATGTGAGTATTACATTCAGGAATGAATGAATGAACAGACCTAGTTAAAATCCTTGACAGCTTGGCCCTTGGAGTCTGGGGCCCACTGTTGGCCACACACAGAGTGAAATGTTGGGCTTTGTCCTCTCTTAGTCCTTTGATCCCTCTCCCTGGTCCCTAAGTGATGGACCTCCAGGCTTTTTTCAAGTTCCATCTCAGGAAACTCAGAACTTCTCAGTTCCTGACACTCACATCGTTGGTCCAGGCCAGGGTACGCTGATTCTCCATTACTTCCTTGGCCACTTCTGGGCTCCTTCCCCTGCGTTTCATATGCTTGATATACTTCCTTTTATGTTCATGATTTTATGAAACCTATATTATTTTCTGTGCATGTATTTTAATTTGTATGAATAGTATTGTGCTAAGGACCTCATTCTATTTTTTTCTCTCTCAGCGTTATATTTTTAAAGATCTATCCAGGTTGCTGTATGGGCCTCTCGGCTGCTGCTTCTGATTGCCGTATCTGTGACATCTCCCAGCAATGAAGGCCTAGATAGCTGCTTGTCTCCTCCTCTCCCTGTCCCCTCTCAGTCCCCAGGTGGAGATCCTCACACTCCCCTTATAGATCTGCATGGCAATTCCTCCAGCATCTATATCCAGGAGGAAGCTTCTGGTAATGGTGGACGTGCATCCTCAATCTGACCACATAGACTTACACTTTCTACCCTTAAAGGGTCTTGTACTCTTCAAGCCCTAGGGCTCACTACACTGTGAAATCCCACAATTCTAAGATGCTAGAAAATAATCCAAAAATATATTTTTTTGGCTGCACTTTGTAGCTGAACAAAATGCAGGGGGTAGATCAGCCCCTGGTCTCCAGTTGACCAACTCTGAGTTGGAGGCCCAGACAGGACTAGCCCTAACTTTGGCCTCTGTGTGCAGAGTCGCACATTCATGACACCTGTGTGTGGCTCTCCAGGGCAGGGGCAGGTTCACGCTAACGATCCCTGTGCAAATACATCTTCAGCCCCTTCTGAAACAGCCCCTTGCCGGAGTCCCAGGCCAGGCAGGTTAGTGAGTTCTGTGTTGTGGGGAAGAATAGTCGTGGCCTAGCCAAGCTCACCTCTGTCATGTCCCCAGGCTTCCGGGACACCACTCTGTCAGAGCAGGTGAGGTTTACCTGACAGATGTACTTCCTATTCGTGTTCTCCCGGACAGCTCCAGCTTCCTGCAGCTGGCTGAGGAAGGGGTGGGAGAAGGCCTGGGAGAGGGACTGTCTTGGCCATTTTGGGCTGGTCTCATAAACTTCTGTGAACTGCATGTCTTGCTCACAACAGGAATTTATTTCTCATAGTTCAGGAGGCTGGAAGTCGGAGACCAGGTTGGTTGGGTTTGGGGAGGGCCCTCTTCTGGTGGCAGGCTGCCATCTTATACCTCCACATGGCAGAAAGGGGCAAGAGAGCCCGCTGGGGTCCCTGATATAAGGGCATTAATCGTATTCATGAGGCCTCCACCTTCATGACCTAATTACCTGCCAAAGGCCCTACCTCCTGCTATCATCACATTGGGGATTAGGGTTTCAACATGCGAATTTTGGTGGACACAAACATTGAGGCTGTATCAGGGCCCCTTGGGAGCTGCCCCAGCTCCTTTAGCAAACGCAAAGATTTTTGCTCATGCCCTTGTGAGTCTGGGAAAGCCCTTAGCAGTGGAGAATGTCTGAATCATTGTGTGGCTTTAGACAATAGCCACAGGTGGTCAGAAAGTCCTCAACATTTGTTGTTTAAAAAGAAAAGTATAATAGCTTCCCGTCTTCCTGTTGTGAATCAGAGCATCTGTGGCTCCAGCCTGTTTGGCCATTAATCCCGAATCTCCACTGGGATTTACAGGGGTTGGCCACACCCCCCGCCAAGGTCTGTGCTTCCTAAGGCCAGAAGGCAGCCCCCCTGGTGCAGCAGAGAGAAGGGGTCAGGACATTCAGCTTTCAAAGTCAAACAGTCCTGAGTACAAACCTGACCCTGCTACTTCCTGGCTGTGACCATGGACAGGCTGCCTCCTGTCTCCAGGCTTCAGTTTCCTCATCTGCAACACACTGATGCTATTTCCTACCTTACAAGATGCTCTGAAGATTAGATGAGCTAATTGCTGTAAAACCCTCTGGCCAGAGCCTGGGACATGAAAAGAATTTAATAGATGAGAATTGCAAAATGCAGCTTAGGGGATTCTGGGATGCAAGAGGGTTAGGAAAAATACAACAGTCGATAAATATTTACTTGGGCCTACCATGCTCCAGGCACTGGCCAGGTGCCACAGCGTCCTGGGCTGAGTCCTGCTTGCACCCACAGAGGCTGCCCGAGGGCCCCGGGGACCTGGTGAGGAGGCGGAGAGAGAAGCGCTTAGATGTGTGGTGTGCTGGGGCTTTCTCTCCGGACTCCAGTGTGAGAGGTGATTTTTAAATGTTTATTTGCCAAACATTTACTGAGTTGCAGATACTGGAATCCACTCTGGCTAGTTTAAGCAGAAAAGGGATTTATTAAACTGCATGTGATAACTCAAAAAGTCTTTGCAAGGGCAGGAGAAACAGACTTGAGGCCAGGCTTCCAGGACAGATTCGGACAGCCACGCCACAGAATTGGCTCAGTGGGAAAATTATTGCCGCTGCAGCAGCTGCCATTGCGCTGGATGCCGGGAGCTGACTTCACTGCAGCCACGGTCTCTTCTGTCACTGGAAGTTGACCTTGTAACGACAGCCACCCAGAGAGCTGGACCACAGAACAGATGTCTTGTGCCTGTTTCCTCATGGGGTTCAGTTCTGCATCAGGGACGACTCTCAGGGCAGTGTTTGATTGGCAGAGCCCGGGTCACATGCCTGTGTCCTAGCTGCAAGGGAGCCTGGGAATTGAGTTCTGGAATATTCTCAGGGAGATGGAAGTCATCAAGAGGGAGTTTTCCCAAATGAAAACTCCTCAAAGGATGATAAGAAGACACAAATATGTCCCTAGGGGGTATTTGCCATATGGGGGAGGGGATGTGGGAGTATATGAGGGGGTCAGACCCAGCTCTTAGAGGGGCTACTATCGAGTGGGGTAGACAAACATCTGTGTAGGTAAATATCAGGTGAATTAAGGGCCTTGTAGGGCACGACCACCCACCATCCACTGTGCTTGCATATCCAGTTCCCATGGCCAAGCTGGTGAGACAGACAGTGATTTCGTGACCTTCTTTCCAGTAGTGATGTGGAGTACTGGGAAGAGTATGGTCACCTCTTCCACTGATTTTGGATTTCTTGACTTCTCTAAGCCTCAGTGTCTTCATATGTAAAGTGGGGACAATAGCACCTACCACACAAGGGCTGGTGTTCACATTAAAGACAATACTTGTAAACTGTCTGGTATAATAGATGCCCAATATGAGGCAGTTATTTTGTAGTTATTGCAGTGAGCGTGATGAGAGAGGGTTCTTTCAGTGGGTGCCAGGATGCCATGCTTTTGGGAGGTTGGGGAGGGATTGGGATCGGCCTAGGCGATGTTGGGATGTGTTCCTTTTTGCTGACAGTGGCATTCTTGGGACTAACAGAACAAACTCCCCTTTGTGAAGCTCCAACTTCAATTGTCATTAAGTAAAATATACTGCGACAGCTCTCTCCTCACCCACAACAGGTGTCTCCCATGGGGTGCTTTTCCTAGAGCCCCTATTCAAACAGAGAACAGTGAGGAGCCGGACTTTGGGTTCTGGGCCGCTGGCCAGAAGGTGGGCTCTGTCCTGCAGCTGGGGATGGTGCCCTGCGGAGGGCCAGCTCCCTGGGCGGAACAGGAAGTGAGGGAGCCACGTCTGTCCAGAGTGGGTTGGTTGGGTCCCACGTGGCCTTCTGGTGCCTGGGGACACACGGGGACAGGGTCAGAGCAGGCAGAGGCCACATGTGACTCCTCCTCCCTGGTCTCCCCATGTTTCCGTGGGTGCCAGCCAGGGGCTTGGTGCCCTCTCAGCTGGTGTCTGGAGGACTCTGCAGAGGCACACAACCTGAGCGCCCCTAGAGGCCAAGTGAGAGCGTCTGGATCTTAAACTGCTTTCGTCTTCCCTGGGGAGACGAGTCAATCCCTCTCAGCCTTTCCCTCAGCTCCCACCCGCCACCCTGGCTGCTTCCCAGAGCATGGTCCGGAGGGTGCCCTGAGTTGCCCGCTGAGGAAACTATAGCCCAGAAGGGGCAGTTCGGTGAAGTAGAAGAAATGGAAAGGCTTTGGAATCAGGCAGACTTGCTCTTGACCTCTGGCTCTTTTTCCTCCTTTTGGAGTGATTTTGGGTATGTGACTTGCTGTCCTTATCTGTGAGGTGGGCATTTTAATATTAAATGTTGGCCGGGAGTGGTGGCTCACGCCTGTAATCCTAGCACTCTGGGAGGCTGGGGCGGGCGGATTGCTTGAGGTCAGGAGTTTGAAACCAGCCTGAGCAAGAGCGAGACCCCGTCTCTACTAAAAATAGAAAGAAATTATTTGACCAACTAAAAATATATATACAAAAAATTAGCCGGGCATGGTGGCGCATGCCTGTAGTCCCAGCTACTCGGGAGGCTGAGGCAGGAGGGTCGCTTGAGCCCAGGAGTTTGAGGTTGCTGTGAGCGAGGCTGACGCCACAGCACTCACTCTAGCCTGAGCAACAAAGTGAGACTCTATTTAAAAAAAAAAAAAAAATTAAATATTTATCTCGTGGTGTTACTGAAGATAAAATGTGAAAAGATATATAAATGGCAGATTCCTGCCTCAGGGCAGGTTTGACAACCATTTGGATCCTAACCTTTCTGGCTGTCTGTGCATCTGTCTGTCTGCACCTTTCTCTGTCTTTCTCTTACAGAACCAGAGTAGCTGCCCAAGAGTCTACTTGTGTCAGTCCACAGGTGGAAAGAGTTGCCTTCCAAAGACAGAGATTTGAAATGTTCTGGAAAGAGATGAGAACAACAGATACATTTGATGAGTGATACAAACCATCCCTGGCAAGATACTCTAGAGGGAACACTGCTCAGGAAAGGGTTGGGAAGTTCTTAAAAAAATGCAGTTTGGACCATTCAATCCCAAATAATTGAATGAATATTAAAAAATAAAAAAGGATGGTGTCCAAAGACATCAGGCTTTAAGGGGCAAATTCAAAGAGGGCAGAAAAAAAACATAAATGTGGCTAGGAGCATTTCTAATGCAAATAACAGAGAACCCTCTTCAGTCTGGATTAAACCAAAAGGGACTTCATTGAAGTTTAGAGGTAGGTTTTGTTTCAGGTATGGTTTGATCCAGGCACTCGAACGATGTCATGGGACACAGCACGGGAGTCTATGTTGGCTCTATTCTTTTGCACAGCAGTTTCTCTTACGATGGCCAGGCAGGTGGCAGGCACTGCTATAGACTTAACATGTTCCCCAGTTCAAGTCCAGGGGGCCTAGCAAATGTCTCATTGCTGGATTGGGTCCTGTGGTCATTCCCGAGCTAATTGCCATGGGCAGGAATGCAATGTTTTATTGATCAGGTTGGCATCACACGCTTGTCGGTGGAGGTGGGGACAGCCCTCTACATGAACTGACAGTGGGGAAGGGTGGCTCCCCAGAAGGAAATCAACCACCGTTACTAGACAAAGAAGTCAAAATAGATGTTGAGTGGTCAAAAAACCAAATGTCCACTGTGGTGGGTGTGAATAGACAGTGTCAGGAAATCAGAAGGCCAAGTGAGCTATGTCTTTCTAAACCACAAAGGATAACAGGAAGGGATTTTAATGAATTTTACACCAAAAATAGAATTGGGAATAAAAGACCCACAGCTTGGGTTAAAATGGTGTGTTTCTTTTTTAAGACCCTTCAAATAATTACTTTAAAAATTTATTCATTAAAAAATCTTGTATTTGTTTAGTTTTATTACACTAGATCAGAAAATGCAGCCTGTCTTCCTGCTCTTTAGAATTGAGTAATTTTTTTTTTTTTTGAGACAGAGTCTCACTCTGTTGCTCAGGCTAGAGTGAGTGCCGTGGTGTCAGCCTAGCTCACAGCAACCTCAAATTCCTGGGCTCAAGTGATCCTCCTGCCTCAGCCTCCCAAGTAGCTGGGACTACAGGCATGCATCACCATGCCCGGCTAATTTTTTCTATATATTTTTAGTTGGCCAATTAATTTCTCTCTATTTTTGGTAGAGACAGGGTCTCGCTCTTGCTCAGGCTGGTCTCAAACACCTGAGCTCAAACAATCCTCTCATCTCGGCCTCTCAGAGTGCTAGGATTATAGGAGTGAGCCACCGCGCCCAGCCTAGAATTGAATAATTTTGAATGAGGTTTTATTTGTGGCTTAGTGTATGATCAACTTTGTAAGTGTTGCACAAACACTGGACAAAAAGGTACAGTCTCTGTTTACAGTATATCAGTTCAATGGCTATTAATTCGGCTCTTAATGATTGAATTAAGAGATTGAATTCAATCTACAGATTGAATCTCTCATTGCTTTAAGTTTGCCTTCTTGGTCTTCCATGAATTGAGAAGGGTATGCTAGTTTTACACTGTAATTGAGCTTCTATCAAATTCTCCTCACACTTTTAGGAATTTATGTCTAATATATTTTGATGCTATGTTCTCTGGTCTATTAATGTTCACGGACCAGACTCTGATTGCGTTATTGATCATAACTCTTATCAATATCAAATGACTTTCTCTGCCCTGTTTAATTCAATTTGTCTCAATTTTATATTATCTATTGTCCACACTGCTTTTTCCTTTCTTTTGGTTTCCATTTTCCTGGTACTTCTATGCTTTCGGCCCAACACAGCTTGGGGGAGACGGTCGGTATGCTACCTTTTAGTGCTGGGCAGAACAAAATTCCTCATCTCCCGTTTTGCTTCTGTGCCTTATTTTTGGACTGACAAGGAAAGCACAGACATGGAATGGAAGCATGAGATACACGGAAAAAGTTACCTTCACTTACTTGGCAGCTGTAAATGAGCTCTGTGTTCCAGGTTGAGCAGAGAACTCACGGCCCGAGATCACCTTGCAGGGGGCATCGCTGAGCCCGCGTTCTCTTTGTCCTTGAGAAGTCGCAGAGTAGGAAGTGCTCCTGAAGATGGGTGATGGTGTACACCCTTCCACTTCTCAAAAGGGGAGCAATGTGGATTCTGAAACTACAGACCAGCATATCCTTACCGCGCAGGATGTGGAAACGGGGCATTACACGTGTGGTTTGTGCCCGGGAAAGGAAGCAGGCATGCCTGGGACCCGGCATGGGCCCACTGAGAACCAGTCTTGTCAAATAACACAATCTCTCCCTTTGACAGTTCTTCAGGGCTCGAGCAAGTTTAAGAAAGAAAACCCTTTAATTAAAAAAAATAAAATGTATGTAAAACAGAAAGAATAGCATCGTGAACCCATGGTACTTACCTCAGTCTGTTTTGTGCTCATATAACAGGACACGGGAGACTGGGTAATTTATAAGGAACAGAAATGTATTGGTTCACAGTTATGTAGGCTGGGAAGTTTGAGATCGAGGGCCGGCATCTGGCAAGGGCCTTCTTGCTGCGTCATCACACAGGGGAAGGGGTGGGGGAGAGAGAGAGAGAGAGGGAACTGAATTCACCTTTTTGTAGCAAGTCCACTCCCATGACGGTGGCATTAGTTCATTATGAGGGTGGAGCCCTCGTGGCCCAGTCACCCCTCATTAGGCCCCAGCTTCCAACACTGTTGCATTGAAGATCAAGTTTCCAATATAGGCTTTTGGGGGGACAGATTCATATCACATCGGTACTCATCCCCCAATTTCAACAACTTTCAACTCACGGCTCATTTTGTTTCATTCTCAGTCACATTCTCTCCTCTCACCATCCCTATCATTTTGAAGCAAATCATAGACATTACATAAATATTTCACTGTGCATCAAAAACCCATCACTCCAGTATTATCATCACACCCGTATTAGTTGTCTGTTGCTGCATAATAAGTCACTACAAAACCTGGTGGCTTAAATTGATGGTTGGATCTCGAAATTTGATCAGATTCAGATTCAATTAATTTTTTTCTTTTGCTTTTGGGCAGAATTCTGCATCATTTAGGGGTTCAGTAGGGAAAACAGAAAGCACAGTGGGCGTTTCAGCAGAGGCAATAGCTGCAGGATGCAGTCACCTCTCTGGGAGTGGAGAACAAGGGAAGAGGTAGGGAAGACAGAATCTAGAGCGGCAGAGCTGGGGCTCGGGCTATAGCGACGGTGACAGAGCCAGCAAGCCAGCAAGCCAGCAAGCCAGCAAGAAGTTGTAGGTCCCTTTTCCAGCCTTCCAGTCTACCCTCAGTGTCCTTACTGGCAGGGCCGAACGTGGAGTCAACCAGCAAAGTCAACCAGCTGTTTGCAGAGGGCCAGCTGCAGCTCCCAAAGCAGAGTATCGAAAGGGGGCCTTGAAGCTGAGAGATCACAGCTAAATAGCTGGCATCCTTCTTCGCAGGTAGCATTAAGTATTCAGCGGGGCTGCATAGTCTTCAAACAATTCTCTTATTGTGTTGTTGTCAGCCCTCTCCCAACCTTAATCCATTAATTCACATGGGACTACAAAATCAGCAAAGTAATTGACATGACACATCCTGATATCCACTGGGCAAGATGGAGACAGAATAGAGGAAGGACATCTGGGTGCCGTGGTGTTTAGATGGACACACACAGAGTTGATGAATGGCTCTTGTCCACCCAGAGGGAGCTTTCTGGGGGATGGGTTTCTGTCCCTGACCCTGCACCGTTCAGCACTTTTGTCAATGACTGGGATGAAGGTAAACAGTGTGTGGGAGTCTTTCAAAGGTATTTGTTGAGCACGATGGTGTTGACTTTTTTCCCCCCACATGTTGGCACTTATGGAATTGCTAATACTTGCACAGTCCACTGGGGAAATAAATCCCCAGAGACTGCACCCAGCCTAAGGTGACTGGCTTAGATCCTGGCAGCCCCCAGCCTTCCCAGCTGCTCCAAGGGCTGAGGGGATCACTCCCTCGAGGCCGGGGGATTGGCATCTGGGGCACACCCCGAGCCGATCGATAGCTGGGAGCTCTGCTGTCGAGGGAGGCCAAGGCCAGAATTGGGCCTGACAGCACAGCCACGTCTCCCACGAGGCTCCTAAGGACAGGAGCAAGTGGAAGTGGAACGCGTTATTGTTTGCGGTACTGATGGCTGAACGCTCAGCTCAGTGAAGGGCTCTCTGATGACCTGGGCTGGGCCACAGGCGTTCAGCTGGAGAGTTAAGGGGCGGGGAGAGGGATTCCATTCCCTCTAATCCCACTTCGAAGCAGTTCCAGAAACCAGAGAAGAAATGTGCCCAAGTTCTAAGACAAATCTAGGGACTAAGCCTGCTCCAGGCAGGAAAGGGTTACAGCCTCTCATTCCTGGAGCACAGGTAAGATGAGAAGGGACCCCAAAGGCTGGGCCTTCCCCCAGAGTGCAGTAGGTAGGGGGCAGGCAGGAAGAGAACGGGGTGAAGAGGAAGAGAAAGTTGCTAATCCCTGTGAGGAACATTTAAAAATGCACCGCGCCTCTGCCCACAGCCATGGGATTCTCCCGGGATCTGCAGCCTGACTCCCAGCTGCTCCTCTCTGGCTGTGTGTGAGGGGGTGTGTTCCTTATCTATTGCTGCATGACAATCACCCCAAACTTAGGGGCTTAAAGCACCCAGCATTACTGTGTTTGTTTCTGAGGGCTTCTGAGGGTTGGGGACCTGGGGCGGGGGCGTGGCTGGGTAGTTCTCAGCCCAGGGTCCCTGACAAGGCTGTGGTCGGCTGTGGTCAAGATGTCATTGGGGCTGTAGTCATCTGAGGCTTGACTGGGGCTGGAGGATCCACATCCAAGGTTACTCATGCCACTGTTGGTAGAAGGCTTTGTCCCCTGCCATGCAGGGCCTCTCCCGGGGGCTGCTTAGGACACTGTTCCTTCCCCCACAGTGAAGCAGGGGACTGGTCTGGGTGGGCCGATGCTGGGGGTTGGGCAGAGGCTTTGCACCACATGCGGGGAATTAGGTGAGATGATGATGGCGTCTATGCTTCACCCTGACCCTCGTCTTCCATAGTCTCAAGGCTGCTCCTGAGACCAGAGAAATTGAGAGAAGGCCCTGCTGGGAGGAGCCCTGGCTTCGGGAGGGATCCTGGCTGGGGAGTGGGAGGAGCGTGGCCCAGGGGGCGAGGGAAAGACAGCCATCCTTGGGCTCCCCGTCCCCACACAGGGTCTAGTCCTCGGTCCAAAAGCTGTTCAGATCAACCTGAGATTAACCTGGGAATGTCCCCCACTGGCTGGGTCACAAGAAGAGGGCAGTAGGCTGGGATTAGGGTATGAAGACCCACAGCATGGAGAGAGGTTTTGTCCTGTCTCTCCAGGAAAAAGGGTGACTGGCCTGAGGGGGTACCATGCTTGGCCTTCAGTGGAAGGAGGAAGACTCCCCTGCTCTTGGTGTACTCAACCCTGCTCTTCCTCTCGGCAGTGCAGGGACTCTTCCATCCGAGCAGTCCCCAGGGTGTCCATGTTGCTGCTCGCTGCTCACTCGCTGTCTCTCACCACCCTCATGCTTGCCGCGGGCCCGTGGTCATGTCTGTCTTAATAAGTCACAGGCCTTTGTCACTGTCCAGGTGACGATGCCCAGAGGCCCCTGCATACTGTGTGGTGATGCTAGAGATTTCTACTGTCGAGCTCTGGATCATTTCACTTGCTAAGATTGCTGCTTGGGCTCCCTCCTTGAATCTGCTCAAGGGAAAAGGGAAAAGCAGGTGGGAAACTGGGTCCTCCAAGTGACATAAAATGTTGGGAAAGCATCATCCACTCATGCATCCATTGCCTATCATCCACCCAACCATTCATCACTCACGAATTCATGTGTCTACGAATCTGTCCATCTATCATCCATGCGTCTGTGCATCTACCCATCCACATATCCATCCATCCATCATCCAGATACCATTTACCCAACCATCCATCCATCCATCATCCAGGTATCCATTCATCCAATCATTCATTCACATGTCATCTATGAATCCACCCTCCCTCCAACCAACTGTCCATTTGGCCAACCATGCATTTACCCATCATCCACCATCCATCATCTCCACCTGTGGTGGACACTGGCATGTGCTGCCCTGATCCCCTTGTGATGAAGGACTTGTTGCCTTATCTGCTGGGAGTGCTGGTGTCAAAGAGCCTTTAGTGGTCAGTTCCTTTAGGGATTATCCCAGCTGAAGAGAGCTGCCTTGCCTAAGGTCACGCCCCTTCCCAGGGCAGCCCACATCCAGTGTCTTATGGTTATGGGAGTATGAAGACCTCGTTATCTTGGATCATCAGGACACCTCTGAAGGGCTGTTCTTGCTCCAGAGATCCCCATGGTGTTGGTCATGGCCAAGGGTGTTTTGAGCCAGCTTGACCTCTCCTCTGCCCACTCCTGTGTCCTTCCTCTCCTTTCCGCAGGTGTTTATCCCAAATGTGCTCCTTACTAAACATCCTGCACAGTAAACTCTGGCTCAGGTCTGCTTCCTGGGGAACTCAACCTATGCCTTGGACATCATCCTTTCACCCATAAATGCATTTCTCCATCCACATGTCCTTTACCCAATAGATAAACATTTACCTTAAGCTTGCTGTATGTGTAAGAGTTGGGCATTATAGGAGACAGAGACAGGAACTCATATGAGTCCTACCTTCAAGGAGCTCACAGTCTACTACATATGCTTAGACCTGTCCACAAACAGCTCTGACAAGGAGATAAGAATGGAGAGCTGTCCATTCTGTGAGGGGATCAGGGAAAGCTTCATGGAGCAGGTGGCATCTGAGATGGGGCCGTGAAGGATGGGGGATGGGAAAGAGCATTCGATTGTGTGGAATTGGGATGGAAGTGGCTTTTTAAGGAGGAAAGAACAGGCTGTGCAAAGCATCTAAAGTGAAAACTGAGACTCATCCACCCACAGGGAAGAAACAGGTATGACAGCTGGGCACAGCTGGACCTGGGATGACCTCATGACACTCACTTCCTCTGCCCTCCACCTACAGAGCTCTTCCTTGTGCCCAGCTCTTCCTCCCATCTGCCTCCCCTCTGTCTCTGCAGGAAGTGTGGTTTGGTCACCAGCCAAAGCCTTGCAGTCTGGCCACAGCAGTGAGGGACCAGAGGCAACAGCAGAGAGGAGGGCAGGCCGCTTTCCTCGCTGCAGAGGAGAGGAGGCGATGGCATGCTTGGCAAGCTCTTTTATCCGATGCTGCTCACTCCTCAGAGGGATGCTTCCTTGGACTCACTTTTGGATTAATAAGAAACCAGATGGGCCCAGCTGGTTAGTGAGAGTCATGAGCTAATGAGGCCAAGGTTGCAGCATGACCCCAGGAAAGGCCTGGAAGCCTTACCTGCAGAAAGTCTGTTCACAGATCTTTGAACCATGCACAGATAACCTTGACCTTGGCCGGGTACATGGCCCCTGGCCCCTGACATTAACTAATCTCTGACCCTGATCACAGACTGAGCCAGGGTTTGGCTGCAGAATGAGCTCCAAACACCAATCAATCAATTAATCAATCATCTGACAGCTCTGTGTGGAAGAGCTTCTAGAGAGGCCGAGGGCTTGTCCAGGATGGTAGGGAAGGAAGGCATTGCCTCTGCTGCTGTGGCCACATACGTACCGCCACCAGGCCCTGCCACGTCCCAGGTGGCTCGCCTGGGTGCAGGGGAGGCAGGCTCAGGGATGCTGGCTTCTGCTCACTGTCAGGAAGGACTTTCTGTTTCTCAGCTCCTCCACAATGCAAAGGGCTGCTTTTTAAGGCAGTGAGCTCGCTGTCAGAGGAAGAGTCTAGCAGTTAGCTGGTGGATAATCATCCAAAAATGCCTTCTGAAGAGGATGCTTGCGCTGAATGGGGTCTCTGTCAGAGCTCTTCCTTGGGTGACCTGGGCCAATGATTTGCTTCTCGAAGCCTCAGTTTCCACATTTATACAATGGAGATAAGGAAGTGTGTATTCCTGGTGCTGTCGTGAGTGCTCGATGAGATTGCGTGTGTGGAGCTCTGAGCAGCGTGCTCCGTGAGTGCTCAGTACTTCCTGGGCATTTTTATTATTGCTCTAAGACCATCCACAGCTGGAGGGCTATTGAGATCTTTGCTCCAGGCATTTGACAAAGGTCACAATGAATCCTGCCCCCTCAGCAGATGGCCCTGGGTCAGGGCTCAGCCCGTGGCTTAGAGAAGGGGCAAGGCTGTGTGCTGACCAGAGCTCATTCCCTCCCAACCTCCCCCCTCTCCTGACAGCCCTGTGGCCCCTGGGCCTTTTCTCCGGGGAGGTGACAGGGGCCAGGAGGAACTCTCCATCCAGGAGGAACACGAGGAAACACCCGGCCCCGCCCCCGGCTCAGGCAGGATTAATGCCATTCTGCAGCCTCAGCAAGAAACTCCGCTGCCTCCAACGGTTGCCGTGGCAACCCTGTGCAGGGAGGAGCAGGGCGGGCCTGGCTGGGGATGGGGAGCTGAGTTTCCAAGGCAGCGCTGCCCTCAGGTTTGCTGCAGAGTTAGGAGCCTGGGCGGGCTGGGGCAGGGTGAGGACAGGGTGCTCAGGACCAGCCTGCCTGAGGCCCAGGACCTCTGCCCTCAGAGCTGCTGGCGTCCATGCCCTGGCTCGGTGTCCTCCGGCTGCCTGGCTCTGGCCCTTCACAGGAGCCTGGCTGTGACCTGTTCTGCCTCCACCCTGGGCTCCTGCTGTGCTCTCAACCCCACTTGGTTTCCCTATGCCTCCCACCAACTCTGACTCAGGGCAGCCCGACGCTCTCCTGAGCTGCCTTGTGCCCAAGATGCTGACGGGGAAAGAACTTGAGAGCGCAGAACGGGTTTGTTAAAATTCAAATTTGATCAGGTCACTCTGCTATTTAAAAACCTTCAATGGCTCCCTAGTGCCCTCAGGAGAACGGTACAGCCCTTTATCATGGCTTATGGGCTTGGTGCCTGCTCCCTCCTCCCCCAGTCTCCTTTTCTGCTGTTTCCCACCTCGCCCCTGCACACGGGAGTCCTTGGAGCTTCCAAAGGGGTTACGCTGTGTCCTTGGGCCTGGGCCTCCGTTTCTTCTCTCTTCCTGAAGTCTTTCTCTACTACCCATTCTCCTTTCTTAGCCTAGACGGTGTGTCCCTTTGGAAGCTCACGTCAAGGCCCTGTACTCCCAGGGCACTGTCCTCTGATCAGAGCACAGATCCTCTAGGTTAGGGTCCCCACTTACTTGCCGTCTCCCTCCTCTGCCGTGCTGCTCCGCTGGCTTGTGGCCCTGATTGGTCACAGTTGAGGAAAGAATGAATGAATGAATAAATGAAGGAGGACACTCCCATCCGGGGCCAGCTCTCCTGAGGGAGGTGGCGACATGGGCAGAGTCTGGCACCTCTTGGGGATGGGAGGGGAGGCAGGGACGTTGCTACTCTAAGACTGTCAGGACTTCAAAAGCTCCACAAAACAAAACAAAACAAAACAAAACAAAACAAAACAAAACAAAACAAAACAAAACAAAATGCCCTAGGTAGGTAGCTGGGTCTCCTACACCAGTAAAGAACTGGAAACCATTTAAACATTGGGTCTCTGGGAACTGGCTCAGCAAATAGAGCCTGTCTACTCCACGGGGAATAGTGCAATGATTAGAAAAGACCATCGAAAAGGAAAAAAAGAAGCCTGGAAAATCATAGCAAAGACCACGCACAAAATGACAAAATGGTTGGGATAATTGGTTATAAGTAATTTATTATAATCCTGGGGCTCACATAATTTTGCACTCTGCTTTTTATATATAATTTATTACATATAAATATACATACAGTGTTTATATATAGTTTATTATACATAAAAAACCAGAATGCAAAATTTTGTGTGCCAGGATTATATGCACGCGACAGTGTGTGACAGTGTGGAACAGACTATGGACACCCCCCCAGGTCAGGGGCTAACAGAGACAGGGTTGGATCTGTGACAAGAGGCCAAGGGCGAGAGGAGAGAGGAAGGGGATTTGCCCTGAGGGGTCTCTGGAGAGGGGCTGCCTCGGTTTCCCACCACTCCTGCCTCCCGCTTTGACTGCCTTAGGGTGCTGCTGGGAAGGGCTCCCCATCTTTCCTGCTGGCCACCCTGGTGGAAGCATCAGGGACAGGCATATGGGGATGGGCATATGGCTGCGTGGGCCAGAGGGCTTTTTCCTGAGCCCCAGCCCCAGGCTGTCCCCTGTCCCCCAAGGAAGCAGAGCTGAGCCTGCTGCCTCTGGTGGAGTCTGCAGGTCTGCGCTCCTCCTCCCTGTCCGTGGCCCTGACCTGTCTCCCTGGAGCTGGCTCTGCTCCACTCCCCTCCTTCCTGTCCCGGCCTGTCCGCACTCTGGCCACCCCTCTCTGTTTCCCCTACAATGCCCTGCCCCCCACGCACACAGGGCCACTGGGAGGCCCATTTACCCTGTCTGTTCTCCTTTCGTTCCTGCCCCAGCCCTGGATCATGGGACCTCAGGGGAAGGCCCGGTGTCCTAACACCAGCACGGACACCCTTCCTTCTCTGGGAGCCTGGGAAGGGGACCATTTCCACCCCATCCCGAGGAAGGGACTTGCTTCCTGCACTTCTTCCTCCCTGGGCTCCACTCTTGCTATTTCCGTTTCCCTCTGCAACCCTGTGAGTTCCAGGCAGGGTTTACTCTTTGAAGGCAGGGACCTCACCACGGGTCCCAGTGAGCTGTTGCTGGACAGGGGTGAGGCACTGTGTTTTAAGAAAGGCCAAAAGAAGGCTTGCTGGTGGAGGACCGTTCGGGGAGAGTGGCAGCCTCTGTGGCAGGCCGGGGGGAGGAGTCTGGGAGCACAGGGTCAATTCCGCATTCCTAAAGCCACCCCACGGCAGGGCTGGGGTGACCCTGGCTTTCTTCTTTGCATTATTCTGTGCTTTTCCAGTCATCTAAAATAAACACGCTTTCCTTTAGAATCTAAAAAAAGCTAATAAATATCTCCCCCTCCCCCACCTTGGCCACCTCACAGCCACCCCTGGGGTGCAGAGGGCAGACCCAGAACAGAGCCCCGGCCTGCTCCTCCTTCCAAGACCCAGGAAACAGCCACCATGGGTTCTGGAGTCTAACGGTTCTGAGTTTGAGTCCAGACTCCTCTGTTTGCCCCCTGTGTGGCCACAGGGGAGTTACTTAACCTTTCTGAACCCCAGTTTCCTCATCTATTATATTCAGTTCAGAGTTCTTATGAAAGTGAAATGTGTTAACTTGTTTTCTGTGCTTAGTCTGACCCTGTAAGCATACCGTAAAGAGTGTCTTCTCTTTACAAGGAGAGCAACAACCTCATGAAGCTCTACGTAAAAACCTACCTCCCAGGTATGTGCCCTGAGCCTCGAGGTTGGACTGGGAGCGTGGATTCCCAGCTGTGGCCTTCCTGCTCCAGTGTCTGCAGCTGGACGGCACTCTCGTCAGCTTGTGATGTGGGAGCTGCTGGCGAGTGGATGGTGCTTGGACACTACAGAGCGTCTCTGTGGCAGCTCTGCTGGTGCCCGCCCGCGCCCAGCCTGCCGGACTCCTGCTTCCAAGGGCAGGAAGTGTCGGTGGGAGGAGGGTGGTGGGGGAGAGCCGCCCCGTGTAATTCAAATTCCAGAGGATGGAGAGCAACAGAAAACAGTATTTGAAGAAACAATGGATATAAACTGTCCAAATTTGATGAAAACTATGTACCCACACATGCAAGCAGTACGATGAATTCCAAACAGAATACACACACACACACACACACACACACACACAACCACACCAGGGCATATCATAATAAAATTTCTAAAAAACAGTGATAAGGAGAAAATCTTCAAAGTAATAAAGGAATAAAAACAGAGGAACACGGATAAAATGATCACAAACTTCTTATCAGAACTATGCAAGTCAGAAGATAATGAACTAAGAATTCTGCGGCCATTGAAAATATCCTTCAAAATTTAAGGCGAAATAAAATCTTTTGCAGAAATACAGAAACTGAGAGAGTTTATCTTTAGAAGACCTACACAATAAGGAATGTTAAAGGAAATTCTTCAGGCAAAACAAAAATGATACTAGATGGAAACCTGACCTATCTAAAGCAATAAAGAGTATCAGAAGTGGTAAAAATATGAGTAAATTTAAGGTATTTTTTTCCCTCATTTTAAAATTTCTTTAAAAGACAATTTGTATTGAGAGTTTTACAATGTATTAATAGATGGAAGTAAAATGTATGACCATAATAGTATGAAAGACAGGAGGGAGAACTGTAAATATACTATTTTAAGTTTTCTTTGACAGGTTAAATATGCATATTTTAAATTGTGGAGCAACCACTAAAAATAAAACAAAGAGATACAGCTAATAAGCCAGCAGAGATAAAATGGACTACTGAAAATAATTAATCAAAAAGAAAGATGGAAAATGGGAGGGAAAAAAACAAAGAACAGATGAGACAACTAGAAAAATAATATCAAGGTGATAAATTTAAACCAAACATGTTGATGATTACAATTAAATATAACTGGTCTAAACATTTCAGTTAAAAGGCAGAGATTGAAAGACTGGATAAAAAAGCAAGACCAAACTATATGCTGTCTGTAAAAACCCATTTTAAATATGAAGGTTAAACATAAAAGAATGGGAAAAATATACCATGCAAACACTAAACACAGGAAAGTTGGAATGGCTTCATTAATATCAGAGCAAATGCTACCACCAGGGATACACAAGAGGGACATTTTATAATGATCAAGATTTGATTCTCAACTCTGCTGCTTTCTAGCTGGATGATGTGGAGCTCGTCACTTACCCACTCCGAGTCTCGATTTCCTGTTCTATAGAATGAGTCTAAACACTCCTACCTTGCAGAATCATCATCAGGTGTAAAGTGCCCAGCACTGTGCTTGGCTTTGTGTGGTCTCTGTGATTTTCACTTTGGTGAGTCACCTCCAGAGACTGTGATCCCTTCCCCAGGGCACAGATCCTGTCTCTTTACCAGGCCTCCCACCTGGGCTGCTTGACAATTATCCATGCCAGCAATCATCCTCTGGGTGTTATGACAATTATAACAAAGGTTGTTGACTTTACTATTGACTCTATTAGGAGATTCTTTTATACCTGTTGGGAGCTCAAGCTTATAAATTATAACCCAGCCAATTTCTGGTAGTGTGGACCAGACTGTGAGTACCTGGTCACAGGAAGAATTTTAGGGATAAGTCATTTGCTTCCTCTGAGGCCCTTGAAAGGGATGTAGAGCCTCCTTAGTTTTTCAAGAGCAACAGTTGTTTCTGGATCTGGATTTTTGCAGTTAAATAGGAATTTCTCTTCTGTTTTTGCCAAGACCTACTTTACAAAACAAAACACCAAACATCAAATTTCAAAGGACTTTTTAATTATTTGCCAACAAATAAAAAAACTGTGGGAAGAAGCACATTTCCAGTGCAATGATATGCTCTCTGGGTTTCAGAGTTGTGCAGACCTGGATTTAAATCCTGGTTTTGCTACTGCATTCATTTCCTCTGCAAGTATTTACTGAGCATCTATATGTCAGGTACTGCAGGGATTAGAGATACAGTGTGAAACAGTAGATGTGCCCCTGCCTTCATGGAACTTATATTCTAGTGAGGAAGACAATAAACATGAGTGAATAAACTAAATAAATAATTTCATATAGGGATAATTGTCATGAGAAAATAAAGCAAAGTAATGTGATAGAAGATGTGTGGGTAGTTGGGAGAGTGAGACCTCCTGGAGGTGTGAGTTCCAAGCTGTGAGACTTGAAGGAAGGAGTCCAGCCAGGTGAGAATTTGAGAGAAGAGCATTCCGGGAAGAGGGAACAGCAAGTGCAAAGGCCCTGGGGTGTTGGGGTTGAGGACTAAAAAGAAAGCCAGTGAGGTTTGAGAGGCATGAGGGAGGGGATGGGTGGAAGATGATATCAGGGAGGCATGGTGGGTGGGCAACAGGAAGTCCCTGGAGGATTTGAAGCAGCCACTTACCAGCTGGGTGGATGTCCCTGTGTTAGCTATTTAATCTGCCTGCATCTCAGTTTCTTTACCTGTAAAGAGGGGATGACACCAATCCCATCTTGTGGTATTGTTGGGAAACTGGGCAGCATGGTACGAACAAAGGACTAAAATGGTCCCTGAAACTTAGCAGGCACTGGACAAATGTGAGTCCTCACCTCTCCCTGGGCCTCAACTTCCCTACCTGGAAAGGTAGGACTTGGTGGTCTCTGTGGCCCCATCTAACTGGAACGTTCTCAGTTCTTATAAAAAGAAGGGAAGTTCTAAAGCTAAAGCATTAGGAACATTATCCCAAAATGAAGATAAACTATCTCAGAAATTGTGTTGTAAATCATTGCTGAAATAGGATTCCATTTATAAAAATTCAATTTGAGTGCAATTTTCTCAGGAACACACACTTACTGTACTGAGTAAGGTCAACCTGTGAGTAACACTCCCCCTTGCAGACTGTCCTGCATCTCAGCCCAGGGGGCTGGGGAAGCTTTGTGGGGTCGTCCAGGGCTGGCCGTCCTAGAGCCCATACAAGAGCTTACTATCCTCACGCTCTGCCCAGAGGACCTCTGAGCTCTGGGCCAGGCAGAGCAGAGTCAGGGAGAGAGGAGGTCCCTGGGAGGTCCTGGAATTCTAGGGAACCACAGGAACCCCTAGGCTTAGTGCTGCTGATTCCTATGGTACAGGGGGCTCTACATAAAGCCGTGCTGCCAGATCAGACTCCTTCCTCTGAGGAAAGGCAAAATCACATCACTAATCCACCACGTCATTTTCCCACTGAGTTCAGATGTGGCCTTGGTGTCCTTTGCAGTCTCTCCAGGCAGCGTATACCAACTGACCACAGTTGACAAGTGAGTGAACCTCTTTGCCTTCCTTGATCTAGTCCTACTGCCTAAGATTGAGCAAACTGAGGCTCAGAGAGGGGGAGTGACTTGCCCAAGGGCACACAGCTAATAAGTAGCAGAGTCTGGTGTTTTGGTTTTCCACTGCCCCCTGCTGACACCAGGGTGGGAGAGGCCTTGAGAGACTGTTTCTGGGATGAAGCATGTCACTTGCAGATGAGGCCACATGAATGTTGGGGAGATTGGTTCACAGAGCCCGCAGGGGCTTCCTGGATTGCAGTTCTGGCTTTGTCGCCTCTCCTTTTAGTGCCTCCAGTTCCTTTGTAGCCCACAGTACTTGATGTTCTCAGATGTGTGGCCAGTGGGGACTCACTGACCCCCAGCCTCAGGGGTGGCCAAGGATGGACTTCAGACAAGGGAGTGGTCTCTCCCCAGGCCCACAGCGATCAGAGCCAAGGAAATGCCATTCTGGAGTAAGTGTTTTATTTTTTTTAGACAGAGTCTCACTCTGTTGCCCTAGCTAGGGTGCTATGGCGTCAGCCTCACTCACAGCAACCTCTAACTCCTGGGCTCAAGCAATCCTCCTGCCTCAGCCTCCCGAGTATCTGGGACTACAGGCATGTACCACCATGCCCGGCTAATTTTCTCTATTTTTGGTAGAGTCGGGGTCTCACTCTTGCTCAGGCTGGTCTCGAACATCTGAGCCCAAACTATCCTCCCGTCTCAGCCTCCCAGAGTGCTAGGATTATGTGCATGAGCCACTGTGCCTGGCCTCTGGGGTAAGCTCTGGTTGTGATCTGGTTTGGACACCAACTGGCCTCACCAGTGATCTTGGGCCTATTGCTTCTCTCTGAGTCTCCTGTGTTTGAACTTGAAAAATGTGTGTGGGGGTGTGTGTGGGTAGGTGGGTGATAGCAGCAGTGGTGGCAAAAGCATAGTTTTCACACTGAGGTCTGTGGAACCCCAGGGACTCAGGGCCTGGGGGTTCCCCTTCCTCTCAGCAGCTTTTACCCAGACTGCTCCCTACTTTCTTGGGCTTCTGAGGAAGGCCTGATTTGAAGAATGGACTCTGTACCTGGAAAAGTATGGTAGCCCCTGGGACAGGTGACCTCACAGATTCCTCCCACCTGTCCCCAAGGGTCTGCACAGGGGGCATGGGCGGTACTCTCAGAGTCTGTAGACTCGGCCTGCGGCCCAGTGCCGAGGACGTGGTCAGCGGTCATGGAATGACTGAATGAATGGACGAGCGTCTTCGGAGGACAATTCGCAGAGCAGAGACGCTGGAGCTGAGCGAGCCCTCGAAAACCTTCGCATGCAGCGTTTCCCAGCCTGTCCCATGCCCCTTGGAAAAGAAGGGCTCTGCGGACATTAAGTTTGGAACCTACTGTTTATGATCGCCCCCTTTGGAGAAATACAATCCTTAGTAACACAGTAAATGTTCTGAGAAGTCTTGCAATAAAGCAATCTGTTTAACTCAGTGTTTCCCAATCACTTTGGTTGCTAAAACATTTCTTTTTTGTAAATCAAACATTTTTTTTTCCCTCTTAACCTTATTTGGGAGCTGTGGCTGTTCCAAGGGCCCCAGAGCACCCAGGTAGGGGTTGGCTCCCACCCAGAGCAGCGGGACTCTCTGGCGGACAGTGGCAGGATAGAGCCTTTGCCTCTTTCCACCCTGCTTCCTGACCTCCTAGGCTCCAGCCTCTGCAATGACATCAGCAGCACCCTGAGTTCTCGGGGGAGACCTGGCAGATCACTGCTCACCTTCCAGCCCACCACCTTCCCTGGATGCTCCCAGGCGGTTTGGGAAATAATTCCCCTCACTGGTCAGCCCCCTAGGGCTGGGAAGGCCAGAGAGGGCAGGAGGCTTGAAGCAGGCAAGGAAATTTCTGATATGTTTATCCAACGTTTAGACCAAGGCTCAATTTATTTACATTGAACATTTCGGTAACCATCTGCTCTTAAACTAAATGGAAAATTATCCTTCTCCTGCTGCAATGGCAGCTCCCTCAGATGTTTTTAATAAAAAAAAATCTATCATTTTAATGCAGACAGCTCAGCTAATAAAAATGATCTGTGCCATTAGTAATTATCCCACAAATACAATGCAAACTAGGAGAGAGGCCTGAAGGGGCCCTGCTGCCTAGAGCAACCCTCCCTGGGTCCGGGGCAGGGCGGGAAGGCTCAGCACCTGTGGGAAAACAGAGCCCTGGAATTCACAAAAAGGCCAGAACCGGGCAGAGGGTCTGGAGGCCTATAGCCCGGATCTGGGGCGTGTTAGCACTGGTGGGGGTAGCAGAGATAACACAGCCCATCTAGGGCTTGATCATTAATGCTACTGATTGGCCTCCCTCTATACATCCCAGTTCTGCCATGTAACCCTGCAAACCAGAAACTGCTGACCACAGCCACCAGACCTCTGCACGGCCCCGCAGAAAAGGCAGCTGGAGTGTCTCAACCAGGGGGTGCAGCCTCAAATGCCTTTGGGGGCCAGGCAGGTGATATAAATGTGCAGAGCATCAGGGGTGTTGAAAAAGACAGAACTGTGGGCCTTTGGCAAGCTGGAACAGGAATTTCTCATCTGAAAAACATTCGAATGAAACCAAAATTTAAACATACACTGGGCAGATTAAATATGCTGCAGGTTGGATTTGGCTGTTTGAGACCATGGTTTAAGCCAGGAATTCCCCCATCCCTGACACTGTGCTAATCTTTGGCAGCCAGGGAAGGGCTGGGTCATTTCCATCCTCTCTTGGGCTGAGATGTCAGAGGTGAGGATGCACAGGCAGATGTGCTGGGACCTCCATCCCTGGAGCCTGGGGGGAGGGGCACACCTCTGCATTCCAGCTGTGGGCTGAGAAACAGATGGAGCCCACCCCAGGCTGGAGCTGAATGAATCTTGGAAACAGAGTCTGACGCTTCCCAAATCCTAAGCCTTCCAAGGCAGTTGGATCTTGGAGTTGAGCAGATAGTGGGAGCGAATAAGAGAGGAAAGGGGTGTCTGTTAGTTTCAGATTCACGTTGGGCAGTGGCCCCTGACTTGAGGCAATCCGATTGTGTTAGTTGAAACAAATTCAGTTGCAAAGGGCAGAAACCCAACTGGCTTAAAGAAAAAAGTAATATTTTGGCTGGTGTAATGAAAAAATATCTAGGGGATAGTTCTGGGGTCAGGCACAGCTGTATCAGGGTCTCAAACCATGCCTTTCAGAAATCTTATTTTTCCCCATTTCCTATCTCAGCTTTCCTCTACAGGGGTTTTTCCCCAGATGGCACCAGCTTCCTGGGGCCAAGTCGTCTGCCCGCAGCAATAGGCTATACCTGCCCCTCAGCAACCTTAGCGAAAGCAGCAAGACCCTTCTAAAAGCACCAGCCAAAGTCCAGGAATTGAGTCCCTTTGGCTCTGATTGGCCGGGTCAGGGCACACTCCATCCCGGAACCAATCACTGTGGCTGGGTGGTACCACACCCTGATTGGCTGGGCGGGGCTCTGGGCAGACTCCACTGCACGGAGGAAGGAAAAGAAAGGAAGGAAGAAGTAGAGATAGGCCAGCTGCCTCCCGTGTGCCAGATGGCCATCGCACTGCACGTCCATTACCTCATTCTATGACCGAGTAGGTAGGTGTTCTGCTCTCATGTTCCCGATGAGGAAGTGTGAGCTCTGAGTTAGTCCGAGCTGGTGGAGAAGAGCACAGCTGTGCTTTGTGGTCGGCATGGACAGAGAAGGTGCAGGCCTGGGCACCGTGTTGCATCTCGCCCTGCTCACCCTCTCCTGCAGACCGTCTGCTCGTGGCCTTTAGCCGCTTGCCTATTGGGGGCTCTGCCTTTTCTCCATTGGTTAGTAGGTTAAAAAATACACGACGCCTCTAGCCTTTCTTATGGGGTGTGCGATGACATATACGGAGGCTGCCTGCCTTCCCCGCCTGACGACGTTCCTAGCAGGGCAAGGCTATGTCTTGTTCGAGTTTGGATTCTGTTTCCGCTTTGGATTGGGATGGGGAGATGGGAATTCCAATCTTGAATCTGCAGCCAATGCCCAGCCTCCTTGGCCCCCCACTGTCCAATGGGGGCACCTGAGGGTACTAGGGTTCCCCAGAACATGGATTTGGAGCTGCTGGTGGGGGCTGGAGGTGCTCACTAAGGGTCCTTTGGACTTTAATGTTCTTTGGGCTGTGCTGAGAGTTCCCCTGTGGTTGGCTGTCCACACTGGTCTGCCTGTGAATTCCAGAGCCCACGGCCTGCTTGTTGGAAGCTGCCCTAGATGGGTCTTGGTTTCAGGAAAGAGTTTGAGAGGGACGCTTGTCTCACCCTAGAAGGCTAGGAGTCAGAGGGGGGCTTAGGTTCCTTTCCAGATGCCTCACCTTGTGCCCCTTCCAAGTGACACTGGACTGGCCTGTATGGATCGGGGGAGGGGGCCCTGAAGTCAGGCCCAGGGCCCTCTTCTCTGGTCATCATGCTGAGCTCTGCCGTCTAGCTGTGACAGCACCTCAGACCTCTCCCTTCTGCGCAGCTCTGGAGGGACTGGCAAGGGTGGGAGAGCAGAGAGTCCGCCCCCGCCCCCACAGCCCCCTCCCAGCTTTCCAATCACATCCACAATTTCTCTCAGCATTGTTTCCAGCACCATTAATATTCATAAGCGACTTTTCTATTGTGTTTGCAATTTTCCAGGAGACAGACAGGCCCGCACTCCCCCGTGTTAATAGGATGCAAAGCTCACCAACTCAGATCTTATTAGCAAATCTCCATTAGATACTGCGGCCCAGAAGGCGAGCTTTCCACCACGGGTGACAGCCAGAGCAGGTCTTAATCCAATATGACTTTGCAATCCCCACTGCAGAGACAAACCCGAGGAGGAGCCTGGGCCAGGCGCGGATCAGGCTGAGCTGGCATCCTATTAAGAGGTGGAAATGGAGTCCCTGGGGTGGCCGGGGCTGAGAGGTTGGCCAGGGATGGGCTGCCTCTCCTCCCAGAGAGAGCCACTCATTGAGTCCTTTCAATCAATTGGACTTTCATTTGTTCAACAGAATAATCATCGGGCTTTCCATGTGCCAGGCCCTGGGCCGGGGCAGCTTCCTCCTTCCAGATGGTGGTTGGGGGGCAGCTGGGCTTGTGGACAATTGTCTGTGGCAGGTGCTATGGAGAGGGCAGCCCAAGGTGCCTGGGTCCCCAGAGACAGGCAGCTAACCCAAGCAGGACTTGGCAACATGTGGGGACAGAGGAGCAGACTATGGGATATGTGGGTGGGGAGCAGAGGCTGGGAGACTTTCTGAGCAGGGTCCACCCTGAACTTGAAGGAGTTGCTTCCCAGCACTTGTGGCTGCATGACCGTGGCCAAGTCTCTTTACCTCTCTGTGCTGCAGCTTTTCCCATCTGTAAAATAAGAATAATAGTAGTATCTTTCTCCTACAGTTGATATGAGGATTAAATGGTACCAGACACATAGGAAGCAGTGTGTTCGTGTAGCTATCATTATCATTATTATTATTTTATTTTATTTTATTTTTTTGAGACAGAGTCTCGGTTTGTTGCCCAGGCTAGAGTGAGTGCCGTGGCATCAGCCTAGCTCACAGCAACCTCAAACTCCTGGGCTCAAGCAATCCTCCTGCCTCAGCCTCCCGGGTAGCTGGGACTACAGGCATGCACCACCATGCCCGGCTAATTTTTTCTATATATATTAGTTGGCCAATTAATTTCGTTCTATTTTTAGTAGAGATGGGGGTCTCGCTCTTGCTCAGGCTGGTTTTGAACTTCTGACCTAGAGCAATCCGCCCACCTTGGCCTCCCAGAGTGCTAGGATTATAGGCATGAGCCACCGTGCCCGGCCTATTATTGTTATTATTATTATTGCTAATTTATTTGGGGAGCTCCAGGGTTCCTCCCAGCTTTAATGTTTTTCAGCTGAGCCTCAATTTCTGTATTGTGTTGAACAGTCTGATGTATATGAAGGTGCCCAGCTCTATCTGGGCAAACACAGGTAGGTCCTCACTAGCTCAGTGGCTGCTTGTTGTAAAATCAGGGTGTTCAGATCAAATCTGAATCAGGGAGTTGGAGAAGATCGCTTGAAGGGAGTCTTTCTAGGTCTGATATTCGATGACCTAAGGTACAAGGCCTAGACCTCACCTTCCAGGTCCTTGAGGTGAGCGGAGCTGCCATAGGTCAAATGCTCCCTGTGATGATGGACCAAGTGTGGGGTCCCATGGGTGGAGGGTGGGGGCAGGAGCTCTGGGAGGCAGACCCCTGAGGGCTGAGACAGTCAAAGAGGGCTTCCTGGAGGGGGTGCGTCTTGACTTGAGTTAAGCTTCTAAGAATGGGTAGCACACGGAGAGGGAAAAGGCCAGGTGACCCAGGTGGTGGGCACAGCAAGAGCCAAGGCTGGAGGATGAAGGGTGAAGGGATGGAGGAGCAAGGCTGGGAAAGACCCACTGTTCTCAGAGGCCACAAGCCAGCGTGTGAGATTGGTGGTGTTGGCTCCATGTTTAAATTTTAAAATATGAAATGTTTAAGAGGTGCGTGTGTATTTTTTCTTGTCACAATCCTCACTGTTCCTTATAATACCACACCTGGCCCAGTCACTCTTTTAGGTTACTTGCCTGATCCTTGAGACATTGGAGTTAGTGACCCAGGTAGGTAAAACCTTAACTTTTTGGTAGGGATTCAGGCTTCAGGTGAGGGCTGGATCATTGGGCTTTAAAGGCTCTAGAAATTGCCATGGGATCTGGGCCTGGGCTGCCGTGTTATCCCGGGGCCTAAGGCTCCTGGGCTGGCCTAGCGATGGTGGAGTTTCTTTCCCCTACCCCGGCCCCAATGAGGGAGCTGCGTCTCTTATTTCCCAGACACGCTCTGGCAAAGTGCCTGGTCCCCCTCCTGTGGAAGGGGCATTGCTGGCTGATGGGTGGCTGAGTTCACGTCCCGGCCCTGCAGTCCACAATTATCTGGGGCCATTCTCTGCTCACCCTGGAGCTGGAGCCTGCCCTGACCCCCCTTCTCTGCAGGCTGCAGCGGTGCCAGCCGTGTCCAAGTGCCTGGGGGTAAGAATGGGGCTAATAAAACACCTGCCAGAGGTGAAAAGTTCTGCAAACTCCCTAGGCTGGTTTCAAGGCTGAGGATTTTTATCGCCTACGAATCTCTGTGTTCTCGAAGGCAGCTGAAGTCCGGACGCTTTGCAGTCAGGGGACCCAGGAAGGGTGACTTTGGATTTTCTTGTGTAGCTGGGGTTTGCCAGAGAGAGGGCACAGCTGGGGGGACGGGGGTAGCAGACTGCTGGAGGGGTGGCTTGACGTTGTCATTGGAGACATGGGCTTTCTGAGTCACAGACACCTGGGCCGGAACGCTGCCTCAGCTGGTGAATAGCTTTGTGACCTTGAGCAAGGCCCATAACCTCTCTGAGCCGCCCATGAGATGGCTAGGGGACCAAGGGAGACGATGCATGTGAAATGCTCAGCAACGAGCCTGCCATCTAATAGGCCCTCAACAAAGGAGAGCTATAATTACAATCATTGTTATTTTGGGGCTAGGCTCATGACGTCCTCAGCTGGTGGACAGCTGAGCTCTTTCATCTTTGGGAGAGTGGGTGGAGCGTGGACTCTCTGCCCTTTGACCTCAGGCTGCACAGACGCAGGGGATGCTAAAGGGGGAGGCTCTGAGCTATTACCCGGGCTGGCAGCTGAGAAGGAGAAACGAAGCCGGCGCAGAGAGCTGCATTGCACTGGCAGCCCCCAGCAGGCTCTGGGGCAGGTACCCTGGGACCCTCTCAGGGGTCAAGGGTCATGTAGTTCTACCACGTGAAACCAAAGCATTGAGAATGTCACAGCTGGCAGGAGCCATGGGGCTGTACAGGCCAACCCTGTCAATTTTAAAAAAAACCCTTTTTTACAGATTTTTTTTTTATTGCCACTGTAACAAATAACCACAAACTTGGTGGTTTAAAAGAGCACAAATCTATCCTCTCATAGTTTGGGGGGCCAGAGGTCCAAATCAGTAGCACTGGACAGGAATCAAGGTGTCCCCAGGGCTGTTCCCTTTGCAGGCTCTAGAGGGGAACCTGTCCCTTGCCTCTTCCAGTTTCCGGGGCTGCTGGCACTCCTTGGCTTGTGGCCGCAGCTCCCCCGTCTCTGCCTCCGTGGTCACGTTGCCTTCTCCTCTTCTGTCTGCACCAAATGCCCCTCTGCCTCCATCTTATCCCGAAACTTGTGATTGCATTTGGGGCCACCTTGGTAATCTGGGATGTCACCATCCAGGATACTCAATCATATCTGCAAAGTCCTTCTTTTGTTTTTGCCATATAAGTTAATTTTCATAGGAAGGATTAGAAAGTTAATCCCTAGAGGGATTAGAACATGGGTATCTTTTAGGGGCCACTAATCAGCCTTACCACACCCTTACGATTTTTTTGAATTCATTTTAGACTTATAGAAGAGTTGCAGAACTAGCCCAAAGAGTTCCTGTATACTCTCTACCCAGTACCCCTTCTGTTAAACTCTTACATAATCATAGGACACTTACAAGAATCAGGAAATTAATCTTATTACAATATTATTAACTAAGTTTCAGAACTTATTGGCATTTCACCTGTTTTCCCACTAATGTTCTTTTTCTGTTTCAGGATCCAGTCCAGGGCATCCCATTGCATTTAGTGTCTCCTGAGTCTCTTCTATTTTTTTTTTTTTTTTTTGAGACAGAGTCTCGCTTTGTTGTCCAGGCTAGAGTGAGTGCCATGGCGTCACCCTAGCTCACAGCAACCTCAAACTCCTGGGCTCAAGCAATCCTCCTGCCTCAGCCTCCCGAGTAGCTGGGACTACAGCCTCCCAAGTAGCTGGGACTACAGGCATGCGCCACCATGCCCGGCTAATTTTTTCTATATATATTAGTTGGTCAATTAATTTCTTTCTATTTATAGTAGAGACGGGGTCTCGCTCTTGCTCAGGCTGGTTTTGAACTCCTGACCTCGAGCAGTCAGCCCGCCTCGGCCTCCCAGAGTGCTAGGATTGCAGGCGTGAGCCACCATGCCCGGCCTCCTGAGTCTCTTCTCATTGGTGACAGTTTCTCAGTCTTTCATTGCATTTTAAGACCTTGACACTTTTAAAGGGTGCTGGTCAGTTATGTTGCAGAACATTCTTCAGTTTGCATTTGTCTGTTTTTTTTTTTTCCATGATTCTGTCGAGGTTATGCGTTATTGGGACGGATGTCACAGCAGGGTGAGCTTCACTGTTGCGTCCCAGCAGGGGCATGGGATGTTAGTATGTGTCAGTGACACTTAACTAGCGATGTTAACCCTCTTCTCTTGGTTAAGGTGGTGTCTGCTAGGAGTCGCCACCATAAACTTACCATTCTTCCCTTTATAACTACTCCTTATTTGGGGGAAGATACTTTGAGACTACGCACATACCCGGTTCCTGCTTAAGCTTCCGCCCACTAATGTTAGCATCCATTGATGGAGTTTGTTGGGGAAGTTATGCCAGTGGTGTTCGATTTCCCTCATTCCTTCTACATTTATTACTCAGAACTATTCGGTACGGAGAATATCTTCTCCCCTATTTATTTATTCAGTTGTTTATTTATATCAGTATGGAATCATGGATATTTATTTTATTCTGTATATTTATTTATTCAATGCTATTGTTATTTTTCTTGTTGCTGGAGTCGTTCCAGCTTTGGATGTTGGGAGCTCTCAAAGACTGACCCCTATGTCCTGTCCATACACCCCTCTGCTTTCTTTCTGTTTTCTTCCTTTCTTTGCTCCTTCTGAGGGTGGGATTCTGTCTTCATGGGGCTCCCATCTGGATGGGAGGCAGAAGGAAAGGATGGAAAAGAACCACCCCCAAAATTAGAAGCTAAAGTCAGGGAAAGGGGATTTCAGGTGGGAGCCAGCAAGTGCAAAGGCCCTGGGGCAGGGCCAGGTGGGCAGCCAGAGCGAAGTGAGTGTGAATATAACACGTGGTCTCACATGGGCTTAGAAATCAGCCACAATCTTTCTGAAGATGGTTTTTGGTGGACAAGGACTACATCTTACTTCAAAATAATTGGTATTTAGTACTAGCCAAGTACATAAAATGTACTCAAACCCATAAATTTTCTTAGTTTCTCTTCCTTCTCCCTCTTTCCTTCTCACCCTGGTCATGGAAGATCTGGCCTTATCTCCCAGAGCAACTTCTTGGGACCCAGGGGAATGTCATGTTAGGAATATGGACCTTGGAATCAGATCCGGGTTCAAATCCTGTCTCCATTGCTTCCTGGCTGTGTGATCCCAGGCGGCTGACCTACCCTCTCTGTGCCCCTGTAAAAATGAGGATGATGAGATTGATCTCAAAGGGTTGGTGTGAGGATTACAGGAGATAATGGATGCAGACGATGACCGCGTGCTGCTCAGCAAAGGTGGCTGGGACTGCTACAGCCTCCAGAGCTGGTTGGAGAAGAAATGCCAGGTGAACCTCACTCTTATGCATTCATTTTAAATAGAGGGCATTTGTGAAAGGTACAACGGTAGGTGACTTGAAATGGGTAAATTTGTGAGCCTTTGCCTATAAACACATTTACGCACAAGAATATACAGATTCTCCATCAGATCATATGTCCTCTTTCTTTTGTTTGCAAGTAGGGTTCCTGTGTTTTTCGTGTTGCTGTGCCCAGAGTGCTCTGGGTCCTAGGATTTAGGGACCCCCCCAGCCACTGCGTTGGGCACCCCCCTCCACGTCCTCAGCCCACGGGAAGGCAAGCCATGGCAGCCTGGAATAGCTTCCTTCCCCGACTGGAAGGAAAAGCCCGACGTATTAATGGCCGCACTTAACAAGCCTCAATTTTAATCCCTGCTTTAAATTTGGCACAATTGTTTTTACAATAAAGCCTGATTTTTTTCCACAATGGGGTGCTGAGGGTATGCGCCTTCCATTCAAACACAAAGACAGCCCACTTTACTTACTGCGAAAGAGGAAATAAATAAAAATCAGCCTTTGTTGTACTAGAAATTCAGTCGCTTGCCAGACTGTTCAACAACCACCCCCCTCCTCACCCTTCCTTGACGTCTCCCTTAGCTGCAGCCTCATTCTGCGAGCATTCTTGAGCACCTACTGCATGCCGGATGCCAGGGGCAGAGGTAAACGAGGCACATCACTGCCCTCCGGGAGGGAGCAGTGGCTGCTTTAGCAGGTCGCAGGCTGAAGAGGTGTAAGCTTGACCCAGACTCTAAGCCAGATCACTGGGATCAGCTTTCTCAAAGTGTGGGTTCCCTGGGGGACCTCCGGAGCTCACAGGCTGGGCGTACGTCTCACTGAGTCATGAGCGAGAAGGGCACTTCTGAAATTGTCTTCCATCCAGATCCTGGCAGGAGACAGTCTCTGGCGGGGCCTGACGTGTCTTTAGCGCCTTCCTAGCCCCGCCGTGGCTCTCCCATTTCAATAGAGAGAGCAGAGCGCAGCTCACGGCATCCTGAGGCCACCCCGGCTTTTGTGGAAAGTGATCCTGGTTTTCTGATGCAGGGGAGAGGAAGGTTTCCTTTTTAAATAAAATGGTCTGTGTTTTTTAAAAAGTCAATGTAAAGAAACGTGGTAAATAAATAATTCTGTGGATGGAATGCAGACACGAAAATTCTGAGGGTGGTGGCACTCAAGTGACCGAAGGGAGTGACGCTCTCTTGGCGGTTGTTTCCCACGTGCCATTTCCGACCTCAAGTCTTAAAGTCCCAGCTCTCAGGTGCCTGGGGGCCGGGCCGGGCTCTGCCCATGACCGGGCTGAAGTGATAGGATACATGAGTGTCGTTGGGGGTCTGCATGGTGACGGCCACAGTAGCCAGCAACAGGCCGTGCAGAGAAGGGGCAACCCGGGGCCCGGCCACGTCTGGGGTGGGGCCCGGCTCCCCGGGGAGAATTTCCTCCAGCCTGTGCTCGGAACCCTGTGTTAGTCTCTATTGAGGAAAATGACATTTCCTTACATGGACTGTGCCTTCCTGGCACTTTTGTGGCCCTAAGTCAGTGTTTGTGGTTGTTGGAAGAAAGTGGAGAAACCCCCAACTCGACTGCGAGTGGAATGAAATAGCTTTTGCAAGTGGCAAAAGCTCATGGGATGTGCCCAGAAGAAAGCATGACAGACTCTGACAGGTAAGCAGGGAAGGCTGCCTGGATGAGGTGGCATTTTAGTCGCCCCTGGAAGGGTGGTGAGGGTAAAGCATGTGGCTTGGGGTACCCTCTTCCAGGGAACACCTGGGTGTGGTAGAAAGAGCCAGGGCTTTGGAGTCGGACAGACCTGGGCTTGGTCCTGGACCTTGCCCAGACGAAACGCAGGACCTTGGGGAAGTCGCTGTGCCTTGTTTCCACTTCTGCAGAATGGGCAGGGAGGCAGGGGCGACTCTGTCTTGCTGCCTCTGGCAGACTTGTGGGGAGAGTCTCCCCAGGGTCCAAGAGCTGAGAGCCACCCCCTTCTTTCCTGCAGGAAGTGAGAAGCTTTGCAAGAGGTCAGTGCCAGGTTGTGAGGTGGGAGCCCCTGGGCTCAGGGCCCCGTCCTGGGTTGGGTCCCCGAGAAGCAGAGCCCGAGACGGTGACTCTTGTGTGTGTGGTTTGTCGAGGGAGGGCTCTCAGGGAGAGAAGCAGGACAGGGAGGAAAAAGTGGGCAAGCCTGTGGCTTCAGGCAGGTCCCATGGGGAGCTCGGGTAGGAACTCATCACAGAGTTTGTCCCGCCAGTGGCGAGAGGGCTTCCCCGCTCTGCCCACGTGAGTCAGTCATCGGCTGCACGCTGCCCTGGGGTGGGGGAGGTGGCTCCTGGCCATCTCAGGGTAGGCGGCTCCTGTGAGCGAGGACAGTCCTGCAAGAAGGGGTGCAGGTGTGCAGCCAGCTCCTTGGGGTGGGGCACCGACAGCACCTGCCGCAGGCCACTTGGCTTTGGGGAAATAGTTGCCATTTTCTCCCACTGCTGTTGCTTCCAATCTTTGTCCCTGAGGGGGTGGGGGCGCCCCATAAGAGGGCAGTGGCTGCGAGGAAAGCATGAGGAATGGGCCTTGGCACAGCCGGGCCAGCATGCAGCTGGCATGATCTGGTGGACCCGGGTCTTCAGTAGCCCATAAACCAGACAAATGAATATTTGATAGAAATATAATTCCAGAGAAAGAGGGCCCTTGTTGGCCCGGCAGTGATATACAGTGGCTGTCTGACCTCTCGGAGGGATAAATCTGCCCAGAGCTGCTTTCCAGCCCGAGCCACGGAAGCCCCTCGCTGCAGCCGCTGGGAGAGTCAGACACCTGGCGCGGGGGTATTTATGGTCTGCTGGGGCGCTGGGATTCCAAGGTCGTCCTGGCCAGGGCTCCTCGCCCTGCCCCAGGCACGCCCCGGTGCTGTCCTGGTACCCTGGGGCTGCCAGGCGCCTGGTGGCTGGAATGGCCAGAGGCCAGCACTGGAGGGGAAGGAGCAAGTGTCTGCCTCTGCCTCCTGGGGCTCGTTAAAGGATAGGGGGCTGGATCGGGTGATAGATCCCAGCCCAGGGAAGGGCCGGGAAGACCTGGGTGAGAATCCTGGCACTGGAACCGCCTAGCTGCATGAGCTTGGCTGGGCTACGTGCCTGCTTTGGACTGAGCTGCTTCAGGCATGGGCTGTGGGGGTGATTAAGCGGGCGAATGCACCTAAAACGTGCTTTGCCGGGTGCCTGGCTTGCGTCAGGGCTCAGTAAAGGTCAGCTGTCATCAGAGTATAACAATAATCTGACTCTAGGTCTACCACTGGCTAGCTGTGTGTTCTTGGGCAAATGATGTAAGCCCCTGTGCCTCAGTTCCCTCATCTGTAAAATGGGATAAGCATACCTACTTCATTGGTATAAGGATTATAGGGGTTGAATGCAAAGCTCCTGTCCCATGTAAGTGCTCAGTAGATAGCAGTGGTGGAGGTGGCGATGGTGATGAAGCCAGAGGCAGATGTCAGTATCCGGTTAAGCCCTTCCCTGTGGGAAGCCTGTGCTAACCTCTCTCCTGCCCCCTGGACCACCTTGGTGACTTTTTGCATTAGTCGTCAATTGCTGCATAACAAAGTACCCTAAAAACCTAGTGGCTTAAACAACAGTAATTATTTATCATCCCTCACAGTTTCTGGGGGTCAGAAATTCAGACAGGGCACAGCAGTATGGCTTCCCTCTGCTTCACGACGTCCGTGGCTTCAGCTGGAAGACTCGAAGTCTGGAGCTGGAGCCTGAACCATCATACCTGGTGGTGGACGCTGGCTGTCAGTGGGTCCTGGGTGGGGCTGTTGTCTGGAACATCCACACCTGGTCTCCACACGTGGTCTGGGCTTCCTCACAACATGGAGGCTGGACTCCCAGGACAAGCATCTCGGCAGAGGGAGGGAGCCGGGGCAGCCATGCTGCCATTTATGACCTAGACTCAGAAGCCACGTGGCATCATTGCTGCCGCACCTATTGGCTGGAAAGTTATAAAGGCCTGTCCAAGTTCAAGGGCAGGGGGGTGGAGACCTGCCTCTTGGTGGAGGCCAATGTCATATTGTAAGAAAAACGTGAGAGATGGGGTATTTGTTCCTGTAGCCATCTTTGGAAAAGGCAATCTCTCCCTCTTCCAGTTTCTTGTGCCTGAACCATTCATCGCAAGGGGACAGACTGCACCCAGCAGCCCTGTGCAACAGGAGGGAGGTGGCAGCAGGGAGCTATCCTGTCCCTCCTCTTCCCCGCCCAGGTAGGATTCCTGCTCTGGAGTCTGTGGGAGCTGACACAGGGCTGGGCCCCAGATTCTGGCTCACAGGTGCTGGGGTGGCAGGGGGTGGGAATTTCCTGGGGCGAGCTGTTCCCCTTCAGCCCTGGCCTTTGACGTGAGCCCACTTGAGCAAGACGTGGCTGTCGCTGGTGATTACCCTGATTGCTATCAGTGTCTCCCAGGGGGCAGTTTGTTCACAGAACTGTGTCCAGAAATGGTGAGCTGCAAGTTCTAGAAGCTCTTAGCCAGGATTTCTACAACCCCACTGCTGCCCGCAACACACACGTTCCCTCTTATGGCTCAAGTAATCGCTGAGTCCTCCAGGTTTGCTCTCCTCAATACCCTCCATATCTTGGCTCTTCCCTGTCCCCATGGTCACTGCCTCAGGCCTGGCCACCCATCCTCAAGTACCGTCCCCCTCCTAATTGGCCTCAGCCCCAAGCACTGATGCTTCTCCGGTTCACCCCCTCTGTGCCAGGGCCGTCCTCCTGCGGCCTTGCACCAAGCGGCCACCTGCCCAGACACCGGCTCACCTGCAGTCTTTGTCTGGAACACGCTTCCCTCCCATCTTCTTCTGGCTCACTCCTAATTATCTCTGTGACCACACCCTGTCCCCCTCCTGTGTGTGCCCTCAGTAACCAGGGCATCCTCTAGAATTGTGACTATCATGTCCTATTAATGAGCACTTACCGTGGGTGCAGCATGGGGCTAAGGGTCTCCCATGCTAGGGGACCCCCCAGTTCTCTCTATCCTCTTCCACTTTGTCTTCTTGCCAGGGTGATCACTTTCAAAAAAATGTATCATCTAGTGATTTGGGAACTGACTAATTGTTTGTATCCTCTGCAGAGCGTGGGATCCATGAGAGCAGGGACGAGGTCCGCCTTGTTTGTCTCTGATTCTCTGCTCTGGCCATAGACGGCTCTCAGTGATTATCTACTGAAGGAAGGGCTAGACCCGGCATTCGGGGTGTTTGGTCGTCAGTAGAGACTGATAAGCACTCTGGCTCACCGACTCCTTCAGGCTGGAAAGCGTGGCTGAGTAAGGGAAAGAGACCACGTGCTCTGCTCCCCGAGGTTCTGAAACCCGTGTTCCCTCTGCAGGGTGCAGCTGTTTGACCTTGTCCACTCGGAACCGTCCCCAGCACCACTCGGTTATCCCTCCCATCTCGCCCGAGCCTCTCTGTGACACCAGGACATGTGAAGGACGGTGGTATCCTTGAATTTTACAGGGGAGGAAAACTGAGGCTTTGGGAGGTTAAGGGGCTGGCCTATGGTGACAGAGCTTTTAGTGGCAGAGCTGGGAACTGGGACTCCTGACTCCTTGCTGAAGGCTCTCTCTTCTCCACTCCACTTTATCACCTCCTGGGCCACAAAGTCATAAAATCCCAGAACACCAGAGTTGGTTGGAATCTTAGAGATAGTATTTACCGCCCCTCTGTGCACAGATGGGAATATTGAGGCCCAGGAAGGAGGACCTGGCTGCCCAAGTCCCCGTGACTAGCAAGTGATGACAGTAGGGTAGAACTCACATATCTTGGCTTGAAACCAGGTCCTAGAGGGAATGAGTCACCAGCAATCAGCCCCCTGGTGTGGCTGATCTGGGACCTAACACAAACCGGTTAATTGTCATAGCCTGAAGGTTATTTTTACAGACAACTGTTATGATACGGTCTTGGCCTAAACTCTTCCCCCAAATCCTGGCCAGCTGAGCAGACGGGCATCTGTCACTGGCATAACAAGGAAGCCATGGGACTTGCTGATCAGATATTCCACTTCGAAATGGCTCGGAACATCCAGGCAGGAAAAGACAAATGTGCCCAGAGCTGGGGCAGAGAACTCAAGTGAAGGGACAGGGAAACCCTAGACGTCAGCTGTATCTGGACACCGTTTCAGCACTTGGGACAGTTCCATGGCGGGCAGTCACTCATCCATGGGAAGCAGGGACCTGAGAACTCTGATCAGAGAGCCCTGACCTCCGGGGGATGGGTGGTGATTCTTCCATGGAGGGTCACTGATTTTCTAAAGAAAGAATCCAAGTGCTCACGGAAGCAAGGTGTGACTTAATTTTGTGGCATTTTGTTGTCATTTGAGTTCTTAGGAATCGAAAAGAGGAAGGGGAGAAGCCTAACACTTGAAGAGACGAAATGATTCTTCTGGAACCAGCTTGAGCAATGATCATTCATACCTTCTCCCCTCCACATTATTGCCAGCAGCAGGAGGAGGAGGAGGAGAGGGGAGGAGGCAGGATGAGAGTCAAAGGAAGAAAAAGAACAGATCGGGCCCTTGAGAAGGGAAGATAGAAGCACAGAAAGAAGGAGGTTGGAAGAGATAAAGAAAGAGTGGATGAGGGGCAGGCACAAAGGTGTGGAGGGACATTCGTGGGTTCTAGAGTATCATTATGTTTCCCATCCACTCCCTGCGACTCCCACGGAGCCCAGGATTGTTTGGTAGGGTCCCTTATTACTGTCCTTTTAAATTTAGTAGGTGAGCAGATTAACCACTTTTCCAAGTACTTCAACTGCTCATTATGCTTGAAGCTCCAGAAACTCTCTACTCTGATCAGAGTATTGTAACAGTCTATTAAAACAATGTCTTCCCTGGTGCCATCAGCAGAGATTTCAGTGAGAGCCAACATGACTCAGGACGGGGGTGGATTTAGCCCGAGTCTGTGATCCTTCATTTCTGATGACGAGAGGCTGACCCACGGAGGACTGATGTCTGAGGGCTGCTGCTGAAGACAGGAGGAGAAGAACTGTCCCCGTGGGCCATTCAGGGCAGGGACAACAGGCCAAACCTCTCAGTGGCCCTGGAGGTCAGCAGAGAGCTTGGCAGATGCCATGGCAGCAGTCCCAATGCATCAATATTATGGATTAAATGGCATTTGATAGTCTCTGTTTAAGAAGGTGGGAAGCTATGAAACATCCTTTAGAGACATTTCCATCAACATAATTAAAATACAAAAGCTTAAAGGTGCTTAACTTTCTGTTATCTGGAGAATCCACTCATATGTAATACCTCACTGCCCACATATGCCGGACAATGAGGTGTGTACTTTTAGCCAAAAGGGCTCATGCTCTTAGAATGAATTATAACTAATTAATCTGAGCTGTAAAATATAATAATGATGCAATGTAGTATGAAAGGAAATTAATATTCTGAGCTTCTATCACATGCCAGGCATGGTGCCAGGGGCTTTGCATGCTGTGATAGATTAGATTATTGTTTAGCAAACATTCACTCCCCTTTCCCTTGAGGTAGTGCTCCCCCCCCTTTGTGTTGAGCCCAGTAATTGGATTTCATCTGGCCAATAGGAGGGAGGTGGAAATGATGATGGTCCAATCCCAAGCCAAGGGTATTTTCTCTTGTCCCTTGAACTCCAGCGGTTCCACCATAAAAGAGACGGCCCCTTGAGCTTGGGCCCAGCACAAGCACATACAGAGCAGGTCTGAGCCCGACCTGCAGCTTGAAGCACGGCCACCCAGCTGCGCCCAGGCTAGATCACTGAAACTTAGTCATCCTGCAGACCTGTGGGTTTGAGAATAAATGCTTGGTGTTGGCAGGCACTGACTTTGGGGTCATTTGTTTCTCAGTGTTGTTCAACAATAACTGATGAATACAACGTGCATTGTCTCATTCAGTCCTTGCAACAACTCTTTGAAGTAGATATCATAATTTTTCTCATTCTACAGGCATCTGAGGCCTAAAGACAATAAGTGCCTAAGGGGCTACAGAGTGGGTTAAGTAGTGATAGACCACACTTAGCTCAACCTTATTGATAAGATAAGGTAGCTGCGGGGCTGCGCTCCCCAGCCCTGGCTGGCTGCTCCCCTCCCTGTCCTCCCCCTGGCTCGCAGCTGCAGGCCGGGGGTGGGTGGCCAGGAGGCTGCAGGGAGAACACATGAAGCTCCTTTCAAAGAGCCAGCAGGGGCTCCCCGCCCCGTGGTTACTAGAAAAGGTCACGTTTGGCGATTCAGCCCACAGAACAATGACATTTCAAGGATCAAAGAAAAGGTTAAAATATTCCAATAAATCTATTCTTGGGACTTTTAAGTCTTTCCAGTGTAAAGGGAAAATGTCATTTCTTTTTCCCCCAAGAGTGGTGGAGGGTGGGCAGCTGGCCATGGGGCTGCTCTCCCTTCTCTGGGGAGGGGAGGGCGAGCAGGGAGGAAGGAAGCCTTCGCCCCACCTCCCTCCACATGCAAATGAGGGTGTAGTTAACCCCAACCTCACTTATTTATGAAAATTGAATCCTAAATGGCCCCTAGAAGAGCTTCCCCTAGGAGAGAGATGGACAGTGAGTCAAATTCTAGAGATCTCCTGCTCTCTTTCTGTGGAGCGGCTCATGGGCCAGCGCTGGGGTACAGATGAGCCAGGCAGGGGCGGGGAGGGGCAGGCGACCCAGCAGGCCACTTCCGCCGGCTGGGACCCTCATGCTCAGCTGCCTGGTGCATCCACGCGCATGCGTCTGAGGCTCCTCAAACCCAGGGAGCCTGGATTGACGCCGTCGTTTCCTCTTGGACTCCCTGTCTTGGTGAGTGGGCTCGCCCTCCTCCACCCATCCATTCAGCAAACACTTGCTGAGTGTCCTTGGCATGCCGGGCACCGTACCAGGCGCAAAGATAATGAGGGAGGGGACTCCCACCCTGGGGCAGTTTGTATTAATAGACTATTTGGGAGACAAGCCATGAAAGAGACAAGGTCCCCGCCGTGGGTGAAGGTCTAGCACACTGACGGCCAGGTGCGGGCGAGGTGCAGAGGAAGGAGTGACTAACTCTGCGAGGGAGCCAGGGAAGGCTTCCCAGAGGAGTCCCTATGTGGACCGGAGCCAGCCCAGACAGGGTGCTCTTGGCAGAAGGTACAGTGCGGGCAGAGGCTTGGAGTCTCCGAAGCCACAGCTGGGGCTTGCGAGAGACGCGGGAACGCTGCGTGCGGCAGGGGAGCAGGCGTCTTCCTGACAGCACCTAAAGCCGCTTTCCATTAGGGGACCAGGTTGCCTGTGTGGCGGGCTGCACTCCGCAGCCTGCCAGAACACACTTTATTCATAGTCCTCAAGCCGTCACTCACCTCCCACGCCCATCAGTCACCAAGCCGTCTCATCTGCCTCCCGAGCACCTCTTCCTGCTGGCCCCCTCTCTCCCTGCCCACGGCCACCCCCAGTTCAGGGCTCAGCGGCTCTGTGGGTGGTGTCCTGGCCCCTGAGTGGTCTCCCTGCCGGCAGTTTCCTCGCACGCCCAGCCCACCATGTGACAGCCAGCATGGACGTTCAGGAGTGGCCATCTCCCTGATGGAGGTCCTCTGACTGCTCCCAGAGGAGGAGGTGCGGGTCCCTGAGCAATGCACCCGGAGCCCTTCGGGGCTGGAACTCCCCGCTTTCCAGCTTTCTGGGGCCCCTGAGGATCCCACGCCCATCCCGGCCCCTCTGAACCAGCAGCTGCAGGAACCCCTCAAGCCCCTTCCTGCCTCCCACCTTCCCACGTGCTGCTTCCCCCGCCGGATGCTCTTCCCTTGTGCCCGGCTGCCTCGAGAACTCCCCCTCCGTGCTCAGACCCAGATGACCAATCAGTAGTATTAAAAATAATGACTACCATTATCTGTCCACTCCTCCAGTCCGTCTCTGGTTCATCATGCTGCATATTTTCCTAGTGTTTGAAACCATATTTTTTATACATGACTTTACTGTCTGCTGTCCTTCTCTGCCATCGGAACGAATGCTCCACGAGGGCAGGACGTGGTGTTCCTGCGTCCTCAGTATTCAGGGTCGTGGTGGCACCAGGTAGGAGATCAGAAGCGTTTGTGGAATCTGTGAATAAACGAGCCTCTGCACTGATCTATGACGCGTCCACCATTCTTGTCCCCATTCTATAGGTGGGGAAACTGAGACTTTGGCAGCTACCGCCGTGCTCCATTGCCAGGCCTGTTCCCAAGAGCCAGTGGGGGCAGGGGCAATGACCCATTCCCATCGGATTCCCGGGTCTCCAGGAGGGGCTCGGCAGTGGGTGGCAGATGGCCTGTCAGGGCCGGGGGTTCGGTGGAAAGAGACAGGGGCGGTGGGGGCGGTTCTGCGGGCCGCATCCCAGGCAGTCACAGCTCCGCTTCCCAGAGCCAGTTTCTAGGCTGGGAATTGCATGCCCTGGTGGTTCCCACTCACTGCTAATTGGCACCACATTATGTGGAGTGGGCTGGCTGCGCTGCCCGGCTCGGCTCAGCGGGGGCTGAGGTGGCGGCTGGTGTCAATAAAAGAGCTGACGTCAGAGGTGGTGGGAAGTCAGGCTTTTCAGAGCAGCGTGGGGTTGTGGAGGGAGCACTGGGCTGGGAGTCTGCAGTCCTTAATCTGGGGCATTGGCAGGAACCCAGGCTTTGGGGGTAGGGACACCCCAGCTGTGTGGCCTTGGTCGGGCTCTGCATCTCCCTGAGCCTCAGTTGCCTCATCCCTAGAGTGGGGGTGCCTGTTGCTCCTACAGCCCAGGCTCGCTGGCAGGCCAAGGCTGCAGTTCTTCTGTGGGCGCCACCTTTGTGCTCCATGCTGCCTGGGGGAGCCCCCAGACCTGGACAGGGAGCAGGGAAGGGTCAGCCGCCTTCCTGGTTTCCATCTCGTCTGTCTGTCGGCCCCCGGGGGGCTCCCGCGTCTCCTTCTCGCCCGCCCGCCCTGCCGAAGCTGAGCGCATGCTCCTTGCCGAGACCTGTGAGCAGGGGGCTGCCCGGAGTGAGGCCCTGAGGGTGGGGCCGGGGTTCCTCCTGCCAGCGAATCTATCTCAGCAGCCCCCGGAGGGCGAGGAGCACTGCTGTAGGAGCCACTGTCCCGAGCGCAGTCCTCCAGCCACGGCACCTCCGGAGTCACTCCCTCCCGGGGCCCGGCGTCCCGCGTGTGCAGTGCGGGAGCAGGACGGGGTCTCTGCGGGCCCATCCGGCTCTGACTGACAGTAATTTCTCATGTCCTTTCACGTTAAACTTCCAGCGCCTACAAGCGGGCGTCTGGGAGGGCCAGGGTCAGAGGAATTCTCACAGATGAGGCTTCGCTTACAGCTGCTTTCAGGGGCGTTTGTTTTGTTTGATTTAAGAAAGGAGGATTCCTAACCCAGGGGAGTCACAGCGGGGCTGTAGGCAGTGGACACAGCGAGACGTCTCAGGCGTGGGGGACAGACTGTGGGGGGGCTAGGGCCGGGCAGGGCCCAGACACAGGTGAGGACCCACTGCCAGGGACAGTGGCAGAGGTGACCGGGATGAGCCAGGTGTCTGCAGGAGGTGCTGGGAATTGTACAGTCACCGTCCAGGTGGACACTAGGCTCACAGCCCCTGGGGACTGGGGCTGGGTTCCGGATCCTGGCTCAGTCTTGGGGGCTGCTTAGCTATTAAGAGACACAGTCTGGACTTCAGAATCTCACAGCCATGGATTCTACTCCCAACCTGGGCTGTGTGACTTTGGACAAGTTACTTAACCTCTCTGAGCCTCAGGGAATAATGGGGAACAACGGGGAACAATGGACTACAATGGGGGAAAATCAACCCCCCTCACAGCATTGTCATGAGGAGTCAATGAAACAGCAAATGCAAAATGCCTGACACTAGCCCAGACCCTCGTAAGCCCCCAGTAAGGGGTGGCAGTCATTGTCCTTGTAACTGCTGAGGCAGGCACAGGCTCATCATGGAGGCTGTTTCCGGGGCTCTGCAGGGACAGTGCTTTTGCCCTTGTGTCCTGAAGTCCCCTCAGGGCCTGGCATCCTAGAGTGGGGACATGTATGGGGAGCTGGAGACCATCGTGGGGACCATTGTGCAGTCCCACGGGTTCCACCGTGAGGACGCTGCCTGGCCTGGGTGACAGGATGGTGCAGTGCGGCAGTAGGGGTGAGAGCACGGGTTCAAATCCCAGTCCTGCCACTTACCTGCCATGTGACCTTAGGCCCATCCCCTCTCCTCGCTTACTTGCAGGTGTTGCCTGTGTTCAGTGGGGAAGACAAGGACAGTCACCTCCCAGGGTGTTAACAATAGGGCAGCCGCTTGGCACACGTGGCTCTTGAGCACTGGAATGTGTCTGGTCCAAATTGAGCTGGGCTGCAAGACTGAAACTCCCACCGGATTTCGAAGCCTTAGTGTGAAAAAAAATAGTGAAGTGTCTCTCTGGTCGTTTTTACATGGCCGACATGTTGAAATGAAAATATTCCAGATACATTGGCTTAAATGAAATATATCATTAAAATTAATTTTACCTGTTTCTTTTTGCTTTCTTTAATGTGGCAACTAGAAAATTTAAGGTTGCAGCACATAGGTGGCTGGCATTCTGTTTCTATTCCCCAACACTGACCTAGAACAATGCTAGGCATCTGATAGGCACAGAGTGAACGTTTGCCTTTATTATTACTAGTTGTTGGGTTTGAGTACTGGATTTACAGCTTCCTATTTGATCTTGTGCAGGCTAATGAAACCTCAGTTTTCCTCTCTATAAAATGGGACTAATGGGGTTAAATGAAATTGTGCCTATAGAGTCCTGGCACACAGGAAGCTCTCAGGTGACGTGAGCTGTTATAACGCTGGCCTCTGGGATTGAAGGTGAGGGCTCCTGCCCCTCCAAGGGGAGAAAGAGGACCATCTGCTACTCCTGGGTGCTGTGGGGGTGGGGGTCGTGGCAACAGGGCTTGCTCTCCCCACAAATGGGACCTGGATTTGGAGTGAACTGCCTCGAGCCCGAGGTTGAGCTGTTTGGCCGGTTATATAGGGAAAGGGTCAATACCACATTAATTGGATCAGTGGCCCCATTAATCTTCCTCTAATGAACAGGCGTTCGAGCCAACCTGTCTTCCCCAGATGCTGGAAGACATTTCGTATTGGCAGGAAACTCGCTGGGTAGAAAGAGCCTCGAATCCTGTAAAAGTGATTTAGTGGCTTTGCTTGGGGAGGGCGTGTTGCGGACTCAGGGAAGGGGAGAATTGCAACAGCAAAGTCGCTGCCCACCTCTCCCTCCGGGGCTCCAGATCAAAGGCCCGGGGAGTGCTGGGAGAGGCGGGGGCTCCGGCGAAGGCTCGCCCTTGTCTGGCTCGGACACCCTGACCTCCAAATCAATGGATCGCCGATGATGCCAAGTTGGGCTGGCCTGGAGGGCCTGGGGTGCGAGGAAGGCAGCGGAGAGAGCCCCACCCAGGAGGGCACAGACGTCCCGGGCTGTGTCACTGTGGACAGGTCGTCAACTTCCCCATTTGCAGGGGTCGTGTACATGGTGGGAGAGCAGAGGGGCCTTGCTGGGGAGGGGTGGGTGAAGCGGGTGTGGAGCTGAGAGGGTGCTGGGGGGGTGAGGGGACGTGCCAGGGGAGAGAGTCCCCAGAGCCCCTAGGAAACGCGCAGAAGCTGGGGAGGACCCTGTCCAGGCGGTGTGACTTTGGAACTTCTCCTTCTTCCTAGCCCCACCCTCTGCCCAAGGATGCAGTAGTTCAACCACCGCACCCCATTCCCGGGGCGTGGAAATGTCTTCTCCTGGACTGCAGGGCTGTTTTCAGACGCAGATGCCTTGGGAGGGGGGCGTTCATTTCAGCCCATCTACCTGCTCGTCCACCACCCACCAAAGGCAAACGAAAATGAATCCAATAGGGAACCCCACCCACCTTGAAGAAATTTAGTTTCTAGAAGCGGAGATCAGATGTGAACCCACAAGACGGCAAGTCAGGGTAGTAAGTGGTAGTAAGTGATCTCTGTGCCGCGGGAGGTCACCTGGAGCACTGCGGGGCTTCAGGAGGCAGGGTGACCGGTTTTATCTCTGGGGTGAGCACAGGCTTCCTGGGGGACGTGGCATTTAAATTCGGCCTCGGTGCCAGGTGTGGTGGCTCACACCTGTAATCCAAGCAGTTTGGGAGGCCAAGGCAGGAGGATCACATCACTTGAGGCTAGGAGTTCAAGACCAGCTTGGGTGAAATGGTGTGACTCTGTCTCTACAACAAAAATTTTTAAAAATCAGCTGGGTGTGCTGGTATGTACCTGTAATCCTAAGTCCCAGCTACTCAGGTGGCTGAGGCAGGAGGATCCCTTGAGCCCAGGAGTTCAACGTTCAGTGCCACTGCACTCCATCCTGGAAGACAGAGTGAGACCCTGTCTCAAAAATATGAATAAATAAATAAATAAGGCTTTGGAAGGGAGCTTACACATCAGCAAGTCCAACTCTCCCATGTTACAGATGAGAAGCTAGAGGATCAGAGAGGTTAAGTCCCCTGCCTGAGGTCACACAGCTCAGTATGGCTGTGCCAGCCCGGATGTGGTGGATCTGGCATTCCAGGTGAGGGGAAAGAGCATCGGCAAAGCCCTGGAAGAAGGAAACTGTGATGCATGTAGAAAGGTCACCAGGCAGTTCTGTTTGGCCAGAGGCTGGGGTCAATAGAAGCTAGTTGGGGGGATACTGAGGCAGATGCAGTCCCCAAAACCTTGGTCTTGACGAAGTCAGCAGCAGGGCCTCCGGGTGGGGTGGGGGTCCCAGAGGCCTGTGAGCGCCCCGTGCTCACACTTCCTGTCCCCATAGTGCTCAAGCTATTCCTCCTCTCTGTACCCCACAGTCCCGGCAGACTCCTAGGGTGCCCCCCCCCCGGGATGCCCAGCTCGGGATGGAAGGAGTCCAGTTTGCTTCAGGGCCCTGGGGGCTCTCTGCGGCAGCACGTGGCCCTGGGAAAGGCAAGATCTTCTCCAGCTGAGTCTCTCCCTAGTCCTGAGCCCCGGTCCCTGCTTGGTGAGGCGGGACCCCAGCCTGGTGCCAGGGTTCTCCTGGGGATCCAGGGCACAGCCGGTGAGGAGTTAGGCCCACACAGGGGCAGATCAGACACTGCTGTGGTTATGATCGCAGCGCACGTTTACTGAGCATCTCCTGGGTGCCGGCACCGTCCTCAGCACTTCCCACGCGCCCCTCAGTTAGCCTCAAACACCTGCATGGGGTAGGCGTTGTTGGTGACTCTGTTTTGCAGGTGGTGAAAAAACTGAGGCACAGAGAGGTTAAATGACCTGTCTAGCTGGGCCACACTCAGGCAGTCTGAGTTTGTGGTTTTATCCAGCTTCCCTCCCGGTGCACCTGTACATGCAGACAGGCACCCACACATGCACACAGAACCCACGCACACATACCTGCATGCACCCACACACCTATGTATGTACACACACACACACACGTGTGCCTGCGGAGCCCCCAGCGCAGACCCTGGCAAACCCTCTAGGGAGAGCCCCGGGCAGACTCCGGGCCAGGACGTCCACAGTCTCAGAGATGGAAGTGACTCCTCATCGTGCTGCTCGGGAAGCAGGCCTGGACGGGCAAGGTGACTTGCCCAAGGTCCCACCGTGAGCTCACGGCTTACTGACCCTGTCGGAAGTGAGACAAAGTCAAGTCCAGCACCCCCCGCCCCACCGTGGCTCCACCAGAGACCATCCACTCTGCCCCCTGAGTGCCTCCCGGGACAGGCATTTCCTGCGGAGCCCCTTCTCGGACTGGCTCGGACTCCTGCAAAACTGTTCCTTCTGCTGGTGCACAAGCGTCCTCTCGCCTCTGCCACCATGGAGTGTGGGCGGGTCCACGCAACCAGGTGCTCCTGACAGACCTGCAGCTCCTGCAGACGCCCGTCACACCCCTGCCTCCCTCCTGGCCCGCGGTCTCCGGCAGAGCAGCCTCAGGCCTTCATTCTCCGCGTGACAGCGTCGCGTCCCTTGCCCGCTGGGCGCTCTGGTCTGAAGAGCTCCAAGCTGGGGTGGATTCGGTCTTCTTCCTGACCTCTCTCCCCTTCCTGCGGGCTGGGACATCCTGAAGCTAGAACAGAACTGAACTCAAGGCGGAAAATGAGGCAAATACTGCCTCAGCAAGATGACAGCAGGAAGGCTAGCAGGAGGCTGACTTTGGCACTGAGATCTCTGGCTTCACACGGGTGAGAGGGACGAGTCCCACTGAGGCCAGGCCACACGGAGGACCCTTCCACCCCTGCCTTCCCCACCACTCCCAGAACTTGGAGCTTCTCCTCTCCACCTCCCCTCCCTATTTGGAACCCCATACTTCTGTTAATGTGACCTAAGGTCACGTAGGCTTTTTAGTAGCTGCACAATCCTGGTGACTCAATTTACACTAGGATGTTTTCTGTTCCTTGTTACTGAGCCACATTTTCAGCTCCCCTTCCCTTGGGTCTAGGTGCTGCCTGAATCTGCTGGCCCAGACAGGGTGGACAGCACAGCCCTGGGGCCACCACGTGGGACCTCGCCTGAGTCGAGACTGACAGCATCCTGCCATCACATGCCTGTCCCTCCTGCTCAGCCCAGCCCCACCCACGCTTCCTTGCGGGGCCACCCTGAAGGGACCCAACTTCCTCCAGGACCCGACCTCCTCCTCTCCCTGCCGTCGCCCCCCTGGGCGTGAGCACAGGCTCCACAGAGCGGAGGCAGGAGGTGAGACTGGCGACGGTGCTATTTTCACTCTGACATTTTCAGTTTCTGAAAAATCTCACTTGGAGCTCATTCTGATGTTTGCCATTCTCTGAAGGGGAAGGGCTGAGGTCCCTCCCACCCGGGCTGGATTCCTCGTGAAGTTCTCCACTGTTTCCTGTACCAGCCCTTTCTTTCTAAACTCTAGGACGGAGCAGTTGTGAAAAAACCAGACCAAACCAAAGCAGAGTAGGACTTAGGCCCTCCTGGAGGTGGGGCGGGAGACAGAAGGCCAAAAGGGCCCCTGGAGAGTTCCGTGGAGATCAAATGGGACCCAGCATGGGTGAGTCTTCAGGGACAGTGGCTTGATGTGGCCGTCTCCCGGCTCCAACCAAGGAGACAGGCTGCTCTGTGCAGAGAGGCTGGGATGGGGAGACCTCAGCCTCGGAGACTTTAATTAGGGCGTTGGCGTTTTATTGGGAGGTTAGAGTGATTTCTACTCCTGGAGACATTAGGAGGCCCAACAAATTCTATCACTGCTTTATAGTTTGGAAATGCAATATGGATTTTATTGCAGGCTTCGATGTCTTCTTTTAAACAACTGCACGACCCGATAAAGCGGAGCAGCCAGTAAACCACGGCGCAGAGGAGCTGCTGGGTCTTTATACATCGACAAGAGCCGCCTGCAAGGTGTGGCCTCCCTGTCCCGGGGGGAAACCAGGCGCCTGGGCAACCTGTCTGGGGCCACACAGGTAACTGGGAGTGGGTTTCTGAGAAATTCTCCAAGATTTGGGACTCCAGAGTGGCTTGGGAGGGTCCCCTGCCCTTTGAGGGTTTATTTCAATGTAGTCCAGCAGCTATTTACTGAGCACCTACTAGGTGCCCGGCCTGCAGAGGGGACCGAGATGGGTAAGGCACCTTCCTTGTCGCTGGCCTGGGAGACAAGCGATGGAACACTGGGTGACGATGTCGGGCACAAGCAGAGTGCAGGGAAGGCCGTGCGGGTGGCTGTGTGGAGGAAGGGACAGCTAATTCTGCTGGGGAGGATCTGGGAGGGGTGACAGAGCCATGACGTGCCAGCAAGGCCTTCAAGGGTGAGAACATTTCCGCTGATCTCCCTGCCAGGCTGCGAACTGGCTCCGCCCTCCCCCTTCTCCGTGTTGACCAAGCAGCCCTGCGCTGTCCCAGGCTTCCAAGCCAGAAATCTGCGAGAATTATCAATGTCACCCACATCTGCCGGGCACGAGATCCTGCTGGTCCCACCACCAAATATCTGTGGAATCTGAACCCTTCTTTCTGCGTCCGCCACCACTTCGCAGGCCGGAGCCACTGCCTCGTCCTGCCCAGTCACCCCAGTGTCTTCTCTAGCAGGTCCTGGCCATTCAGGGCCACCTGGCCTCGCTCGCTGCATTTCCCGTAACACCTTGGTTTTATCTGGGGGATGTCCCTCTTCCGGTCACATCATGTGGCTCCGAGGAAGCCGACTCCACCCCTGGCTGCAGAGATGGAGCGTGTGACCCAGGCCCGGCCTAACCGTAACCCTAACCCTAACCGTAACCCTAACCCTAACCCTAACCCTAACCCTAACCCTAACCCTAACCGTTCCTCTGGCAACGGTGGCTGGTTCAGAGACAGGCACAGGACGAGGTCAGCCCAATCAGAGCCATGAGACTGGACTCCGGGACTTGCTCATGTTATCAGGGAGGCAGAACCTGATTTTCCCTGGCCGGGGCTGGCTGGGGGGTGGGTGTGGGGTGGGCGCCGTGGCAGCTCTCTTGGCCCCCGCCACATGGTCTGGGGACGGGGAGGAAATGGAGCCACCATGAGTAAAGGGGGGCAAGGGATGGAGGAAAAGAAACAAGGTCACGGCAACCCTGCTTGAATCCTGATCAAGCCTTACCTGAATCCTTTCCCTGTCCCAGGCTTTCAGCTACACTTGTTAATAAATTCTATTTTTATTTAAACCAGTCTGGGCTAGGTTTTTTGACATCTTCAATCAAAAAAATGATGCGGCTTCTTAGATTCCCTCACACTGTCTCCTGCCCCTCTTAAGTGATTTACACACCATAGACTGCGTAAGGCCCCTTGGTGGCTGCCCGCTGCCCGAGAATAAAATCCCCCAATTTCTAACGTGGCCCAGCATGGTCCGGGCCTTGTCCCCTTCCCAGTCCATCCCCCAGGGTCCACCATGCGGGCTTCCTCCTGGTGATGCCAATATGCCAGATCTTTCCCAGCTCCGAGTCTTCCACACGTGCTTACCTGAGTCCTCACTCTCTTCCTGGGGGTTCTCCCTCATCTCCAGACCCCTCTCAAAGAGGCCTGTTCCAGATGCAGTTAGATCCCCGCTCCACTCTCTCATAGCACCTTGATTTTATATTTCACAACCCCTAACACAATTGGCAATTCCATATGCATGTGTGAGCGTGCGTGTGCACGTTTGCCTCTCCCACTAAACCATACACGCCCTGAGACCTGGAGCCGGGCCGGTCTTGCACATCATGCTATCACTTATGGCTGGAAGAGCTTCTGGCACATTCTAGAGGCTCAATAAGATGGGTGAGGATTGGGTTGTGTCGGGCAATCCTGCTAAAATTCCAACAGGAGCAGAAGTTCCGGGCCTGAGCAGGCAGTGTGCAGCCCGGGAAGCCTAAGAACCCTGGAGCAGAGGCCGGACTAGGAAAGGGGGCTAGAGCCAGACCACGGGAGCGGTGCGGGCCTGGCTGAGACGTTTGATATTCTATCTGTAAGCCGGCAATGTTCAGAGTATTTTCTGGGGAACACTAGTCCTGCAAGATGCTCTGGCAAAGGAAAAGATCAAATGGGTTAGAAGTTAAGTAAATTTGAAAACTGATGAATCCTGTAAGCCCCTTGGAGAGAGGCACAGTGCACATGGTCATTCCAAGGCTCTGACAAGTCCTGCGGTGTCAGCATTTTAGGTTAAATAAGGATTTACCAAATGTAGTTGACCACAAAACCCCTTTTATCTCCCTCAGCACAGCCACAATTGTAAGGTATATTTGCATATTTATGAAATAGGGTAGTGTCTTACAATTGCTATACACGTGTTGTGTGGGGTTTCTTTAAACTCTCTGAAAACTGGTTGTTTAATCCTGTTACAATCAGTGATGACTTTGAATCAAGGCTTCATGGTCACATCTTGCAGAAGCAATGATCTCTGGAATCGCTGTTGAGAAAGAGAGTAGCATATTGTGACTGTGTTTTGGGGTGGCCACTCCTGCGGCACCGAGGATGGATTTGGGGGTGCCGAGCAAGCTGGGGTTAGAAGCCTGAGCTCCAGACCTCCTTCCCCAGTGGGGATCCCACCGACGGGCCCCTGGCGTCAGGCGCTGACTTTGGTGCCTGTGGGTAGGAGAAAAGGTCAGATCAATTTTTCTCCCTTGGAGGCCTCCTGTCTTCTAAGGTAAAAAGACAATCTAGAACTGCGGTCCCCAACCCCCCGGGGCCACAGACCAGTATGGTCGAGGCCCGTTAGCAACTGGGCCACAGAGCTCCGCCTGCCCCCCTAGTTCTGCCTCCCCCCCCCACCGTAGAAAAAGTGTCTTCCATGAAACTTAGGAACAAGGCGCACAGTAGGAGGAGAGTGGCGGGTGATCCGGAAGCTTCATCTGTGTTTACAGCCGCTCTGCTCGCATCACCACCTGAGCTCGGCGCCCCACCCACCCGCACACCGCCCCCCGCCAGCCTGGCCCTGCACCGTCTGGCCTCGTCCCCTGTGACCCACCTCTCAGCTACACAACCGAGCGTGAGTCCAGGCATGGCTGCGGGGGGATTAGGCAGAGGTAATGACGGTCCCAAATCATTAGTTGACTTTGTAAAAGGGAGACTGTCCGGCAGGGGCCTAGCCTGATCGGATAAGCCCTCGAGAGGGACGGGCCTGCTGGCGGGGGAGACCCAGAGTTCCACGTGGGAGAGCCCTTCGTTGCTGGCTGTGAATGGGGGGCCCCTGGCAAGGACCCGGGGGTGGCCCCTCACAGTGAAGAGTAGCTCTCTCTGGCAGCCAGCAAGGAGCCCAAATCTGCCAGCAGCCACTTAAACCTGAAGGGGGATCCTGAACGCCAGGAGCGAACACGGCCCGGCCAATGCCTTCCCTTCACCCGTGGGAATCTCCCAGCCGAGCACCCGCCCAGCCGTGCCTGGACTCCAGACCACAGACATGGCCAGGGGGTCATTCGAAGCCATGAAGTTTGTGGGCATTTGTTACAGCAGGAAGAGAAAGCAATGCAACGACCACGCTATCCCTCCTGCGTACTGCGTGCTGGCTCTCTCCCTGCTGGAACGCGAGCCCCAGAGGGCAGGATCTTTGTGCTGTGCTGTTTGCTGCTCCATCCTCAGAGCCTGGAACAGTGTCTGGAACAGCGCCTGCCCTGCGTGGGTGCTCCATGCACACGGGTGAATGAGCGAATGGGCGGGGCTCCAGGCGTCCGCACAGCCTTGCCCCCCAGGGGCTCCCCGTCAAGCAGAGGGGCCAGCCCCACCCGGGAAGAACCAGGTGGGAAATGCCAAGGGCGGCAGGAGGGGCAGAGTCCAGTTGTCGAAGATCTGTATTCCCACAGCCCCGACAAAGCGCCGTGCTCCGAGAGGAGCAGTGTATCAGCGATGTTAGCACACCCCCTCAGCACAGCCCCCTAGTAATTAAGGCCGGCCTGGCTCCCCTCCCCTCACTGCTCCACCAAGAGGTTTCAGGGAAGCCTGGTGGCCCGGTGATTGCCCTGCGCCGGGAAGGAAGCCTCTTGAACACCTACCTGTCAAAGTAATTAACCTATTAAAATGAAAGCAATAAATCCCGGTGCCAAGGTGAGCCATAGGGGAGGGGGGTCTCTGTTCCGATTCTTTCATTTGCGTTTCAAAGCCATGTCACTATTGCTTCATAGCCACAAAGATAATGAGTCTGTTACTCTCGGGGAACTAGCCACTATGTTGAGGTCTATGACAAGTGAGCTCCCCAAACCCAGCAGCCCTGGTTTGAGACTAGCCAGTGTTGCCTTTCGGATGTGGTGGGTCAGGGTCTGGAGCAGATATGGGAAGGGGGCTCTGGACCCCTCCCCTGAGGTTGCCATACCTCCCCCAGCCTCCCACCTCCCCACCCCAGGTAGGCAGAGGTGGGAGCCAGAAACCCAGAATCTTAGAATTTTAGAGCAGGAAGGGACCATAGAGATCCTTCATGTTATAGCCGGAACACCGAGACCCAGAGAGGGTGAGCGCTTTGCCTGAGGTCACACAGCAAACTAAAGACAGAGCCAGGACCGGAATCTAGGCTCTTCCCACCATGACTGCTCGTCTGCCTGTTTCCCTGAGGGCCTTGGGGTCAACCCCACTCTACAGAGGGGAACAAGATATTCATTTCTAGCCCCCTAAGAGTCTGTTTAGAATCTCTGAGAGCAGGCCTAGGAATTGAGGTTGCAGCGAGAAACCACATCTGGGGAGAGAGCTTAGAGACCATCAGCTCCACAGGCTCCAATTTACAGATGAGAAAACTGAGGCCGGGTGAGGAATAGGGCTGGGCCCAGGCCCCATGGCAAGCCCGTGGTGAGCAGCCAGGGTTTCCCCTGGCCAGTGCTTCCTCCCTTGCTCTCTGAATCAGCTCTTCCTAGATAGAGGAGGTGGCCTTTGAGTCAGGATCCTGGAACGATAAGGAGTAGGACCTGAGGGCGGGAATACCAGGTGGAGGGGCCAGCTTGAATTCGCACCTGGGGTACTGACGGCAGTGAGTGCAGGAAGCAGGGAGAGGCTCACTGTGGAGGCGGTCAGGGTGCAGGAAGCAGGAGTGAGGGCGACCACAGGGCAGGGGCTCTGGGGCGGCACAGCCGCGTATGTGGGAAAGAGGGAACTGAGGAAGAAGAAATGTCGCTAAAAGCTGATCGGCTCCTGGGCTGGCAGGGAAAGTTCCCGTGGGATGGGGGTCCGGGTGGGTGTGAGCAACGCTGGAGCCCCAGCTCCGCCCCAGCACCTGCCTCTGTTTCCTGCGTGGGTGCAGAGCTCTATAGGGTGGGGGCCTCCTGCTTGTCGGGGAGGAGACACGGGAGTCCCCTCCGGCCTCCCCCTTCGACTCCCAGGTTGTATTTCTCTGTCCTTTCCTGCCGACCACGTGCCTCACATGCAGTTCACGGCTGCGTGGGATTGTTCGTGGCAAACAGGGTGCCCTGCGCTCGCCTGCTCCCCCAAGGGCTTGGGGCTGCCAGTGCAGGGGCAGCCCGCTGGCCGGACGGGTCAGGGGCCGGGGAGGCTGGGGTCCTGGGCCGGGTGTTCCGTGAGCCTGGGCCTCGCCCCGCCCCTTCCACGTCCCCCGATAAAAGGCCGGGCCTCCCTGTCATCCTGCGGCCACGGGGATGCGGAGGAGTTTGGAGCCGGCGGCCTGGGTTCTGGTCCTGGCACTGCCAGGTCCACGCTGTGCAACCTTGGAAGAGCAAAGCCTCAGTTTCCTCATCCGCGGAGCCCTTTATACAGGAGACCCCGAGAGAGCCCTCCCTGCTCCTTCCACATGAGGACGAGGGAGACGTGGCCTGTGAGCCGGGAAGCAGGTCCTCCCCAGACACTGAGTCTGCGGGACCTTGACCTCGGGCTTCAGCCTCCAGAGCAGGGAGACACACGTTCGTGTTGTTTGTAGACCGCCCAGTCTGCGGCGTCTTGTCATAGCAGCCCAGGTGGACTAAGGCAGGCGCCTGGTCCAAAATGAAAATGTGAGGCTTGTGAAAGAAAGGATTAAGAATTTCAAGATAGCGAGAGCAGAGCTCCGAACCCAGAGCAAAGAGGCCCTTCCGAGCACGGTCCCTCTGCGGCGGCACAGGCCGCGCCCGGAGCTGCTGCTGCAAACCCTTCCCAGGCCGCTGCAAGCCGACACTGCCCGACTGCGCTCTGGACCCACACCCCGACTCTCCTGCGCTGGGAATGCCGCGGCACCGTCTACACGGCCGCCCAACCCCAGCCTGGCCGTCCCTCCGGACCCCAGGGACCCTCCGTGCGTAGTTCAGCACCGAGCACGGGTCATTCTGCCTCCGGTTCTCTCCGTTTCCGATACAGTAGCAGCCTCCTGCATGGTCCCCTCACTGCCACTATCTGACCTCCCTGATGTCGTTCCTACTCTGCAGCCAGACTTATCTTTTACAAGACGAGCCAGGCCATGCTACCTCTCTGCTTAACACTCCGTGATGACCGCTTTCGGCACTTACAATAAAATCTGCCCTCCTAACCGAGACCTCCAAGGCCTGCCCTAGCTGTGCCGCCTCCTTCCAGCTCATCAAACCCTCTGAGCTCTTCGCTGCCTCAGGGCCTTTGCATGTGCTGTTCCTGCTGCTCAGAGCACTCCAATGTCTTATTTTTAATATTTCCCTCCTATCTTCTTCCCAGCCAACATTTATTGGGTTCTACATGCTAGGCGCTGCTGTGAGCACTTAGTGCATTTGAACACAATCATCTTGCTCCCTTCTTACAGAGAGGAAACTGAGGCACGGGGAGCTGCTGCTAACCTGCCTCAGTTGCAGGGCCCGAGGTGTCAGGTAAGGGTGTGGTTGGGAACGTGGAGAAGGAACATCCCGGGGAGAAACACAAAGGAGGGACCAGGGTCTCGTCTTTCTCCAGAACGTGCTACCTCCTGTCGGGAAGCCGGACAGTGTTGAGTGACAAACGGGTAATCCCACGCCCCTCGGTTTCCAGCCTGGCGTCCCCACTCAGCGTGCCGTGACACTCAGAGTGTTGCTGACCTCTCTGGGCCTCAGTTTCCCACCTTTAGAAAGGGGATGCTAACATATTTACTTCGTAGGCTTGTGAGGAGCCACCGAGCTGATGTATGTCAACGTCGGGCCGCACGGTGATTGTCACCATCGCCGCCGGCGTGACCACGATGGAAGGTGATCCCCCCCCGCCCCCCACCTCCCACGTGTCCCACTCGTTCCTCTCCCAATTGAATCTGAAAACAATGAACCTGCCGGAGTAAGTGTTTTCAGTCCTGACAATCAGGGGAGGCTTTAAAAAAATAAAGGAGAAAAGAGAGTGAGACCAAATTGTTTTCTTCGGGGAGAAAGAAATCTCATTTGGAGCTCCGCGGTGGGCAGACAGCGGCGGGGGCCACTCGGGATCTGTCGTCTCCGCGCGGCTCAAAGAATCTCGGCTGGCACTCCTAGCAAGACGCTGCCACCCGCCCCGCTTCCCATAACACCCTAATGAGAGGGTTACTCATAGGGAGGCGCTGTGGCCGGTGACGGGCTGGGGCTGGCGGCGTCCTGGGCGGGGAGCGAAGACGGGAGGCCAGGGAGGGCTCGCCTGCCCGGTGCCCACCCAGGCCCAAGCTGTGGAGCCGGGCAGTGCCAGGTCCCAAGGGCTGTCCCAGGTGCCCTGCAGAGCCCTGGGAGGGGCGGCGGTGGGGCAGGAAGGGACATGGAGGCAGGGAGGGCAGACGGGGACAGAGAAGGAAGAAGGAGTTGCAGGGGGAGGAGGGGCATCTGCTGGGCATGGCGGTGCTGGGCCGGGCTCCCCAGTCCACGGTCTCCTCTGCCCTGCACGCCGGTCTCTGGAGGCAGGTGCTGTGGCCAGCTCTTTCCCTGAACCTCAGTTTCCCCACAGGTGGGGTGGGAGGCAGACTGGAGTGGATTCTGAGGGGCCGAATGAGGTGATAGAGGGACAGGGAAGGGGATGAGGGGTGGGCAGAGGGGAAGCTGGGAGAGGCAGCGGGGGTAGGGGCAGAGCAAGAGAGCAAGGCTGGCCTTGCTAAGGAGCGGCTGCCCTGCAAGGAGAGCGGCTTCTCTGGGGCAGGAGAGACTCCCCGGGAGGCGAGGGAATTCTGCACGTGTTCCCCAGTCAGGAAGTGGCTGCTGAGCTCCCAGCGGCAATTTTGGCAGAATGTTCCAGACGGTCTGTGGGGAGAGTGGAGTACTTGCATGTGGGAACAGCTGTGTGTGAGAGTGGGCTTTGGGCTGGGGAGGGGTGGGGTGCACAGAAGAAGGCCTTGTATGTGAGGAAGAAGGTCCTGACCATGGCCTGACCCAGCCCCACTCCTGACCTGGGTACCCACATGAACCCTGGCCAGTGAGAGGAGGTCAGTGAGTTAGGATGCTTTAGGCAGCAGGTAATAGAAGAATCAGCTATTACAGGCATAAACAATAAAGAAAATTTGTTATCTTGTAGGATAAGATTCTCCAGAGGCCAAGTTGCTTAATTCTGTGTCTCCACAACATCCCCCAAGGCCAAAGTTCTTTCCCTTCTCTCTCTCTCTCTGCCATCCTTAGAGTGGGCCATTCCCTCATGGTCTCAAGGTGGCTGCCACTGCTCCAAGCATCACAGCCTCACACAGCTGCAACCAGAGGTAGAAAACAACCTACTTCTTGTTGCTCATTTCTTTTTAGGAGCAAGAAAACCTTTCCCAGAAGTTCCCCCAGCAGAACTCTTCTTTTGTTTCGCTGCCTAGAATCGCACCGCTTGCCCTCTGTCCCAACAAAGCAGTCATTGGGGTTACTGGGATTGGCTGAGACCAATTGTGATTCACTCCCTGGGCTGAGAAGGGCTCAGCCTCTCTTGACTTCTGAACAACACTGGGCTTCTGTTGGCGAGGACGCTCCACGCTGCCCGCTCCGCTTTCCCTGCCCCGCCCCTTCCCACCCCAGACCTCAGCCTCCAGGGACGTTCTCCCAGCCCCACGCCCAGGCGCCCCACCTCTGGTCAGGCAAGGATCAGAGCTCTCCCGAGACAGAGGGCCCAGTGTGGGAGAGCACAGGGGAGCCAGAGCCCCGGGCTGACGCAGGACCTTGTCGTTGTCCGGCCCCCAAATCCCTGGGCGGCTGATCTCAGGGCTCCCCGCCCTCCCCAGGAACTCACTCCTGCCAACACTCACATCACATTTGCAGGCTCTGTCCTAAAACCTTTATGTAAGCTGTTCCTTACAAGTCCAGATGCGTGCCGGGATCGTCTTCATGTATCAGAGCAGGGGAGGGGACACAGAGAGCTGGACCACGAGGCTAGAACTTAGTGGACCTGGGTGTGAACCCAGGAAGTCTAGAAGGTTCTAGAACCTTCCCCTGAACAGTGGCTCTACCTGGTCCTGGCTCCAGCCCCTCAGTGTAGGTCCCTGAGTCACAGACTTTCTGGGATGGATGGGGCCTCGGATCCCTGAGAGGGCAGCAAGCAGGACAGGGCAGGAAGGGGGCGCCCTGGATGGCCGGGGGCCTGGGCTGCCCGTCTTCCCGTGGCCTTGGGAGGGGCCCACGGCCTCCCTGAGCCTCTGCTTCTCCTGTCTGAAAGGGGGATCATAACGACACCTGTGAGTGACAAAGGGACGTTGTGAGGAGTAGAGATCATTGTCTCCAGTAACGATCAGAGAACGGGAGGGTGGAAGGAGGGTGGCCGGTGGGACAGGGGACACTGCTCCCTCTGCCTGGAGCCCTCGTCCCGTCATGCACTGACTGTCCCTCCCCTCCCCCTGGCACCCCTGCCCCCTTACCTGCTCCTTAAATAAAGACACCTCCTCACCCTCTGACCAAATATTGCCCTGTTCATGGGGTTATCGCCTGCCTCCCCCGTTAGCATGTAAACCCCACTCTCTTGTTCATTGCTGTATGCCTAGTGCCTAGACTGTTTCCAGCACATAGTAGGTGCTCAGGAAATACTTGTCGGCTAATGAGTGGGTGGATGAATGGGTGAACAGAGGGAAGTACGGAATGGCCCATGCTGGGGTTTGAACTCTGGTCTGAGAAGAGGAGGGAGGTGGAGCCCCAGGAATCCGTCCAGCCCCAAGGAGGGAGGTGGAGCCCCAGGAATCCGTCCAGCCCCATAGCTGCTGTCGCTGGTAGAGCAGCGGCCCCTCTGTACTCAGTGTCCACCGCTGATTGCAGGGCAGGAGCTCCAGGCCTGGCCTCCCTTGCCCATCTCCTCTCCTGGCCCCTGCCCTTCCTGCCACAGAGCCTTGTCCTGCAGCTTGAACAGGCCCCAACCCGGCCTCTGCTCACAGATGGAATTTTAAACTTCAGGAGCACTAGGTTAGGAGTCGGACTGATCCAGGTTCAAATCCCACCTCTGTAGCCTCTTTGCTGTATGACTTTGGATGAAGTGACTTGGCTGTTTGAGCCTCTGCTTTCCCTATTTGCAAAATGGGCCCAATCACGGATCTGGCATGCTAGCATTATTGTGGGGAGTTGGTATAATATATGCAGAGCACGTGGCCTGGCTTGTGAGAGGGGCTTAATAGAAAAATCAAAACCCAGCAGCTCAACTTCCATGAGCTCGCTCCGTGCCAAATGCTTTATGTGCGCCTAATTCTCGCACCCACCTTGTGGGGTAGGTATCAGCAGTGCTCCCATTTTGAAGGTGAGAAAATTGAGGCGCCAAGATGTTGAGTTATTCACCCAAGAGCACAGAGCTGGAACTTAAACATTTAAAGCAAAACAAAACGAGGCTGCTGAGAACGGGCATGGGATTAGAGAGCACTGGGGGCACTCCGGCCTGGGGTAGGGAGCCGGGCCCTAACTTGCCTGGTGACCTGGCTTCTCCCACAGCCAGTGCCAAGAAAGCCCAGGGGAGGACAGATGGGCTGTCACCGAGGGCGTCTGGGGAGCAGGGTCTTGAGGCAAGAGAAGAAGTTCTGCTTTGTTCTGTTTTTAGAAGCTTTTTTTGGGGCGGGGGAGAGTGGTTATGAAATCAACACATGCTCATTTTAGAAAACATGGAAATGACTTAAAAGTATAAGGAAATAAATAAAAGTGATCTGAAATTTCCCTGCCCTGAACATTCACTGTCAGCATGCTGATGCATTTAATTTATTTGCTCAACAAGTGTTTATTTGAGAGCAGCCGGAGCCTTGTGCCTGACACTGGGGCCAGTGTGAGAACGAGGCGGACACAGTCCCTGCCCTCTTGGATCTGCCACCTGGCAGCAAGACAGACCTGGGCGTGGTGCTGAGACGGGAGGGGCAGCGTGCTGGGGGGCCGGCGCCCGGAGCCAGGGCCTGACGGATTAGCAGATTTTGTGTTCTGTGTCTGCCACTCGCTAGCGCGTGTGTCTCGAATCGGCAGGTCTCCACGACGCAGCTGTCAGTGGGAGGACACACCAGGTGGGTGGACCAGCCAGGGCAGAGGCAGGGCAGCCGCGGCACCTTGGGCCAGGCCCTGGGACACAGGCCCGATTCCCCACAGGAAGCCTCTGACCTAGTTTCTGGCCCCTCCTGGGTGTTCATGTCCATTGGAGCCTGGACTCGGCCCTCCCTCCTCCCTCCGTGGCCCAAATCCTGGGGTAGTGTGAGTCACCAACGGGGGGCAGCAAGGGCAGCCTTGGAAGTTACTCGGACCCCCTGCCTCACTCAGCTCCCAGGGGCAGGGGCTCCACTAAGGCTGTGCGGCAGGGCAGGGCTGCGGTCACAGCCAAGGTTAGGGGCCTGGCCTTTGACTGCCTGTGCTTCCCTTCTGCTGCTACCCAGCCCACCCTGAGCCGGGAGGCAGGCTCAATCACGCTGGCCACAGGGGACTCTGGCCTTTGCCCCTCCCACCCCTTCCCTGCTTGGTCAGGCTTGCTGGAGGAGTGGTATCTCTGCCAATGGCCCCACCCGATGCCACTTGGGCGCCAGTGATCTTGGAGGACACACGAGGGGATGAGGCCTCCGCCTTTGCTCTCACTTTCTTCTTGAGCCGGGGAGGGCACCACAAGGCCTGATGGCCTCACAGGCCTGCCCCTTAGCCTGGCTTAAAAGTCTTCCATGTCCCTTAGCACAGATGAGCCACCGCGGCGACCCGCAGGTCAGGGGCTCACAGATGGGACAAAGTCCTGGCCAGGGGGGGTGATCCCTGGTACCTGGCGCCCTCTCCCCACACAGGTGAGCCGGTCCAGGCACAGACGGGGAGGGGTCAGAGCTCTCTGTCTCTCTCACCAGGTCGGGAGAGGGTGCCGGCTCCACGCTGGGTGGTGCATATACACACACTGCCACGTGCACATATGTTGGCACCCGGGCCACCTGTGCACAGCCACTCTTGTGTACAGGCCTCCAGAATGTACACTGCGTGGAGGCGGGGGCTTTGTTTCGCTCACCCAGTGCTAGTACAGTGGTGGATGCACAGAAGGTGTCAACATCTGTCAAGTGAAAACTGCATGAGTGATTGAATGAACGTGCTTGCGCACACCAGCGGATATGCACGGGACACCCCAGTGTCCATTCCCACATGTACATGAGGCTCACACGCGTACACGGGAACACCAGCACACAAACATGCACCCAGAGACATGCGCACACAGCTGTGTGCCAGCACATGAGTTGATGGGCACAGGGTGCACGCGTGTGCATTTGAACATGTGAGTGTGTGGGCACACATCGGTGCCCAGGAGACTCACATGTGCATAGCCACGCCCCTAGTGCAGATGTGCACACGCAAACCCGTGTTTATAAAATTAAAGAACATTTAACAAACCGAGCAAGCCCCTTGTTCCGATTCCTGTGCTAAGTGCAGGGTAGGATTCAGGGGTGGAGAATGTGAAGATGGACTGAATTGGGTTCTGTCCTCAAGGTGCTTGTAATCCATGGAGGATGACAGACATTTATTTAAACACAGTGCAAGGGGGTGAAGGGTTCCGTGTGCGGATGTGTCTGTGTGTGTGCACAAGTACGAGAAATCCTAGAGCCCTCAGAACGGAGGGCTGGGTCCATGGGGGCGTGTCCAGGAGGCTCTTTCAAACCCTGTGTCCAGGGCAGTCCAGGGACACTGATTGACTTGAATGGACACGCGGGAGCAGGGATGGAAGGGATGGGCTGTTTTGAAATACACCCACGGCATATACTCTTCCGCCTGTGGACACGCCTGCCCGCAGCACACGGATGCACGTGACCACGGGCACACGGAACACCCCCCACAGGTGTCTACGCACCTGGCCACGCATGCGTACCCCACAGGCTCTGCCAAGGCCTGCAGATGTATCCAATAGGTTTGATATGGGGCTGAGTCTTAGAAATGGCCTATGCCTGGCAGCCCCAAAGGAGTGTGTCTGCTTCAGGCAGCCCTGGGTCCCGTTCCTGTCCCCCTAGCCACGCCAGGTCCCCATCTGGACTGGAGAAGCCGGGGATGGGGGAGGGCCCGAACCAAGGGGAGGCTGACTATAGTCACAGAGGGGCCAGGGCTGACCGAGCACACTGAAAACCAGTTATACAGGGGGAAACTGAGGCTCAGAGAAGGGGAAGGGCCTTCCCAGGGTTACCAAGAGAGGCACCAGTGAATCTGAGACTAAACCCAGGTCTCTGGGGCACTTGCAACACATGGCCCTGGTTTGCCTCAGCTGCAGGCAGTAGGGCCACCCACCCGGGGCCACAGCCCTCTGCAGACCCTGCTTCCCTCCCAGTGCAGAACCAAGGCCCCTCCCCAGACCTTCTCGTGAGTGACAGCTCCCAACTTCGCTCTGCTGGCCCCAGGCCCTGTGAGCTGTAGCGTTTCATGCAGAAGCAGAGAGATCCTAGAGCCACCCGAATGTCCCATCAGCCCATCGGAATCACCCTGGGGATATCTCTGACCAAGATGTTTTGCAATATGCGCCAAGGAGGGAGGGAAAGACACCCAACCTGGAGTTAGGAGCCTGGGTTTCAGTCCCTGGGCAGCAACTTCTTAGCTGCGTCACCTTCAGTATGTCGTTTAACCTTTCTATGCCTCAGTTTTCTCATCTGTAAAACTGGGAGGACGTTCTCTACCTCCTGGTCTGGGCTGTAGATTAGATGGGCTTATGCAAGGAACGTCCTTAACTTGGCCAGGCATGTCCACTTAAAAGATGGTGGCAATTATTATTTTGGTTAAAGCAGCAATTATCAGATTTGTCTGTGTGGTCTATGCCTGGCGCGGGCCTGTCCCAGGGCATGTGGTGCATGGCTGAGCGAGGGCACGCAGCTGATGGACACCCAGTGCAGAATGCAACTCGCCTGAATCAGCCCGCCGAACCTGCCAGCGCATCGACTTGAGAAACGAGTTTCGATTTCCAGCTGCCGGTGATGTATGAGCCGCTTAGGGGCTGCGGGCTGGAAGCTCTTAAGCCTGGTGCTTTGGGCCACACGGCCGCCTGGCTCTGCAGGGCCCGGCGCCTCACCCAGGGGCTCTGGGAGACACGACTCGGCACGATCACGGGACATCCTAGTGGCGGCTGCAGCACCAGGGCTGAGAGGGGGCAGGGAAGAGCAGTCAGGGGACACCTGGGCTCCGTTACCCTGCGGGGGCTTGGAGGTTCTGGGAGCTGGGCTCGCCCTGAGAGACGGGGAAGCTGGCCCCGACTGCGGCCCGTCCTCCTCTGGTCCTACGGGGCCTCAGATTCAGCAAATGAAATTTCTAGAATGTCCTGTTAAATTTGAGATAAACAACAATTATTTTTAAAGTATAATTATATCCCAAATATTTAAGGGGACACAGTAAACTAAAAATTACTCACTGTCTGAAAGCTAAATTTATCTGGGCATCCTGCATTTTTATCTGGGCCCTGCTGGCACTGGCTGTGTGACTTTGGGCAGATCACCTCCCCTCTCTGATCTGGTTTTCTCTCCTTTACAGTAGGGGTAAACCACCACCTTCACATGGCTGTGAGAATGGGCAAGATCGTGTGGATGGACAGTAGACCGTGGTGGCTAAGATCGTGAGCTCTGGAGACACACTGCTTGGGTTCAAATCCTGACGGCCATGTCCCAGCTATGTAACCCTAGGTACGTGCCTCAGTTTTCTCTTCTGTCAAAAAAGATGATAATAACATTTTTCTTACAGAGTTATAGATAGCATTAAATAATATGATACATATATAAAGTGCTCATTATGTTAATAGTGGCCCATAGTAAGGACTAGAAAAAGGACTAGGTATTGCTTATTTTATTATTATTATTATAGGTGTTATTATCATCATTATTAATTGTCCACTACTACTCACTGGCCTCCTAAGACTGTTTCCTTCTTATCAACCATTTTCACTTTAGTCTGAATTAGTTCATAGCTCACTTTCCAACAGATTAGTCATGAGTACAACCTTGTGGAGGGCTGAGTTGGAGAGGGAATGAGGGCAGTGTTCAAATGGAAAGAGAACTGAAGACCACTGACTCCCCACCACATGTTTGGTCCTTTGGAGAAGCCAAATGGGGAAGAAGAGGGAGCACTAGACTAAGAGTCAGAGAATCTGGCTCTTGGATGTGTTGCCTGGCTCTCTTGACACCCCACACCCTAAAGGCCTGGAGAATTATGCAGAGCTGGAAGTGTCCAAACCTGCTCCTCCCACAACTGTCCCCATCTCAGGGGATGGCAATTCTACCCTTTCGAGTGCTCAGGTCAAGAACCTTCGCTCTGCCCTTGACTCTGCTCTTCCTTCCACGCTCCATATCCAAGTCTGTCGGGACATCTTGCGGCTCCACCTACACCGAGCATCTGACCCTGTCTCCCCTCCACTGGCGGGGGCCACTGGTCTGAGCCGCCTGGGTTATTGCAGGAGCCTGCTCACTGGTCCTATCCTAAAATTTGGCTTCCACCTCCTCCTGGAAGCCTTCCCTGATCACCAGGTGCTGGGTGGGCTGGGCATGTCCTGAGGAAGCGCGTGTGGAAGGGGCACAACTTTGGAGGAGGAAAGCAGGGTGTCGCGGGCAAAGGGGGGCTCAGGATGGGGCTGGGCTCCTTGACGCAGAGAGCAGGGACGAGCCGCCAGCCTTTCCCAGCGGCCTCTCCATGCAGAAGCCATATTTGCAAAGCACACGAAGTTGGAGCCCAGGTCTCTGTCACCGGCACTTCATTCTTTGGCATCTGCAGGGCAGGGGACTTCCGAGACGTCGGCTGGCCTCAGCCTCAGCAGGCCCCGGCGCCGCAGTCTGGGGGGTCTGCCCCCACTTCCCGCCCGTCCACCTGCACGCAGGCTGGGGCCTTGGTGAGAAGGGCCAGGCTGATTTTAATATAAATGAATCCCTCCTCCTTGCTCTCCAGCAGCCAGGGCTGCGCTAAAAGGATAATTAATTGGAATGAAAACCCCAGCTCCGGCTCCTCTGCGCTCCTCTCCGAGAATTCACAATTCTCTCCCGCCAGGCCCCTCCCCTGCAGGCTGCATGTGAGTTCCTGAGTTCCTTCGAGTCCAGCGGCACAGGGTCGGGGGCCGAGATGGGCCATGGCATTGAGGGCTTCTCGTTGGGTGGCCACAGGAGGGGAAGGCTGACCTCCACTGGTGTGGGGAAGGGGACAGGGGCCTGGTCTAGGGCCACAGGAGCCCAGCGGCTCTGTCTGACAGAGACGGGGCCTGGCCTGGCCCAGCCTGTCTTTCTGTCCCCTTCACTGTTCCTCTCCGCCCGCTTCCCCTCCTTCGGCCAGCCCACTCTCGGGGTCAGGCCGATGGTAGAGTTGGGGCGCGTGTGCAGCTGGTGAGGCCAGGCACGACGGCAACCACAGCTCACCCCGATGGAGTGTTCGAGTCCCAGGCTTTTTCTAAGAACTTTATATGGGTATTGACTTTTCTCAACAACCCAGTGAGCTGGGCAGTGTGATGATTCCATTTTACAGAGCAGGCAGCTGAGGCACAGGGAGGTTACGTCACTCACTCAAAATCACACAGCCAGCACGTGGCAGAGCCGGGATTCAAACCAGCGCGCCACTTTCCAGCCCTTCCCTGCGCACTGGGGTCCGGCCAGGATGTTGAGGGGGGACCCTGAGCTCACTCACTGAGTCCGAGCCCCGTCAACCAGCCCCTCTGGCCCACTGATCACACCTCCTCCGCCCTCTTCTGCTGCGATCTCTTGTGCCATCACATCCTCCCTCTCCCGCGCTCTCTCCCCCTCTCTCCTGCCCCTTCTGCCCCCCAAATGACCCCAGTCACCGCTGATCAGCCCAGTGCCACACCAGGATGCAGAGGGGACCCTGCGTTCTGAAGTGAAATTAGACGCAGTAAAGGTGGAGAGTGCTCAGCCTCAAAAGCCCTTGAGGAGTCCCAGAAGTCCCCTTCAGAATCGCCACCGCTGCCCCTCTGCCTCCTCCAACGCGTCTGCTTCCCTCCAGGCACCGCCGGGCAGCCCCCCGAATGCAGCTCCCCGCTGGCTCTGGGGCGGGCAGCGCTGTTTTCTGTAGACTTTCAAGATTTGCTTTAACATCACAGCCCACTGTGCTCGGGGTACAGAGAGAGAGTGTCGACCGCGCATCCTTCCAAATGCCTTTCTGTGGAAGACGCATCCCGGGTCCCAGAAGCCTGGTTCCCCACCACCAGGGTGGGCGCAGCTTATAGACTTAGCATCCCCGTGATCTCAGTCGTCTTTGGCACGAGTTGGAGGAAAGGAGAAACTCTTCCTGCACAGCCTCGCCCAGCTCCCTCGGCTGTAATATATTAAAAGGCCCGTGTCCCCCTGTCCATCTCGTAATGCACTTTGTGATCTGGGGCGGGGGAAGGTGGCAGAGGAGGAAGGGGACAGTCGGATAGGCTGGAAGGAAGGAGAGGGAGAGAGCCCCCGTGTTGCTCTGCTCGGGCTGCCACCATGGGGTCCCACAGACTAGGCGCCCCCACAGCAGACAGTTACTTGCCTGCAGTTCTAGAGGCTGCAAGTACAAGGTCAAGGTGTGGGCAGGGTTGGTTTCTTCTGAGGCCCCCCTCCTTGGCTTGTAGATGTCTGTCTTCTCCCTGTGTCCTTGCGTGGCCTTCCCTTTGTATGTGCCTGTGCCTAAATTTTCTCTTCTTGTAAGGACAGCAGTGCTATGGGATTACAGCTCACCCTAATGACCCCATTTTACCTTGATTACTTCTTTAAAGACCCTGTCTCCAAATAGAGTAGCATTCTGAGGTACTGGGCTTAGGGCTTCAACATTTGAGTTTTGGCAGGGGGACATCATTCTTCCCATAGCAGTAGCCACGTGCCCACTTGGAATTTCTGTGTGCCTGGCGGGGACGCTTCAGCTAGAAGCGAGGTGGCACCTGCACGTCAAGCATGATGGAAGGTGTAAGGACCACCAGGTGCTCCCCACTTTTTGTAGCTGATGCTTTGGGACCCCAGAGCAACGAAACTCAGACAGAGTCGGGTTCTGCTCACGAAACCAGTAGAAATGTCATTGACACTGGGATGCTGCTGGCATCTTGGAATCAAGATGCAAATCTAATGCAGAGGAGTTTCTCAAGCATCTGAAGTTCCCCCACTGCGCCGCTCCCCTCCCCCCCCCCGCCCACCCATCCCCCCCCCCACAACAGCCGGGCTGAGTGGCAGGTGCCGCAGAAGGAGGGGCGGGAGGAGCAGCCCTCCAGGGCCACTTCCCTCCCTAATCTGAAGATGTTTGTCCTTTTGAGTCTCACCTAATCATTTCATCTCCCGCTAGTGACTGGCCCACATCCTGAAACATTTCTGGGTGTATCTGGGGTTGACTTGACATCTTGAAAGTAAGGAGATTGCTTGTATCACTTTATATCTGTAGATCACAAGGAAAGCAAAATGGTAGAAATGGCACATGTCACCTGTGGGAAAGGTGAGACTGCTAAGCCAATGGAGAGCAGGTTATGTCCAGGTGGCCTCTTATTCGATAAGAAAATACATGGCAACCAAACACTTGGGGACGCAGGCAGGAAGAGGAGGGAACAAAGTGTATTTGACTATAGGTCTTTGCGGTTTAAGAGGGGAGCCCACGGTAGCCTCTTTAATAGAAAGAGCTCAACCTGTGGGATCTGGCAGACCTGAATCTATATCTTGGCTATGTGACACTGGGTAATTCACTTAATCTATCTTAAGCCTCAGTTTTCACATCTGTCAAATGGGGATGAGACTCGAATGATGTAATCTATAAAAGTGTTGAGCCCAGTGCCTGGAACATGGTAGGTGCTTAGGACATATCAGCTCCTTCTTTCCCATTCTCCCCCTCCCAATCTGTGTCTCTGGGTCTTCCCAACTTGCCCGGGCAAGGTGACTGTCACTCTTGCCCCTTCCCTATAGGATTGGTCATATAACGAGACATAAGAGGCCTGGCATATGCATTATAGTTGGAGAGTCCCTCAGTTTGCCTGTCTGTAAATGCATGGCTTAGGTATGGTGATATCTGAGTTGCTTCCCATCTCTGACATTTGTGAATGTCATGCTCTATCAGGGCTGTGGGACCCCGGTCTTGGAAGTTCGGGGGCCAGTTAGGGCCCAGCTCATCCTGATGGCCCACGGCTGGCCTAGGTCCCTCGGAAACAGCTCTAGGACACACAGATCTCTCCCCACTCCCAACCGCAAGAGCAGGGTGGGTGGTGCCGGGGCTGGTGACAGAGCTAAAGGGTGTTGCTATAATTAAAGCACCAAGCCTTACATCAGCTCCACGCTGACACTTTTCTACAGAGTCAGGCTGACATTCATTTCTTACAAGGATGCTTTGTCAAAATAATTTTTTCATTTAAAAATAAGAAAGGTTCTTGCCAAAGCAGAAGAGCCATACTGTCCAGGGCTCTCCACGGGAGAACCGTCTCAGAGCAAGCTCGGGGCAGGATATCTGCTTCTTGGCAGCTGAGAGATCTGGGGCTGGGGCGGACTTGAGCTCTGAGGGAGCACTCCACGTGCGGTGCTCGGAGGGCAAGGTCCCTCAGCTATCACCATACCTAAGCCATGCATTTACAGACAGGCAAACTGAGGGACTCTCCAACTATAATGCATATGCTAGGCCTATTATGTCTCGTTATATGACCAATCCTATAGGGAAGGGGCAAGAGTGACAGTCACCTTGCCTGGGCAAGTTGGGAAGACCCAGAGACACAGATTGGGAGGGGGAGAATGGGAAAGAAGGAGCTGATATGTACTAAGCACCTATCATGTTCCAGGCACTGGGCTCAACACTTTTATAGATTACATCATTCGAGTCTCATCCCCATTTGACAGATGTGAAAACTGAGGCTTAAGATAGATTAAGTGAATTACTCAGTGTCACCACCCCTCTGAGGGGTGGAAGTGAAGATGCTTGGAGCTTGGAGCTCTGGTTCGACCCAGAGGGGGGAAGTGACTTTCCTAAGGCCTCGGTGCCTTCTGGGAGGGCAGGGCTGGAGGTGTGTCATTCATGGGGGAGACACTAGGAGTGGATAGGACAGTGGGCTCAATGGTGCCCCTCTCCCAGACTCAGTTTTCTTATTTGAAAAGTAGGGATAATGGTGCCCACGCTAGGGGTTTGTTATGGGAACTTGCCAGGTTGGTTTATGGGAAGATATTGGTTCAATGAATACATAGACATGATTCTTGAGCACGCACCATGGAAGGGCAGAGAACCTGGATTCAAGAGACCTCAGTTCTGGGCCTGGCTCTGTCCCTGCCCCACTGCGTGATCTTGGGCCAGTCATTTCTGTTCTCCGGGCCTCAGTTTCCTCCTCGTGTCCTGGGGATAGTGACACCTTCTGTGCCATTCTCACAGGCACTGTTAAGATGACAGAGGAGCCTCCCTTCTGCACAGTGTAACGCCACTCACCACTGGGCAGGAGTAGCCGTGAGAACTGGTGTTTGCAGAGTGCTTGTTGCAGGCAAACAGAATTAACGCCCCCGTTTTACAGATCACTTTAACAGAGACGCGAGGAGTCTGAGTATCTTGCATGAGACGCCATAGCCCAGGCAGGCTGGCTCCAACCTCTGTGTCTTTGATCACACTGGCTCACGAGAAGGTTCATGAGCTTTTACAATGATAACCAAATGTGCCCGGGGCCTTCCGAACAGCGAGCGTGCCTTTGGGGCTCTTCCCTTTAAAGACATCCTACTTGGAATGAAGGTTCTGGAGCCCATGAGTAGCTGACCATTGCCCCTCCTTCCCCAGTCCTGCCCTGGGAAGGAGGATGGTGGACCTTCCAGAGAGCTCTTGGGGCAGAAGAGCCAAGTGAATTCTCCCTCCTCGTGTGTCATGTGTAGACCTCCCCCCGCCCCACCCCAAACTCCCTATGAAACAATTTTGCTCTCCTGGGCTCTGGAGGAATCAGGCTGGAAATAAAAATGGTGGCCCTCCTGTGGAGCCTATAATTAAATGATATACCATTTCTCCAGGGAAGTCTCCAGAAGTCTCCAGTCTCTGGGCCAATCAGCCCCAGAGGCAGCTCAGTTATCTTTTCAGTGCCCTATGAGAGGGATTTGGGGAATAGCCTTGGGTGATGGCCCAGACAGAATGTGGGCTGAGTCCAAGTAAGGGCTGGGCGGGCTGGAGACTGGGCTAGAGGTGTAGGTAAATGTCCTGAATATCCACTGTAGCCACAGCACAAGCCTATAGAGGAGGCAAGAGACTTCTAGCAACCTTAGAGAGCATTGATTCTAAGCTCCTCATTTTTCAGATTCGGAAGCTGCAGCTCAGCGAGGGGAAGGGAATTGGCTAAAGCCACATAGCAAATTAGTTGCAAAGTTAAGACCAAACTAGATCTTTTGTAGGATCAACAAATAAAAGTATGTAGGACAGAGGCCTGGAGCTAGAGGAAGGGGATTGTCCTTGTCTCTGGAGTCTAGCTGCCCACCCATGACCTCTGCTAGTTAGTGTTGCACCACTGGCCAGCCAGGGCCACAGGCCTGGGACGTCAACCCCAGACCCTGTCAGATAGCCCTGTTCAGGACTCAGCTCTGTGGGGGTATGCTAACATTTCCCTTTAAAAGCAGCATGGAACTAAAAGGCTCCTGGCCCCCTGCCCACTGCCTTTCCTGTGCCAAGTGACCCAGTCAGACATATTCCAGCTGGAGGTGTTTACTAAAGCAAGAAGGGCCACAGTTCAGGGAGGGAAGGACTGGCTTTAACTGGGCACTTCCTATGGGACAGGCATGTGCTGAGGGCCTTGTGCACATATTTAAATCTCATATGAGTGATGAGAGGCAGGTGTTATTTAATCTCCACATTGCAAAGGAGAAAACTGAGGTGCAGAGAGAGGAACTGATTTGCCCCAGGACACACAGCTGCAGGAGCCAGAGCCAGGATTCACACTCAAGGCTGTCCCACTCCCAGACCTGAACATTTTCATCACTCCAAGTTGTTCTTTTAGGGGAGCAAAGTTTGTAGGGGAACCCCCCTGGGGGCTGTTTGAGCCTTGGGGGAGAAGGGACATGAGCACTTTAGAACATCAGCCACCCTGCTACTCAGGGATGCTTTTTGGATTTCATCTCACACCCTGCACTTGGGGCATGGGGTCATGCTCATCTTGCTAAGCCCATGGGACTAAAGACCCAGATGGGGAAACTGAGGCTCAGAGAGGCCCCAGGTATCATATCAAAATAATAGTTTGGGGCAGGATCAGAACTCGATCCCAAGTCTCTGGTAACTCTACATTCTGTTGGTCTCCCAGGCGCCCCAGAGCTGTCCATGGTGCTGACCCAGATCCACAGTCTGGCTTGACTTGGCCCCTCATCCGGCTTGGTTCCTGCACTGAAGGGCCCTTAGGAGCCTCGTTTGGCCAAGGAAGACAAAGCCCTGAGAGGACAAGTGACTTGTCCAAGGCCACATAGCAGGTTCTTATGCCACTTCTGTACCTCATCACTTACTTTGTTGCCCATGGACTTTGCGTTTGTAGACTGACATTTGGCCATTTCTTGTTTCCTGGATTCACCTCAAATGCTGTTGGAGACCAGGTTTAAAGCTTGTCCTGGTCACCAACTCTGCCAAAGTCATAGAAAGAAATACCTTACAGCTGTGTGGTATTTGCTAATTTGCAAAATGCCTTCACTTTGAATTTTTAAAATCACCCTTTCGGGCAAGACAGATAGGATAGAAAATGAGGTGAAATAGAAGAGATTCAGAGGGGTTAAGTGATTTTCTTAAGGTCACCCAGCTAGTGAGTGACAGAATCAGGGCTTGAATCTGATTATACTGTCCCCATATCCTAATGTCCCCTGTACGGTTCCCACGAGACTCGTTTGGCCAAGCTTGGCCCTGGAAGAAATGTTATTGCATTCAGACCTCTTCTTGACTGGTTTCACCTCTGTCTGAGCCTGTGCTACCATCCCATGACCCAGCCTGCTTCCCAGCACCTGTTGGAAGTCTTGGCTCACCTGGCCTGGGCGAGTGCCCTCTTCACAGCCGTGCCAGGAGCGAAAAGGAGGTAGACCATTCCCAGTCCATTTTCACCCCCATGTATTCTGAATGGTGTCAGCCTCAGGGACATTGGCAAGGAATTCTGTGCAAACTGGATGGGGGCCCACAATCTGGACCCAAGAACTCTTTCAAGACTGGAGAATAGGCACAAAAGAACTTAGCTGGGGCTGGCAGAAAGTAGGCTGTGAGGGCAAGCAGGAAACAGAATGAAAGAGGAACACCCCACAAGCACCCCATTATGGCATGGAGTTTGCTGTCATTGGGGGCATCATGCCCACAGCACTCCCTCACTGTGTATGTGGACCCTCTTTTGGGCTGGTAGATTATGGCGATATCTGCAAGGTGATTGTAACATGTAGATTGACTCTCAGTCATGGCCACGCAGACGTCTCTGCTTCTGATACTCAGCTCTTCTCCTCCATCACTGAGCACCACTTCCCAGGAAAGGGCCAGTGGACATTCCCTGTTGCCACTGTGTTTAAGAACAGGTGCATGCTGTGATCGGGCATGCCCTCCTCTCTCTCTTTCCTTTATCTGCTTCTTTTCTCTTTCCCCTAATTTTTCTTTTACCTTCACTCATCTCATGTCTTCATCCAAGTGGAGGTGGATGAGGACCAAGCTACCTGGACCCCGGGAGATGACAGCGGGGGCTGGAGGGGGAGCAGGGAGTGAGGAATTTGGTGTGACCTTCTCCAATCAGGCATTGAAAGGAAGAGCTGCTTCTCCCCTCCTCCCCCTCCCCCCTTATCTGTAATAAGCTCCCTTTTCCCGGATTGCCACGGAGGAGGAGAAGGTGGAAAATTATTCCTGTTCTGCTCCTAGAAAACTTTAAAATGCTATCGCCATGGAAACTGCTCTCGAGCAGTCATGGAGCACGCTTGTGGGAGAGGGCGCGGCAAGGGGAGGGAGGATGAGGATGGTGTTGGATGAGATGCTCGCAGGGGCCTCCCCACCGCCTCCACTTGGTTGGTTCTTTCAGTACGTGACAGAGCCAGGCTGTCTCCCTCGGAGGTGGGCGGGCACAGAGGCCATACCCGGACCGGAGTGATCTGGGGTCACTGGGCTCCGTTCATGCTCTGAACAAGCCAAGCCTAGCCGAGTTCTGACTGTGTGTGAGTGGGCAGGCTCTGCCGTGATGGAGTGGAGGAGGGGCAGGCAGATGCAACGAACGCCACCTTTGCAGACTTTGCAAGCCAGAGGAGGGAGAAAGAACTGACACCTCTTTAGAACGCACTATATGCCATGCACTTTATATATGTTTTCTTTTTAAATTCTCACATCAGCCCTGTCAAAAAGACAACTGAACCCCCATTTTACAGAGAAGGAAACTAAGGCTCAGGGAAGCCAAGTGGCTTGCCCAAGGACATGCTGCCCGTCCACGGCGGGGCTGGAACTTATGAGCTGCTCAGTCTGACTCCGAGTGGTAACGGTGAGTGACCATTTCTCCAGCGTCTCCCAGTGTCCGGCGCTGTGCTAGCCACTTACTGTATTTATAATTCTTACAGCCCTGGGAAGAGAGAGTTTGTACACCCAGGCTACAGAGGAGAAAGCTGAGGCTCAGCGGAGTCAAAGAACTTTCCCAGGGTCACACAGCTAAGAGGTGACACAGCCAGGATGCAGTGGTAAATGGCAGAGCTGGGATTTGAACCCAGATGTGTCTGATGCCGAAGCCGGTGCCTTTGTCTCCACCCTTTGCAGCCAGATACATGCGAGAGAGTGAAGGGGATGGGGGACGCAGCGCGTGGGCTGAGGGTAGCTGGTCTCACCGTGAACACCAGAGTCACAGCACGGGCACCTTTTACAGACTGTCTCTGAGGCCCACGCAGCCCTGGAGACATTGGCCCAGAAGTGGGGGTTGAGGAGAAGTTTCCATGCTGGGCCCCCTGAGTGACCCATCCCCGGGGCATGGCCAATAACAGCAGATCTTTGCTGGACCGAGAGGCAGGAGAGTGGTGGAGTGGAAGGGAATGGTAAACCAGAGGGAAACCATAAAGGCTAAAATTCCTTGCAACTTAATTGGAATGTACTTCCCTTCCCAGAGGGAAAGGGGAAGGAAATACCATATTAATCAGAATAATGGGCTCAGCTATGCCGCAGTAATAAACATCCCCAGATATCAGTGGGGTAATACTCTGAGGTTTATTTCCCATTCACGGTAGACTGTATCAGCTAGCCTTTGCTGAGTAGCAAACCACTTGAAACTTAGTGGCTTGAAACAACAAACATTCAGTATTTCAATTCCGTGGGTCGGCTGGTGGTTATTGTGATCTGCACCAGTTCAGATGGGCCGAAACGACTTAGGGTGGCCTCATTACATGTCTGAGGCTTCAGGTGGGACATCTGGGGCCCTGCCTCTCTCTGTGTGGTCCATCTGCCTCCAGGAGACTAGCTGAGGCTTTTTCGCGTGGTGGCAGGAGGGTTCCCAGCCATGGAAGAGAGCACGCTCCAATGTGCAATACACACTTCCCAAGCCTCTGCCTGCACCACATTTTTAAATATCCCATTGACCAAAGCAAGTCACATGCCTGAGCAGGATCAAGAGGTGCAGGAATGAACACCATCTCTGGACAGGTCAAGTCGCCTTGCAAAGGGGAGCACGTACAGGGATGGGAGGAATTATTGCGGCCGTCTTTACAACCTACCACATGCATCTCCACCTGAGTCAGCTGGTGGGATTCGCCCAGAGTCTTTCTCATTCCAGGACTCAGGCTGGTTGTGGCTCCATCTTATTACTGTCATGATTGTTGAAGCAGGAAAAAGAGAACAGGGTGAATTGCACATGACCTCGTAAAGCCCCCATCCAGGAGTGACACACGACTTCTGGTCTCATTGCACCGGCCAAAGCAAATCATATGGCCATGTCCAAATTAAAGGGGGTGGAGAACTAGGATCCTACCAAGTGCTTGGAAAGAAAACCACAAGCATTTGGAGAACAGCACTAATAACGACTACCACAGCATTGTTTATGGAGTGCCAACTGTATGCTGGGTAATTAAAAATGCTATTTCGGAATGTTCTCATGGCATCTTTATGAAGTAGGGATGTCATCTCTGTTTCCCAGCTAATGAAGCAGAGCAGCAGAGGTGGCGCTCAGCCAGGGTCCTGTACCTACCTGACAAGAGGCAGATCCAGGACGGGGACTCAGGTAATTTGACCTCAGAGGCGATTTGCTTTTCTAGAGTGTCATGTTTGCCCTTTATTTCCTCAGAGAAAGGACAGAGAGGATGCTTTGCAGGTGACTCAGGCTTCCTACAAGGTGGGCGAGGTGACCTTTACGTCACGTATTCACTTAGTCATTAATTCACTTGATCTATAATTATTTAAATGTCACCATGACAGGAAGAGCAGTGAATAAAACAGGCTGCTCCCTGCCCTCATAGAGCTTATGGCTTGGAACACGCAGCTCTGATCCCAAAGGTCGAGGATTTCCTAAACTTCCAGCTTTAGAAAGTGGGGGAGTTTCCAAGGTCACGGAGACCCACAAGCTGTCTACTCTCACAGGGGTTCCCCAAAGATCAGAGGAGCTGGAGGACGCTGCTCCAGCATCTGGGCTTCTCAGAAAGCCTGGAGAGCTGGCGGCCTCACTGGTGGGAGCTGCCTCAGTGCTCATGAGAACAGTGACTGAGGAATGCACCCCACGCAGTGGCCAGAGCCTCTCCTGGCTGCTCCTGCATCCAGAGAAATCGCTGGGCTCACGCATGGGGCAGGGGTTCCAGGAGCCCACGCAGGGAGCTTCCCAGGCATGTTAAAGCTTGGCAGGGAGCCATCCATGGCCCTGAGAGTCCCCGGTCTATGCCACCCCCGATGTACACCGGGACCAAAGAACTTTGGGGTCATGTGGCCCAGCCTTCTCCCTCTGCCCCCGCCATGCTTCAGAGCCCAGAGCTCGGCTGTTGGATGTCTGTCACGTGGTCACCCAGCTCCCCCTGGAACCCCTCCAAGGACGAGGCGCTCACTACCTCCAGAAACCGTCTGTTCCACAGTCCTTTCTGATTACTTGGCTACTTTGCCCAAGAGCCCACACAGCCCACATGCCACTGGCCACGTGGAGCCAGCACATGCCAGGCTGCCACGTGTCCTGGGTGCAGTGCACCCCGTGGCGTTGGGCTGCTGGGCGGGGTGCTGTGTGTGCGTGCATAGCCCCAGGCAGACAGGCCTGGGCTGTCAGAGACGCTGAAGCCACCGCTCTCGCTGGCTCCCAGCAAGACAACTATTTATAAAAGATGAGGTTTGCCAGGGAACAGGGAGAGGCTGAGACATCTGCTCCCTCTGCTGGGATGGCCGGGACTCACCGTAGCTCTCCCAGCCTCGGCTACCTGACTGGAGGAGCCCCCAAAGGCCCCAGTAAGTGCCATCGGCACCCCCTCTCTGCCCGGCCTCCACCCCCAGAAGGACGGTCTCAGGAATGGGGCCACTGGTGGCGGATGAAGTCTACTCCCACTCCCATCTAAGTGTCGCCTCTCGGGAGGAGAGGGCAGCTGCTCTCAGAGCGGGCGAGGCTGTGTGCCCTTCTGAACGTGGACTGGACTCTGTCTCTTAGAGAGCTGGGCCCTGGCCACCTACACTCACTTCCCCTCTGAGACTGGGGTTGTCTTGAGGGCAGGGACTATGAGTGATTCTCAGGGTCTGGGCACAGCAGGCTCTTGCAGTAGACAGCGCAGCACACAGTAGATGTGGTTTAGGAGCGTTTTGGAGCAGGCATGGGGACCTGAGTTCAAATCCTGGCTCTGTGATCCCTGAGCCTCAATTTTCTCCTTTCTCCAACGGGGATGAAAGGAATCTCTATGTCTCAGGGTTGTGATAATATTGCATATTACTTGTTATTATAGTTTTCATTGCTTCATGAATGGCTGAGTTCTGGGCCGTGCAGTGAAATGGATGGAGCATTGAATTATGAGTCAGAAGACCTGATTCTGCCACTGCCAGTACAAAGTGGTGTGAGCTTAGATTCCTCCTCTCTAAGCCTCAGTTTCATCATCTGCAGGATGGGTGTACCAATGACAATGACATCTGTCCTGCCTCCCTCAGGATTTGTCATGAGGCTGGAATAGGGGTGAAGAACAAACTATACTGGGCTTTGGGTGCGTGTTCTACTGGCAGTCACTCCAGGGGTGACCAAGGATGGTGACAATCCTGTGTAAAGGATGGGAGAGTGGAAGGAGTCAAAATAAACAGACCTCAAAAAATGAATGGGCTCCGTGCACGGGGGGCTTAATTCAGTCCCCCGACTGTGGGTGGCTGCCTTTGGAGTGAATCGTGTCAACGTTTGAGTGTGTTTTCCTGTCTGTAAAATGGGAATGACTATATTTCCTTCAGGAGATACGAAGAGGAAAATGGTTTTCCCGACCACCCTGGAGACTGAGAGAAAGGCTGAGGGGTCCCTGTGGGGATGACTGAGGAGGTGCTTCCCGAGGAATAAAAGAATGACAGGAATACTGCCACACTTACCGGCAGTAAAGCACCTACCGCGCGCCCTGCCGGGGCATTCATTAGTTCTTTCTAGCACAGGAAATCAACAATGAGGATGTTAACTTCTTCATTTCATAGATGGGGAAACCGAGGCACAGAGCGTTATCCAAAGTCACAAGCTTGGCAAATGGCAGAGCCAGGAATTGAACCCCATCTCCGTGGCACCAGGACCTGGCTTCTGAGGTTGCCTCATGCCTTGCCCACAGAAGATTCCCGGGGCCCCTGTAGGAAGGGTCGTGAGGAAGGCCGGAAGGAGGCTGGACATCGAGGATCAGAGGGAAGGCTGGGACGGGAGGGCAGGTTCCCCCAGCTGAGGCTGCCACAGTCCCTTTGGGCAAAACCCAAGAGGTTCGTGTCAGTGGCACTGGGGCCCGAGGTGTGGTTGGCAGGGGTCACGGGGCACGATGGGTTGAATCCTGTTTCCGGAAATTTACATCCAACCCCTAACCCTCAGTACCTGCGAATGTGACCTGTTTGGAAATAGGGCCTCGAAGATGTAATTAAGTTAAGCATTTTGAGATGCGATCATCGTGGATTCAGGGTGGGCCTTACATCTAATGACTGGTGTCCTCCTAAGAGAAAGGAGAGGGAGATCCGAGACAGGAGTGAGGCTGCTGCAAGCCCCAGGGTGCGAGGGGCCACCGGGAGCTGGAGGAGGCACGCAAGGGTTTCGCCTGCAGCCTTCAGGGGGGGTGGCCCTGCCGACACTTAGATTTTGGGCTTTGGGCCTCCAGAACTGTGAGAGAATACATTTCCGTTGTTTTAAGCCACTCCGATTTGGTGATTTGCTGTGGCGGCCCAGAAAGAAACTGCTCCAGGCGGGGAGGGCAGGAACTTGGCTGAGAGCCGAGGGAGGAAGGTGATGGCCCGGGCTGGGAGGGGTGCCCGGGGGTGGCAGATGTCTGGCCAGGCCCCTAAATATTATTGCAGGCGGGTTACCGATCACACCTACCCTTCCTGCAGCCCTGGGCGACCTCTGCCTCAGTCTCCCCGTGGGAAGGTGAATTCCCAGTATCCTCTATTCCCTTTCTTGGTGCACCAGCTCTTTCTTTGACCTTGGGCAAACTTTTTTTTGTGTTCCTGTAGGGACCCACTTCCCCATCAGGAAGCGGGAGGACGGGCTGCCTTATGCAGGAGCTTGGGGAGGGGGCAGAAGGAGAGCGGGGTGGGGTCCCTCCAAGCATCTGGATCCTTCTGTGGTTCCTGGGATTAGACTGAGGTGGAATGTTCTTGGCAGGAAAAACCAGCTCTTGAGATTTCAGGAAGATAAGATCTTTTCTGGGAGGAAAGAAGGGTGCGAATGTGCCTTAATGCTTAAAAGGACTTTGCTGCAGAGCAGACTGTGTCTCTCAAACAGGACGGAGGGAGCACAGGCGCTCCTGGAGGAGTGGGAGGGGCGGTGGCAGGTGTCCCGGGCTGTTCGTGGGGTGAGGGGCCCCAGGCCTGCCCCTGGCGCTCAGAGATCCCAGGGACGGGAAATCCCTCGTCCCTAGCCCTGCGGGGTGAGCCTGGGCTCCACTTCGGGATGGTTTTATGCCAGACCCCACTGGAGACAGGATGAGAGACTGTGCGTGGCGCCCAGTCTTCAAAAGAATCATGAATCAGGGGTGGGGCTCTTGAGCTGGGCCGTGAAGGATGTGTAGGCAGAGGGAAGAGTGTGAACAAAGGTGGGGAGCTCAGAATTTAAAAATAAAACTCTTTCTAGAGAAGTGAAGCCCACCCCCACCCCCCCATCCTGGGTCGAATGGAGAATGTATGTTGCAGCCCAGACTGGAAGGCGGGAGGCGTGGACGGGACAAGCACTCACCTCTCCCGCGGGCTGCCACGGTGCCAGGCACTGTGCTGGGCTTCATTCACATCTCGCCTGATTGCATCCTTGGCAGTCTCCCATGGTAGAGGTTGAAATGTCCATTTTACAGAGGAGAAAATGAAGGTTCATAAAAGTTGAATAAACTTCCCAAGGGCATAGAGTGTGTTGGGGGAGCTACTTGACCCATGGAGAGCCAAGTTTTGGAGGATCTTGATAGCCAGAAAGAGGTGTTTGAACTTGAGGCCACAGGTAATAGGGAGCCACTGTAGGTGTTTGAGCAGGAGCATTGGTCAATGAACAGAATGCCAACAGAGACCTGGAAGCTGAGGGGAAGACTAATAATAAAATAGTAATATGAATTAATAACCATAATAATAAGAATGAAAGACTCAGGAGTATCTTGGCTGCCTTAGCATTCATTTTTCTTAAGAAGACAGGGCACCTGGAGGCCAGGCTGGACCAAAGTCATGCCCAGGATGGAGAGAGGCCTGGGAGGCAAGGGTGGGTGGAGTCAGAGGAGGGAGGAGATGTGGGGCGAGTGGGAAGAGAGGGGACTGATGGGATCTGGTGGTTTAGGGCAGAGAGAAGCCTGGAAGATGGAGCTCTAGGGGGGGAACCCTGGGCTTTGTCTACTGCCGCCCAGCCAGGGCCAGAAAGGCAGTTGTGTCAGGCCTAGGGTCAGGCATGGCTTGACCACTGCCCAGCTGTGTGATCTTGGGTAAATCACTGTGCTTCTCTGAGCCTCTGTGTCCTCATCTTTAATACCCAGAGAATACATGCCTCTCTCCACCCCGCCAAAGTCGGCTCTACTCCATGTTCCCTCTTCCTGGCCTGGGGCTGCACCTCGGAGGGCAACTGCCAACCAGGGAGGACTGCTCGGTCTCTCTAAGTCCTTTCTGTAGAGGGTGGAACAGCTTTCCTTTGAAAGGGATGTTTGAGCTGGCCTTGAAGGCAGGGATACAACAGCTGGAAGAAGGAAGGAAAAGGCCTTCCCGGCAGAGGGAACAGCATGAGTGAAGGCACAGAGACAAGGATGCAGTCTCAGGTCTGATACTGGGCACTCCCCAAGCACCTGGTGTTCTCCAGCACTTAGAGAACACTTGCAGGTGGGGTTTGTACCCATTTCGTGGTTAAGATAAGTTGAGGCAGAAAGACCATTGCTGCTCAGGAGGGAGAGAGAGAGCAGGGTGCCGAGGGCCTGTCGGTGCACTGGGTAGAGTTGGAAGCAGGCTGGGAGGGGAGGGGTTGACTGTGGGCACATTATTTCTGCTCCCAAATTGAAATTAAAGATCATTTCAACTCCAGATGCTGGAAATGCCTGGGTTCATTACTTCCTGGGATTTTGTCCATGCTCTCATTCTAGATTCAATTAAAGCAATTTAAAGTAATTAATTAAATTTGTTATTTGATTAATAAAGATAGAAATTCGGCTAAGTAGCTGTGAAGGAGGAAGCCATGTTGGGGTTTGCTAGCAGAGGGTTTGGGAAGACTCACTTCTGCCTTGTGTCGGCCTGGTTGTGCCCCTACGTGCCTTCTGTGTCATCTCTGGACCCCGTACCGTCGCAGCCAGGACACAGGAGTCAGGGCTTCAAGGTCAGGGCTTCAAGGTCAGGGCTGTGTTCTGGAAGCAGCAGGGAGGCTGGGCCGGCGTGCCCTCGGGGGAGGGGCAGGAGACGGAGAAGGAGTGTGATGGTGGCGTTGCTGCATCCGGCGGGGCAGGGGGCCGAGCAGCGGGTTCTGGGCGTGCTAGGAAGACGCTGACCATGCACAGAAGCCGGGGTGCTGGGGAGTGTCAGGAAACTGTAGGCCAAACTGCAGAATTGGAGGCGGGGGTAGAGCAGTGGAGGGGTGGGGGTGTCTAGCCTAAACCAGACAGAGCTGTGCAGAGGAGGCCAGACTCAGATAACAGGTGTCAACGTTGGCGGTGGGTCAAACCAGGGAGGAAAGGTCAGACTAGAGACCATCATGAGAGTCCCTGAGGGCCAAAGTTTAAAGCTCAGCGTTTCAAAGCAGGACACAAACCCAGGAACTCCACACAATTCTTATCGGTAAGGTTGATGACGTTAGAAAAGTCTGCATGGAAGTAAACACCGTAAACTGAATCAAAAGATAAATGAGAAACTGACAAATATTTGAAGTTCATATCACGAAGACTAAATTTCTTAACATGTAAAGAGCTCTTCCAAATCAATAAGAAAAAGGTGGGAAAAGGTTAGGAATGGGCAGTTTGCAGGAAAGGAACTACCAACGGTTCTCATCATGTGCAAAGGTGCTGATTTCTCTTCCACAATGAGAGAAAGGCAAATGAAAAGTGGCCAGAGATAGCATTTTTATCCATCAGCTTGAGCAAGTTTCAAAAATATACTGAGTTGAAATTGGTGTGGAGAAACAGGTACTCTCAGACAATGTGTTACTACCTCCATGGAGGGCAATCGACATTATCTCTCAGAATTATAAGTGCATGCATTCTTAGACCTAGAGGTTGAGCTTCTTGGAATCTATCCTACAGATAACATGATGATTTATTGCAGCACTGTTTGCGATAGCTTGACCGGGAACTAACAGAAGAGCCCATGGAGAGGAAGCTGGCTCATGAATGGTGGCATATGCAGGCAGTGGAATACTATGTAGCCACTAAAAGAAAGAAGCAGCATGTCCTGTGGGAAGATTGCCAAAATAGGCTCTTGGGTTAAAAAAACAGAAACAAAAAGCCAGATGTGCAGAGCAATGCGTATAGGGTGCTACTGTTTATGTAAAATAGCAAAGACTACATGAATGTGTGTGTGTATTTGCTTATGAAGGTGTGGACAATCCTTGGAGCCCTGGGTGCTGGGAGCAATGGCTGCCTCTGGGGAGGGGACTACGTGACTGGGAGACAGGAGAGAGGGGACTCACTCTTCCCTGTGCATATCTTTATGTCTTTTTGAATTTTGTTCCAAGTATATGTGTTTCCTATTCAAACGAATAAACACTTCTAGATGGGAAACTGAGGCTCAGAGAGATTAAGAAATCTGCACAACATGGTCTAGGGGACGTAGGGTGCAAATGCAGGGCAGAATGACTTCAAGGCATTTTCTTTGCCTCAGTCCACAGCTGCCTCTTCCCTGTTTACTTTATGTTTTTGGTGGCGGTAGACAGGGCCTTGCACGTCCCATCCCTGGGAAGTGGACCTCACCTTCCATCCTTGCTCTGTCACCGTGCAGTCAGGCCACGTCCTCAGCTGGACGCTCGAGTGGCCATTCCATTCATGGGACTCCAAGCCGGCCGCTGCCATTCCCTCCCCATTCCCTAATAGTTGGACGTGGAGGGCTTGGCCCTTCTTCCTCCCGGGGGTCTCGTGGGGACCCTGGGTCTCCTACGCTGGCACAGCGTGGCCAGGCCAGCCGCGCCCTACCCTCTCGCTCCGGGCTGGGTGACAAGGTGCAAGTGTGTCTGGGAGGCCATTTCTCCCTGTCCACAGCCGGCTGCTTCACGCCGTGACCTCAGCTGCCACCCTTTCCCATCACCTGCTGTGTCCAGGACACATGGCAGCTCCTCCTGGGCAGGGAGGCAGGGGAGGGGCAGGCAGGGGCAGGCCTGGCGTCCTGGTGAGGGAGCCACCTGCTCCGTCTGAGCATCTCGCAGCAGGAGGGGAAGCTCTGGCCTTTCAGGAAACACAGGGGGACAGCGGGGCCTCCGCGGTGCTGGAGAGGTGGCTGCTCCCCGAGCCGCTGCCCCGGGCTCTGGCTGCTCCCGCCCTCACAGAGCAGTGGGGATGTGGAAGCGGAGGAACTGGGCCGATGCCTCCTCCAGCTCTCACCAGCTGTGCGACCTTAGGTGGGTCCCTTGACGTCTCTGAGCTTCTGCCTCGATTGATTCACAGACTCATTAGAGCCCTTCGATGAAAATAAATGTGCCCACATTTATGTGCCATAAGTCACATTCTCAGGGGAGCAAGTGACCATCACATGCTCATTAATGTCACACAGAGGCTGGCGATACTGGGCACACGGTCTGGCATGGGTTGGGGTCTGCCATGTCGCCAACAGCCAACTGGAGTCCCGGGACATGTGTTACAACTGGGCAAAACGACCAGGCTGCCATCTTGTGAGCTCGTGCAAAGCTGTCCCCCTGCCCCCCCGGGGGATGGTGGTGGTGGTAGGGGATTGACTTCATTAGACTTTTTAAAATCTTAGAAACAGGATTCACACAACTGCCTTCACAGCCCCAGCGTGGCAACCACAGAGCGGGTTCAGCACCCTTATTTCTGTGCTCCTAGGGGTCCCTTTGAGCTCACCCAGGGAACCCGCGGGGGGCAGAAGCCGTTTCTTCATCTGTCTGATCTTCGCCCTCCCCTGTTTGCTGGGCCCCCGTCTTGGACGCGGAGATGGAACGGGGAGCCCCATCAGACTCAGGTCCTGCCCTCCTGGAATTCACGGTCTAAGTGAGACAGAGATTAATTGATTAAAGGATAAATGTAAAATTATACAGTCAGATGGTTTTCTTTTTTGAAGTGTTCATCTTCCTTCCTTCCCTGGCATTTCCTCTTCCTGTACAGGGCGGTGGGACCCAGAGCGTTCACTGCCACAGGGGAGGGATGACCCAGCGGGAGTCAGAGTCAGTTCTTGGCCTTTGAGTGTCATAACCGAAGCCTGGGGGTGTGCGTGGTGCAGGTGGGGGTGGAAATTGCTGGGTGGAAACCCAAAGATTTGGAAGATTCGGGATGATCGGAGTCCCCAGACCAGACGAGGTTTCCTGGGCTGGGGGAAGGCAGAGTGGTGGGAGGGGCGCCGCTGGGCGGGCCTTGGAGATGGGCCACATGCTCGCTCAGAGTCCTCCCCGTTCCCCACGGAAGAGGTCTGGAGGACCTGGGAACAGAGAAGACCTGTGTCCCCGTCCCGGGGTGAAGCCAGTGGAGCACAGGCGCTGTGGCGCTTTGGAGAGAGAGTCTCAGGCAGCTCCGAGTCCCCGGGGCCCAGGCCAGCTGTTCCACCGGCCAGCTGAGGCTCACCCAGGGCCACCTGGGGGCAAGGGCCTGCCCGCCTCTGCTGCTGGCCCATTCCCGACTGCCAGGTGCGCTGTACACCTTCTGTTGTGGGGAAGAAAATGTTCCTCTGAGTGTCACTTTTTTTTTTTTTTTTTTTAACAAAAGCATATTATTAGTCACTCTGGCTCTTTCGGCTCAGCAGACAGAACCTGGCCCTGCTTTCTGACAACCTCACGCGCTGCGGGCTCTGCGGCTCACCCCTCCCAGCTGCCCACACGTGCCACGCGGGACCTGGAGGCCAGGTAGGGGGAGGGGGGATGGAGGAAGCATGGCCTGGACTCTCAGCCACAGGGTCCCTCACTGTCCCCAGAGCTGGGCCACTGTCTGGGGCCGGCCTTCCAGACACGGAGAGCACTGGAGTGGGAGTCAGCAGCTCGGATGAGCCTGGCCATGCCTCTGATCTGGCCAAGTGACCTGAGACATGTTCCACTCTCTCTCTGAACCTGTTTCTTTGATAAAACTGGAACAATGTCAGTGTGGTCAACGAGATAAAGAATTTGAAAGACCAAGTCGCATCCTCATAATAAAGACAGATCTCCTGAGCACTTAGTGTGCTCTGAGCCCAGGCGGTGTGTGCAGAGGTGGCTCAGAGGATCTCATTTATTCCTCCTCACATGCCTGTGACAGTAAGAGGAAACTGAGGCACAGAGAGCTCAAGGAAGCTGCTGGAGATCACATTATAGTTGGCAAAGCTGGGATTCAACGCCAGGCTGGCAGAGCCCACACTCCCGCCCTCTTCTATGCTGTGTGGCACTTCCGGGGCTTGCCCCCTGGGTTGGGGCTGAAAGGGACTCTGAGGTCCCCATCCACTCATTGCAGAGAGAAGGAAACTGAAGCTCAGAGAGAAGAATGGACTTTTTAGGATCTCAGATGGCCTAGACACCACACTGGTGTATGGCAAACGTCCAAAACTACATGCAGCATTTGGACAAATGTATTGGAATCCACCAAAGGGACTTTCTGAGGATGTCAAAACTTGCCTAAGTGGGATGCTCTAATTCTGACAAGTGCAGGTCCTAGGCAAGGCCGTGGGAAGGGGAGGGGACCGTGCTGGGAACCACTCAGCACCGCCCAGAGCAGAGGGAACAAAATGGGCTGCTGCCTCCTTCACCGGCCTGGACTTGAACCCCAGATTTGCTGGGAGAGGGACTTGGTCCTGTGGAAGAGCCGAGGCAGGCGCTGGGACGTGCGGCTCAGGAAGCTGCTGCAGCTGCTGCCACGGACGAACATCCGGAGCAACCCGAGTGCCCAATGACAGGGGATTGGTAAACACGCCGCTGCGGTTTTGTTGGGTTCTAGGGCACAGACAACCACTAAAAATGGCATTTTGGAAAAAAATGTGTGGCCTATGAAATGTGTTCCCAGTAAAAAGTTAAGAATAAAGTAGGTTACAACACAGGGTGTGCCATCTGATCTCAACATTGTTAAAAATAAAAAAAGGTATTAATAGTATATATGTGGATTATGGTTTATTTTCATTTCGTGTTTTCCTGCAGTTCCCAAATTTTCTGAAACTTCTATGGCTCTTGTAATCAGATCACCCTCACATTCTGCCATGAATGCTATTATGGTAAACAGGGAGGGGGCTCCTCTGCAGGGAGGGGGTCTCTGTCCCTGCAGGGCTTGGAGAGCCTGGGTGGACGTGGAGGGGGGGGGCGGTGTCCACTGCGCTTCCTGGGCCTCTGGGCCCTCAGCTAGGCTCAAGAGTGTTGTCCAAGGCCGAGGACCAGCCCCAGCCCCACCTCGGCCCGTCTGCCCTGTGCCAGGTACGGCAGGATGCAGAGCCACTGTCCACTTCCCTGGGGAACTTGTCTCCTAGAGGTGCCCGCTGACAGGCGGGCTCATTCATTTATTCATTCAGCAAAAATCTACTGAGCACCTACTGTGTGCCCGGTACTGATCAGGTGCCGGGAATATAGGGGTAGATAGAACAGCGACGTCGTCATCCTCAGGGAGTTTGTGTTCTTACGACACAGACAATGAACAATTGAATAAATAGTGTAATGGCAGATGCCATGAAGTAAAAAGTAAAGGCAGAAAAAGAGAAGGACGAAGGGTGACAATGTGGGGTGGGCTGGTCACAGAAGACCTTGCTGAGGCGGTGGTATCGGCCCTGTGGATACCGGGACAGAGAGTTCCAGGTCGAGAGAAGAAAAGGTGCAGAGGCTCTGGGGAGGGAGTGTGAGGGATATTTGAGGACCAGCAACGGGAGGCAGTGAGGCTGGGGACAGCGGGAGGAGGCCTTGCTGGAGACGATCGGAGATGGTGGCTGTCATTCTGAGTGCGATGGGAGTCTCAGGGGGCTGTCCGCAGAGGGGCCTGACTTCTGCTCAGCCGGGCAGCACAGAAAGGTCACCGCTGCAACCGTGCAGGGGAGTGACGGCAGTGGCTGCACCACGGTGGTCAGAGCAGGTGGATTCTGGATTATTCTGAGGCAGAGCTGAGTGCTCAGGCCCCTCCCTCCACACTGCTCCGCCCGGGCCCCAGCCCAGGGTCATCTCCCAGTCCCCATCCCCTGCAGGCTGGGAGGCCTGGGCTCACCCTCCCTGGGGGAAGGGGCTGAGTGGGATCTGGGGTAGTGAGGGGGGTTGGCGGGGGGGGGGGGGCGTGTTGGGCCATAAGACCAGGGCTGCAGCCAGAGCCTCAGCCAGGTGCTCACCTCTCTTTCTCATTAGCTGCCAAAACACACTCCCTGCCTGGGGCAAGGAGGGCAGGGGACGTAGGGAGGAAAGCCAGGCACGTGCACTGTTTCATTCATTCAACAAATGCGTACTCAGCAAACACTTACTACACGGGAGCAGCCGTGCACAAAACAGATGGAACTCCCTGTCCCCACAGAGCTCCCATTTGAGCAGGGGGAGGGACACCCAACAAACAGACGAGTGACAGATAACAGTCAGTCAGGTGACGGCCAGTGCTTGGAGAGAAGTAAGGCAAGGCTAGGATCCTAGCATGCCCGCCCCAGATACCCCGTCTCCTTTCCCCACATCACTTTTCTTGTTTTCCATGGCATGTGTATCCTTTTTATATTCCAGATACATTTACTTATTATGTTTACAGTTTTCACTCTGCACGCACCCCCCCCCCCCGCCATGCTGGAAAGGAAGCCCCACGCAGGCTGTCTAGGAGGGCAGTCTCTGCTGTCTCCCCAGAGTCTGGAAGGGCACACGGGAGTGCTCAAGTGTAGCTTTTGAATGAGTGATGCACAGGGAGGGAGGGATGGGGCGTCTCCCTTCGCACAGCCCCCTTACCCTAAGACCAGCAGCCTCAGACAAGCAAGGTGGCAAGGGAGGGTCTCTTCACTCCCCACCCAGGAGCCCAGGTTGGGTGTCGGCAGGTGGGTGAGAGGGCACAGCCTGCGTTATGCTGCACAAGTTGGCCGTGGTGCCTACCAGGTGAGTCCTGCTGCAGTGCCCAAGCTGGACGGACAGAGCCTGCCCCCAGGATCAAGGACAAAGGCTTGTAGTGCAGCACAGAGTCTGAGCCAGTGCCACAGGCCTCGGATCCTCCAGACAGCAGCTCTCGTACTGTCGCAGAGTGACAGGGCATCTTAGTCCACTTTATGTTGCTATAAAAGAACACCTGAGACTGGGTAATTTATAATGAACCAAGATTATTTGGCTCACAGTTCTGGAGGCTGGGAAGTCCCAGGTCGAGGGGCCTGCATCTGCTGTGTCATCCCATGACCCAATGCAGGAGGGCAAGAGAGCATGCCTGCATGAGAGAGGAGGGGCCAAGCCCACCCTTTAACCAGGATCCCACTCCCTCAGTAACCAACCTGGTCCTGCAGTAATGGCATTAATCCACTCACCAGGCCAGACATGACCTAATCACCTTTTTTTTTTTTTTTTTTTTTTTTTTTTTGAGACAGGGTCTCACTCTGTCTCCAGGGCTAGAGGGCAGTGGCATCATTTTAGCTCACTGCAGTCTCAAACTCCTGGGCTCAAGTGATCCTTCTGCCTCAGACCCCCGAGTAGAAGCAGCTGAGACTACTTGGGCTCCACCACGCCCAGCTAATATTTCTCCTTTTTGTAGAGACAGGGTCTTGCTCTTCCTCAGGCTGGTCTTGAACTCCTGGCCTCAAGCAATCCTCCTGCCTCAGCTTCTGAAAGTGCTAGGATTACAGGTATGAGCCATGGTGTCCGACACCAATCACCTCTTAAAGGTCCCACCTTCCAACTCTGTTGCATTGGGGATTAAGTTTCCAACACATGAACTTTGAGGAACACATTCAAACCACAGCAGAGGGGGAGGTCTCCTGGCACCTGCTCCCCTGTGTTTCCCTCCATTTGATGTAACTGCTTCAACCATATTTAAAACCCATGATTGGGAAGCAAAAGCTGACAGGCCTGGCGAGACCCTAATCCTTTCCTGGACCTCCTTAGTGTGCCGCAGAGATTCTGGAAACTGGGCCCAGCTGTGGGACTGAGAGTTGGGTGGAGCTGTGGGCTAGGGGCCCAGGGGTGAGTGAGTAGGGAGTTAGGATCAGAGAACAGCAGCCAGGCCTGGAACCAGAAGGTCTAGAGACTTTTTACAACTGCGTCTGCTGGTCTAAAGCAGGGTTTCCCACAAACAGAGAAAGAGAAGTGTATTGTAATTAAATGATAAGTTAAACACAATTAAAACGGTTTCTTTCTTGTGGGACTTCCAGGACCTTTATTAGTTCTCTAAGAACAATGCAGTAGTTTCCAAACTCTTGTTCATGGTACTTCCTTTTCAGGGAGGATCCCGAAGGATTGGGGTTCCTCTGAACACTCTTTGAGAAATGCTGGTCTTTGTTGATAGCGATCGAAGAGGCTTCTCTTCCTTTCTCCACCTTTCTTCTTTGCTAAAGCTTGTCTAATGCCAACACCCAATTAAATCATAGAAAAACACTTGACTTGCTCTCATGAGCAAGTGGCATTGGGAGCTACTCAGCTGTACAGTGTCTCTAGGAAATCAAACCTCACTTGGCACTCAAGGCTCTAGTCTGGCTCCAAATTTAGCACCCAAGATTGTCCCAGCACCAAGCTGCTCCCTGCTTCAGCCAGGCCCCTCTCCTCCCTGAAGGCTGTGAATCAGCCTGCCTCCAAGCCTTTGCACTGGCTGGAATAGCCCTATTTCCTTCTCTTTGGCCACCTCCTTCAGGTAGCCTTCCTTGACTACCTCAGCCTTGCTTCTGAAGCCTTTGAAGGTGGTATCAGAAAGAAACAGAAGGTGAAAAGCCCTAAATGTTATTTCTAAATGACTCTAAAAAGACTGTCTATATTATGTGGGAGACCAGGGCACCCAAGTCTAGGGGCAGCCAACAGGAACAAATTCATCAACAAGAACTGAAAGGGAGATCCAACCACCTCAGGAAGATTGAGTATGGGGCTGTCTGGTTTTCTTATAGGAACCCCTATAGTGTTTCCACGGCATGCATTCTCAAGATGCCTGATACAGGCTTGTCCTTGGCTAATTCATTTTCTCATTTTAAAATTTCAAACATATACAAAAGTGGGGAATATTACAATGCTATCTCATATGGCTATCACCCAGCTTCAACAAGTATCAACCTTGTTTCATGTCAATATCTACTCACCGCCTTGTATCATTTTGGGGCAAACCCCAGACACCATATATTCTACCCATATTTATGTCAGTACTCTTTTCCATTATTTTTTTTACATAACTATAACACCATTATCCCACTTCATTAAAAATAAGTCCTCAATATCATCAAATATCCCGACTGTTCACATTTCCAGTTGCTTCATGCATGTCTTGATTTTATTTACTTTTTTAGTTTGTGTCAATTGGGATCCAAATGAGCTTGGTTGGTTTATCTAAGTCTCTTTTCAACCTACGATCTCTATTTCTCTCTTTTGAAAATGTTCTTAGTTGAAGAAACCAGATGCTTGGCCAATGTTTTCGCACAGTGTGGACTTTACTAATTGCGTCCCGATGGTGGCTTCTAATACATTCCTCTGTCCTCCATATTTCCTGTAAACCGACTATTAGTTTTGGAGGCTTGATCTGACTGGGGTTTGGCTTTTTTAGTAAGTCCTCCTCACAGTGCTGCGTGTTTTTATCAGGAAGCACGTAATGTTTCCAGCTTGGGGATATGTCGACAGTTGTGGTGAAAACCTACATCCATTAATCCATTAGGGGTTGCAAAATAGTGAGGTTCCAATTCTAGCATCCCTTCCTCATTTATTAGCTGAAATACTTCTAAAAAGAGAAATGTCCCCTCATCTACAATTGGGGCGCCCAGTGGTATAGTTTGTGTAGGAAAGGCGGATAAAATGCTCAGTTCTTTCCCTTTATTTATCAACTAATTACACTTTAATGGAGTCGTACTAGCAGTTAACACTTGTAGAGCACATACAGATCCCCAAATGTTTTTTATCAACACTATCTCATTTAATTATCACAACGACCCTATGAGATAGACACGGCAGATGGTGTTTTAATCCTTTATTTATTTTTTTGTAGATGAGAGAACTGAGGTCCAGAGCGACTTACCCAAGCTCAGAGAGCTACTAGTGCAATCTTTGCCAACTTACAGGAAGTCCTAACTCCGACCCAGATGCTTGCTCTAAATGTGAATTAACTCATTTACTTCTCAGACGACCGGAAAGAGATAGTCAGGGACAGTCACTGCTCCCATTTTACAGATGGAAAGCCTGAGGCCCAGAGAGGCTAGCTAAATTGCTCGAGGTCATATGATAATAATGGGGATTACTATTTGTTGAGCACTTATTATGCACCAAATGCCTTGCTAGGGGCTAAAACACAACACGGCATTCTGCCGCATCCAGGATTCTTGCCACGTGGCAGGCCTATTTTCTCTTCATAGCAGCCTTATGTTAGCCTTATGTTACAGATGGGAACACTGAGGCTCAGAGTGGCTGGGTCACACTCCCAAGGTCCCCGGGCTCCTATGGGACGGTGCTGGCTTCTGAGCCAGTTCTATCCTGCCTTACACCATCTCCAGCCACCGGCTGCTGCGTTCGGCTTTAATTGACAAAAGGAGAGAGGGGCGACGAAAAAGAGAAGAAACCTCATTAAGTGTGAAAAGAATTAGTGGTTTTAGTGACTCCTTGGCATCCCCAGATGTAGCCGGCTTGGCCTCCAATTGCTGTTCTCCACCGCTTTTCTCCCAGAGCTGGAATATTAAGCCCATTCACCAGCAGCACAACGGATTGAAAGGACTCGGGACCTCTTGGCCTAGCAGGGAGGGGCGGGAGGGCTCCGCCAGCCAGCGGGCCAGGGCCACAGGGAGGGCCCTGCCTGTGCCAAGAGGCCCACCTCTGCCTGGGGCCGCCTCGGTGCCCACCAGACATCACGCGAGGCCCTAAATCGCGATGGCCTCAATAACGCCTGTGACCCGGGGCCAATGCACCTGCCGCGGGCTGGCGGGGACAGGCACACACCGCGCCCTCCAAGGGACGCTGTCTTGCTAACGAGATGCGGTGGCCTGGCCCCGCACCAGGGAGGCCCTTTGGAAGGCAACGGAGTGGGGGAGAAGACAGGAGGAGGAAAAACAAGAATCCAATTAAACCCTCAATTCGAGCAGAGTAAATGAATTTGACTTTAGGTGATCAAGAGGGAGAAAACTTCTAATTAGACACGCGGCAATCCCGGGGCTGAGCACGCCCGTGACCCGCCCTCACGCCCGCCCCGTCACTTTTTAGATAAATGTTAAGGATTAGAAAGAGATGTAATTAAAATCCGTCAATCCCGTACACTGGCTGCTGATGGGGTCGGACGACAGCTCCTCACAAACCCTCGCCTTTGTCATCAGCTGCGCCCCCTCCTAGCTCCTGTGCTCTGATTGGCTCCTGCGGCCAGCCAATCCCCCTTCGAGCAGGAGGAAGGCTGGGGCGGGAGGGGCGGCCCTGGGGTGCGCCCCTTGTCCAAGGCCAAGAAAAGGTTGGGGAGCAGAGCTTATCTGGCCTAGGCAAACTGGCCAGAGGTTGCGGAGTGGGGGCCCTTGGACAAAGTCTGGCCCACAGGTGAGTTAAAAAAAAAAATTGAACTGCTTTTATGGCACTGCAAAATCTGGGTATTTCACATCATAAATAAATGTTTGGATTTTCTGGTTTCTTTTGAAAAATCAAAGATCTGGCAATACTCAGCCTGCCCCACTCATGACATCTCCAGTCGGGCCTGATTTATTCACCTGCTGGCCTTGGAGAGGGCAGGTCACCAGCATGCTCAGCCCAAGATTGCGTGTGTCTAATTACAAGTGTTCTCCCTGTTGGCATCTGAGATTTGCAAGCTCTGATCTAGGTCTTCTATCTCTAGGTGAAGGGACGTGCCCAAAGGTCTCTCTCTGCTCTGGCTGCTGGGACCCTCGGTGCCCCCCATAGCACCTCTCTGGTGTGTGATGGTGAATCCACTGCCCCAGGGGGCTGTGAGCTCACTAACAGTAGGGCTCCGGTCTCTTTTGCCTGTCTCCTTCGAGTGCTTATCACAGGTTCGTGGCCCAGGGGAGACACCCAGCGAATGTGACCACATGTGGGGCAGGACCTTGGTCACGCACGACAGTGATCAAGGCCATCTTTGCCTCTTTGTCAGGGCCTCTTTGTACCTCTCTTGCCTCCCCTTTGCCTTCCTTTCCCAGGCCCCACTCTGCTTGCCTGAGAGCGTTTGCAGCAAGGTGTTTGGGAACTGACACATCGCCACACACAGGGAACTCGTCCTGCAGTGCAAGAAGAGAAGCCACACCTAACATGCCAGAAAGACGTGCTAGTGGTGGGATTTCAGCACAGAACAACAGATAAGTCCTCGGGGAGATCATTTTTGAAAGCAAGGTCTACCAAGAGCTGCATGGGCTATTCAGTGACACATACCTCCCATGATTTACGTTATGCTCAGTCTACTTCCCTCACTTGGCTACCACCCAGCACCACAGGGGAATTCACCTGGCCCAGCTGAGCTTCAGTGTCCTTGTATGAAACATGGTAATGCTAATATCTACCGCACATTTCTTAAAAAGTTAAACTTTCCACATGACTCAGCAATTCCACTTCTAGATATCTATCCGAGAGAAATGGAAGCATACACCCACACAAAACTTCCACACAAATGTTCATAGCAACATGACTCGTAATAGCCCCGAATTGAAAACAAAGCAGATCACCTTGAGAATGGATAAACGAATGTGGTACATCCATACAGTGGAATATTATTCCACTGAATATTATTCAGCCATAAGAACCAATAAACTGCTGATACACACTAGAACGTGGCTGAACCTCAAAAACATTATGCTGTATCAAAGAATCCAGCACGAGAGACCACATATTGTATGATTCTATTTATGCGAAGTGTCCAGAAAAGGCAAATCTACCAAGGCATAAGTTAGATAAGTGGTTGCCTGGGACAGGCGGGGGTGGGAGCAGGGGTTGACATCAGTGGGCGTGAAGGATCTTATTGGGTGATGAAACTGTTCTAAAACTGGCGGATGATGATGGTTATACTTGGTACATTCACTAAAAATCATAGCACTATAAACTTGAAATGGGTAAATTTTATGAAATGTGAAATATTCCTCCATCAGATTGTAAAAAATTACCTTCTGCACAGGGCGGTGACAAGATTCAAATGAGAGGAGACTCACACGCTGCCTGGTTCAGACTTTGGCATTTCCCTGGTGCTTCGTAAATGTTAGTTTTGCATTTTTCCTCAATCTGAGCTGTTTTTGGCTCAGGATAGCTTCAACGATTGGGGTGAAACAGCTTGTGATTTCTGGGTTTTGTCCGAGGCACTGCCTTAAGGACACTGACACCCTGGCGTCACCCTCCTGGCTCCATTAGCCACCTGGCCCGTCAGTCCTTCCTCTCGAGGGTCCCTGCACCCGTCTCTCCTGTGGCCTTCTCCACCCGGCTCTTACTGCCTATTTTCTGGACCAATGTGACAGCCTCTGGCCAGGCCTCGCCCTTGCCGTGGAGTTCTGCCTCTCTGCGTTTGTCTCGCGGGCTGCCCTCTGAGAGTCCCTGCGCCACGGACATTCACGGCTCGCAGTGCCCGAGGGAGAGCTGAAGCCATTACCTGCAGGCTCTGTGCCTCGGCTCCTCCCTCTCTCTCACCTCACTTTCTTCTGCTCCACCTTAAAATGACTTTCTCCCTGGCCCTAGAACTAACTTTCTGTGTTCTGCCTCTGCACTTTGGCCTGTGCCATCCTCCTGCCCAACTGCCTTTCAGCGGCCCCAGGTCTGACGGTCACACTCTCCTCTCAGCACGGACATCAGGGACAGAAACGCATTCAGGAGGACAATAGTCGACGCTCGTACAGAAGTGGTTAGAGACGGTGTCTTACTGGGGACTTGGCTCGGCCCCTCCCTTTCTCTGAACCTCACTTTGTCCTTCTGGAGAGAGGAATCACCCGGGGGGCGTGTGCCAGCCTGGTTCTCCCGGCTCTGCAGTTTAATGGCTCCCCGTGGTAGCCTTTGCCTATCCCCCTCCGCACCCCCTGCCACCTGCCCCGTGCCTGCAGTTCTGCCCCAGGGCCCTGAGCAAGGAGAGCCTCTAGCCCCGGACCCAGGGCCGTGCTGCTGGGGAGGCCGCCAGTCCGGCCTACTCACAGCCAGAGACATTTAAACCCTTTGCAGGTAGGGGCTCCACCGAGAGAGCTGCCTGGTCCGGAGCCACGCTGCCCCAGCCTGCCCGAGACCCCAGGCGCCCCAAGCAGATGGCTTCTCTCCGAGTCTAATTATCCACCCGCCCAGAGCCCCATACAGGCCCTTACCGCGACAGTCGTCGTCCGTCTTCCTTGCCCAAGTTCAAAGTTGCCCTGGAAAGGAAGCAGAGGAAAGGAGGGCAGCGGGCAAGCCGCCTGTCGAGGGGGAGGCCCGTGGGCGGGAGGATGTCCCAGGACCCGCCCAGGGAACACATTTGTGTTTAGGAGGAGGCGCCCCGCTCCAGAGGCAGGGGCTGCTCTGGTCCTGACGCTTCCCTAAGAGGCTGCTCAAACCCTGGGGCCGCTCTTTTGCTGTCTGCGAATAAGGTGCCCTGTTCGCCTGTTCCTCCTGGGGCGGGGAGGCGGCTGTCGGAAGGCCTGGGGCGTAGCTGATGGGAAAGGGCACCCCGATTACCCTCCGTCATGGCACTGGCCGTGCTGACTGATGACCGTGGTTTCCACGTCTGTCTTCCACCAGCCTGGGCGCCTGAGAGGGCTGGACCTGTGTCTGATGACATCTAGTGTCCCCAGTGCCCTGCACACAATGTGGTACGTAGTTGGTGCTCAATAGTTGGGTGCTGAAATAAAAAATGATGACAAAAATTTGCCACTAAGTATTTATTTTTCTCTCCTCTCAGGTGATGGTCAGGGCTACTCCTTGGCAAAATTGAGATGAATGAAGGTTGTCTCAAAGCCCTTCCCACTCTACTTTCCACGTCCTGAAGAGTGCTTCAGTCGGCATCGTCTGTCCTCTTCTATCATCAGGCATCTGTCATGGAGGAAATGATTAGTGGATCTAATTTATACTAAGGCGAAAATGACTGATAGGATTGTCATTTTTTTTTTTTTTTACATTTCTGTAATGGACAATCTCTAATCCCTAGGAATGAAACTTAATGGCCCAACTGCAGGCAGTCCTGTGCCTCTTTCTTCAGCCTCATCTCCTGGTACCCATGTGTTTGTTCTTTCTCCTCTCACCCTCTTCTGCATTTCTGGTTCCACCACACTGCATAATTCAGTGGCTCTTCAGAGTTTCAGAGTGATCCCGGTGACCCAATGTGGGATGAGACTGATGGCCCTCCAGCTTCTGCTTGAAACCCCCAATGACCAGGAGCTCAAGTGACTGGGGAGCTCACCACCTTAAAGGCAGCCCCTTCCTTTACTCTGACTGATACTGAAAGTCCTATTAGCCCACTTTGCTCTTCTCTGCCCTCTGGAGCCAGAGTCGAATGGAGCACGTTTGGCCCCTTTCACATCATAGCCCTTCCCCTGAGTAAAGAACCTCAGGCTTGCTGCTCCCTGCGTATGTCCGGAATGCACTTTGCCAACTCCGAGCCTTTGCTTTTTCTCACTCTCTGGTCCTCCAGCCTCATGGCCACTTTCCAGTCTGAGACTGTATCTTACACCCAATTTATTTGTAGAACAAATACGATGGACAGCACCCCGAGCGCAAGGAATTTAAGGTTCTTTCCCAGCTCTGATTCTGGCAGAGTCCTTTGAGGAATGGGTTTGGAGAGTCCCGACTGTCCGCGTTAGCTAAATAATAACAGCTCATGTTCGCTGGGTGCTCACTCTGTGCCAAACACTGCCAGCGATAGAAGGGGCTTTTCCCATGTTGGCATATTTCACAAACAGTCCTCCCAGGGGTGCCGCGGAGCAGGCGCTGTCATTAGCTCCACTGACAGAGGGGAAAACTGAGGCACAAGGAGATTTTGTAATGCTCTCAAGGTCAAATAGCTAAAAGTAATGGAAGCAGGATTTGAACTCGGATTATCTGATTTCATAGACCATACTCTGACTGCCAGGATCTGCTGAACATCTGCTCTGCCACCACCGTATGCTTGTGCATGTGCACGCTCGCACGCACACACACGCACACATGCACGTGCACACACGCACGTGCACACACACAGAGGAAAGGTCGTTCTGCCCCTGCCTGCTGCAGTGGACCAGGCTGTATCGGGAGACCTGGCTGTATCGGGAGACCTGGCTCAAGCGTCTATTCTATAAGAACCAACCCCCCATGGCTTTTGCACATTCAACTTGGACCCACAGCCCATGCTGAGTCCAGCCTTCTTGTCTCTTAGTTCCAAATGTCCGTCCCACCTTTACTCACCTGGTCAATTCCTATGCATCCTGCAAGACTCAGCTCTGATGTCTGCTATTTCACGAGGGCTCCCTGACACCCCCTTCTCTCTGCCCTGCTGCAGAGCCCTGGGAGCACCCAGCCTCAAGGCGCCTACCACGCTGCCTCCAAATTAGCTCCTCGAGGGTAGGGAGATATTTCTTGCTCTCTTTTGTTCTCCAAGACCTAGAATAAAGACTGGCACTTAGTGGGTGCCCAGTAAATGCTGGGTGTAACCGAACCCACTAGTCAGGGAACAGTGGAAATAGCGCTGATCTTCTAAGCCTTTGTTTCCCCATCTGTAAATCAAGAATAATAATAGCTTACTCTGGGATTTTTTTTTGTTTGATGCTCCCCAATGAGACTAGATGTGTAGATCATTTGTAAATTACAAAGACTGTGCACATGAAACACGTCACAGAGTTGATTATGATTCCTTATAACAGGTACTCTGACCCAGCACAAGTGCTCTCAGCTCTCTGAGCCTCAGTTTCCTCCTCTGTAGCATAGCCAAGCTCTGCCGGCTGCACAAGGCTGTTGAGGATGAAATGCAATGGCGTGTATTATACAATTGCGAGCCACCCAGATGGAAGAACTGGATGTTTTCCAACCACAAAGTCTTGGAAGGTAACCTGCTTTGGCTTGGACAGGAAAGCTAGCCCTGAGCAGAAGCGTTTTGCTCCTTTCCTTTTGAGATGGAGAAGAACAAAGAAGAAAACAGAAAGTGAGACAGAGAGAAAAATCAATCTATCGCTCTGTGGTCCCAGCATCCCCGAGCGAAGATGCACACACATGTGACAAAAGTGCTGGGCAACTCGGGGGGACCAAGAAGCTTGTTCCAGCCAGAGGAATCTCAACCGGGAGCTCATGATCACATAGGAAGAGCCCTGAAGGCTTTTGATGCCAAACTCGCCCGCAGTCACAGAACTGGCTCATTTGGGAATGTCTGAGCTGGCAGACACAGCCCTGCGTGCAAGCCCAGAGAGGCCAGGCATGCGCTGCCACTGCTGTCCGCTGTCAGACACTAATCCCTTCTGTCTCTTCATCCTGAGACCCTTCTCCTGACACATGGCCTCCCTCTTCAGAGCTCTTCCTGCTATTTATTGCGGGGGGCGGGGATAGAATTTCATTTTGTATGTAACCAAAGAAATAAGGCATTCTTCTAAGTGCTTTATAAATGTCAGTGCATTTAATTCTTATGACAACCCAATGAAACCCATTTTACAGATCGGGAAACTGAGGCCCAGGGCTGTTACACAGCCGGTGAGTAATGAAGCTGGGATCCTAATTCAGGTGATCTGCTCTCGAATGAAGACGAGGCGAGGCGTGCTCCCCAAATGCTAAGGGAGTGGCCGGGCCGGGCTGAAATCTGACCTGGTGGGGGAGCGAGGAAAGTTGTGCCCGGAGACCCTCGCCAAGCTGAAGGTAGGTTCAAGGCTCGGGGAGTGTGGAGCCTGTGTAGACCTTGCTTCCCTGGCTAAAATGGGGGAGCCCTGAGAAGGCGATGGGGACCCCATGTTCTGATGAGCCTGGGTCCAGCTGGAGCAGTGAAGGGGTGGCGGTCCCCGTGGGAAGCCTCATCGCCGAGACAACTGGACGTCTGGACGAGATCAAGCAAGAGCTCCATGTTCAGAGAGCCCCCGGTTCCCTCTGGCTCACCAAGCTGCCCCCAGGGCCGTCCTCCTGGTTGCTCTGCTAGAATTAAGCTGCCTCGCCCCAGCGCCCTCCGCCCCATTTCCAAGGCTGTTTTTGGTCTCAACTTGATCTCCGCGTGTGGTTCTTGGTCCCCAGGTGAAGTCACCTTCCCTGTTGTAAATTCTCAGAGCGTCCAGAATGTTTCACTTGCATCTCTTTAATCTCACCTGTAATTAAATGATTCATTGAGCAGTTGTAATTTTAAAAATGGCTTTATTGACCTGTGCAGGGTCAGAGTTTAGGGTCTAACATGTGATAAGTTTTGACATACATAGTCACTCATTAAACCATCACCACGATCAAGATAATGAACATATCCATCTTCCCTAAAAGGTTTCTCATGACTCTGTAATCCCTCCTTCCCCCTATGGCTCTCCCCCCATGCCCTCAACAACTGATCTGCTTTCTGGTTTGCCTTTCCTAGAATTTTATACAATGGAAATATTCTACAGTATATTCACTTTTTGGCTTCCTTCACGTGTCATAATTATTTTGAGATTCATCTCTACCATTGGCGATAGTTCCTTTTTATTTCAGAGTAGTACTTCATTGTACGAACATGTCACGGTTTGCACATCCATTCCTTGTTGATGGATATTTGGGTTGATTTCAGGTCTTGACCATTGCAAATAAAGCTGCAATTAGCATTCGTGTACAAGTCTTTGTGTGGGTATTTGTTTTTATTTCTCATATATGGTTGGTGTATGTTAGCGCTTTAAGAAACTGGCAAACTCTTTTCCATAGTGGTTGTACCATGTCACACTCCCACCTGCAACATGTGAGGGTCCCACTTCAGCCACTTCCTCGCCATCACTTGGGATGTCAGTTCTTTTAATTACAGCTGCTAGAACAGATGTGCAGTGGCACCTCATCGTGCTTTTAATCTGCATTTCCTTAATGATTGCTGACGTTGAGCATCTTTCATTTGCCCATTTGCTGTCCATTTATCTTCTTTGGTGAAACGTTGGTTCAAATGCTTTGCCCATTATTACTATTTTAAAAACTGGGTTGTTTGTGATTTTAAGGTCTTTCTTTATCACTGAAAGCTCTGTGAAGGTGGGGACCATGTCTGCTCTGCTCACTGTTATAGATGAGCCAGCACCTATACCCAGCATGAAGCTGGGTATACAGTTGGTGCTCAATAATTGTTGTGTGAATGAATGAATGAAGGAAGGGTGTATCTGTATGTGTATAGAATTGACCAGGTACACCTGTAGCAGGGCCAGGAGCACAAGCAAAGCCTTGGGGAGGGGCTGTTAGGGCTGACAAGTTGAAGTAGAAGAGGAGAGATTAAGGTGAGTCTCTAGAAGCTACACTTGGGTCCCTGGGAAGATCCCTCCACCCCCAGCTCAGGGCCCCCTAGGGTGGTCAGACGCTTTTTTGGTGAGCTAGTTCTACCTAAAGTGTCTGGGACTTCTGGGGCCCATTGTGGGTCCCAGCTTCTCCCTGTCTGTTATCTCCTCCTAGACACGTGGAGCCTTGTCCCAAAGGGGCGACTGACTTGTGAATGCAGGACTGGTGAGAGGCTCAGTGGAGGTTTGGGGGCAGCCTCAGTCACTGTGGCATGCCCTGCCCAGACTGAACAGTCACAGACTCTGAACACAACGTGGGGTTGCCTTGAGCTGAGTTGACCCTGTAACCGAGGCCACCGAAGGCTCCCTACAAGATGAGGCAGGAGATTGTGGGGGACCCTTCGGGGAAGCCTGAAAGCCAAGGCTCCCTGCCCTGTCCCCTCCCTTCTCCCCAGAGAGAGGTCCCACGCTCATGAAGGACATTGCATTTATATTTTTAGGGTTGTTTCCAAATGCGGTCTTATATCAGCCGCTGGGCTGGGGGTAGGCGGCAAAGGAATTCATTAGTTACAAGCAAACATTTAATACAGGCCACGAGGCTCTGAAACTTGGCTTTGCTATCTTCTTCATTTTTTAAAAGTTTTTATTTTAGATTATTATGTACATAATAGCTGTACATCCGTGTAGGGTACATGTGATGTTTTGATAGAGGCATCCAATGTGAATTAATCAAATCAGGGTAACTGGGGTATCCATCACCTCAGGCATTTAACCTCATTTTTAATGTCTGGTGAGCCTCAACACAAGGAAGCCTGGAAGGCTCAGACTCATCCTCCCCAGGGCTGAAGGCGAGAGAATGATGGATTCGCCACCTGCCTGCCCCTGCCAGAGACCCACCGTCCTCTCCCCCCGCCCGGCAGCCCCAGCCCTGCAGAGAACCAGGAGGGTCCCCAGGGGCAGAGTTGGGTTCAGCAGCCCTGCGGGAGCTCGTCTCCCAGCAGCCTGGATCAGTGGTCACCCCAGATCCCAGTTAAGTACAGGCCAGAGCAATGATGCCGTCTTGCTGTGAGGAAACCAAGGCAGAGATGAATAGTTGTGGGGATCAGCCCCACTGGACACCAGGAGTTTCTGACTGTCCATTTTGGGGCACATGGTAGGATCGTACTTCCTGGCCCCCTTACTGTTAGATGGGGGTCATGTGGCTACTCTGACCAATGAGCTGGGAGCTAAAGTGATGGGAGTCACTTCTAGGCTAGAGCATGTAATTGCAGCTACAAGGCCTTCCAGAACATTCTTTCCCTTTGCCATTGCAATGTGCAATGTGGGAGATGATGGCTGCCATCGGCTTGGGTTACTAAGTGAGAATGACCTGGGCAGGGCTGCCAGCTGACCTGTGATGGACGTGAGGTATGAGTGAGAAATTAGCCTCCGTGCTGGTAAGCCACTGAGATTTGGGGGCTGTCGGTTACTGCGGCACCATCAGGCCTGTCCTGACAGATACAGAAATAAAGAGCCTGTGTGTAGGGCATGCTATGAGCCGATTACATGGACTATCTCACTCGATCCCCACAACACTTCCTTACAGTAGAGGATGTAGCCATCATGGCTGTTGTCATCATTGTCGTTTTAACATGAGGAGACAGATTGGAGAGGAAATTGGTCCACCCAAAGTCACCCAGTTGAGCCAGGATTTGAACACAGATCTCTGATTGCACACTCCATGCTTTTTCCAGCAAACCACTGTGCAGGGTCTGAATTGCCCAATAACCAGTATAGTGGGTCAGAATTTGAACCCACATCCATTTATCTCAAAGCACATGGTCTTAGCCCATACATCCTGTTTCTCCTTTCGAACTGATGGGTGTCCACTCAGCGATCAGGGAAGGCGCCCTCCCTACAGGTGCAGACAGCCCAGCTTGGCAAGTGGAGGTGCTCCTGTGCAGATTGGGAAAAGGCACCTCTTGGTAGGTGTAGGGCAGACCGAAGTTCAATCCCCTACCCTTGGCCTTGGCTGGCTGCTTGGACAGGGAACTGGCTGCACACCTCTCCACAGCAGCCCTGAGGGCAGGTCTTATTGGCCATGCTAAGGATTTAGACTCTGCCTCCAAGTCAGCAGTGAGTCTGTGGGGGCTGAGACAGGGCAGTGGCTGCAGCTGACTTGGGCTTCATGGAGGAGGGGCAGCAAAAGGAGCTGGGGAGAGACAGGTTGAGACGGTGCGGGTGGAGAGGAAGGGGCTGAACCAGAGCAGAAGCAGTGGGGGCAGGGGGAGCAATGGGAGAGCCAATGATTTAGGAGGAAGAGCGGACAGGACTTGGCGACTAAGAGAAGAATCAAAGAAGCGACCAGTTTCTGGCTTGGGTGACTAGGTAGGAGCTTGGGGTGTGGTAGAACAGGGAAGGAGGGTGCAGAGAAGGAGGAAGCCACGTCTTGAGAGTGAGGGGGAGATGGGTCAGTTCTGTAGAAGTTGACTTAGAAGTGCCCTTTGAACTTTGAAAAGATAACCCTGCAAACTCGTATCTTTCCTTTTGGTGAACAGCCCTAGTTCCCTCTATTGTCCCCTTGTGCCTCAGTTTCCATGTTTGAACACTCTCTTTGTTGTCTCCATCCCTCCTAGAGTCCTGCTGCCAGAGCTGAGCACAGGATTTAGACTCTGCCTCCAGGTCAGCAGTGAGTCCGTGGGGGCTGAGACGGGGCTGCAAGGATGGCGTGACGGCGCTGGGCAGAGGCCGTCCCCTCTGTCCTTCTGAGGGCTGTGCTGAGTGTGGACTGGTTTTACTGACAAAAGTATGACATGCCTAACTCATCTTGAGTGCAGTTAACAAGGCTCAGTGTTTTCCCTTGTGCTCCCCCTGCTAAGTGCTAAGACACATCCCTCCCCTGACCCCTGCCCCGTATCGGTCACTTCTGAGGCACGACTTTAAAACCCTCTGGCCTCACCTCTCACTCCAGCCACTGCAGCCGCCAGTTCCGTGCAGCTTTGTGTAGGTGTCATCAGACAGAACTTGCCTTTCTGACGCTCTTTTCAGAGATGTCTCTGGGCGCCCTCTGACTCATGATGGCCTGCAAGCGTCAGGGAGCTAATGCCGATGGAGCCACCTGGATCAGCGAGGGCCGGGGCTCATGAACAAATGCTCCACCTGGACAAGGCCCTTGGATGGTAATTCCAGGGCGTATCCTGCACCGGGTTCCCCCCCTCCCCATTTCACTCTCCCGTCCTGCTCTTCCGTTCCCTGGAGCCGCTTCCCAAATAGACCACCTGTACAAGCCTCGTCTTAGGCTCTGCTTTGGGGGAACCCAGGCTAAGACGTCTCAGTCTTTTCTAGCACTTTGACAGTTGCTCTTTGGATGAGAGGATGAGACCAGATTCCATGAGACCCGAATTCCCAGTGGCCTGGTACCTGGCAGAGGGGTCAGGTCTGAGGATCTGAGGGCTGGTCCTGCCATGTAGTTTTATTTTCTAAATGGGGGAGAAGGGTCTGCTTCTTTTGGTCACTCAATATGTCTCCTTGAGGGCCTGAAAATTTTCATTTGCTTCTGGAAGCTTCTGGATGCTTCCTTTTCAGGCTTGATGTGAAAATTAAAAAAATATATTAGTGAATAACTCCAGTTTTACTTGTTCCTTCCCAGGTCTCTGAGCTTGAAGAAAAAAACAATCTAGAGATTTTGTTTTTCAGCAGAATTACAAAAAGGACACTGGGCTGGCAGCTAGGCGGGAGGCCAGCAGGGAAGAGGGGAGAGAATGCTCCCCCACTGGGAAAGAAATAAAGAGAAGCAGCTCATCAGAGTCTGGGGAGAGGAGCTGGGCACCTGCAGTGGGAGTGGAGAGACACCCCTGCTTCTCTTTGCACCTGGGGGCGGCCCAGGGCATGAGGCAGGTGCAGTGAGGAGCAGGCAGATGCAGGGCTGGGGGGCCGAGGAGGGAAGAGGCCAGTTGGCGGAAAGACAGGTGGGCCAGGTGGGGGGCAGGGGTAACTCTTCTCCCTCGTGCCCACAGCAGAGGAAGGGGAAGCACAGGAGGGCAAGCCCCTGGAGAAGGGTCTTTAGGGCTGGCAAGACACAGTCACAAATCCTTCTTGATTCACTAGTGCATCAGAACCAGGGACAGGTGACCATGAGGATGTGGAAACAACTCTGGTTTGAGTCTCAGCTCTGCCACTTATGAGCACAGGACCCGTCACTTAGCCTGTCTGAGCCTCAGTTTCCTCATCTGCAAAATAGGGATGATAATAATGTCCACCTCACGGGGCTGTCGGGAGGTGTGATGCTTAATTTTATGTTTCAGCTTGGCTGGGCCATGGTCCCCAGGTATTTGGTCAAACACTAGTCTGGATGTTGCTGTGAAGGCATTTTTTCCTTCAGATGAGATTAACATTTACATCAGTAGACTTTGAGTAAAGCAGCTTCTCTCGATGATGTGGGTGGGTCTTGTCCGATCAGTTGAAGGCCTCAATAGACAAAGACGGATTTCCCTGAAGAAGAAGGAATTCAGCGGAAGATTACTTTTGAACTTGAACTGCAACATCAGCTCTTCCCTGGGACTCCAGCCTACCCTACAGATTTTGAACTTGTGTGAGCCAATTCCTTGAAAGCAAGCAATCTTTCTCTGTCTCTGTCTCTCTTTCACATACTCTCTACACATACCCTATTGTTTCTATTTCTCTGGACAACCCCAAGACAGGAGGATTAAATGATAAAAAAGTGGCGGATGCCAGACACAAAAGAGTACAGACTGTGTGATTCCATTTCTATGAAATCCTAGGAAAGGCAAATGGAATCTATGGTGAACGAAAGTAGATCTGTGGTAGCCCAGGGCTTGGGCTGGGAGCATGGCCGGCAAATGGGCACAGAGAACTTTCTGGAATGACAGAATGAGAGGTAGTTTCATGGGCATACCCATGTGTTAAAACTCATTAAATGGTACTCCTCAAAATGCTCAAAGTGCTCTTGGTGCTGAGACAACTGGATATCCACATGCAGAGTGAAGCTGGACTTTTCCCTCACATTATACATGAAAATTATTAATAACTCAAAATGAACCTTATACCTACATGTAAGAGCTGAAACTGTAAAACCCTTAAAAGAAAGTATAGGAGTAAATCTTTGTGACCTTGGAGTATGAAACCAAGAGCACAAATGACAAAAGAAAAAATAAATAAATTGGATTTCATCAAAACTAAAAACTTCAAAGAACACCATGAAGAAAGCGAAAGGACAACTGACAGAATGGGGAAAAATAACTTCAAATCACATATCTGCTAAGGGACTTGTCCCTAGAATAGATAAAGAACTATTACAACTTAATAATGAAAAGACAGATAACCCAATTTAAAAGTGGGCAAAGTATCACAATAGACATTTCTCCAAAGAAGATGCACAAATGACCAATAAGCAGATGAAAAGATGCTCAGCAGCCGTGGCCATTAGGGAAATGCAAATCAAAACCACAACAGGGTCCCACTTCACACTCAGTAGGATGCGTGTAATTAAAAAGACCGATAATAACATGTGCTGGTGAGGATGTGAAGATGTACGTTGGAACCCTCCTACATATCTGGTGGGAATTGGAAATGGTGCAATTGTTTTGGGAAACGGCCTGGCAGTGCCTCGGAAGGTCACACACGGAGTTACCACGTGACCCAGCAACTCTACTCCCAGATATTAGAACCAAGAGAAATGAACTTGTATGTCCGCACAAAAACTTGTGCGTGAATGTTTGCAGCAGCTTCATTCATAGGAGCCCAACATGGAAACAACTCGAAGAAGGAATGGCTAAATAACGTGTGACATATGCATATGATTCTGTGTCATCTGGCAGTAACAAGGGTGAAGTGCCAAGATGCGCCACCACATGGATGAACCCGGAAAGCGTCACGCTAAGTGAAAGACGCCAGACACTAAAGGTCGCGTACTGTGTGATTCCACATGTATGACATGCCCATCACAGGCAAATCTGTGGAGGCAGAAAGTAGATTAGGGGCTTCCTGGGGCTGGGGGTGGCGGTTGGAAGAAATAAATGGGGAGAGGCTGCTCATAGGGATGGATTAGGGTGGGAAAGGAGATGAAATGTTCTAAAATCGATTGTGATAATAGTTGGACCACTATGTGCATATACTAAAAACCACTGAAGTGTACACTTCATGTGGGTGAATTGTATGGTATGGCATGTAAATTATATCTCAATAAAGCTCTTAAATGGGTACATTTTGTTGTACACAAATTGTACCTCAATGGAGTTGAGTAGAGATTCGTGCGTGTGTGTGTGTGTGTGTGTGTGTGTGTGTTTAGATATATAGCAGGCACTGTTGTGATCCTTATTTTCCGATGAAGATATTGAGAAGCTGAGGTTCAGAGAAGCAAAGTGACTTGTCCTAGGGGAGGGAACCAGGCTCACACTCCTCTTGAGTCTTGTGCAAATGCAAAGCATCCAGGTTGGTTAGCCTTGGTAGCAGTGCCACTGGGAGTGTAGGGACATGAGCAGGAGCAGCAACTTAGGACATGCTGCCAGGGCCCCACATCTGCTGCTGGGGTCAGGAGGGACTCGGGAATCACTCGCAGCTGTCTGGGTCTGCAAGGAGCTCTGTGAGCCACAGAGAATGTCCGTAAGAACCAGCCTTACTGGAATGCAGTGTGGGGAGGCCATGCCAGGCGCCAGGGCCAGCTGGGCGCTTTGCATTAATTACTGCATTGAGTATAGTGTTGACAACCCCCCTGAGGGTGGGTACCAGTCCTCCTCCACAGTACAGAAGAGGCAACAAAGGGCCTAGGCGACTCACCCAAGGTCAGGAGCCATTCTGCCAGCTGCTGGTGCCCATGGCAAGAGCCGGGGCCTAGACGGTCCTGGTGTCCAGAGGCCTCCCATGCCCTTGGGTCTCAGTCTGGGTTGCTTGGGCCAGTCCTCTTGGATCCCACCAGCCCTTTTCCAGGCCCTGGGGCGGCAGTACACCCCCCCCCCATTTGCTGCAGAGAGGCCATTCTTCCAGAGCCTCCAGGGCACCCAGGAGTTGGGGTGCTCCTTTTAACAAGATGGCCAGTGTCTCAATGTGGGGCGGTGGTTGTCCCGTAGAACATGGACGTGGATCTGATGCCTGGAAGCTGTGGCGGGAAGGCAAGAGCCTGTAGCCCTTCTGGAAGGGAGAGTCTGGGCCAAGGCAGTGAGCTGCTGCTGCATTTGGCCTCAGCTGGCCTTGTTAGGGCCCCTGGCCTTGGTGACGGCGCAGGGTTTAGCTTTAGGAGCTTGAGTTTCCTTCCAGAGCAGCCTCTGAAGCTGTTGGGCAGAGCGGGGCCCGTGGAAGGGGTGGCTCAGGCCGGCTCTTTCAGCGCAGAGAAGGCTGGCCCAGCAGAGCCCTCCTGCCACGAGAGCTATTTTTAAAGAGCTTCTCTCTCCCCGAGGGTCTCCCGGTTTTCTGATGTCGGCCGTTTCCTCCCGCTGTCTGGACAAAGCGAGTGGGATTTCAGAGAATTAAGCGGGAATGTGGCTGTGTGACCCTTCATTAACGCCATCTCCGCAGCATGGGGCTCGGAGGCCACACTGGGATTTGTTCCTATGTTTAATTCATGTTCCAGGGGCTTCAGTTCAATGATACATTTATTTCCAGAATGAGAGGAGAGACAGGACAGAGAGGGGCGGTGAGGGACGGGGGCGGGGGGCGGAGGGAGAGAGACTTTCGGGCAGAGTTCTCTACAGTCTGAGCTACTGCACAAAAGAGACTCGCAGAAAGGGCCAGAGAGACTGGCGGGTGGGGCGGGCCCCTCGGGAGAGGCTGAGGCAGATATGGCACACCTGGGTGCGAACCTGGGCTTTACCTTTAACCCGTTTTGTGCCCTCGGATAGACTGTGGGCACAGCTCCAGCACAGCGAATAATATAAATAACTAAGTCACAGGTTTTGTGTGAGAATCAAAATTTAAGGTATGTAGTTCCTAGAACAGTATCTGGCATATAGTCAGCACTTAATATACGTTCCTCCCAGACTCCTTTTGCCATTATTTCTCTCTCTCGACGGGTGGGGGCAGGGACTGAGTCCTATTCATCTGTGTCCCGGTGCCCGCATGGAGACTGGCGCGTGTCCCAGGGGCTCTGCACATGTCGACAGTGGAAGGAGGTCAGTCCTGGGTATGTCCTTCCCGGAGCGCCAACCTGGGGGTGCAAAGCCGGGTGGGGTGGCCACGGCTAGTGGAGTCACCCTGGTAGAGGGACTCCCATATTCCCTTCCTGACTGCGACCCAGGCCTCTGCTGGTCCCCAGAGGTGCACTAAAGAACCTCTGTCCCTTCACTGGGCTCCCTGATCTGGCAGTCTGGTTGCCATGGAAACCAGTGGTTTCACACAGGACAAAGCACAGGGAGACTGAGCGATGGACAGAAACTTGCAAACACATTATGTAGCATAAAAAGGATCTGGGAGGCTGTGGGGTGCAATAAAGGTTTCACTGCCACTCGCTTAGGAATAAAAAACAAAAAAAAAACAAAATCACCACAAGCCCCAGCTGGAAAGGGTTTTGTTACCATATTTATATATTTTCTTTTATTCTTTTTTTTTTGTCTTGTTGATGGCTATTTTCTTTTTCCTTGGAGACAGATCCTAGCAAACTGCAGTCTAGGAAAGCTGCTAAATACATTGTCAGTCCTGCAGTCCTGTCGTTCAAGCTTCCTCTTGCTCAGAGTCCCCTAAAACTTCCTCGGCACCCCTAATTGCACGTGTCTAACCAGCCCTGCTTTTGCTTCCCAAGGTCAGGCCCAGATGGGGCCAGAGGGAAGCAGGGGACAGTGTCCTCGCCACCTCCCCAGGAACTCTAGTCCTTGTGCTGATGGCAGCTTCCTCTGAGGTTAATTCGGTTTCTTATTTTAAAATCCTAGGAAGGTGGGGGGTTTCCATTTCTAGCCAACAGAGAGTAAGAAAGTCCAGAAACACACTCAGACTGAAAACATCAACAACAAAAAAGGTGACATCCACAAAACAACAGTTTTTCAAACTTTGGTCAGTAGGAGGTGAAAGACTGTGCACCCCAAGAAGGGAAACAAATGAGATGAGCCCCGTGGTTGTCCCAGGAATGCCTGGAGGCAGCTTCCCAGCAGCAGAACTGGGACAGGGAATCCAACAGAGCCCAGCAGCCTCCCTGACTGGAGGAGACAGAGACTGGAGTTTGTGGAAGCCGAGGTAGCTGGAACTTAACAGAATATAACACCGAGAGGGGAGAGAGGAAATTCATCCAGTGGACATATTATAACCATCCTATGTGTGTAATAAGAGACCCTTAAAATACATGAAACAAAAACTGATCAAAGTGAAAGGAGAAACAGAAAAATCTACACTTATAGCTGGAGTGAAAGGGACAGCTTTGCAAAAATAACAGGAAAATACCTAATCCTGTAATTTCCTTAGTAACGGTTGAAGATCAATCCTATGAGTTCTCCCACTAGCAGGCACCCCACAGGAGTTCTGTTTTGCACAACTTCTGAAAAGAGCTGAATGGACAGCAAAGAGATGTAAATCTCTCTCCTTCAAAACTGTTTTTTGGAGAATCTGCTTTTACAGAGTTCCCGAGTAAACAGCAGAAGAACCAGCTACAGCCTCAATGTATCCCAAGGACAAAGTCACATCTCCTGTGATATTCCCTTCTCCAAGGAAGGCAGGAAGCCGACATTTGGACGTTGACATCTTGTAGCTTTTGTTATCAACTGGCAGTCATCACTATTTTTTTTTTCTCTTTGTCTCCCTTAAAATCAGCAAGCCACTTGGCTTCTATGCTGGCCCTCCGTTCTCTTTCTTTGGGATGCCATGTGGTCTCCCTCCTTTCTTTCCTCCCCCCACTTCCCCTTCTCTCCTTCTGTCTCTCTCTCCTCTAAGGGATAAAATAAACTTTAAACTTATATCTTAATTTCTGCATGAGATATCTTTCTCCACCCGTGCCGTGAGCACCTACTAGCCTTTCCACCCTAACATGGAGATTACAATGCCTCCTCTCAGTAATTGACAGAACGAGTAAACAGTAGGTAAAATAGTAAGGACGCAGAAGACCTGAACAACCCTGCTCACCAACATGACCCGAATTGCTGTTCTGAGCATGCTCCACCCAACGACGACGGCAGATTTCATGTTCCTTCCATGGTTCACCAAGATTGACCACATAATGGGTCGTAGAATAGGTCTCGATAAAATAAACCTATTTCAATCATACAAAATATTCTCTCTGACACAACTAAAAGGGATTTCAATTAGAAATCAATGACAGAAAGATATATATAAGAAAAATCCTCGAGTGTCTAGGAATTTAAAAAGTATACTTGTAAATATTGCCTAGATCAAAGGAGAAATCACAAGCACAGTTTAAAAATATTTAGAACTGAATGAAAATGAAAACACGATATGTCAATATTTGTGGGATTTGGCTAATGCAGTTCTTAGAGTAAAAATTATGGTAATAAATGCTTCTGTACAAAAGAGGAGAGGTCTTGAATCAAAGATCTAAGCTTCCAACTGAAAAAATTAGGAAAAGAAGAGCAAACTAAACCCAAATAGGTAGAGGCTATAAAATAATATATATACAAACAGAAATCAATGAGATTGAAGAAAACAAAAGACAAAATCATTGAAATAGGAAGAGCAATAAAACTGGCAAACTTCCAGCAGCCAAATCAAGAAAAAAGGTGAAATTTACCAATGTCACAGATAAAAAAAATGGGCATTGCTACAGGTCATACAGACATTAAAAAGATAATATTTAGAGGATACTATGAATAATATTTGACAACTTAGATGAAATGGACAAATTCCTTGGAAGTCATAAACTACCAAAAGTCAGCAATACATTAAAAACATAGTACATAACAATTAAGTGGGATTTACCCCAGGAAATAACCCAAGTATTCTTCAACTGGTGAACGGTTAAACACACTATGGTCTATCCACACCAAAGGGTACTAGGTCAACAATAAAAGGAACAAACTATGTATAAATGCAACAATCTGGGTGAATCGCTAGAAAATTATACTGACTTTAACATAACCACAACAACAATCCCCCAAAGTTACCTATTGTGTGATTCCATTTATAGAGCATTCTTGAAACAGCAAAATTATAGAATTGGTAAACACAGTAGCTGTTGCCAGGAGTTGAGGAGGAGGTGTTGAGGGGAGGGGTATGGATGTGGTTATAAGTGGGTAACCTGATGAAATGTTCTGTATCTTGAATGTATCAATGCTAACGTTTTGGTTGTAAAATTGTGCTATAGTTTGGCAGGATGTTACACTGGGAGAAACTAGGTGAAATGTACATGAGGTCTCTCCACTATTTCTTACAACTGCATGCGAATCTGTAATTATCTCAAAATGAAAAATGAAATTTTTAAAAAAGTAAAAAAAAAAAAAAAAAAAGAATGACCATACCCAGTGTTGGTGCAGATGTGGAACAGTGAGGATACTCATTCATTGCTGATGGGAATGAAAACTGGTACAGCCTCTTTAGAACAGGCTGGTGGGCTTTTTTCAACAGAGTGAAACAGACACTTACCGTATGACTCAGCTATTACTATCTCACTCCCAGGAATTTACCCAAGAGAAATGAAAACATACATTCACAGAAACACTCGTGTGCAAACGTCAACAGTAGATTTATTTATATTGTCACTAAACTGGGAGCAACCCATATATCCATCAGTAGGTGCCACGGTTGGAGTAGGGGTGGGGGTGGCCTGCAAAGGAGCAGGAGTGGAGTTTGGAGGTGATGGGAACGTTCCGTATCTCAACTCTGGTGCTAATAGTTATGTGATTCTCTACTCATTGAATTGGACAATTAACATTTGCAAATTACTGATTTTAAAAAGTCCTATGATGGTGAATCTGGAAGAAATCTTAGAAGTTACGACCCCCTCATTTTAGAGGAGGTGAAAGTCGTTTTGAGGATGTGGATGAGGCAGAGAGAGAGTCCGAGAGTCCCAGACACCAGCATGTAGGGAGGGTGACAACTGGCCCGGTTAGCTGGGGCACAGGAGAGGATGCAGAAGGGGCTGGGAGACAAGGCAGGCCCGCAGGAGAGGATAGGGGGTCTGGACACTGGACTGCTGTGAGCACTCACGCACCTTGTGCAGATTAGGAAAACTCACCTCCTCTGGGTTGACCAGCTGGGAAAAGAGGCTGCCTGTGGGTGGACAAAAGGTGCCGAAATGCACAGCCTGGGGCAGATTTTGCCCCCACTTACAACCTCCCTGCCAATGTCCCCATGCAGTGCATGGCCCTGAGACAGGCCTGCCTGAAACCCACGTGGTGTCATCTGCACAGGCAGCGTTCAGTGGTGACGGGTTCTCAGTGGCCCATGGTCATCCATCTACACGTACCCAGCTGTCGTCCGTCCCCTGGGTGTGGGTCAGCTGAGGCCCTGGATTTGCACCCTAGCCGGTCCCATCACAGAGGTCTTCCCCGGTACACACGAGGGGAGGTTGGACTATTTCCGGCAAATCCACGGGGTGGTGCGTGAACTCCGCATGCGTCCCTGAGGGGTCCCTCCAGCACCACACTTAGCTACCCTCTCCCCCCCTGGATGACAACAACATTTCTAGACACACACCCTGGCCCCTTCCCCCTGTGTACGACAGAGCATGCTTCCTATTGTGTGCCCTGGCGCTGTCTCCTCCCCCTCCCCATGGACGTGCACATGCTATCGTTTTCCCTACAAACTCCCTTCACGACACACAGTGTCTTTTGAAAAGCCAGTGTATAAAATCAATTAGTTTCCCATTTCAATCAGAAGCTATTTATTCTTTTGAAAGAGCAACTAGTGCCTTGGCTTGCGTGTCACCGTTAACAAATGTCCGGGGAGTCTCTTTCTCTCCCCTCCCCTCATGTCTGCCCACAGATGCCAGCCGCTGTTCCCGGAGCTGAATCTGAATCATGGGGCCTTGGGAGGCCTCGGGAGCCCTCACTCTCACCCCGCTCCCTGCTCCAGGGCCCCAGGGCTTGGGAGGGATGGAAGCCCAGCCTCTGGAGTTCCTCCTCTGCTGGGGCTGCAGTGAGGAGATAAAGCGCAGGACCACGAGCCGGTGGGCAGAAGCTAATTAGAACCGTGTCAACCAATTTTCCAGAATCTCCCCAGGTGGGCATTTGAATGACTCACAGCAAGGCAGGAAGGCCTTGCCACAGTGCCAGGCACCAAACGGCCCCCACCCTGATGTGTCAGCTGTCTGGAGAGACGGTGGTTGTCTCAGTGACAGCTGGGCCAGATCTCTGGGGCCTGGAGACCAGATCCGGGGTGAATAGACTCCAGCAGTTGTCATATGCCTGCCCTGCAGGGCTGTCCTGCAGGAGTCCATTTATCAATTCAACAAAGATATATTGAGAGCCTACTATGCGCCGGATAGTACTCGAGATGCTGAGTATACAGCAGCAGACCAGATCAAAATCCCTGCATGCAGGGAGCTTCCACTGTAGTAGAGGAGAACTGTTGGTAAACAAACCAAGCATCTGCCAACTGGCAGCAGGAGCTATGGAAACACAGGTCAGGATAAGGGGGTACTATTGCTGCTAACAGGATGGGCAGAGATGGTCTCACCCAGGAGCTGACATTTGAGCAGGGTCTACATGACTTGAGGAACTAGACCAAGCAAGCATCTGAGGGAACAGTTTTCCATCAGAAGGAACAGCAGTTGCAGAGACCCTGGAATCATAGCATGCCTGGGATGTTTGAGGACTCCACTATGGCTGGAGTGTAATAGTACCTGCCTCTCCATCCTGTCTGAAACATCATCAGTTCCTCTGGGTGTGCCTATAAAATACACTCCACATCTGTCCATTTTGCTCTACCTCTATCACCCAAATTCAAGCCACGACCCTCTGTGACCTGGACCGTTGTCTCCGCTCTCATCCCTGCCCTCCCATCCATCTCCACATGACAGCCAGAGTGATATTACTATGGCGAATTGGATTATTATTCCTAATCTTTCATTTCCTCCCTGTAATCATTGTATGCCCTTTGCAACGTGAATTTTCAGGGCTTCCCATTAGAGTAGACATCCTGTATTCCTTGTCCTGCTGACAATGGACTTGGCCATACGCCTTACTTTGGTGATGGGAATGTTAATGGGCCTGATTGGAGCAGTGGCATTAAAGGAACTTGTATAGTTTAGCTTGGCCTTTGTATGTGTCTACCACCTTCCACGAGGAGAGCATGCCTTGGTAAACTGTGGTCCCAGAATGAAAAACATGGAGAAGATCCAAGATCAACCATTAGTGCTACCCACAGCCACCCCACCTGATCTGTAACTGATGAGACAGAAAACAATTGCTGTTGAGAGCCACTGAGATTCGGGAGTTGTTTGTTATGCAGCAGTGTTGCAGCAATAGCTGACCAATACACTTGCTATTGTATTTAAAATAACATCCAAACTCTATATTCTGGACTATAAGTCCCTACATCATCTGGCTGTGCCCTGCTCACCTCTCCTCTTTGATCTCACCTTGTGCCACTCTTTCCCCATCATGCGCAGGGTTTCAGCCACTGCAGTATTCTGTTTAGCTCTCGAAAACACTGTCGAGCACGACTCCCGCCTCAATCCTTTGTGCATGTTGCTCTCTGTGCTTAGAAATCTCTTCCAGATTTCTTAATGGTCAACTCTTGCCTTACAAGTCTCTGCTCAAATGTCACCACCTTAGAGGAAGCAGGCAATTCAAAGTGGCACCAATTCACCCTCTTTATTTTCTTCATAGACCTTACTGCTTGCTGAAATTATTTATTACAATTTCTCTTGGCTAGCTCATTGCCTCTCTCCCTACTCTAAAACCTAAAATCTGTAGGAGCTGTGACACTGAATGTTAGATTCAACTTTTATCCCCAATGTTTAAAACAACGTCCAACAAAAGTTAGCTCTTTGGAAAGGTGATCGAAATTGATAAACTCCTGGTGACAATGAGTAAGAGTAAGAGAGAAGGCACAAATTAGCACTATCTGAAATGAGAAAGGGGCATCACTACACATTCTACAGAATTAAAAATAAATAAGGGGGTATTATTACCAATTTTATGTCAATAAATGTAAAAACTTTAAAGAACTGGACAAGTCCATAAAAAACATGACTTAACAAAATGGACAGAGAAAGAGACGGGAAATTTGAATAGTACCATACCTATTAAAAACTGAATCTGTAATTTAAAATCTTTTCACCAAAAAACCTGCAGATCCAGATGGGTTCCCTGGAGAATTATCTCAAACATTTAAGGAGGAAGTGACACCAGTCTTTCACACACTCTTCCAGGAATAGAAAAAGAGGAGCACCTTTAGCTTATTTTATGATGCCAGCATAACTGTAATGCCCAGACCTGAAAGAACATTAAAAATTGAATCCAGTCACATACAAAATGGATAATATATCGCAACCAAGTGGGTTTATTCCAGGAACGCATCTTTTAGGTGATCATGTAGTTTTTTTTTCTTTTTCTGTTAATATTATACATTATAAAGATTGGATGTTAAACCAACCTTACATTCCTAGAATAAACCTGAACTCAAAGAAAGGTCCATTCTATGCAGCTCCTGCCACTCTCCCCTGGTTCACTCCACTCCGGCCACACAGCCTCTTGACACTCCGCAAACACCCCAGGCAAATTCCTGCCTCAGGGCTATGGTACCTGCTGTTCCTCTGCCCACGTCACCTTTCTCCTAGACAACTTCGTGCTTAACTCCCTCCCTTCCTTTTCTCGGAAGCCACATTCTCAGTGCAGATTGCCTGCTTACTCTATCGAAAATTCCTACTCAGCAAACACTTGCGTGGGACCTACTGTACTCCCAGGGGTGCTGAAATGCACAAATGAGTCAGTCCCCATCTCTGCCCTCCAGTACATTCTGGGAGAAGGTGATGGGAAACTCAGATACAGAAACAATTTGACTCAGCGTGTCAGACACGGTTGATTTTCATTATTTGAAATAGTTACATTCTACACAGTCTCTGCAAACACTGAATTAGCAAATATTGAACCTTTGTTCCTGGTGAAAATACAAGCTTAGGCTCCTGTGGACCTCTGGCCATGATATTTTCATCAGTCAATCAATACATAACCTTGTTTTATGTGTGTTTCTGTTTAAAGACACATTACTTGATATATATTGTTGACTTACTAATGTTGAACTCATAGCCAACAGCATTGTATCATAATTCATGTCCGAATGAAACTTACTAACACGTGTATTTTCTCTATAGGGCATGCCACAGCCTTCTCGTGCCTGGACATAATAGACAGCACTTCAGCACTGTGCTTGGGGGCGTTTTAAGCAGCAAAATCACCAATAAAGCACACAAAAATGTGAAAAACATGGAACTAAGTGGACCATGCAAGGGTATTTGTTTGCAGTCTGAGGGCTGAAGCAAGAAGGCAGAGCGTTGCCTTGTTGGACCTCAGCTAAGAAAACATGCGCGGAACAATTCAAGTATTTTGTGCATATCCATGAATGGCCTTGAGTATTGATTTGGGGGTTACAAATAGGTTTTAGTGAGTAGGTGAATTTGCAAATATGGAATCTGCTAATACGGGTTGAGTATCCCTAATCCCCAAAATCCAAAATCTGGGATGCTCCAAAATGTGAAACTTTTTGAGTGCTGACATGACACTCAAAGGAAATGCTCATTGAGAGCAGTTCAGATTTGGGGATTTTGGGCCCGGGATGCTCACCTCTGGTAGATATAAGACAAATATTCCCAAATCTGAAGAATCTGGAATGCAAACCACTTCTGGGCCCAGGCATTTTGGATAAGGGGTTCTCAGCCTGTTCTGGGGATCAACTGTGTTTAATGGAGCACCTGCAATTTACTGGGCACGGTCCCAGCCCAAGATGAGGGGAGAGAGAAGAAATTGGCAAGGGGGCCGGGGCTGCCACTGGAAACCTCCCGGTGAAAGGCGCAGGGACAGACCTCGGGTCCACAGGAAGACGTGGCATGCAGAGTGGGATGCTTTCTCAAGGCTCCTCCCTGAGACAGCCTCCCCCTCTCCGTCCCTGCCACTCCCTTTCGACAGAGGCATTTGCAGTCTGCTAGCTACGCCTGGTATAAATGACTGGAGTTGTCAGGTCTGATTTTGTTCTCTGGAAGTCAATTTTTATTTTTAATTCTTCCAGTCGCTCCACAGAGCTGACAGCTTCCCACAGAGTGTGAGATATGCCACAGCCAGGGGAGATCTCGGGGAAAAGAGGCCTCTTCAGGGTTTCCTGACAGCCTGGACGAATTATCTTGCCCTCTGTGCGCTACACCGAGTGTTTACATGGAAACAGCGCAGAGGCGTTTGCCTCGGCAAGCCCGTTCCCAGGGCCCATCGCCCACTGACGAGGCCATGTTGGTTTCCAGAGCAACCACTGCGATGGGATGGCACGGGGGAGGAGGGGTTCAGGAGGAGGGGAGACTGCAGCAGGAACCCCCTCAGTGTGAGCCCCTTTCCCTGTTCTCCCAGACACAGGCGAGAGGAGGGCAGGAAGAAGTAAGGGTGTGTGCCCGGATGTTGGGCTACAGCCTCAGTCTTTCTCCCGTTTTGGTGGCAGTGGGATCGGGTGCTTCTGCAAAGCAGACTGCAGGGTGGCCAAGCATTTATAACGCCCAGAGAATATGGGTAGTTTCTGCATTATTTATCCTTTTCTTCTTTATCCTCAAGGTCCCAAACCATTCAAGTATTTGTGCATTCAGTCTGTCAGTCAACGAACATTTATTGAGCATCTACTGTGTGCCTAGCAGTGTGCTGGGCACGGAGAACAGAGGTGAACAGGCCCGATGTGGCTCCTGCTCCCACTGAGTTAGCACTAGAAGTGGAGACGGAACAGATGCTGTGACACATGCTGCTCCCACTTCCATCAGTATGTGAGCTAGGAAGGAGGAATTTAGGGAGCAGGGGGAAGATGTCGTGAGAAAACCTAATCTAGTCTGGGCGATTCCCAGAAGGCTTCCTGGTGGAGGTGGCACTTTCATTGAGATTGGAAGTGTGAGCACGGACTGCCTAGGTGGGATGTGAGGGGCAAGGTGAGGGTTCCAGGTTGAGAGGACCATGCTAAGGCCCAGGGGCAGGAGGGCAAACCTGGGGATTACTTAAAGACCATCTTGACCTATTGTCTTCCCTACTTTATCAATGAGAACCCTGAGGGGTGCTGGCTTGCTGGGGGTCACACAGTGAATTAGGAGCAGGATCCTGGGGTCATTTCCTGTCTAGCTGTCTTTCTTTGTTCCCATCGGGCTCACTGGCTTCAAGCTTCTCCCAATTTCTTTCTTGGGTCACAGGTGGTGCATTTGCCTTCTCTTCCCTCAGCCCCAGCCCTGGATGCACTGACTTGGGTGTGCATCATTGAGGAACGTTCTGCGTGTGGAGTGGGAGGTAGGAGAGGAGAAATCGTGTGCCTGGACCAGTGCTGCCAAGGCCGTGCGCAGTTCCCGGGCTGAGGACGGCATGAAGGGAAGGCCCAGGGCATGTGTACGGCTGTAAGCTCCCCGCGTCCGAGCCAACGCTCCCTTCCATGCCCTGCCCGTGGCCCTGGGGTGGCCCAGGTTCTCCAGTGTCCGTCTCATTCAGAGAGGCGAGTGGAGCCCCCTGGCTGGAGGTCCTGCCAGAGCAGCCCTGATACATTTGGGGATCCCAGAGGCTGAAGGGACTCCTGGCAAAGGACAGACCCAGCTGGAGCCACGGAGTCCCTCAGAAGATTCTGTGAGATCTTAGACACCTTCCAGCCCTCCCTTCCAGCCCTCCCTTCCTGTTCTACTGTGAACCACTACATGAGAACCACAAACAGGAAAGATGTGCTCAAGTCCAGTGGGGACTCAGAGGCAGAGTAGGTGTCCTGTGTCCTACTCCAAGCTCTTGGCATCTTTGCAGCAGAGGATTATGGGAGAATCCATTGAACATGGTGCCGACAGTGATGTCACCTTCCCTCAACACCTGCAGCAGCCAGACACAGGTGGTGCAGCCACTCGGGCAGATTCTGATCTGCACTGGAAGCACAGCAGGGACAACAGAAAACAGAAGTTAGGACCGGGGGATAGGCCTGCAGGCAGTAGCCTCACCTTTTCCCCATGGATGCAAATGTTACCCAAGCACAAGATGGCATGATGTCATCAGCTGCGTGTCCCCTCCTGGGCAGATCACTTATCTCGGCCTCAGTGTCCTCATCTCTAACATGGGGATGATGACCCATATCTCATAGCGTGGCTCTGAGGATGAAGTGAGAAGTGAACTTCCTTCACTCCGCTCCGCCATTTTGTCTATAGCCAGCAATGCCTTTCTCTTATCTTTCCTTCTCTCTGCCCCTCTGTGATGGTGCATTTCATGCGCCAACTTGACTGGGCCACAGGGTGCCCAGACATTTGGTCAGACATTATTGCAGGTGTGTCTGTGGGGTGGTTCTTGATGAATGGGGAGACTGGGTAAAGCAGATTGTCTTCCCCAATGTGGGTGGGCCTTGTCCAACCCACTAAAGACCTGAACAGAACAAAAAGGCTGAGCAAGAGGGAGCTCCTGCTGCCCGAGGGTTTTGAGCCGGGACACCCCTCTTTTCCTGCCTTTGGACTTGAACTAACACGGTGGCTCTTCTTGGGTCTTGAGCCTACTGGCTTTGAACTACACCATTGGCAAATCTTGGGACTTTTCAGTTTCCGTAATTGTGTAATCCAATTCCTTACAATAAATTTCTCTCCCTCTTTTGTGTGTGTGTTTGTGTGTGTACACTGTTGGTTCCATTTCTCTGGAAAACCCCACTGACATCCCCCCCACCCCTAGTTCATGACTCGGAGGCTCCTGGGTCTCCAGATCTGCAAGCAGCCTGTCCCCGCTGTTCTTCTCAGGACCCCTCCCCACCAGACCTTCTCTGCCTCCGCCTCTACCTTGGTGTCCTCTCCTCCCACCCACAAGAGGAGAAGGACTTTGGTGAGGCAGGACCAGCCCAGAATCCTCAGTTCAAACTCTGATTTTACCACTGACCTGGAGACTCTGAGCCTTGCATCTGCTGGTGGGATGACAGCCCCTCACTGCCCCCCCCCAACAGGACTGTTAATGAGGATAACATTGGATCCTTATTTTCTCCCTTCCTGCTCCCTTATAGGCCATAAGTTGTGCACCTGCAGGGCCTGCACCTTGGCTACCTTTCCACGCCCACCCCAAGCTCCTGGGATGCTCCCCATGAATGTTTGATGATCGACTGAGGGAGCGTACAAGAAACCTCTGTGCAATTACAGGAGACACTTGTCAGCTGCTCCAGGACCCAGAGATATGCAAAGACATCCTATTAAATGAGATGGAAATTAAACGACAAGCCAGGCCGAGGCTGCTGGAGGCAGAGCAGGGGAACGCTCCGGAATGCAGGGTCATCAGCGGGCTCTATTCCAAATGTGTTTTCCAGCAAACAGTGGAGCCCAGTGAACCTTGGACATGAAGCTCTTTCTAAATGAGTCTTTAATAATTTAGTTATACAAATTGAGCCTAATTAAATTGTACCCGTTGAAAACGCACTGCTGTACATCTGAATGATGAAATCGGGATCAAAAGGCAATACAGAATAGATGCTAAGGTAATTTTCCACTTGTGGTAACGAAGCTGGGAGCTTCAAACTGCAATTGCGCTGAGTGCCCGCCCGCGATCATTAAAGGGCCAGTCCTCCAGGTTTAGGGGAGGACTCGGGGCCAGCGCCATCTCTCTCCCTTTGGCTGCCTGCCCCTTGGCCTCCAGGACAGGAGGGTTTCACAGACTCCGGATGCTGGATGGGATTCTCTCTGGTCCTTGCAAACACTGAGCTCGCCCCCTCCCAGAGGCCTTCGCTCCTGCCGCTCCCCTGCCCAGAATGATTCCCCTGTTGGTCTGTAAGTGGCTGACTCACCTTCGCCATCCACGCAGGGGCCGAAATGCCCCCTCCTGGACAGGCGTCCCAGGCCGCCCGCTCTGCCCTGCCCAGCTCCCAGCACTCCCACACCACCCTGCTGTTTTGCTTCCAAACATACCACTAGCCGGGAAGCATCCTGAGACTTCCGCTCCTGCCTTTACGCTTCGCCCCTCGCCCCCGCTCCAGGCCCCGAATGTAAACGCCAAGAGCTCAGGGACCTCACCCGTCTGTCTGTCTGTCTGTCTGTCTGTCTTGCTACCCCAGGCCTTGACAGAGTAGGTGGCAACTGAGTGTGTGTTGAATGAATGAATGCAGAACTAGAGGACCCTGAAGGTCGCACAGCCATTTCCATTTTGAAGCCCGGAGAGGGAAAGGGCTGTCCAAGACCACCCAGCGAGCCCCAAGGCAGCAGGGGCCGAACATCTTCCTCATTTCTCCTCTAATCTCCCAGTGTCCTGGTGGAGGGTGTGGGCCGGACCCACCCGGGTTCAAGTCTCACGCCCGACTTCACTAGCTGAGTTGACCCTGGGCAAGTTCCAGAACCCCGATTCGCTCTCGTATGGAGTGGGCATGACGGCAGTTCCCAGCTCCGGGTGGTTGTGCAGCCAGCCCTGCAAGGTAGATTTATTATCTCCACATTTCAGGGAAGGAAGCAGAGGCTCAGAGGGTTAAGTGACTTGCTCAAAGTGACAAGCCAGCAGCGGCCAGAGCAGTGACCATGAACTCGGGTCTCTGCCCTTGACACCACCACGGCCTGCCTGCTGAGTCGTCTTCTTCCCTCCGCCTGCTCCTGCCACCCCGCCTGATTGATACGGGCAGGACCGAGGACTTCTGCTCCCCAGCCTCTCTCCTGACAAGGCTGCCTCTTGTCAGGTCTGAAAGGCAAGTTTACAAGGTACATTTAAAAGCCTCCCGGACAGGGGAGCGGGTTCACATGCCTTCGGGGTGGTTCAGCTTCTAATGAAAACAGACTCTGGCTTCCTGCCTGAGCTGGAAGGGGCTCCGGGCTGGGAGCAGGCAGGGGTGGTTTGTGCAAGGAGGCGCAGCCTGTCCTCATTCCAGGGGATCCTCGCGCCTCCCCAGAGTCCCCTCCTCTCTACCTGCTGCCTCCTCCTTCCAGAAAGGCTACAGCAAGTCGGTCTCACACTGGCAGGCTGTGAGTAGGGTAGATGAGTCTTGGGTGACCTAAATAGTGATTTTTTTCAAAGAACTGAACCAACATTTAAAAATCAGATGATTTCTTATTAAAAAAAATTACTGGATTTCCAGCTTCCCTTTAAAAAAAACCCTGAAGAATCGTCAGCACCCCCAACACACACACACACACACACACACACACACACACACACACACACACACACACAATAGCCCCTCTTTGGAGAAGGCAGGTATTTTTCCGGGGACCCACAGCTGTCACCTCTCCCTGTGGTCCCCTTCCCTTATGTCCACTTCCTGCGTATTCCCTGGGGTGCCTGAGTTTGAGAGCCGGTGCTGCACAGCCAGCAGGGACTTGGTCCAGGGCACTCATCTTACAGGTGAGGACACTGAGGCCCAGAGAGGGGAAGTGACCTACCCAAGGTCACACAAGAAGTTAGTGAGACCGCCAGGACTAGAGCCAGGGCATCCACCCGCAGGCAAGTGTTTGCTCCCCATGCAAGGCCCACGCACTGGGGTTTCTGGGTTTCCCTTTTTTGTGGCCCGGAGGCAGCGCCAGCCCCTCCCACTGCTCCCACTCCCGCCCCTGCCCCGTCCCCAACTCAGATGCCAGGGAAAGCCTTGCAAACTCAGATCTGATCTCATTATGTCACTCACTTCCCAGCTTGGAGAAGAAAGAACATTTTTCCGAGTCTGAGCATAAAGTCAACTCCTTGGGATGACATTCTGGGTGGTGCGGTGTGGCCCCAGCCTACCTTCCCTGCCTCTTCCTGTCCCTCTGCCCCACCCTCCCTGCCAGCCTGTCTGGTCCATCCCGTGGGGACACTTGCTCTTCCCCAAACACATTGCTGTTCCTTGTCCTCTGGCCAGCCTGCTGCTCCCTGCAGATAAAATCCTGCTCAGCCTTCGAGGCCCACCACCACCTCACCTCCTCCAAGAAGCCTTCCTGGGCCACTGACTCCACTGCGGGCCCCCAAGTCAGCTAAGGCTGCCCTCCTCTCCCTCAGCACTCTTCATCCATCAAGGCACGAATGGCTTTGTGTTCTGTATTTGCCTTGGTCACCTGCTGGCCTATTGGTAATCGCATTTACTGGACCCTTTGCCTGCATTGGCTCGTAGATTCCACAGTCCTTTGAGGTAGAGAGATCACCCGATCTGTTCATATGGTTGAGCTGAGGCACAGCACGATTAAGTGGCACGTCCCAGGCCACTCAGCCAGTAGTGGCCATGGCAGGACCCAGTTAGAATCTGGAGTTCCAGGTCCCGCCCACTATGTCATGCGTGAGGGGCTCAGAGCAGGAGTGACCCAGGCCTCTGCACCTCAGTAGTCAAGTGAGCCCCAAGGGGTCCTTGGTGACAGGGCCAGGTGGGAGGCTCCGGGGGCAGTTCCCTCCTCGGTGCTCAGCGGCGGGAGCACCACCCATTGCCCAACCCCCATCTTCAGCCCCTCCTCCAACATTTTCCCCTTTCTCCACCTCTCTCCACACCCACCTTGTCATCCTCTAATGGGAAAGCCAGAACGCAGCTTTTCTTGGTGGCACCAACCACCCCCTACCACCAGAATGAACAACTGGAATTTCTCCATATAGCCCCAGCCCCCAGGCCCCTGCGTCTGCTGTTCCCCCTGTCCCTGCACAAGGCCTTCCACACCCCTCCCTTCTCACCCAGAACTCTGTCCTGACCTTCTAGAGAAAGCTCAAGCCTCCCTTCTTGGGAGGAAGGTCTCCCTGATTCCCAGGCTGGTGTGGGCCCTGCCTGGGCTTTCCAGGGAGGAACCAGCCTTAGCTCTGACCATGCAGACCTGGTTCCCAGTTTCCCAGGTGCCAGGGAATGGGCACCTCACTGGGGCACGGATGACACTTGGGAGAAGGGAGAAAGGGTAAGAAGGAAGGAAGGTAGGAAGGAAGAAAGGAGGGAAGGAAGGAAGGGACAAGGAAGGAAAGATTGATTTCATTTTACTTATGGTAAACTCTGAACTGCTCTCTATCTAGCCCCTGCCTACCCTCTGGCCTCAGCTCAGGCCACCTCCCCACTTGCTCACCTGCCTCGGCCACACTGGCCTCCCTCTGCTCCTCATACAAGCCAAGTCCTGTCCTGCCCCAGGGCTCTTGCACTGGCTGTTCCTCTGCCTGGAATCCCTTCCCACTCTTGCTCCTTCTTATCATTCAGGTCATAGCTCGTATGTCACTACCCCAGGGGTGACACATCCCTGGCTTGCACCTTCATGGCAGTGAGGGCAGAGATCTCGTCTGTCTTGCTGGCAGTGTCCCCAGCACCTGGCACGAGGCACAAAGTAGACTCTCAATGACTACTTGGGTAAATGCAAGGAAGAGGGGTAGGAAAATCGAGAAAGGGACAAGAAGAAAGGAAGGGGGAGGGGGCCGGGCGCGGTGGCTCACGCCTGTAATCCTAGCACTCTGGGAGGCCGAGGTGGGCGGATTGCTTGAGGTCAGGAGTTCGAAACCAGCCTGAGCAAGAGCCAGACCCCGTCTCTACTATAAAATTAGAAAGAAATTAATTGGCCAACTAATATATATATAGAAAAAATGAGCCGGGCATGGTGGTGCATGCCTGTAGTCCCAGCTACTTGGGAGGCTGAGGCAGTAGGATCGCTTGAGCCCAGGAGTTTGAGGTTGCTGTGAGCTAGGCTGACACCACGGCACTCACTCTAGCCTGGGACACAAAGCGAGACTCTGCCTCAAAAAAAAAAAGAAAAAGAAAAAGAAAAAGAAAGGAAGGAGAGAGGAGAGAAGGGAGAATAAGAAACAGGAAAGAGAGTGCCCAGTTCTCCTAGGTCTGGCCGTGCTACCAGGCTGCACTTGAAGATGGACACAGCGTCTTGTCCTTAGCACGGATTGTGTGTGAGCATGCGGAGGGGACAGCCAGTGCAGGGAGGGACGGATGTCTTTCTTTTCTCTCCAAATACAGCATCTGGGTGAGGCTTATCATTCTCCAACCTACAGCCTCTGTCCCGTCCCCACCTGAGAACAAGGGTGACAAATGAGGACAGGCACCCCCTGGGTGTCAGGTGTGCCGAGAGGGGCCAGATACTGAAAATGAGCATCAGAGGCTGGGACAAATGGCAGACAAGAAGATTAGAGCCGGAGAGGACAGGAGTCCTGGTGAGCAGGGACAGAGCGGCCTCCAGGAGGGACGTGCCTGTCAGGGTGGAGAGTGGCGGCCCACGGCCACGGCGTCCGTGTGCGAGCGGCCTCGCTGCTGCCTGATAAAATGCAACTGTGACCCGGGTCATAAATTAGCGTCAGGACTGGAGATTAGCACTGGAATTAAGCACCATGAGAATTCAAGGGGAAAAAAAATCCACATAAAATTCAATTTAAGGATTAAACAGTCGTACTTTCCGGCAAAGCCATCTTCCTGTGATTATTAAATCACCCGGCATTGGAGCGGGATCTCTCACCTGCAGGTCCCCACGCTGGCCGCCGCTTGCACAGTGGGCCAAGCTACGCATGGTGCCACTAGTGTCCAAGTGCATTCTCTTAGGTCCTTGGGGAAGGAGTGGCTAGGTAAGCTTGTCCCCCTGGGGACAGCTGTGAGTTTGCAGGGACTGGGTTTTGGATACCCGTGCAGGTAGCATCATGCCCCCCAGACAGCATTTAGAGCTAGCAGGCTGCAAGAAGACAGGAAGGTAAGACCCAGAGGTGGTGTTAAAGAAACCCGGATGAAGAGAGTGAGACTGTCACAGTGGACAGACTCACCCAAAGCCACTCCATTGTGTCAGGACTAGAACTGGACCCCAGGGTCTCTTGACAGCTGGAGTTCACTCCTCAGGGACAGTACAAGCCATTCTGGCAGGCAGTGAGAGCTAAGTAGCATCTGCCCTAGGACTTCAGTTGGAACTATGAGGAACAAGGCACTTTCTTTCCCCTAGGGTTGCCCAGCTGGTAGGATGTAACCCCAGGGCTGCTAGAACTCATTTTTGTCACCACTTAGTTAAGAGACAGAGGGAGACAGACTTTAAATGATCTCATTTGAGCACCTGGATCTAGCCGTGCCTGAATGCCATAAACATTGATGATTTCAATACATGAGTCAAAACTTTTTAAGACCCAAGACTATTTTAATTGGGATTCTATTATTTGCAACTTTAAGAGTCCTAGCTAATACAATATTCCTCACCTGGAGGAGAGAGTACAAGCTTCTTAGAATGGCCTGCAAATCTCTGCAAGCCTCAGCACAGCTGCTGGGTACACCCTTCCCCACCCTGACAGCGTAAGCTTCATGCTTCAGCACACCAGCCTCCTGTGGGGCTCACACACATTCCACCCAGCCCCTGTGCCTTCACGAATGCCTCTGGCTAGGATGCATTTTTCTCTGTGTCTTCTTGGAAAATCCTCTTCATTTTCCAAAATCCTTCCCAGAAGGATTTTCTTAGACTTCCCCAGACTGATTATTTTTGCACCTATACCATGTCAAACATGGGGTATATTTCCTTTGTGCTTTCTTTTTTGCCTGGTTTGGAATGGGTCATTTGTCCATTTCCCCTAGAGGAAAGGGACCAACTCTCAACTGCTGTTGGTCCCTAGGGCAGGGCTGATCACATGTTGCAGAACCAAGAAGAATACCGAACAGGAAGGCACTAAAAAGATGTGATTGGCTGATATTTTTCAAAGCCAACCAGTAGGAGACTTTGTCAGCAAATGTCTTCTCAAATCATCAGCCAAAACTGGCCAGAGAAGCCCTTCTGAGAAAGAACCCTTCTGATGTGCTTCTAGAATCTTACTATCTGAGTTCAAAGCTCAATCTCATTTCCTGCCTGTGTGACTGTACAAAGAATCCTGCACTTCTCTGGGCCCCAGGCTTCGTTTTGGTTGTTGGGTTGGACTTAATGACATAGTGTCTGTAAAGAGCTTGGAACAGTGCCTGGCACATTGTAAGCACCCAATAAACGTTAGGTGTTATTATTCACCGAGGAGAAAATGAGGCGAAAATTAACAAGAACTTTGACGAGGACCTTTTTGTACTCTGTTTCATATTAAACGGCATTTTATGTGAGTGCTTACCGTGGCGAGCTGTTTAATTGATTCAGAAGCACTTCCAAAAGCTTGTCACTGCCCAAAGCACAGGTATGCCGTTTAAAGGTGATTAACAAAGATGTTTGTGGTCATTTTATAAAATGTTGAGCATCAGGTCTTTAGCGAGAAACATCATTACATCGTTTCCATGGGAGAATTAGATTAGATTTAGATCATTTTGACCAATAAGTGCATTTTACAAGCTCAGGCTCTCCCAGGCTGGGTGAAAAAATGGTTAAGACGTGCAAGAGCTCATTGCAAAATCGAGCTTCCAGATCCTCCTCACTTCCTGGCATCTGGTCATGAGAACCAGGCGTAGAAGCTTCACCCTCCCCCCACCCTCGTGTAGACAGGTAACAGCCTCAGCTCCCAGGAAAGTCATGTGTTCCTGCAAGACTCCTTCTAATGATTTAAAGGCTTCCCTAAATAGGCTCTGGGCTCCCCACATCACACAGGGTTTAAGAGGGGAGGGGGAAGGGAGTTACCGATGACTTCTGGGTGCCAGGCATCGTGCTTTAGTGCATTATCCCATTCAATCTCACAGCATCCCTGAGAAAGGTACTATGATTAGACCCATTTTACAGATGGGAAAGCAGGGCCCAGAGAGGTGAGCTGACTTGCCCAAGGTCACAGAGCATTATCATATGTACCGTGTTTCCCCGAAAATAAGACAGGATCTTATATTTATTTTTCCTCAAGAAGACACCCTAAGGCTTATTTTCAGACGATGTGTTATTTTCCCCTCAAAGCCTCAGCTTGCAGCATGCACAGGATGGGCGGGACCTGAAAGGGGGAGCCGACCTTGTTGATGGGGCTGCCGGCACCTTTCCGGTCACCTCTGGGATAGTAGCTGTCACGATGGGGCAGATGAGAAGGGCTGCTCATCTTCTTTACCGCTCCGCGATGAAATGCATGGGTTCTGCAGATACGCTGCGTAGCCACGCCCATCAGTAGGTCTTATTTTCGGGGTAGGGCTTATATTGTGCAAATGTTTAGAAAGCCTGCTGGGGCTTATTTTATGGGTAGGTCTTATTTTGGGGAAAACATGGTAGTTGAAGCCAGGGCTGTTTTGCCCCAAGGCTTGCACTTCTCTGCTCCTCGCATCCCAGAGCCGCTGTGTTCTGGGGTATCTTGTCTGGGAGCCGTTCCCAGCCAGACTCTGAGCCTGACACTGCTTTACCTTCTGCCCTGCTGAGTCCCACTGCCAGCCCGAGTGGAAAATTCCAGCAAAGATTCTCTCTTGGGTAATATACAAATGCCCACTTCTTGCTGCTTTTAAGCTACTGGAATCAACGTCCAACAGGGTCTTTTCCATAAATACAAGTGTTTTGAAGTAGAACAGCCCATCCTGGGAAGAACAACTTGCAATTCATATCCTACTGTGCTTTGTTCAGAGATTATGATGTGTGACAACCGATCTGCAAGACCACTGAAATGCTCCTCCAAGGATAGAACTAGACGAGCTTGGGCTCCGGAGTTCAGAGACTTGAGGAGCCATCCTGGGCTTGGCCGAGTGTTTGTGGTCTGGCTCAGCTCATGTCAAAGAGGGACTGTGTTGAAGTCAAGATGTCCAAAGAGCTCCTGGGGACATAGAAGCATTGTGGACTGGCTCAGGCCCCTTCTCTGCCACCCAAGAGCAAGAAAGGAATTCAGTCCCTTCTGCCCTGACCCTCTTACACTGACATGAACACTAAGGGTGTTTTGTTTGTTTGTTTTTGACACAGAGTCTCACTCTGTTGCCCTGGCTAGAGTGCCGTGGCGTCAGCATAGCTCACAGCAACCTCCAACTCTTCTGCCTCAGCCTCCCAGGTAGCTGGGACTACAGGCATGAGCCACTGTGCCAGGCTAATTTTTTCTATTTTTAGTTGTTTTGGCTAATTTCTTTCTATTTATAGTAGAGATGGGGGTCTCGCTCTTGCTCAGGCTGGGCTCGAACTCCTGAGCTCAAGCAAGCCTCCCACCCCAGCCTCGCAGAGGACTAAGGGTGTTTGTAAGAGAGGCGACTCCTGGGCAGGCCTGCTGGAGCAGCATCAACGTTCTGTCATTCCCCACCTTCCCTCTGGACAGAGAGGGCCTGAAGGGTTGTAGAGGGGGGCGGACCTATAAGATGGAAGGAGACTGGGTCCCCAGGTGATCGCGGGGAGCAGCGCTTCCTTCCCCCACTGACCTGCCTTGGACTTAGGACGTGCACAAGAAAGACTTCTCGCATTCAGTGCCTGGCGTCTGGGGGCTGTGAGTTACCGCACGTGTCCTGCCCTGCCTGATACTCTCTCCATTCGCAGATTCAGCCATGAGCCTCCTCCCCAATCTGCTGCTCTCACTGAGCCTTGGGTTTTGCCATCTGTTTTCTGGTTTCCAACCTCACCTCCTCGTGGGGCCATTCTTTTCCTGCTACCCTGTCTGCTAACTAGAGGCGACTCTCCTCCCTGGCTCTCGTAGGGAGAGAGTGAAAGTGGAAAGTGATCACTCACCTCCAAAGGGCAAGGTAAGGAGGGAAAAACAGACTAGTAGCTCCAGACTGAGAGTTGGGCCTGGCCTCTACCACTAACCTGCGGTGTGGCTGTGGGTAAGTCATTTCCCTTCTCTGGGTTTTAATTGCTCATCTATAAAATATGGAAGACAGCATTTTTTACCTTAATAGTAGCAGTTAAGCTGGATTCAATTGCCAATGTAAACTCACAGGACCCAAATGGCAATGCTTACAAATCCATAGTTTATTCCAGGGAAAGGACACAACAGCAGTGGCATTAGAGTAAGGATATTCCTCCCAGCCAAAGGCCACCTCCCAGCAAAGGGTCTGGAGAGGCTGCGGCAGGCTCCTACCTTTGCATGGGACATCTCAGAACCAGGGGGACTCTCAGCTCAGGTGCATTAATATTTTGCTGGTCACACGGGCGTATACCTTCTACCTAACTAACCTCAACAGCAGTGCCCTTGCCAAGACCAGGTGCAAGCTATCAACCAGGTACGGCGACAATGCTGACAAGCTGGTACAAGCTGCCCCCAAGCTCCTCCAACCCCTGTTACAGAGCATCTAGTGTCCAGGATGTTTCCTGCCCTGACCAGGGGCCAGTGCCGTGTCGGGACATGCCTACGTGTCAGCCATGCCGGCAAAATAGCACAGGCCACCTCCCTGCTCCATGGGTAAGGCTTTTTTATGACAAAATAATCATCCTTAGTTTGACAGTACAGATGCTCCTTGCCTTACAAAGGGGTGCTTCCTAAAATAAAATAAATAGCAAAAAAACAAAAAAAACCCCAAAAAACAAAGGGGTGCTTCCTAAAATAAAATAAATAGCAAAAAACCAAAAAAACCAAAAAACAAAGGAGTGCTTCCTAAAATAAAATAAATAGCAAAAAACCAAAAAACAAAAACAAAGGGGTGCTTCCTGATAAACCCATCCGAAATTGAAAATATCATAAGTTGGGTGTGCATTTACTGCACCTAACCCACCGAACATCACAGCTTAGCCTAGCCCACCTTAAGCATGCTCAGAACACCTACATTAGCCTGCAGCTGGGCAACATCACCTAACACAAGCCTATTTTAGAATAAAGTGTTGACTGTCTCAGGGAATTTAGTGAATACTGTGCTGACAGTGAACAACAGAGTGGCTCACTGCCACTGCCCAGCGCCACCAGAGTTAGCGTGTATAATAGCCAGGGAGGGGTTGGTCCAGATTTAAAGACAGCTGAACCATCCCATATCACCAGCACAAACTTTTTCACATTTTTGTGCTAACTGTATACAATTCTTGTGCCTCCCCAATCCATCACTATCTGTGCTAAATGATATGTATTTGTTGAATGATTAAGAACTGTGATCAATCTATGATTAATCAAATCTAAATCTTCTCCTGGGCAATTCTCCTTGATAGGTAGAACGTCCTGAAGGGGTTTGGATGCACTTTCCCAAGACATCTGATCGTAAGCATCAGATTATCATAAATTCTATTAGCTTCTACAAGATTAGATTTGCCCATGAATCTTGTATTGCACTCTCTAATAGTATCATGTGCTACTCTGGATCTGTGGTTACAGTATAAATGAGACATAATTACAGTGTAACTATTTTGTCCTTTCAACAAAATCTACCTTTTCCCATAAGCCGTATATTATTTCTCATAGGAGTCTAAGTGAGAGACCGTGACTCTATTATTTCAGGATTCAAAATCTCTTGAGGGTACAGCCAGACTCCTTTTCTGGGTTTGCATAACTTGGGAGGTAGTGAGTCCCAGTGGGAGGGATCCCACGAGAGGGCTCCTCTAGCCCCCAGGACAGGGGTATTAAAAGGCCTTTGATTATGAACCTGGGCTCTCTACCATCCTTAGATACCCCACCTTGAAGAGAGGAAGGATTTGGGGTTGGGAAGGTGCTGGTGAGTTAAATCAGCAGACTGGGCGCACTGCTATCCAGAGCTCAGCAGAGCACTTCTTCTCTCCTGTTTTTGTGCACGTGGCCTCGGATCATGAACACATTGATTTCCTATCGGGAGACAATCTGGGCTGTGGCAGGAACAGGACTCCCAGCAAGCAGGGGCAGCTTGGCTAAGCCCCCTGGTTTTGCTGAATCATCTTGGAACATGCAAATGCCAGACCAAGAAAGGCCTTATTTAGCAAAGAGGCTGGAGCTCCCTGCCTCTCCATAGCTGGCTGTGCCACGATCCCAGGCAGTCCTTGTGTGGGTGATGTGGCACCCCAGTACTCTTGCCCACCACTCCCTTCTTTCGGCTTCAACCATGACCTGAGCATGGTTGAACACCTACCATGTGCCTGGTCCATTGACCTGAGTTTAAGCCTCACCTCTCACTCCAGGTGAGCCGGACTGCTTATCCTCCTTGGGAAGATGACACAGGGGCCACCCACGGGGAAGTGTCATACCCAAGGTTATTGACCTTGCAAGAGCTGGAGTAGAGACTCAAGTTCAGACATTGCTCAAGCCTTCCAGGACTGAAGTGTTCATGAGATGAAGGCCTGACCTGGCCCTCCTATCACCTGAGCCCATCGGAATGCTGGTGCAGGGCCCAGGAGACCTGAGAGCGGCAAGAATGAGTTGTTTTGAGGGGTTTTTGCATGCTTCTGATGCTAGGTGACCCTTTCTGATGCCTGGCTTCTGTTTACAAAGCCCTTTCCTGAACTGTAACGCTCCGAGGCGGGATGGGCGCCATACCCTCCCATTTTACAGAGGAGCAAACGGAGGCTGTGAGAGGCTGTGACTTCGCTGTGAACCAAGGTCAAGTCCGGGGCACTTTAGGATGATTCTTCAGTGCCTGGCCTAGTATCTTCCACATTAGCAGGCTCTCGATACTTTTTGTCAAATGAATAAATGAATAAAGTACAGGTTTTTCCATTTCTTTATTTAGCGTGGGTCTTCTGAAATGGTCAGGCTGCAGACTACAGACTGTCTGCGCAGGAGGCACCTGCAGACAGCAGCCAAGCCCCTCCTCCTCCAGAAGGGGGTAGGGCCAGTGACCTGCCCAGGATCACACAGCCACAGAGGCAAGAGCAGGCAGTAGGCTCCTCATCCAGTGCTCCCGGTGACCCTCCCATGGAGGGGTCAGAGATGCTGGGCCAGGAGAAACCTGCTTTGCAGACAGCCCTGTGGGCTGGTGCCTTCTCAGAGATGCCTGTGGTGAGAGGAGGAGGGAGCCAGGGCCCAGGATCTGGCGAGCTTTTCCACTACTCAAAGGGAGAGGAACGGGAAGGCCTCCCAAGGGCTTCTCTAAGCACCTTGCAGGGTCTCAGAGCTAGAAGGAGCCTGGAGCCACAGATCCACCCGCCCACTTCATTCCTGCAGACCCGAAAGGGGGAAACCTAGAGGCCTTGCTCTGTGGAGCTTGTGTTCTGGAAGTGGCGGGGCAGACAGGGGACAGACATGCCACACGATCCCCCGCAAAGATGCCCACTTGCAGGAGTGCAGGCCCCACTGAGGAGACGGACGAGGTCCCTCCATCCCCCCACTTGCCAGCTTTGCCCTGCCTCTCTCACCCTACCCCCCACCTTCCTGGCCTCCTTCCCCTGCTTTCCCTCCCCTGTCTCTGCGCCTCTCTGGCTTCTCTCTCCCTGGCTGCACCCTCTGCTGTCTCTGCGTCCCTCTGTCTTGTGTCTCCCTCCATCCTTCTGTCTCTCTCTTCCCGCCCCCACGGCAGGTTCATCTCTCTCCGTCTCTCCTGCTGTCTAGGCTGTCTCTGCATGTTGCTGTTTCTCCTTTTCTCTCTGACCCAAGTCTGGCTGTCTCTGTCCCTTGCAGCCTCTCCGCCTCCCCTGCTCTCTCCCCAGAGACCAAGAGACCAAGAGGGAAGGAGCCTGAGCCGCCCACACCCCGCTCCCTGCCGTCCCCTCCCCTGGAGGGCCCTCTCTGTGGCCAGCCATCGGGCTGTGAAAACACCCAGGCCTCATAACCTGAAGGGCAGACTTGATGAGAAAATAAATTCCTGATTAGTGTTTTAATTTTAAGGATCTTTAGAGGGGACTAAACAGCAAGGGAGGCTGGTGGAGAAAGGCTGCATTATTAAAACCATAAATCCTCTGCAGGAGCCGGGAAAGGGGGCCAAAAGGAAAGCAGAGCGGAGCAGAAGGCGCTGCCTCTGGGGTGGGGGTGGGGGGCACAGCAGGGGGTGGAGAGGCCAAGGTCATGGATTTTCCTCTCCCTCCCACACCCAAAGAGGCTCACTGCCCTGGGGGCGACAGGGCCACACTGGCCACGCCTTGCTGCTCCAGGTGTCAGGCTGGGCCAGAGAATGGGACGAGTTGGCTCCGGGTGCAGTGGGGGGAGGGGGAAGCCGTGTTAGTTCAACCCCCTGTCCACACTGGCCACTGCTGTGCCCTGGGGAGAGGCAGAAGAGTCCGGGGTGCAGGCTGAATGGGCAGAATAACAGTCCCCACCACAGGTGTGTGTGCGACCACCGGACGAGACAGAATGCAGGCACAGTGCGTTGAGGGCGGCATTTAGAAGGTGCCCGTTACACGTGGCTAACAACAGTCTCCCCTGTCCCCCCTTTTTAGAGACTGATTGAGGAGTAATTGCTATACCACAAAACAGCACATACTTAATGTATACAATTTGATGAGTTTGGAGCTTTGCAAACACACCTGAAACCATCACCACCATCAAGGCAATATACAAATCCATCATCTTCGAAAGTTTCCTGTGCCCCCCCCCCCCCCCCCCCCCCCGCTTTCTTTGTTTGCTTAATAAAGCGAGAGCACTTTAACACGAGATGCACGACACAGCATTGCTAACTACAGGCACGATGACACGGAGCGGATCTCTAGAGTCGATTCATCTTGCGTAACTGAAACTCTGTCCCTGTTGAGCAACTCCCCAGTCCCCTGTCTCCCGGGCTCCTGCAGCCACCATTCTGCTCTCTGCTCCTGCGAGTTTGACTGTCGGAGATGCCTTGTACACTGGAGTGGCGCAGTGTGCGTCCGTCTGTGACTGGCTGGTGTCACTCAGCCCTCCCTCTTCCCCTTCCACGGCAGGGCTGCTCCTGCCGGCAGGAAAGGTCACTGTGTCCAGGGCCACCGTCCTGGGCAGGGCTCTGGGGCCCCCATGGCACACTCCTAGCGGATGGTGCTGACTCAGTTCCAGATCCCTTTACGGGCCGCCCAGGGCCCCGCGCCAGGGCTGTTTGTTAGTGAGGGAGCTCGAGGGCGGAGGCAGCCGGGGCCGCAGCCAGACCGCCTGCGCAAGGTCAGGGGCACAGGCCCCCTCCTGCTTTCATTGAATGGCTTCCTCTCGCTTAATTTTTAATTGTTAAAAATTGTCTTTGGAGCCTGGGCTCTTGTCTGGTAGGTCTAGGGCAGGGGCCGGGGGAGGAAGAATTTGGCTGCGGGGGGTGAAGGAGGCCTGGCTGGCTCTCAGCCTGGCTCTCCCACTTCCCTTGGGAGTGTCCTGTCCACATCCTGGCTCAGCTGGGGGCCAGGACGGGGCAAACGATGACACGGTCACATTTCTGCTCAAACCTACAGTGTGCTGGCGCAGAGAGCATTTGGTTAGCAGGGCGGAATTTGGAGCCAGACTGCTCGGGTTCTAATTCTGGTTTGGCTACTCAATCTCTGGGTGATAGTGAGAAAGTTGGTTACTTACCCTGTCTGTGCCTCACTTTCTTTGTCTATAAAGTGGGGGTACAAATGCTTCCCTCAGAGGGCCGTTCTGAGTCTTTCCCCTAACCTCAGCTTGGTGACAGGGCCTGGCTTGATGTCCCAGGCTGGGCCCCATACACCCAGAGAGGCACCCAGGCACTACCTCCGGGACTCCTGCCACCTCCCAGTGGCTGGAGTGCCCTGCAGTTTGGTGTCACTTAGATATGGTCTTGGCCATCGCTAGAGCCTCTCTCTAGCATCCAAGCCATGCCCTCTGATTCTGCTCTGCCAGGGCCTCCTCTGCCCTCTGTCTTGTCAGCAATCACACCCCTGTCCCACCCATGCCACCAAAACCACCACGATGCAGCAGCTCCCATCCCTGGGGCCTGCTGCAGTGCACACCAGACTGTTTTGCCCACAGTAGCTCATCTGATCCTCCAAAGCTGGTATTATCACCCCATATGCAAAGGGGGAAACTGAGGCTCAGTAAGCTTGAGTGACTTGCCCAAGGTCACACAGCTCACAGAAAGTGTGGAGGGATCTGAACCTGTGTCTACCTGCAAATGGGCAGGTTCTGACAGGTGGGGATGGGGGTGGGTGGGTGCGGCAGCATCTGGGGTCAGAGATATGGTGGGGGCAGGTGTGGTTGGATGGGGAGGGACCAGTGTGGTGCCAGAGTAGGAAGAGCAAGGGAGGAGAGGGAGAAAATGAGGGAGGGGACAGGTGCAGTGAAGGCACCGTTGGCAGCTTGCAATGGCTGCAAACCTCTCTGGAAACAGACAGGGTGAGAGATGGGCCCTGGGAGGGGAAGGCCAGAGGGCTTCCTGCCCACTGCCTGCCAGCGTTTCTGGGTGGTGGCAGTGGCATGAGGAATCCAGCCATTTTGTTAGGTGGACCCTACCTGGGCCCCCAACCTCAACATATAGTCACCAATGGTGTGACAGTGAGCAAAGAGCATTGGCTTAGTAGTCAAGAAGGGCCCTGGCTGAAAGCTCCAGCCCATAGCTTTCTGTGTGATCTTGGGTAAGCAACATAACCTCTCTGTGCCTCTGTTTCCTCATCTGTAAAATGGGACAATAACACCTACCTTGCAGGACTGGACTGAGCATTGGATGGAAGTCCAGCTCTTTGCATGACCTAAGGCTCTTCAGTGGTAGCTGCCCCACCCCTGCTCCAAGCTCCTGTGTGTTTGTGCAGAGCCCTGTCCTCCGTGGCCTGGTTTGTGCAAGGAAGGACAGACCAGCTGATCCCGCAGTCCTTCCCGACGACTGGCCCTGACGGGTGGCTTCAGACTGGGCTGCCTTCCTCTGGGGCCACAGGAATGTGGACAGAGAGCTGCTTGGGGGCAGAAGGGTTTCCTTCTGTGGCCTGTTCCTGGCTGCAGGCAGAGTGAAGGCAGCGATCTGTCCTGAGCCCGAGGAGACACAAAACTGGAGCAACAGGAAGCAGGTGCCCTGGGGAAAGGGCGCTGGCCGTGGGGAGACCCCATTCACCTCCAAGCGGGGAAGAAAGGCCCCGCGGCTCCTGCCCCGAGTGGCCAGCGTGCTGGGATGGCTGCACAAGGCAGAGGGAGGCAGAGAAGGGTGTCGGCTACTTGGGAATCCCAGACCCAGTTAGGGTCACTTCACAAAGTGCCGGGGACATCTCAGCTCAGAGCATGAGTCTGGACACAGCCCATACTTTCCCGCTTTAAATGGAGGGAGCTGGCGAGGGAGCTCCAAGAGAAAATTACCGTAGCCACTGGCTGTGGGCTCCGTAGCCCTGCCTGGGCCGACACTGCGCATCCACCAATCAGACGCTGTGTGACCTCACCCAGCTCCTTTAACCTTGCCGGGCCTCAGTTTCTGCTTCTGTAAAATGGGTACAATGACAGTTCCTGCTCTGCAGGGTTGTTAGGGGGATTAGATAAGGGTGACAGGTGCAGAAGAGTGGCTGGCACAGGCAAGGACTTAATAAGTGTGAACTAAATGTTCTCATTCCCTCCTCACCATGCCTGTGAAGCCGGTGGTGATGGTTCCCGCCCCCTTGCATAGTTGAGAAAACCTCTAGCCGGGAGTGACTGCCCAAGGACATGTTGCTTGTTAAGGAGGAGCTGGGGTGGCAGCCAGGGCTGGGTGATTCCCAGGACTGAGACCCACCCACCCTCCCTCCTTACCCCTGGGGCAGGTCTGTGGGGCTCTGAGTGGGTGGGTCCCCCATCCCCCCACTGCTTTCGGTGGAGCTGAAAAGGGGCTCCCAGGTCCTGGCTGCCCGGGGGCTGTCCTGGGGTTAGGACACCTGCTCAGTTCCCTTTTCCCTTTTTTAAATTGTAATTTTTCCAAGTTCCTGAGCTCCATCCCATGCCCCAAACCACACTAGACATGCCCTCCACGTTATCTCATTTAATCTTCACAGCAGCCCTGGGTGGTAGGTGCTATTCCCCCATTCCACAATTAAGGGAACAGAGAAGTTGATCCCTTGCCCTAAGCCACACAGCTGCTCAGAGCTGGCGGGGCTGAGACTGGAGACCCCTGTTCCTCTGCTCCCTACCCAGCAGTAGCACTAGGGTCTGATGCCCACAGCCAGCTATGTGCTCTCTCTTTGCCTCAGTTTCCCTATCGGTGAAATGGAAGTGATAATGATAGTGCTTACACACGTTCCCGGGTTGTTGTGAGGATCAGCTTGGCTACGGTTCACACGCACACAAAGTCCTCTGGAACATGACTGACTCAGAGTGGGTTCTCTGTATGTACAGGTTAGCTGTTTTCAGCTCTCCCGGTTAGCACCGGCCGTGACGCCACACGATTGATGGCATTGAGCACGCTGAACCCATTTCCTTAGCACCCCCCAGCCGTGCCTTGGAGGCCTGCAGTGGACGGGCCCACCTAGGCTTACTTGACAAACCCTAATGGGGCATTTATTGGACCCAGGCACTTGACAAATCATAGCTCGTTTAATTCTCACGACCACCCTCTAAGATAGGTGGGGACTAATCACTCCCTATTTACAGATGAGCAAACTGAGGCACAGAGAGGTTAAGCAACCTGCCCAAGTTCAAGCAGGATTTGAATGCGGGCAGCTTGGCTTCAAAGTCTGGTCTTAGCCTCTGCACTTCGCCAGCCGTCTCTCCCCACCTGGATATGAGAACCGGAGCTTAAGAGGAGTCGCTCTCCTGCACGGGCTGGAAGCCAGCAATCACCCCCAACTATTCACCATGTAATTAATGATTATTATCTTATCTCCTGGGAATGCAAGAGACACACCACGCCTAGGAAGCTGGTTACGCTAAGATCTGCGTGCTCTTCCCCTGAGAGATCAGGCCTAAATAGGCACAAGCCCAGGCGGTGATCTCTCAATATTGCTCAGGAAGGAGAATGAGGGAGCAGTAGAAAAACTGCTTGGCCAAACTATTTTCCTGATCGCTTGTTTTAAAAGCATCAAAATCAGGGCCTCCCTGGAGAAGGGAGGGCCAGGCCTGGTGACCGTGAATCCCCATGAGGGTCTGTGGCCAAGAGTGATCTCTGCAAAGATCTGCCCAGGGAGAAACGACACCCAGAGAGTGAACCGCAGCTGTGAGAGCCAATTCCGGGACTCACCCAGGGAGGAGGGGCCTCAGGGTCATCTGGTCCAGTGTTGCTTTCTTTAAAGAGGAAGCAATCCAGGCCCAGAGAATGGAAGTGACTCATGCAAGGTCACCCAGCAAATTGCTGGTGACCAGAACTGCAGGCCCTCTAGCTACCCCTTTTTTTTTTTTTTTTTTTTTTTTTTTTTTGAGACAGAGTCTCGCTTTGTTGCCCAGGCTAGAGTGAGTGCCGTGGCATCAGCCTAGCTCACAGCAACCTCAAACTCCTGGGCTCAAGCAATCCTTCTGCCTCAGCCTCCCGGGTAGCTGGGACTACAGGCATGCGCCACCATGCCCGGCTAATTTTTTTTATATATATATCAGTTGGCCAATTAATTTCTTTCTATTTATAGTAGAGACGGGGTCTCGCTCAGGCTGGTTTTGAACTCCTGACCTTGAGCAATCCGCCCGCCTCGGCCTCCCAAGAGCTAGGATTACAGGCGTGAGCCTTTTGACTTGAACTTGGACAAGATGCCTCAGCTTTGCCTGGCTTGGATTACAGAGTGACAAAGAAAGGGGACAGGTGATGGCTCCAGCAAACCCACTCACTCCTGCGGCTGTCAATTTCACAAGGGCAGGTGACCTCAGTGTCTTCTTTGCCGGCTCCCTAGAGCCCAGTGCAGAGCCTGGCATAAAGTAGATGCTTGTTAAATATCTTCAGAATGACTGAATGAATGAATGACCGAGCGTGCAGGGAGTGGGGGCGGCGAGCAGAGCCACCAGCCTATAAACCTCGGAGTCCCGCAGAGTCTCAGAGTCGGGGTATGGAAGATTTGGAAGATGGGGAAACCCCTTAGCAGGCTTCCATCCTCCCAGAAGATCTGTTCCCAAGGGAAATGCTCTTGTATTCCCAAGTGCTGGTTGGAGGCTGGATCCTCGGGGTAAAGCGTGTGTGTTGGGGGGAGGCAGGGGCAGAGCTGGGGGGCTTCTCCACTCCCTGCAGCCAAACCTGCATGTCCCTGGGATGCCTCTGCCCCATGGAGGCCTGATCCCACTCAGACCATGAGGCCTGGCTGTGCACCACCACGTGACAGCTCAAAGCCCCAGCTTCAGATGGCTCACTGTGGTTTTTCAGCAGAAGCTGGCTGAGCCCTGTGTTCCTGGGATCGTCACAGCTCTCATCTGGGGAATAAAGCAAAGGCCAGCTCTCTCTTCTCATGGGAAGGCATTTTGGCTCTACCCCCAGGGGGCACTCAGTAACTTGGCCTTCCCCCTCCTATGGCTGGGCCAGGCCTTGGTCCCAATCCTCAGGGTCTTATTGTTCAGGTGTCTCAGGGTTGGGTTGCCTGGTCATTTGGGAACTGAGGCCCAGAGGCCCAGTTCTGGTCTCGGCCCTGCCATTTACTAGCTCTGGAACCTTGGGGCATTCTCCCTGGGGAGCCTTAGTTGCCCCACGTGGAGCTGATAAGAACCCTCACAGAGAGGCAGTGAGCATGGGCAGAGGCCTTGGGCCCTCCCTGCACTTGAATGGCCTCTTAGGGTGAACTGAGAGCATCCACAGCACCTTCTCCATCAATCCTCCCTCATGGGGCTGTGGCAGGGGAGGAACATGGAGAGCCTGCATCTTCCCAATCCCACCTCTTGGCCCCTTCCCTGGCTCCAGCTCTGGACCTGTGTATCAGACAGCTATGGCCATATTGATACTGGGAAATAAACAATTCCAAAACTCAGTGGCTTAAAGCAACAAGCATTTATTCTCACATTCACAGGCCTGAAGTTTGACCAAAGTTCTCCTAGTCTAGGACGGGCTCAGCTGGGTGGCTCTGCTGCAGGCTGCAGGCCAGGCTACCTCCACATAAGTTCATTCTACGACCCAGCTGAAGGGCAGAAGCTACTCAGAGACTCTTCTTACTTCTATCACCAGAGTGAAAGGGCACAGGTCAACCTTCACAAGCACATTTCAGTCCTCTGCTCTGGCACATTGGCTAATATTTCTTGCTCAAAGCAATGCACATGGCCAAGCCCAACTTCGGGAGTGCCGGAGAACGTACCCTGTCCATAGCAGGAAGGGGTGGGGAGTAAATATTTGCTGAACTGTAATCCAATCTTTCATGGCTAGAAGACCCCAACTAGAATTTCCAAATAGGGAGAGGCCTATTTTGGTTACTGAGGGCTCGAGCTCCCAGGTTCGGATGCTGAGTGAAGGGGCAGCCTGGGCTGGGAAAGGGGCTACCAAGGGGTGAAAGGAGGGTGGACCCCGGGCAAACCCCTTCCTCTTGGAAAGCCCTTTTCTCCACCTGCACATTCTCCAAGGTCCCTTCTAATGGCCCTGGCAGCTCCAGGCCCCTTCCCCCTCGTCTTCCTCCTGCACAGCTGGAGTTGGTGGCGCACTGACAGAGCCCGGTACCACACCCAGCTGGCTGGCATTTTGGCTCACAAACACCTTTCTTTGCAAAGCAGATCTAATTTCCACCCTGTGAAAACGGTCGTCTAGCACTCCACAGCCTCCGCCGTGGGGCAGCCAGCTGCTGCCATGGTGGGGACAAGGGTGGCTGTGAATCTGGGTCAGGACCGGCTGCAGGTGTGTGGACAGTGATTCGTGGGAAATAATCATTCTTTCCCCAGGTGAGGGCCATGGGAAGGGCAGGTGGTGGTGCTGTGTGTGCACAGGCTGGGCCAGGACGGTCCGTGAGGCCAGCAGTAACTTCCCCTCCCGAGACCTCAGTTTCCCCATCTGTGAAATGAGGGTGGGGTTCTGGAAGGTCTTTTCCAGCCCTCAGTCCCGTGGCTCTCAGTGGATCTGCCTTTGTTCAGAGTCTGTAGTGTCGATGCACAAATCAAGTTCCCAGGCTGCTGCTTTTCTTTTCCTTCTTTGATTCTACACATGAACAATAGAACCATCTCCCCTCTCTGGCCTGCTACGGAGGCGTGTCCTCCCTTCGGCTAGCTGGCTGCCGGGGCTAGATGGGACAGGCCACAGGCAGGGGCAGTTGGGGTCCTGATTCCCAGAGAGGAACTGTTCGTAAACCAGCACCTCTCCCTGGGGCTGGCTCCCGAGGTCTCAGCCAACCAGGGCCCTGGGGATGGAAGAGACTTTTCAAGAAGAAGGTCACCCAGTTCCCAGACAGAGGTGCTTCTGACAACCCTCGAGGCAGCTCCACGTGCCCTCGTGCGCCCCTGAGAGCACAGAGCCAGGCTGCTGAGTTCACGGCCGGAGAAACCCCAGGAGGCAGAAGGATAGCACAGGCTGCAGTGGAGTTCACCTGCAGACAGAGCTGGGCGCGGGCTTTGGAGACTGACAAACCTCATTTCACAGTCCTGCATACTCCTTGCCCCTCAGTTTTCTCACCTGTAAAATGGGCACAAGAACACCTAACTCAGAGATGGAAAGGGCTTGACACATAGTAAGTGCTCAATAAATTTATCTACTTTTTATCCAGATCTGTCCACCTTTTATCTCTTGGCTGGTCTGCAGAACCTCTGAGCTGATCTCTGCCCTAGTCTCAGCCCCTTGAATTCGCCTTCCACACTTCCCCCAGAACGCTCTTCCTGAAACTCTGGCTGGATCACATCGTAGCCTTCCTCAAAAACTATCCACCAATGGCTCCCCTATGCCCAGAGAGCAAGATTAAATTCTTTAGTGTAACAACCAAAGCCAGTCAATGTCTGGTCTTAACCCCCCCTTACCAGAACCTGCCAATCCTTCCCTTGGTCCCAAGTGACACTGACCTACTCACTGTCCCCAGATAGCCTTTATGCCCTCGAGCCTTTGCTGACGCTGTCCTCTCCACCTGCAGGTACCTTCTCTTGCTGTCCCACTGGTGGGGCTCGGAGGCCCCGTCTTCCATGAGAACTCCCCGTGCCCACACCAGTGTAACTGCGCACTGCACGTCACTTACGTGTCTGTGTGGCGCTCACTCCACTCTGCCTCAGAGCAGAGGCGGATACGGCATGTCTCCCCTCATCAGTCCTTGAGCGCATGGAAGTCGAGACTTTGTGGCATCAGTGTCTGGCTCTGCAGTTCCAAGCTAGTGCTGGACTTGGGCAATGGCCGACTGTATGCAATGTGGTCCCCGTGCATTTGGGAGTGCCCCGATGATCCTATGCGTTCACGCGTGCCAAGGCGATCCATGTGAACTCACACGTCCCAAGGCGATCCTATGCGTTCATGTATGCCGAGGTGACCCATATATTTTCATGCTGATCCTAAGAGGAGCTTTGTAAGTTATAAGGTGTCGTTATCCTTTTTGACTAATGAGGAAACTAAGGCAAAACAGTTGGCTTTAGTCCACTTAGCTGGGAGGCGGAGGAGCTGACTTGGAAGCAGGGCTGTCTGGGCTTTGAAATCTCTGCTTTCCCCACTCCCTATGGAGCCCGAGAAATATTTGAAAAATAAACCAATAAATGAATGGATGTGAAGAAGATGGGAACAGCCACATGCCATGTGGTTAAAAACAAGAAAGGCTCGGGTTCAAGTCCAATGCTTACAATCTTGGGGAAGTTGCTTATCTTCTCTGCCCTTCCTGCCCTCCCCAAACCCCCTGTGAGGCAGCTGCAGGGTCACCTCCTGAACCCAGACAGGCAGGGGGCCTGCCCGGTGGGAGGAAAGGACCAGTGGCTGAGACAGAGGCAGAGTGGGGAGGCCCGCAGCCTGCGGGAAGCCCCGACAGCCCCGGAAACAGCCCTTCAAGCCTGCGTGATGAACATCTCAGGTCTTCTCCAGCACCGGCGGGAGGGAGCCTGTTACAACTATTTATGTCCCGCCTGCCGACTGACGGCTTCATCACACTGCCTCCTCCCTGACTTTCACTTGACAACCACATTTACACATCCCCAAAGAGCCTCAGAGTGTGAGTCCTGGTGGCTCAGCTGGGCAGCCCAGCTGTCCCAGTAAATCCTGGGGATTTACGAAGAGCCCCAAAGGGACCGGCCTGCCACTGCCGCTCCCCTGCAGCTCAGCTCCCAGCCGGGCAGCCCGGGGAGTCTGCAGCCTGGGCCTGGTCTGAGCGGTCAGCGGCCGGGTGGCCCCTCACGTATTGAGCAAGAGCTGCCCTTCACTCTCCTGTGCGAAAGGCACAACCCCTTTGATTCTCATAAGGGACAAATCTGGCAAAAGGATTGCTGGCTGCAAGGTGAGTAGGGTGAGGGGTCGGTGAGCAGAGATGGTTAAAATGGTGGCCTTTGCAGCGGCCCACAGTGCCTGCCCCCCAGGCCTGGGTCACCCTGCGGATTGTCCCTGTTCGTGATAGAAGATTATGATAGAAATTATTTTAGTGTGGGGGACTCTTGCACTGATACCCTGCAAGCCTCGAAACGCACTACAGCCGGCAGCAAAAGGGTGGGAAACCCAGACTGAAGGATGAAGTTGTTCTTTCATTCATTCATTTTTTTCAGCAGCCAGAATCCTCTGCCCTGAACTTTTTGCACGACTGACTCCTTCTCAGTATTTGGGTCTTGGCCCAAATGCCACCTCCTCCTCCAAGAGGCTGCCCTGACCACCGTTTCTAATGGGGTCTCGTCCCCTCCACCCCACCCTACGGCTGTCACATCTTTGTGTCTTATCGCTGTCATAGCATCTAGTAACTGAAGTTCTCTTGTGCATTTACTTGTCTGCCGGTTTGTTGTCTGCCATATCCACTGGAAGTAAGGGTGCAAGAACAGGGATCTTGTCCTGCCTATCTGCTTCTGTGTCCCCAAGTGTCTGGTGCCATGCCTGGTCCTTGGGGGACCTTCATCCATCCAACATTTACCAAGAACCTCCCAGTTGCCGCGCCAGTGCTAGGGCTCAACCTGGGCCTGGTAGCTGCCCTCAGGGGCCCACCATGTAGCTGGAGAGTTCGGCAGAGGGGGTTAGGGCTGTTGTATTGACCCTGTGTTTCTGATGCTTGACATGGCTTATTGACCCTGGGGAGAGTGCCCCTCCCAAGGCTGTCTGGTTCTGAAAGACACTGAACAACCAGCCTGTGCGCCTTTCATAGGCAAACCAACCCAGAGCCCCTCTGATATCATGTGGCCCTCTCACTCTAGGCCACTGTCAACTGCCTTAATCCCTCCAGGGCCAGGCACTGGACAACGGGGCCAGCCCCATGCCCCAGTGTCTCCTGCAATGGCTGAAACACGGCCAGTCCCGAGCCTGCCTGTGCCGCCTCGCCCATTCCTTCCCGCGGAAACCACGAGACAGGCTCTTGCCCGCATTTTCCCGCTCCCACTGCCTCCTGGACGATCCTGGTGCTTCCTTGTGTCGCCCTGAGTGGGTGGCGTGCCCCCATCCTGTTGGAAGGGTCAGTAACAAACCATCTCTTTCATGACAATCCTCTCCTGATCTGTTGGCCTCACCATACCCAACTGAAAATAAAGTAGCGGTTAAATGCAGGCTGTGAGAAAAAGGCAGGCCGGGCTGGGATGACCTGGGGAGGGAGAGAGGGGGGGAGGGGAAGGTGTGGGACCCATAGCTGGGCTCTGGTGTCTGCAGGGCTGCTACTCTGAGCTGCATCAGCCAGCTGGGGAGGTGGCAGGAATGACCTCGCCCTTGACTCTCTGCAGCTTTGACCTGGAAGATCACTTGTGGCGATTAATATTTATCGAACGTTGGCTCAATTCACCCATTCACTCACTCATTCCACCAATATTGTGGGTCAGTCACGGTCTAGATGCCAGATATACAGCAGTGCACAAAACATCCTGAATCACCATCATTAGGGAGTTTAAATTCCGTCCAGGAAACAAACATAGTGTCAGTAAGTGACAAATACCAGGACGCAAATCGGAGTAGGTTACAAAAGAGGAAGAAGGAAAGGAAGCAGGATCAGGCAGATGAAAGGGGGGATTGGGGAGGGTGTTAGATCTGAGCAGGGACAGACGAGCAGAGACCTGAATGCACGAGGGGGTGGACCGTGGGGCCATCTGGGGCAGGAGCCCTCGGGGCAGAGGGGACGGCAGGAGCAAAGGCCCTGAGTGGTCAGGGGAGGAAGGGTGGGGCGGCTGGGGGCTGCGGTGCAGGGAGAGAGGGAGGAGTGGTCGGAATGAGGGTGGTGAGGTACATGGGGTGCCTGTGGGGTCTGGGGTCAGCATAAGGCTCTGGGTTTATCTCAAGTGCAGGGAAAATACACTGGAAGGGTTTTTTCGTGTGCGCGGGGGGAGGGTAGGGAGGAGAGAAGGTTGGTTGATATGGTCTAATTGACATTTTGATACAACCCATCAGCAGCTTTGTAAGAAAGCTGTGCCAACCACCGTGGGGGCAAAAGAGAGGCTGTGGCCTGGCCAAGGGGGAGGGACTTGCCCAAATACAATGGTTACCTTTTAGTTGGAACATGTCACGTGCTAGGTCTTGTGCCCAGGCCTGTGTTCACATGGGTTATCTCGTTTAATCCCCACAGCAGCCCCTTGTCATAAATACTATTATTTCCCCATTTCATGCATGAGTAAACTGAGGTCTAGAGCCATGCAGTCACTTGTTCTAGGCCACACAGCAGGTGCAGAGAGGGGACTCAGTGTCCGGCAGGCACAGCACTGCTTTGCGTGAGGACTTTCTCGGGCTGCTGGAGCCCCTGTCCCTGCACTGGGGATGCCAGGGACTCCGCACCGCTCGGAACAACCCCCAACCACGGACTGCAAGACGTTGGTGCATCCATACCCGGCACCTGGGGATTTCCGCCTGTGTGTTTCTGAGTTTCTGAGTCGCCCGGAAGGATTAGCTCCAGCTCCACAGTGGCGACCTCCTTGCTGACACACCCTCACCGTCCGTCTGTCCCACCTTCCCAGTCTCACTTCCTCGCTCCCCCACTGGTATTTCCTGGAATCATTTCCCAAATAGACTTTTTGCACTTGAGTGTTTTCCTTGAGGTAGTTTTCTGGGGAAACCAGAATGAAACGATCACTTTTTGGCTAAAGGGACTTGATTGAATTACTTCACCCTCCCTCTGCCTCAGTTTCCTCGTCTACGAAATGGAGATGAGCACAATAATTCCTCTCTCAAAGGGGCGTTGTGATGAGCAACTGAGCCATAGACACGAAGACCTCAGCCCTCGCATGTAGTAAGTTCCCGGCAAACGTCTGCCAAGATGGTTTCAAAACAGATGAGGCAGACGCGGGAAAGGGGCTGGCGCCTGCGAGGAGCGGGGACAGATGCGAGAGTTGGCGGCTGAGCAGGGGAGGGAAGGAACCGAGGACACAGCCAAGTCTGCATCCTGGAGGGGTGGAGAGAGGCGCGCCATTTACAGCAGCCGGGCGGGAGGAGGAGCTGGGTCTGGGGGAAGAGTTCGGTTTTAGAGTCACAGTGTTCTCAGGTGCCAGACAGCCGTGTGCAGACTTCCAGCAGGCAGCTGGGACAGCGGGGCTGAGCGGGAGAGGGGACAACATGTGGCCATGTGGATTTGGGAGTTACCTGGAGGGAGTGAGAGTTTCTGCTACAGGAGTTGAGTGGGGAGTGGGTGGGGGCGACGGGGCAGAGGTGAAGGTGGCAGGGAGGGGGGGATTGGTGAGTCGGGGTCCTCTGGGGGAGCAGGGACAAGGGAGGGATGGAACCAGGCTACAGGAAAAGGGCAGAGAAGGGGAAATCCTCTTTCCAAGGCTCTGAAGCGACGGGCATTTCTGCCACTGGAATCATGGCAGGCCTGCGTCTGGGCCCCTAGAAGCAGAGCCTGAGGCAGGGATTTGGTGCATCACTCAAGGACTGATTGGTTGAGAAGGGAGAGGGAGCGAGGGGAGAGGGACAGGTCAGGTCAAGTCTCAGCTGGAGACTTGCTTCAACCTAATCTCCCGGGAAACTCTGCAGCACAAATTGGCACAAAGGGTTGATCCCACCAGCCCAGAAAGGGGATCCAGGCAGGGCACTAACAACAACAGCCTGGCATGAGTCTGGCTCGGCTGGGTCCACTCTGGCCTGACCAAATGACCTTTTATGGACTTAAAAATGCTTAGCCTTCTCACCCAAAGCAACTATGAGATTCGCCTTGGCGGAAGGTGCAAACGGGACCTGGAGAGTGAGTGAGTTTCCAGTCTGCTCTTAATCTCTGTCAAGGGAGCACACTGACATCTGATCTTCACCCATGTAGTCTGGCTCAGGGCACCAGGGTAGACTCTAACAAGTGTTCCCTAAACGCTGGCCACATGTGCCACGCACTCTGCAAAGGGCTTCACTTGCACCGTCTAATGATCCGTGAGAACGATGATTGATTATTCCCTTTTACAGGTGAAAAGCTGCAGTTTCTTTGCCCAAGATCAAGCAGCTAATAAGAGGAAGAATGGAATGGAGCCCAACTCTGTTTGACTTTAGAGCCCAAGTTCTTAACCACTTCCTTGCCTTGCAGCTCAGCTGCTGGCAGGAGTGGCCACTGTCAGTTGGATTTGGCTCGCCAGGACGCAAACAGGCCAGCTAGCCCCAGCTCTCAAAAACCGCCGTCCAATCCCACCCGTCTCCCCTCACCCCACTCCAGTGCTGATATTTTAAAAAGAAGCAAGAAGGAAAAGGAAGGGGTGGGGGGAACCACCAAGAACCCTCCAGGCTGAGGATCCATGCGCCTAACTAATGCTGAATTGAAATGCCACCCGCAGGTACTGCACCCCCACAGAGGCCCACTTGGGTTCAGCCTGGGTCCCCAGAGGCAGACCGTGGTCTGTGTGCAGGCCTCTCTCTGGACAGCTTCGGGACACCATGCAGACACCATGACCTGGCTTCTCCCAATCCCACTGACCCCAAGCTCTGATGGGGGGACCCAGAAATAGACCAGTTTCAGCTATAAGACTTTGGTTTTCTCCCCAAGCCCAGGGAACACTTCCCGCTTTCCTAGAAGAACCAGAAGGCCCAGCCTTTCCAAGGCCAGGAAGCCAGCTTGGTCTGAGCTCTGCTGGCCACCAATCCATAGTTGGCAAGGAGACTGCTCTGAGCCACCAAAGAGCCCTGGCCTGGACATCTGGAGCCCTGGATTCTGCCTCGGCTCACATTGTTTTGGCTCAGCACCAGCCACTTACCTCCTGGGGCTGCAGTGTCCTGCCCTGGAAAAGGGTATCAGCCTGTGGCCTTCCTTCCAGGTGGTCATGAGGGTCTGGTGAGCTCAGATGAGAAAGGACACAGTGTGTGAACGCTGGCCTCCCTGCTGCTGCTTGAACCCAGCACCAAGCAGGAGTCCACCTCTGAGCGTCTGTGTTTGCTGTGCCCTCGGCCTGGATTGCTTTTCCTCCATAATCTGCAAATGCACTCCTCCACGTCTCAGGTCCCTGGGCCTACTTGGTGGTAATGAGTCACCAAGGGGGCTCCAGGCTCTTGGTTCTAGCTGAAGGGGTGGAGTGGGACCAGAGGGTGAGTAAGTCCTTTCCTGAGGTTGCATGCATCTCAAACAAAGCTGCCCCTCTCTGCTGTAACCCTGTGTGGGCCAGCCTCCAGGTGAGGTTCTCTCTGGAGGGGGTCTGGGGTCTCATTAACCACTTGGGTGGGTGGTGGGCATGGAGCAAGGGCAGTTCAGGTAGGGTGAGCAATCGCTGGATCCTTGTCAGAAGAACGAGGTCCAAATGACAATGAATGAATGGTCACAGTCTGGGAGAGCTGTGGCTCGGCAGAGACAGCAGTGGCCTGGGAGCCAGGGGAGCTTCCAGTTCCTGCCTGGCTACCCACTGGCCCTGTGGCCTTGGGAAAGCCACTTCCTCTCTCTGGGACTCAAAGAGTTTGCCCTTTTAGCTTCAAATAAAAGGTTTGTTAAATAGATTTTGTCTCACACAGAATCGATGGCAGGAGTTCTGGGTTAGGAAACATTCTGAGACTCTGAGCTTAATGGCACAGCACCGTGATTGATTAGTAATGTCTGCCCTGGACACTGTAAGGGGGATGTGTTATTCCTGCTCTGGGGTCTGCTTCACACATTTCATGACTCAGTGGTTCTACAGAGGTAAAGGTCAAGAGTGTGCGTGCCTCGAGGAGAAAGGGGTTGGAAAGATAAGCAAAGTAGGTTAGGAAGCTTGGGTCAGGCCCATGGAGAGTTCCAAAATAGATGGAGAATGGAAGCTGCTTCCGTGCCCACAGAAAGCTCACTCTAGGACAACAGTCTGCTTTAGCAAACTGAGTTGCTAACCATTAGTGGGTTGTGAAATAAATTTAGTTGGCTATACCAATATTTTAAGAACATGCAGAGTAGAACAAAATAACATAGAATGAAACAGAACAGTTTAGCTGTCGATGCATATGGTAAGGTTGCATGCTGTGAGCTCTGGTTTCAGCTGTGCATGTCCATGTGAAGAGGGTCACGGTGCATTGTTAACTGTGGCTCAGGGTCCAGCACCTCTGAGAGACAGTGGAGGAATTGCGTGACCATGTGTGATCCCCGTAGGACAGACCTGGCTCCCACCTGTCATGCTGATGTCATTATGTACCATCTCCGTTCACTCCCTGTGGTGATTTGAAAATATGTCCGCATAGTTTTTGACACTCTTTCCTTCAAAAGCCAGGGTGTACTTTCTCCCCCATGGAGTGTGGGCTAGGACTTGCTGACTTGCTTCTAATGAATAGAATTTGGTGAAAGTGACAGTGTGTCCCTCGCAGGAATATGTCACAAAAGGCATTGCAGCCTCCTCCTGGCTTCCTTTCTTGGATCACTCACACTGGAGAGAGAGCCTGCTGCCACGTAACGGGGGGATTCAAGCAGTCCTCCAGAGAGGCCCGCGTGCGAGAAACCGAGGCCTCCTGCCCACAGCCTCGTCAGCTGCCTTGGAAATGGATGTTCCAGCCCCTGGCGAGCTTTCCGATGTCTGCAGCCCTGGTCGGTGTCTCACCCGCAACTTCACCAACCTCCCAGCTAAGCCACGCCCAAACTCCTCACCCATAGAATCCGAGACACAGTCAATGTTTGTTGTTTTTAGCTGCTAAATTTTAGGGCAGTTTGTTACACAGCAATTGCTGACTAACACACTCTCAAAGTTATCCCTTGTGGTTGAAAGATTGTATGGTTATTCTACACAGAAGGGACTTTGAAGATCATGTGGAGTTTCCAAGAGTCATGGAGAATGAGACAAAGGCAAGGAGACAGGAGAGGGCCGAAGTTGCCTTTGTTTGCCGAAAAGAAGGGAAGAGTGGAAGACTGAGTTCTGATCGTGATTGAAACAGCCTAGGTTGGCCAATGAGACAGAAAATCCAGGAGCATCTTGGAAAGAACGTGGGTGGTCATCAAAGTCAAGTTTCCCCTCATTAAACATTTCCTCCCTTTTCCACGGGACAACTGGATTAGCGGATCAGTAGTTATGGGGTCGGTTTGTAGTGGTTTGACTAGCCCCCTCCCAGGGAGGTTGGGAGGGGGCAATGAACTGAGAGGGGCAGTTCCAGTGCGGAACATTGTCCTGGCTCCAAACTGCCCAGTGATTTCACCAGACACTTGGATGAAGGCACAAAAGATGTGTCCGTCCAAACCTCGAAAGCACAAGCTACAACGACACAGCTGATGTATGATCCAAAACTCTTCCCAGACGGAATTGCTGGGCCAAAATCAACAAGAAGAAATTTAACAGTAATCAATGTTAAAGTCAGGCACTTTCAGATCAAAAAAATCAATGACTCCAGGAACAAGCCCAGGGTGGGTGGATGGAGCCGCCTTGGCAGCATGCCACCTGAAATGATCTGGTCGTTTTTATTTGGCCCCCGAGGTCAGTGCAAGCACAGACAACGTGCTGTGGCTACTGAAGCAGTGGACCCGGATGTAGGTCCCTAACTTCACGGAGGCTGTGGTGGCGGGGAGGAAGGTTCTCGCTTCTGCTCCTGGCCCTGCTCGGCCACACCTGGGCCCCACACTCCGTAGGCACAGAGTGTGCAGAAGGAGGACCCAGAGGGGCAGCAAGACCTAATGTCCTGGCCAGGCGTGGTGGCTCATGCCTATAATCCTAGCACTCTGGGAGGCCGAGGTGGGCGGATTGCTCAAGGTCAGGAGTTCGAAACCAGCCTGAGCAAGAGCGAGACCCTATCTCTACCATAAATAGAAAGAAATTAATTCACCAACGAACATATATACAGAAAAAATTAGCCGGGCATGGTGGCGCATGCCTGTAGTCCCAGCTACTCGGGAGGCTGAGGCAGCAGGATTGCTTGAGCCCAGGAGTTTGAGGTTGCTGTGAGCTAGGCTGACGCCACGGCACTCACTCTAGCCTGGGCAACAAACCGAGACTCTGTCTCAAAAAATAAATAAATAAAAAATAAAAGACCTAATGTCCTCACGTGGGGAGTGACGGGCAGCATCTCTGGAGGTGCCTGGCTGCCTCGGAGTGTCTTGGGGATCTTCCTCAGGCAGGAGGAAGGGCCGAGGCGGGGGCGGGGGTGTGTGGAAGTAACAGGGCTACCCATTGGAGCTTACAAATGGGAGGGGTGTCCTGGCAGCTGGGCCTACCTGTGGGTGGCTGGGCGTCCCGCCCCTGGGGTGAGCAAGCAGAGGCCAGGGGGAGCAGAGTCGGGTACGTGCACAAACCCCCCCCCACACACACACACTCACAATCCTGCTCACACGTTCATGCTCATACACAACCTCAAGTATTCCCACCCAATATCCACCTGCCTGACACTGACCCCCCTCACCTGCGCTCACACTCCACAAGCATGCTCCCAGCATCTCCAGTACAACACGCACACGTGAGCACACTCACATGTGCACACACAAGCGCCCATGCACGGGAAGGTCTTATCTGAGCTCAGGTTCCTGGGACACCGACTCTGAGATGGTCACTTGCGTGTGGGAGGCTTACTGGGGACAGCTCGGCTTACTGGGGACAGCTCGGCTTACTGGGGACAGCTCGTGGGAGCAGCGCCTTGGGGCAGTGAGGGAGGTAGCTCAAGCAGAGGTAGAAGTTGAGTTCCACTGCGTTCACGGCCAAGGCCTCAACCCATCCCCAGGGAGTTCTGAAACTGGGATGGCCCTTCAGGGATGTCCAAAGTTAAGGTGAAGGTGCTGAGCCTTTTTTTTTTTTTTAACTGAGTTAGGGTCTGACTCTGTTTCCTGGGCTGGAGTGCAGTGGTGTCATCATAGCTCACAGCAACCTCAAACTCCTAAGCTCAAGGAATCCTCCTGCTTCAGCCTCCTGAGTCGCTGGGACTACAGGCATGCACAGCCCCACGTGGCTAATTTTTCTATTTTTTTTAGAGACAGGGTCTCACTATGTTGCCCACGCTGATCTCGAACTTCTGGCCTCAAGTGATCCTCTTATCTCGGCCTCCCAAAGCGTTAGCATTACAGGTGTGAGCCACCAGCCCCGGCATGGCTGGGCCGTTGCGTCTCTGCGTGGACGGGCCACTGGGTAGAGGGAGGGAAGTGTATCTGGGTGAGGTGGCTGTCTCCAGCTGAGGGTGATTCTCAGAAGGGACTCAGCTGTGATCCACCAGTAGGCAATGCTCCTGGCAGCTGGAGGATGCAAGTCTTGGTCCTGGAGGGACCCACAGGGTCCACTCTGTGCCCATGGGGACACGCAGCTGCACACACAGGCCCAGCTGGAATTCTTCTTTTTAGCCCTGTGCTTGCCTGCTCCTGAGACAAGCCCAACCACAAGGTGAGGCCGCAAATGGAGGGGCCTTGAAGGGAAGCTGCCCTCCTGACCAATGACAGAAGGGGGCAGTCTGCAGGCTGGGGTGCCCAGGACAGGAATCGAAGGAGAGGCCAGCTGTGGCCCAGGAAGAACGTGCAGTACCCTCTTCGACAGTCTCATTGGAATCCAGCCTTTCAGGCCCCACCATGCCCCGCACCCAGGAGGCCAGTGAGGCAAATGCCCTCTCCTAAGACATGCTCCAGCCCAACATCGCTCTGCCCTCACCCTCCCTCTGGAGCGCCCTCCGGGCTGTCACCGTAGCCTGCACCTAGGTGGACACTTGGGCCAATCCCAGGGCTTCCTGCTTGCGCTCAGGTAACCAGCGCTAGGGTCACAGAGCCAGCCTGATTCGGGCTGTGTCTGGTCTGTGATGGACCTCTCCACTCCAGCCGCACTCACAGCTCACTCACTGCTCTCGTCCCCCTTCTCCCTGCAGGGCCGAGGGGAAGGCATGGAGTTGGCCGCCATTTTTCTCACGCTGCTCACCCGTCCCCACTCACGAGCTGTTGTTTTGGATGCTCCAGGCCAAGGTTAAGCCAGAGTCCCCCGTGGAGTGCATATGTAGGCTCCTTGGGGACTTAAGCATAGGCACCTCCCACCTGCAGTCACCTTGACCTGGGAGGTTAACTTGCCATTTCAAGCCATCGCTGTGATACATTCCAAGGTCCCCGGGAACCTACCTCGTCTTGCTGTCCCCAGGCAGCGCTGGTGGCGACCTCACCTCACGTGCTGTGGTGGTGCTTTGCGCACATTCGGCACGGTCAGGACCCCAGGAAACACGCACACACGTTGCCTCGTCACTCCTGCCTCAGGCCACCGCAGCCATTGCAGCAGCCGGGCAGGTCCTGGGCCTCCAAGAGTCCCAGCCGTGGGGACCCCGTCTCACTCTCCTGAGGGAGTGGCTGTCACAGCACAGCCCCAGCTCACCAAAGAAATCCCCATGCGCTTCTCTCTCTCCATTCTTGCATTTATACCTGACCTAGCAAAGCAGCCCAGGAGGCATAGAACTGGTTCCCAACACTGTCCTTTGTAAAATCTGCCCCTGGCGGCTGGCTGCACCCTCTCGGGCGTCTAACATCTGGAGTTTCCGTGTCTCCCAGGCCAATGCTCGGTCAAAATTCCTATTTTAATATCTCCTTGCTCCAGCGTGGCACAGCGGCCCTGAACTAGGGCCCCTGGGAGTGAATGCCAGCCCCGCCCTCACTGTGGGGGTGGGGGCCTGGGCAGGTTATGTCCTCTCTGCATCACTTGCCTCATCCATGAAAAGGGGTGCAAAGCTCCCAGGTCTGCACAGAGAGCACATGAAGAGCCACCGGGCACACAGTCAGTCTCAGTGAGCGAGTCATGCCGCTAGCCCCTCCTTGACCGAGCTCGGCTCAGAGCCCACCCCTCCCCAGGGCCTGTCCCCTCCCCGCCCTGCCAGGCTCTCCTCCACTCCCGGAATAAATCTGTTTGGCCGCTCTTGGCAACTGTGGCCTTAATTGTATGTGCTTGATAAATCGCTCTGTTGGACCAGGGCGGCAGCTGCGGGAGGACCAGGACGGCAGTGGCCACGCAGAAGCTGGGGGCGCAGAGCCCGGGCAGGGCTGAGGACGCAGGGCCTTGCCTTGCCCCACTCTCAGCCACCACCTGGGGACAGGGGCACTCTCTGCAGCCACTCTTGGTGGGGGAGAGGGGGCCTGGAAATGGAAATCTGAGAGCTTTAAAGGATCCTTGGTGACCTGCCTCCCTGACCGTTACTTTCACGTTGAGGCCCAGACAAGTTGAGGGGCTTGCCTGGGGCGCCCAGCGTGAAAGGCAGACTTGAGAGTCTAACCTGGGCCTCTTGACCTCCAGGCCGAAGCTCTGCCCGCCAGCCCCTCCTGCCTTACCCCACCGCGCCCCCAGCCAATCCGCTTCCTCTTTCCTGCTGATGCCATTTGCTGGCGTTTCCTTGCCGTCTGCCACTCTCCTCCCTTCCAAAATATCCAGCACCGGAGGCATCTTTTATGGCACCAGATTATGGAGCTCGAGCCTAGGACGCTTCACTTACTTGCTGTGTGTTTAAGGGAGTTACTCAACTTCTTGGAGTCCGGGCTTCCTTATCTGAAGAATGGGGATAATACGAACTGCAGCTACTGCGTAGCATTGATGCGGGGTTGAATAGGGACGTGCGAGCAATGTATTCCGTGCGATGCTGGCACAGGGTAAACTAAATGTCGGCTATTACTATTACTAGTCGGGGTCCTCAGGGCTGCCTTGGTTGGCTGGGCGGTTTGTGCACTGCTCAAAGGTACCGGGCAGGCGAGTAAGTGGGGCTGAAATCCAGCCTGCGGTCACTCCCCACGCTGTGTATCCTTGGAGCTGCAGCTGCCCACGAGGTGCCTGTTTCTAATTCACCTATCCAGATGCATGTCTTTTCCTAGTTTGCACAAAGGTGCTGTAGAGTGTAGCCCTGTGTGTTCTGCTTATAATTTAGGGTATCGGGCAAGATTCCAAACCACATCTCTCCTCTGGAGATCCCAGTGCCCGAATTCCACCATTCAAGTGTCCCTTGGGTCCCAGGGTCATTTGCAATGTTCCTGAAATCCCATTTAAAAAGAAGCATCCCCAGGAACAATAATAATAATACCCTAATATAATAGCCCGTTATCATCATTTTCATTATCATCATCTCCATTATTTTAAACATTGAGTGGATTAGCCTTCTTCCAGCGGAGGGCAGGATGAACACTCAGGCTGGGCGGGGGGAGGAGAGAACGGGGAGGAAGCCACCAAGGGTCTAGGCGGGGGCGGCACAGGCTCAGCTTTCTGAGCCTGTGCCGCCCAGCTTTCTGCCTCTGTAATTTTGCCCAGGGTCACTCCAGCAGAATGAACCCAGCCAACTGGTGCAGCGATAGCAGCTGCAGCAGCAAAACTCTCCTGATTTACTGGGAAACCTCACTGCAAGGAGCAGTATTAATGCCGGTGATAAACCTGGTCTCCCAGGAGCACCTCCATTTTAAGGGCAGTGAGAGACACATTCCAAGGGAACAAATCCCAAAGGTGGGATTGCAGGCAGAGCGGAGGCCTCGTGGAAGAGCTTATGGGGCCCTCGGCCTTTCAGATCACACATGGGGTGGAGGGGGGGGCTGCCAGTGTCACTGGCACAAAAGGTCTGCCTGGCATTGTGCGGATTCAGATGACATTTGCAGAGGTGGGGAATGTCTCAGGCCAGGTCCCCCAGAAGCCACCCCCACACCAGCATTCCTGTGCAAGGGATTTATTAAGAAAGTGCTTCTGGGAGAATCTGGGGAGAGAGTTGGAGACAGGGGAAAGGAGTGAGGAAGCCAGGCAAGGGTGTGATCTCAGGCAATGTCCCTGGAGGGCAGCTGCAGCCAGGACGCTCAGGGAAGCTCTGGAGTGTTACATTACACCCAGAGTCTGTCCCCACCTGGGGAAAGGAGGCTGTGCTTTCACTGCCCAGAGCGGCTGGTCACTGGGAGGGCAGCCCAGGGAGGGGGCGGGATGTGAATTCCCAGGTGCTGTAGCTCTCTGCCCTGGCAGCAAATCAGCCTCAGAAGCCCGTGAAAAGTGTCCCCAGCATTGGCCATGGGGAGGTGAAGCATACTGCAGCCCAACACCTCCCTCCCAGCCCTCCTCTGTTTGTGTAAACAGAGGAAAAGGACCCCCAGGATCTGGGCCAGGTACCTACAATATCTGCTACGTGGGGCCAGGGGAAGTGGGCTCTTGAGGGCCCCTCCCCACGTCTCCTGGAGTGAGGATTCCTCATGTTCCAGACCCACCTTGCCTCTCTCCGGGTTCCACTGAACTCATCCCTTTGTCCCACTTACTCCTTGTTCAAAGCCCAGCATTAGTGGGCGGGTGCGCAGGGGACGGGGGGGGGGGCACCCCAAATGCCTCCATGCCCAGACCTACTCCAAGTTGGGGCTTTCTACTGCCAATATCTGGGCTGGGTAGTAAGGCCGCCAGGGCTCTCCTGTTGCCCTTTATTTTTTTAACGGCCCTTTTTACAAATGTTACTGATTGGAGCTGGATTACCAACGTGATCGAAAAAAATAAATTCCAAAGCCCATCATAAACAGGGAGTGTTGCAGATACACAGCTTCAGCCAACTACCGGCCCCTGCCCCTGCCCCACTGTGGACAGGCCCCGCAGGCCCCACCCACCCCATGGTGCCCTCTTGCCCAAAGCCAGGGAGGACTTTACCCCCTGGGGGTCCCCAGACTCTGAGACACAGGGGCCAGGGTGATGTCCTGGCTCGGGCACCCGGATCCGTCAGTGCAGGCAGGTACTGAGTACCTCACTGGGTTTCTGGGACCCGGGGGAAGGGGAGGTGTAGTAGCCAGAGTCCCCCGGAGAGACTGTGCCATTAGGGTGTGTACATACGTAGAAAGATTTATTTTAAGGAATTCGCTCGCAAGATTATGGAGGCTGGTAAATCCAAAATCTGCAGGGTCGGCCAGTGGAGTGGGGACCCAGGGAAGAGCCACGGCTGCAGTTCAAGTCCGAGGGTTGTCTGCTAGGTTGTCTTGCTAGGGGGAGGTCAGTCTTCGGTTCTCTTGACTCCCTCAACTGATGGGATGAGGCCCACTTCCCCTTGCGGAGGGAGATCTGCTTTATTCAAAGTTCACAGATTTTAATGTTATTCTCATTTGAAAACACCCTCACAGAAACATTCAGAATGGTGTTTGACCACATACCTGGGCACTGTGGCCCAGCCAGCTTGACACATAAAATTAACCATCGCCGTAGGCAAGTATTATGGTCTCCATTCTAGAGGGAGGAAAACTGAGGCCCAGAGAGGTTGAGTGATTTCCCCAAGGCCACAAAGTGAACTAGCTGCAGTGAGGAGTTGTAAAGGAGATTGGGCTGGCAATGAGGAACACATGGATTCAAGGCACATCACATCTGGGCCCGAGTGTGACACCTGGTACTCCTGCACACATGCACCGGATAAGGGTAAAAAGTATCCAGTTGGTATTTGCGCCCATGTGGCATTGTTGCTTGTGTCAGGTCCTAGAAGGCAGGAATTTTGTGCTGGAAACCATGCTTATGGCATCCAGTCCACAGTAACACTCTGAAGTGCTATCATTGTCCCCATTTATTGATGAGGTGACTAAGGCTCAGAGCACGGAGGTCGCTGGCTAAGGCCACACGGCGCACAGGCAGGGGAGCTGGGTTTGGACCTGCGTCTGGGCCTGCAGCGTCTGCTCCCTGAGGCGTGGCCCACAGCCCCGGCAGGTGCTCACGTCTTGCGGGGCGTGTTCACTGGGTCTTCCCGGCAGCGCCGTGAGGAAGGGGAGCCCGTTTCCTTTTCAGCGCAGGAGCGAGGTGTGGAGAGGGTGGCAGACCCACACATGGCCGCAGAGCCAGCCAGCGCCCTGCCCAGAACCGGGCTCCCTCCCCAGCCCTGCTGCTGGGGTGAAGAAATCACACCTGTGTCACACCTGAGCGTTCACTGTGTCTGGGGCTCTCACATCATCTTATTTATCCTTCCCCGCAACCTAAATGTGATAGTAACAGGGGTTTGTCACCTTCTGCGCATGGTGCCATGTGATCCTCCTCGAGACCCCGTGAGACAGGCAAGGACTTGTCCAGGGTCACACAGCCACCATGTGTGGGGCTGGGATTTTAATCCGGACTGCCTGACACCAGAGCCCACAGGCTAACCACTGTCCTAGGATGTGTTCATTCATTCATTCACTCATTCATTCATTCAACAATCTATTGGGTGCACCTGTGTCCCAGGTCCTCTTCACACACAGGTGACATGATGGTGACTGACATCTCCACATGTTTTCTTCTTGTCTCTTCCTTTTCCCTCCACCATTCAGAGAGAAATAAGGGGTAGAAATCTAAACTAAGACTTAAACTCTCCCGCCTTTAAACCTGTTGATCTCCCGGTGCAAGACAAAGACAATAAACAAATGAAAAAATGCTTCCAGAGGGGGGTAAATGTTGAAACAAAACAGAAGAGGAAGGTCTGAAGACCAGCCTACCTCTCGGGGAAAACCTCTTTGGGGTGGGATCTTTTGAGCAAAGTTCTGAGTGGCAAGAAAGCTATGTGGCTATCTGAGGAAAGAGTATTCCAGGTAGCGGGGAAAGCAAGTGCAAAGGCCCTGAGGTAGGAAAAAGGCGAGATGGCTGAGGAGCAGAGTGGTGGCCGGAGTGGTGAAGTCCAGAAGAGACATGGCAAGACGGGTCTGTGATGAGGTGGGTGAGAAACGCAGTGGCTTGGTCACAGAAGGCCTTTGCCTCAGATGCTCTTGGGTGCTGACAGCCATGTCTCTCCTCTTAGTGGCTGGCAGAAGCCTGCTTTTGTCCGGGTGCCCACAGCTCAGGGGTTAACGCTGTTAAGTCTAAGCCAGAGGTCGGCAAACTATGGTGGACCAGGTAGTAAATATTTTGGATTTTGCAAGCCATGTGGTCTTTAGCACAACTAAACTGAGCTCATAACCATACTCTGGAGATAGAAATTCTGCCTTAAGAAAAACATTTCACTCCAGGGCTCTGTACTTTCCAAAGCACACAAAAAAGGATTAGCTCTAAATGTAGGCACCCAAATGCCCGGCGTGTCAATGACCCTGGCTAGCATGATAGCAGCCGTGGGCAACACATAAACAAATGGGCATGGCTGTGTCCCAATAAAACTTTATTTACACAAGTTTGCCAAGCCCTAATCTAGATGAGAAAGAGGGGTGGATGATGCTGATGGAAGAGTGGGTGCCCACCAGAGCCAGAGTGAGTACTTGCAAAGGTGCCCACCCACCCTCTCAGCCACACTGTCTCCTTCCATCATGGTGTCACTCTAGCTCCCCAAGCATCCTCACCGAATATGAGGGGAAGCAATGCCCTCCTTATTGGGAACGATACAGGCCACACCCACTCAGCCCTCCTGGGAGAAAAGCTGCAAAGTAGGCCGTGCCCGCAGGGGTGAGGAGTGGGGGGTGGCGAGGGCTGAGCTAGGGGCCCTAAGATCCAAAGGTTCATGCACTAGGGCCATCCTCGGGGACATGCCTGGCTTTCCCCATTCTACCCACCTTCGGTCTCTCCTCTCTCTGATGAGTGAGCGCAAATAGGGAACAGACAGAAGGAAGGAAGGAAGATTGGAAGAAAGGAAGGGGGAAGGGAAGGGAGCCCTCTCCCCACTCTGGCAGGTCCCCCAGTGAACCTTCTGCACGTGACAGATGCTGGCGCTTTCAGACAATGAAACGCACCGTTGCCTTCTATTTTAAGCCGGGGCCATTACCCCTCGAGTCTGCAGAGGCACATTTGAGGTTTAATTTTTTGTTGTTTGCATATGAGATCATTTCAATTAAAGAGAACTGGAAACATTCCCCTCCGTTTCTTTAGCAAACAGAGCCTTATTGCCTCCCACCCAGAAAAGAAAAAAAGGGGGAAAAACAAAACAAGACAAGCCAATGTTAACATTTTAAAAACAAAAAGACAATCAGTGATGGGCAGGCTCTCGGCGAAAGGACATTTGTACATATAGGGGTTTTATTAGGAAAAACACATCTGTCACCTCTGACTATAAGTCACTGAGCAGCGGAACTAATTGAAACAATCTAACTTAGCACCTTCACTGTTCTTTGCTCCTGGTGTGACTCAGACCCTTTGTCGGCGTGACTGGGTGCCAGGCAGGCTTTTCTGTATGCTGGAAGGGACGCAACTTGGGCGTGGACGTAGCTCCCAGTTTCTAGGTCATCAGAATCACTTGGGGTGATTGCTAAATATGTATCCCCAAGCCCAGCCCCATGGAAAGAGAATCTCCAAGGAAAGAGGCTCTAGAAAAATGTAGGAAATTTGGTGTACGATGTAAATTATGTGTCAGAGGAGCCAGGAAGGAAGTTGATTTGGGTTTTGAGAGGTGAAGGGGAGTCAAAGGTATAAGACAGCAGAATCCATAAATAAGTAAATACCTTGAGATGGAAAAAAGAGAGTAGAAGGTAAAAAGTCAGTTCATCATGAAAGGAGAAACATAAGAAGCAGTAGAAACTTGGAACAGCTGAACAGTGTGAATGGGGGAGCCTCAGAAGAAAGATACCTGATACCAAGCAATGCAAAAAGAGAAACAAACATTAAGCAAGCAAGCAAGAAGGTGGCATGATGTTAATAGTATACAAAGTGGAATTAAAGACTAAATGCACGCAAGAGGATAAAGAGGTGCATCCTCTAAGGATATAGGACACTTTTTACAGAGAAGATATGGTCATAAACATGTATATACCAAACAATGTAGCAACTAAATACAAGGGGCAAAACATATTAGAGATGGAAGGAGAATTCTCGAAAAATACAATTTAAGTTGAAGGTTTTAATATACCCTTTTCAGAATCGAACAGATCTTGCAGACAACAAAGAACCAAAGACTTAGAGCTACGCTATTCATTATTGTAGTTACTAACCACATGTGGGTATTGAGCACTTGAAATGAGTTGACTTGAATTGAGATGTGCTTTAAGAGTGAGATATAAATATCAGATTCTAAAACTGTACCCCAGAAAATAGAATGTAAAATATCTCATTAAATAATTTTATATTGATTATTTGTTGAAATAATATTATAGATATGCTGAGTTAAATAAAATGTTAGCAAATTAATTTTACATGTTTACTTTTATTTTTTAATAGGGCCAATGGAAAATGTCAAATTATACATGTAGCATGCATTGTATTTCTATTGGACAGTGCTAACTTATAGGGATTGAAAAACATTAGCAACAAGCCATCTATCACAATACACACACACTTCTTGTGAGCCCATCTCCTGCCCAAACGTGCTCAATCCATTTTAGGTAATATGATTTTATGACCTGGAATTTTTGGTTGCCTGGTTTTTCTTTTCTTGGAAAGGAAATACAATTCAGCATAGAAATGGCTCCAGCTCTGGAACTGGGTAAACCGTGTTCAAAGATCAGCTTTGCCACCTACTAACATGTCACTTAACCCCTTTGAGCCTCAGAATTACCCTGTCTGAAATGGGGTAATAGCATCAATCCTATAGTATTGTAAGGACTAAAGGTATGCGAACATATATCAGGCACAGTCAGAATCCATAAATAATGCATAATTATAATAATATACTGCTATGGTTTGAATGTGTCCCCTAAAGTTTATGTGTTAGACACTTAATACCCTAATGCAATAGTGTTGGGAGGTGGGTCCTAATGGAAGGTGTTTGGCTCATGAGGGCTCTGTCTTCATGAAAGGTTTAATGCTGATTATAAAAGAGCTTGAGGCTATGAGTTTGATCTCCTACTCTCTCTTGCCATTTGAAGACTTCCACTATGTTATGATGCAGCAAGAAGGTCCTCACCAGATGCAGCCCCTTGATCTTGGACCTCCTGGCCTCCAGAGCCATGAGCCAAATAAATTTCTATTGTTTCTAAATGACCCAGTCTGTGGTATTCTAAGACGGAAAATTGATACTGAGAAGTGGGGCTGTTGCTACAACAAATACTTGAAGATGTAGAAGTGGCTTGGGAACTGGGTAATGGGAGAGGCTGGAAGAATTGGGAGGAGCATGCTGGAAAAAGCCCAGATTGCCATGAGTGGAGGGAGCAATAGGGGCAATTCTAGGGGTGAGGCCTTGGAAGACAAGAACTGTAGGGAGAGCCTGAATCTTCTTAGGGGTCACTTAGGTGGTCATGATCGGAAAGTTGGTAGAAATATGGACAGTAAAAGCAATTATGATGAGGTTTCATATGGAAACAAGGAACAAGACATTGGAAACTAGAGTAAAGGCTGTCTTTGTCCTAGGGCTTTGTGGAAGGCAGAACTGAAGAGTGATGAATTAGGATATGTGGGAAAGAAATTTCTAAGCAAAATATTGAAGGAACTGCATGGCTACTTTTAACCACTTATAGTAAGCTGTGAGAGAAAAGAAATGATGTAAGGACAGCATTTATGATTAAAAGGGAAGCAGAGTAGAAAAATATGGTAAATTCTCAGCCTGGCCATGAAAAGAGGGAAAAGCCATCTTTAGGAGAGCAAATCAAGGATGAGCAAGCCAAGCAGTCATTTGCTAAAGAGGTTAGTATGGATAGAAAGGAGCTAGGTGCTATTTATCAAGACAATGGGAGAAAGATCCTGAAGGAATTTCAGAGATATTTGGGTCTGCCCCACCCAACACAGGCCCACAGCAGAACCTTGAGGCAAGGTTTCCAGGGAGGTGCCTACGGGGATTCAGCACTCCCTGCCTTGCACTGGCCCAAAGGTCTGCTCCCACATTCCAGTGCGTAGTTCTTCAGCTACACCAACTATAGCTCCAGTGGTCCCAGGTGGTGCTCAACCCACTACTCCAGAGGGTGCAGGCAGTAAGCCTTGGCAGCATCCACATGGTGTTAAGTCTGCATGTTCACAGAATGCAAGAACTGTGGGGACATGGCTACCTCCATCTAGATTTCAAAGGACATCACAGACAGCCTAGGGCCCCAAGAAGAAACCTGTTGCAGAGGCAGAGGGCAATGCATAGTGAAGCTGTGGGAGCAAGCCATCTCAAAGACCCCAGAGCTGTAGGCTACCAGCATGCAACTCCAGCCTGGGAAAGCTGCAGGTATGAGACTCCAGCCCATGAGAGCTGCTGGGGGCATTAAGCTCAGCAAAGCCATAGGGGTGGGGCTGCCTGAGGACTTGGGGACCCAACCTCTGCCCCAGCGTGTCTACGATGCAGTGTCCCTCCGCGGAGTCAGAGGAGATTATTCTCCAGCTTTAAAACTTAATATTTTTTCCCTATTGGGTTTTGAACTTTCTTGGGGGCCTGTTTCAACTTTTCTCTTACCTATTTCCCCCTTTGGGAATGGGAGTGTCTAACCTATGTTTGTCCCACCATTGTATTTGGGAGTAGATACCTTTAACTTCACAGGCTCACAGATGGAAGGGAATTTGCCTCAGGATGAATCATGCCTTGAGTCTCACTCATATGTGGTTTAGATGAGACTCTGGGCTTTGGGGTTTTGAGTGATGCTGAAATGAGTTAAGAGTGTGGGGCTATTGGGATGGAATGTATGTATTTTGCATGTGAGAAGGACACAATTTGGGGAGTCAGGGGGACAGAATGCTGTGGTTTAAATGTGTCACCTAAAGTTTGTGTGTTGGGAACTTAGTCCCCAGTGCAACAGTGTCGGGAGGGGGGCCTGGTGGGAGTGTTTAGGTCGTGAGGGCCCCACTCTTATGAATGGGTTCATGCTGATTATGAAAAGTTTGAGGCTGTCAGTCCAGTCCCTTGCTCTCTCTTGCCTGGGATGCCTTCGTCGTGTTGTGACACAGCAGGAAAGCCCTCCCTCACCAGGTGGGAGCTCGATCTTGGACTTCCCAGCCTCCAGAGCCATGAGCCCAGTAGACTTCTATTGTTTATAACTTAGCCGGCCTGTGGAATTGTTATAGCAGCACAAAATGGACTAAGACATACACACACAGTGCCTGGAATACATTAAGGGCTCAGTTGGTGTCTGTCTCAAAGACAGACCCCACTCCCTAGTGACAGTGGGTCCCCATGGGAAGATTCCACATGAATGAAATTAAAAGTGTGTTGCACAGAGAGAAGCAAACAGAAGCAAAGATGCTCGGGCAGTGGCACTTTCCGGCTGTGAGGGCTGCCCTGGCTCGTTTTGACCGCTGCCTCCACCATCGCTGCACCGTGGGAGGACACGGCAAAGAAAAATGGCTGTGAAACAAACGGGTCGGCCAGGGAGGGGAGGCTGTCTGACTCCAGTTTCCAAAGGAGAGGCCAGCTGTTCCCATGGTTGCCATGCAATGAATGGGTCCCTGGGTTCTGGCCCAGCCCTTTTCATGCCTGCCTTCAACAGGGAGGGTTTTTTTGGAATAACTAGGCTGGGAGGAGTTCAGGTCATTGAACTAAAGTCAGTCTATAGACTCACTCCAAATGGCAGCTGCTTCCGTAATGATTGCTACGTGACACGCCATCCCAAAACCTAGTGACTTAAAACACTGACAATCATTTATTCGCTCCCGATCCTGCAATCTGGGCTGGGTGCAGTTGGGTGGCTTGTGTCTGCAGGCATTCTTGCATGGCTGCGTTCAGCTGGCAGTTTGACTGGGGCTGGAAGATCCCAGATGGGCTCATGTCCGTGTCTGGCATTTCATGGTGCTTCAGCTGAGACGGTTGGGCTGCCTGGGGTGGGGGTGTGGCATCTCTCCCTCCACGTGGCCTCTCATCCTCCAGGGCGCTAGTTCAGGCTTCCCTGCGTGGGGTCTCGGGGCAGCAGGAGATTGAGGTTAGAAGTTGCACGCTGCTCAAGGCCCAGACTCCAGAACACTCACAGGGTTCCTCCCACCACATTCTCTCGGTCAAAGCAGTCACAGGTCAACCAGACTCGAGGAAGGGAGAGGGACTCCACTTCTAGAAGGCATGGCAGCCCACCCTGAAAAGGGCATAGATACAGGGAGAGGTGATTGATTCATCGACGGTGTCATCATAATAATCTAACCACAGCAAAACAGATCATTCTCTAGGGTGTGACCCTCACTTTGTCCTCTGGCCCCAATACCCCTTCACCTTTTCACCTACACTCCAGCTTCTTTCTCTGAACACTTCAGACCCTTTGCCCCTCTGAGTCTCCTTTGGCTCAGCGTAAACAGGAACACAAGCCCTGCAGTCGGCCAGCCCTGGGTGGCAACCTGGCCCCACCACTGCTAGCTGTGCGACCTTGGGCAGGTCTCTTAGCCTCTCTGTGCCTCATTTCCTGCACTGTTAATGAGGATGCCGAGGCCTGCCCAGGAGGACCGCTGTGAAGATGAAATGAGATACGGCCGGCAGAGTGCCTGCCACGGAAGCTGCCTGGCGCTGGAAGATGGATGCTAAGTCTGGTCCCGGTCCCCTCCATCCTCAACCGCTCCTCTGCCTGGTGACACTCACTTGTTGTCTTATGACACATCCTCTGATAAAGTCTTTCCTGGATCCCTCCCACCCTCACCCCAAGGAGAGCTAATCCCTCCCTCCTTTTAACCCTGTAGTCCTTTGAAGCACCTCGATTGTGACACAGGCTACGGTGACACACACTTATCGTGCACATGTGTGTCTCTAAAGGAGGGAAGTGTGGCATCCAGGAGGCGGGTCTTACTCGCCCTTTTATCTTCAGGGCCCAGCACACAGTGGGCGCTCTGTGCATGCTCGGTGAAGGAGCGAATGCTTGGGCTGCCCAGAACTCTGGGGCACCCTTCATTCCTTTAGGGCCCTTCCCTCTCATCCCTGAGTGCCCAGAGGGGAGTGGAAGGAAAACAGGGATCAGGTTCTGGCCCTGCTGACGCAGCAGTGCCACGCTGGCTCCACTGGGGTAGAGCCCCCTGTCGCTACTGTGGCCCGGTCTGCTGTCCCTCACTCGTGACGTCTGAGCCAGGGTGATTGTGCATTAAAAAGTGAGTTGCCAAGCGGGAAGCCCAACTCAGCACCCTTCTGGCTCAGGAGGAAATAGTCCTTGCACCTGCGGCTTCTAGGGGGAGGACAGGCTTGGGTTCGAATCCTGTTCATGGGCTCTGTGAACTCGGGCCAATTCCCTCACCTCTGAATTTTCCTTTCCTCATCAGTAAAACGAGGAAAATGGTAACCTTGTGGAAAGACCATTGCAAGGATTAAATAAGATCACGTAGGTGGCACAGAATGGGCACTGTATACCTGATTCCTCTACTGCTCAATAATAAACATCTTGGAGTCTCAGATCATGACCATTGCTCTAGCTGAGAAATTGTTCCATAAAATAAATAATGACTGAACTTGTTCAGTGCCTCCCCAGACCTTTTATGAAGATTACTGGAGTCTGAGAAGTTGCAAAGTGTGCGTGCTGGGCGGCTGCTAGGTTCGCTCACTGGGCAACGGATATGGGTCCTAACAACACGGGAGCTGACTGCTCAGCAGTTAACGCGCGCTGGGGACTGATCCAAGCCTTGCATGAATTCACCCAATCTTCACAACCACACTGTGCGCTTGATACTATTATTTTTCTCATTTTACAGAGGAAGAAAGGGAGGCCCAAAGAGGTATGACTGACACACACACACACACACACACACACACACACACAGAGTTATTCAGCTTGTTGGTGGCAGATTTGGGATTTAAACTCAAGTTGTCTCACTCCACAGCCTGCGTGCCGAACCTGGAGGCTGTACTGCCTAGAAGTGACTTATTCTTATTTACTAATCTATAATACTAATCTGTGCTTTAGCAGCAACGAACATACCTACTGCTGTAGGGCACTTACTACAGGGACATCTTGCTGGGCCTTTCCTGCAATTATTACAACAGCCCTATGAGATCAGGACTGCTTTTCCATCTTACAGATGAGGAAACTGAGATACAGTGACAGCAGGGACCCTTTCAGGGTGATACAGAGAGTGGGTGGTGAAGGGGAGAGTGGAATTTAGGCAGAGCCCATCCTTAACTCCCAGGCTGGCTGTGATGAGTGAAGGATGGGTGCAGCGGCATGAATATTTGAAACTGCCCATGTTTAGTCAAGGATGTCAATTATTGTTGACCAGCCTACCTCGATTCCATGACACCTGTGCAGTGTAGCTGCTCAGACCTCACGGCCTCTCCGGGAAGCCCCTTGCAGACAGAGCTCCTTCCCCAGCCCCAGGCAGCTCCCCGGCAGCCCTTAGAGCCCCACCCCCTCCTTCCCTTCACCAAGGGCCTCCCTGGGGCAGGACTTGCCCACCTGGGTCTCCAGGCCTCCAGCAGGTCCTCAGGGATTTGAAGAACTTGGAGGGGGAAAATGACATCTCTATATTTGCCAATCTTACCTGAAATCCAGCATTTCCTCCAGTTGCGTGTCACTGACAGACATAACAGATAAATTCCCATCATATTATGCAGCTGCAGATGCCTGGAAGCACCATTTATACCCATCACACTTTCAAAATTATGGTGCTTATTAGATCTGCCGCTAGATCTTAGTATTTAATGCCTTAATAAAGAAGCATATATATTGCTAAATTATAAATTTGTGTTTTTAATATTTTGATACTATTTTTAATATAATTAGTACACTTTGAAATACTATGTATTTTTGCTATATGCATTAAAAAGTGATATTCCCAGAAGGGATCTATAAGCTTCATCAGACTTCCAGAAAGTCATGGCTCATGAAATATTTATAGCAATCCTTTGAGGTAGGAATCTGTGATCATTGATTATAATTCCCATTTTACAGAAGAGAAAATGCAGGAACAGAGAGGTCAAAAAAACTGCCCAAGGACACACAGCTAGTAAGTGAACGGCAAGGATTTGAACACAAGGCAGTCTAGAGCAGAGCCTGCCCTTTTGGCCAGCATGCTGGGTGAGGCCCTGGGACCCCCTGGTAGGCTGCCAGACCATTCTTCCATCTGGCATTTTTCTCTCCAGAATGTGATTGCTGCTGTTTCTCTCCGCCTCCCCCCCCCTCCCCAGCGCCTTGAGGCCTAGGACTGTTTTTTATTTGTCTCCGAATCCCTAAGACCTAACTCAGTGCCGAGCCCAGAAAAGGTTTCAAATAAAAATGTTTGAGTGAATGTGTTTCTAACCCATAAATGCCTCGTCGGTTGTGGGTGCAAAGAGCCTTTCTTTTCTGATGGAATTTTACTGCATGAAAGAGAAAAAAAAGGGCCCCAAACCAAATAATTCATCTACATTTTATAATGGCATTAGTACGGAGTCTTGCATTTTTACAGCACTTTTGATGTTTCCGAGACTTTTTATATCCCGTTGACTTAAACATCAAAGTGCAGTGGTGAAGGGCAGAGGCTGCAGAGCCCGGGAGTGGCCTGGGTCCAAGCCCAGCTCTGTCCCTCCCTGGCTGACTTCTCCAAGCCCAGTGACCTCATCCATAAAATGGGGACAGTAACAGCTGCCTTATGGAATTGCTATTGGGATTAAGTGAGATAAAATATAATGTTTAGAACAAATTTTGGGTACATTGTAAGGCCACAATAAACTGTGGCTAGTCTCCAAGAGCACGTAAGGATGTCAGGGGTTGGTACCATCACGGGGTAATGCAGTCAATACGGTGCGTGGCAGCGGAGTTAGAATTGGCTTCCGGTCCCATCTCTGCCCCATGCCCGGGACAAGACACTGTCCTACTCTGGGCATTGCTTTCTTCCTCTGCAAAATGAGGGGACAGGACAGGATCAGCATGTATCAGCTCAGCATTCCTCCTTCACATGCAAGTGGGAGAGGGAATCAGTCTGAGAAACAAAAGCAGGGCTGCTCAGGTTAGGGACAAGGTGGGGACCCCTTGCCCTAAGGAGCTCTGGGGCACGGTGTGAAGACAGTGGGAATGCATGGTTGAGCTAGAGGTTAGCTCCAGAGAATGAGGGCTGGAGTAGATCTATAGATTTGTCTCCTTTGGTGTGAAGAGTTAAAAATAAAAGGTGTGTATGGAGTGGGGGATGGGAGGGTAGTGGATTTCAGTGTTGTTGGACAGGGTCTGGCTCCTGAAGGCAACCAAGTTTGAACCCCTGTTCAAGCTCCGTCCCCGGCCCCTGCTCAACTCTTAGAGTGTATAATTGTATAGGGAGAGTCCGATCTCCCCCTCCCTTCTCCACTCCCCTTCTCTCCCCCTTCCTCCTCCACCTCCCCTCCCGCCCCTCCCACTCTGATCAGTTCCCTTCTTCCCTCTGATTGTTGACCCTTTTATGGTTACAAGCCTTAAACTTCCCCGGTATTATAAGACTGGTGCAAAAGGCTGGCCACACAGGGCCTCCTCCTGCCAGCGGGGCTCACTGAGAGCGGAGCTACATCAGAACTGAAGGGAAGCCCCTCCCACAAACGCATGTACGAGCCCCCGTGACAATGACCTTCCAGCCCACAGTCATGCTAAGGAAAACCTATTGAGCAGATCTTCCCCAATGACTTTCTGCGTGTAAAATTGCAGTCTATTATTGCCAGAAAAAGCGTTTTTAAAAGAAGTTAACATGGGATTTAATGAATATAGAGTAATAATGTTCCTTGTATCAAATTAAAATTCTAAGGCTGCCACATGAAACAAGTGCGTTATGAGTATCCAACGTTATGTATTATTATTATTGGACTGCTTGATGGCCCTACACACTTAGAGATGAAAGGAGCAGCTCCAAGGCCTGCATTTGAATTGGCAAGCATCTCCTTCAGAATGAAGGTCTGGGAGGACCAGAGCATGCCTGCCCTGCTATGGAAGATCCTCGAATATTAAGAAACATCCTATGATAAAGCAGAAAGATAAAGGAACATGCAGACAACAGTGCTTCATGGAACAACAGAAAGGAGGGGAAAGTATGAATCTGGGTTCTAAGTGGTTCAATCCACATGCTGTGTGACTCTAGGCAAGTCGCTTCACCTCTCTGAGCCTCCTTTTCTCCACACTGTTGGTCTGGGTGAAGGACAGTTGTGAAGATAAATTAAAATTGCATATGTGAAAGCACTTCACTTCACTGTGGAATTTCTTTTTTTTTTTTTTTTTTTTTTTTGAGACAGAGTCTCGATTTCTTGCCTAGGCTAGTGTGAGTGCCGTGGCGTCAGCCTAGCTCACAGCAACCTCAAACTCCTGGGCTCAAGCAATCCTACTGCCTCAGCCTCCCGAGTAGCTGGGACTACAGGCACGAGCCACCATGCCCGGCTAATTTTTTTTATATATATATATTAGTTGGCCAATTGATTTCTTTCTATTTTTATAGTAGAGACGGGGTCTCGCTCAGGCTGGTTTTGAACTCCTGACCTTGAGCAATCCGCCCGCCTCAGCCTCCCAGAGTGCTAGGATTACAAGCGTGAGCCACCGCGCCCGGCCACACTGTGGAATTTCTGAGAATGAGATATAACTAGAAGGTCGCTTGGTTGATTTCTTCCCTATCCCCACCCCTCCCCCATGACTGAAAGCGGATGCCATCTATAACATTTAGTAACAGTAACCTGTGTTTATTAAATACTCGCTGAGAGCCATGTATTATTTCACTCAGTTCTACGATGGTAAGCACTGTGATTAACCCCATTTTACAGACTAGGAGACAGAGGCTCAAGATGGCACAAGTTAGTCAAGGCCACAGGACCCGGAAGTGGCAGAGATTTACACTCAAGTCTTCCTGATTTCCTTTCGGTTCCTATGTTGTATTTGCTTCTACAATACGCCTGGCAAGAGGCTTCGAGATTGTGCTTGAACACCTCCAGGGACAAGGGGCTCATTACCACGCCCATCCCTGTCCCCACCGTGAGTGCTGTCCCCCGACAGGTAAAGCATGGTTATGGTGACATTATTATCTGTAAAATAGAGTGACTGGATGGGTGCTCTCTTAAGGTCTATTCCAGAACGTCACTTTAAGAGCATGAGCGTTTACAGACACATCCAGCCTGGTTACAGAAGGAAGGATTAAACATCTCCGTGTGAAAATGGAACAGCAGCAAGTGAGAGGTGTGTGTGTGAATGGGACAATTAATTCGCTTTTGCCAATCGCTGCTAAAAAACAAAACAAAACAAAAAAAACAAAAAGCATTTGCTGGAGAGGAGGCATTTGTTCCCGCAGACCCATGATGTGACTCTGAAATATCTCCACGGAGGGAAAGACGGAGGAAATACAAATCTATTAAGCGCGCAGGGCAAAAGAGAAAGGGGCTTCCATAAAAGGGTTTCTAAACCATATCAAAGGCTTGTGAGGTCAGGGAGGGCTGCCGAAACACGACCAATTAGAGCTTAATGGGGAACCGGCTTAAATCTCGAAATTGAAGACAAAGAGCCGCAGTTAACCTGTCTTCTAGCAGAAAACACAGCCCCTAATGCGCCGTGTAATTTAATATTTTAAAATTACGACCACAAACATCGAAGGCTCCTGTTCGACAATGTAAAATGGACAGTAAAAGTCTCAGTGGGCCTTTGGATATCATGGGTGAGAAGGCACAGGAAGGACGCAGGTCGAGGGTGACTGAAGCCACAGGACGCGAGACTGGCAGAGACACGGTCAGAACTCGCCCAGGATGCGAATCGCCAAGGCTCAGCTCTGCTTTCCAGAGACCCGATCTCTGGCCAGCAGGAATCCTTGGACGTGTGTTTTGTGGGCTCTACAGGATGGGTCACGGGGATGTGGGAGGGAAGGGAGCCCTGGCCGTGCTTAGAGGGTGCACGGCCCGTTCCAGGGGCTCCCTTAGACGCGGTGGCTCTCCCTGTTGGGAAGCTTTCAAAATGCCTCATGCCTGGGCCTTCGCGCGGACCGGCAGGCCCGGGCCCGGGCAGTGTCGGAAGCTCCTGGTTAATCTCCCCTGCACCCAGGGCTGAGAACTGCTGCTCTGACGAGGAGGGGAAGGCGGGCATCTGGAAGGTGCAAGCCGGGACTGTGCTAGAATCCACAGCACGGTCCCGGCGAAAGTTATGCAGACAAGAAAATGGGTCAACGGCAGATTTCCCTCCCGGCAGGCAGGAGAATAGGGGGCTGAGTAAAGCAACCACGTGGAAGTCAGCCCCCCGACAGTCTCCCGCCATAGATCACGAGTGTAAAGCCTGCGGCGGCGAAGCCGGTTTCCACATCGCCAGGCGCAGTCTGTGGCCACGCCGTATGTGCGAGGCCCTGGTGGTGGCTCCTTTCCCCGAGAAGGATGAAGCTGGACTCCTCCAAGTTTCAGTGCTCAGGGCTTGGCCCCGAAAAGAGCTTCCCCTTCGTCCTCCACGACTCTCCTCCCATGGCCTGCGCGGCGGCGAGGCCCGGGGAAGGTCAGCGGCGCTGCAGACGGACAGACAGACAGACGTGACGCCTGGAGCCGCCACTTAGTGGGGTCCTGGGCAAGGAATTACCCGCGCTGAGGCTGTTTCTCACCCACAGACCGCAGGTCGTCACCTGCCCCGCAGGGCCAGCGTGAGGAGCCCATGACGTCACCCAGGCGAGCTGCCAGCGTGGTGCCTGGCACGCGTGACCACATCCGTGCCAGGCACTACATCACGTCCCTCTGTGGGCCCGCCCTCAACGCCACCATGCATGTGCTCCTCCTTGTGCCCGCCCGGTGCTGCCCTGCCTCTGTGCCGTCGCCCAAGCAGGTCCCTCCACCCGTCATCCCTTCCTGTCCAGTCCTATGCTACCTGCCCCGAGGCAGGCTTAGGCTCTAGACCTACCCCACTTTTTGCTCTTTTTGCATCTTCTCCATTCTAGAATTTAGATTTTAAACCCTCCAATGGGACTCCTTCCTTCTCTGACCATTTATGTCACTTCCTCTGTGGGCCATGCCCCGATTCACCCCATCACTCCCACCTACACTGAGAAGTCCCTGAGGGTGACACCTGTGACTTGTCATCACCTGGGGAACCCTGTGAAGCCCCAGAAAAAGCATGTGCTTTGGCACTTAATCCTCATAGCAAGCCTATGTGGTAGGTTGTATTATTATCTCTATGTTATAGACAAGGAAACTGAGGCATCGAGAGATTAAGTCACTTGCCTAAAGTCAAATAGCCACTGTCACAGGTGAGACTCGAACCCGGCAGCTGGCTACAGGGTTCAGGCTCTTACCCACTTTGGGATGTGCCTTTGCAGAGTGAGGTTCCCCCTACAGACAGGAATAGACGGGAGGGAGGAAGGGAGGATGAAGGAGACTAGGACATGGAGACACCATGAGCCCAGCTGGAACTGGGGGGACTGTCACCAGTGTCAGGGGGCCTCAAGGAAGCCACATGAGCACTGAGTGTCCCTTCCAATTACTGTCCACTGGACCACCAGGGGATGGGGTCAGCAGGTCACGGGCTAAGCATCCAGTCTGGAGTGACACTCCCTGGTGCCCAGAGACCGCCCAGTCCTCCTCCAATCCCCCTGAATGGGCAACTCTGAGTCCAACAGTTTAGGACACTTGTAAACTCTCCCCCAAGCCAGAAGGAGCGGTGTTGGACATCTAGGGTGATGGTGGTGGTAGCATGAAGGGACGACCACCCCTGACCACGCCCAGACCTGAAAGATCTAACCTGAACCCTCCCATCCAGTAGAGCATCCAAGGAACACAAGCGATAGCAGACAGCATGGCCAGCAGTCCCACAGGCCACCTCCTCCCCTCACTTCTCACGGCTGGGCTCAAACTGCCTCCCCTGATTCCCCCAACACCTTTCCTCCTGCCATGAGCATGCACCCAGCAGGTCCCCAATGACCCATAGCTGCCAGCACAGATGGTGTCCCCTGATAATCAGCTGCCAACTGGTTTAGGTCACCTTGACCTGTGGGCACACGAATTCTGAGACCGAACCTGGCCCCTGTGAACCCCCCATCTTCCCACCCCCATCTTACTAAACAATAGTCTCTTATTGGTTTCTGTCCAGCCTGGCTCCAGCATAGTTTTAGCTGTAGAGTCTTAGATAAGGCACTTAACCTCTCTGAGCCTCAGTTTCCCTATCTCCAGAAGGGGACAATCCCAGTTGCCTTACAAAATCCTTTGAGGATATAACGAGCTGCCACCTAGAAGGTACCAGTCATGGCCTGACAACCAGAGACTCTTGGTAGTCACTGTTCCCTGTCTGGGTGGGGGTGGGAATTTCCTTTCCAAATTGCCGAAAGCAATGGCTCCGTTGGGCCCTGCTGGCGTCCCTCTCCTGGTTTCTAGACAGTGCAGGGCTCCAGGCCGATCCTGAAGGACCCCCTCCCCCACCTGACCCCCTCACTGTGAGTGGAACGAGAACTAAGTGAGGCCCTTCACAGGTGTCCCCAGGCCCCCCCACCAGCGGGACCTGGGACCCATCAACCCCCTGCAGGACACCTTCTTTGCACAGTGAGGGCTCTTTCCCCCTCATTGCTGCCTCCCCCAGAAGGGGGCCGTCATGGAAGAACATCCAGGGGAGGTGACGCTTGGGCAGAGCCCAAAACCACCCTGTTCTGAACCCCAGCTAAAGCCTCTGAGCTGCAGCCCTACCGGCTAAAATGTCTCCTCTGCAGAAATAGGTTTCACAGACAAAACCCGCACAGAAACCCTTTCAGGACTCAGAGAACCAAATGTTCAGGACAGAACAGGGCCTGCTCCACGGAGCGAGGACGGAAAGTACTCTTCTTCCCCGTCCCCGCCCAAGCAAAACATAAACAGTTTGGATTTCTCAGGGCTTGGCATCCCGAACAGTTCATGGAGTGTCTGCCTCTGCCATCTGTCACCTCAGAGGGTCCCAAGGACACAAAATTCAACGGGGTGATTTCCCACCGCCAGGACAGCCCCTGAGAGTTTGTTCTCACGCTCACAGATCCATTCCGTCCTCGTAGCAATGCAGCGAGGCGGGTTAACAGGATTCTTTTGCTCATTTGTAATAGATGACCACACGGAGGCACACGGCAGCAGAGTGGCTTGTCCCTGGTCACCCAGCTAGTGAGTGCTGGGCGGGATTTGAACCCTTCACCACCAATTGGTAACTTTCAAATTGCATCCTGGAGCTGTTGGGGTGCAGGAAAGAGCGAGCTGCTGGGTCTCAGGCCTGTCTCTTTTCCCGGCCCTTGCCGGCTACAGTGATGGCACACACAAAACAGAGCCCTCGCGCTGTCTAGAAAGCAAGGAGCCGGGGCTGCAGGGGCTGGAAAGATTCACTCATGGGTTAATTTCGGTTCCTGTTACATATTAGGGATATTTGTTCCTGCTTGATATAAATTGGGCTTCCACATAAGATTTCATTTGAAGAAAGGGATAAACAGCTTAAAAATAATTGAAAACCAGTGCACCAAACCAAGTCGGGGCTACGGCTCGTGCCTGCTGGGTTGGTTTGTGATGAGGTGGCTTTTGTCTGCCGTGGTGTGCAAGGAAAGCTCTCAACTCTGCAAGAGGCTGCACGGTGCAGGAAAATGCCAGACACAGTGAGGTGGGCGGCAACGCCTCTTTGCTGAATCCGAATTCAAAAACGTTAGAGATTATAAAATGGGCGATACCCTTGGTATTGGCAAGACCCAAGTGGCCACCTCCCAGAACAAAGCTCTGGGGAAGGTTTTGGTCCGTGTAAAGTTTGACCCTTGGTGGGAGGGTGTGATCCTTCAGGCAGGTCTGCTCTGATCCCCCGCCAGCATCTGACCTCCAGGCTGGGCTAAGAGGTGGAGTCGGTGCCAGCCGCACCCAGCCTTCGAGCTCCGACCCTCAGGCACTAGGTAACAGGGTTTTCCCTCACCCGGCAGAACACGTCAGACTCCTTGGGCACGTGGGGCAGCCTTGGGCACACGGTCCAGCAGGGCAACTTCAGAGGAGGCAGAAGTTTAAGGCAGTCTCTGAAGTCGCTCAGACATCTGCAGAGGCTAAAACAGCAATTTCCTCTTGGTGGCTGGACACGCTGTTCTCAAAGGAACACGTGGCCCCCAGGTGCTCGTGGGTAGACCCTGTTGTCTCTGATTCTTTCCTCTGCTGCTTGGCCGGCTCAGAGCCTGCGTGAACCCGCCCAGGAGTCGGCGGTTCACACAGCAGCAGACGTTGCCAGGCTCCCACCAAGGGCCAGGGTCAGGGCCACCAAGACTAGTAAGATAACAGTCCCTGCCCTTGAGGAGCAGGGAACATGCCAGGAACCTCTGCCCCATCAGCTGGTGGGTTCTGGATTAATGATGATAGCAGTCCCTGCCATTTATTGAGCACTTACTGTGTGCCAAGCAATCTACGTGTATTACTTCATCAAATTGTCATTACAATCCAATGTAAGGTGAATCCTGTTCCTAGCTCCATTTAACAGATGAGGAGAACAGGAAGTGGCAGAACAGAGACTTTGAACCCCAGCCTGATGCCAGAGCCTTCACCCTTGACCAAGCTATACTGTCTAGACCCAGCGTGTCTGGAGTCAGTAGGACCCCAGTCCCACTGAGTCCAGATTCCTGGGCTCCTGCCTTAGTTTCCCTACACCATACATTCTCAGTAGGGACAATATCACCCTCGAAGGGGGCAACAATTGGTTCTGGTAAGGGAGAGCAAAACACATTATTCTCTTTATGTATGAAGCACACATACAATATATAATAGATACACAGTGTAGCTGTGTAGGAAAAGCTTATGGGGAGTGCAATTAGGAAAAAAGTGCCCGGCACATAGTAGGTGCTCAGTAAATAGTCATTCCCTACTCCACTGCCTGCTGGAGCTGAATGGGCATTGGTCCCGCTGGGAGCTTTTGTGTATCGGCCTCAGTCTGCCTGGCCCAGCCTTGCCCTCAGGCCTTTGGCCCCCGCATGTTCCATGCCTGAGTCTGCCCCCCCAGCACCCAAGCTCAGCCCAATACAACACCCCTGGTGCGTCCTTGGAGGTTTCAGCTGCCCAGACTTGCCTGTTGGCCTTGTTGTAGGTTAAACAGGTACAAGCCTAGCTCTGCTCAAATGAAACTTGAACACTTCAGGTAGTTGTTGTCAATTCTCCCAACACAGGGAAAAAGGTAATTGTCAATTAATGAACCCATCAACTGAGGCAGGAGGAAAATCAATAACATGGCGCAACACAGAGCGTTCTAAGGCCAGTCAGGACTCCAGGAGTGGGAGCCTTTCAAACAGGTACACGGAGTAATTGGTTTTTCCCTTGTGACCCGTCCCGCAGACTCTACAACTCTCCAATTAACATGTACCGTTGACAGGCACACAATTATTTGGGTTCACTGTGCCCCAGCTAGTGTTTGTTCAATCAAAACTTGCAAATATGTGGAAAGTGCACGGACTAGCAAATGCAGGATGTCTCTGGGGGAAACCAAGCAGTGAATGGGTCCCAAGGAAACCTGGACGCGGACTTCTGCTGTAGAGAGCTGCCCTGGGTCTCGGCTCAGATGCCGGCTCAGCACCCCTGTTCCAGGCAGCCCCTGCCAGGACCTGTCCCCGTTCCCACTGGGGAACTCAGAGGGGCCTGCCTGTGGCGTGGCCATTGCTTTCCTGCCATGGCCTATGAGCGAGGGGGACCCTCCCCCTCCCGCTGGACTCCATCGCGCTGGGAAACAGCCGGGCCTCTGCCTTTCTGCATGGCCGCCTAGAGCGCCATTTCTCTTCCACCCGGGTCATCCAAGTTTGCCTCCAAATCCTCAGGGATTCTTCCTGGCCTTCCCCAGCCTGGGTGGGGACCTTCCCCTGTGCAATCCTGGGTCTGCTTCTTCCTTGGCACTATGCTTTTGGGTCATGTCCCCATTTCCCCCTCTAGAAAGTGCGCCTTTGATGTCAGGGACCAAGTGTCATTCATCTGCAAACATCGTTAGAAAGCCCCGAGGAAACGTCGTTGGATGGTAGGTAGTGCCGGAAGCGTGATGCGTGGATGGATGGGCTTGTGGAACGGGTGGGGAACTGATGGCTGGTGGGGAATGCAGGTGGAAGAGCGAGTAACAGATAGCGGGGGAGGAGGATGGGGGCTGGGTGGGTAGAAGGAGGGTTACGAGACTGATGCGGGTTCCGCGGTTGGCGGGTGAGTAAGTATCTGGAAAGCCATTTGGCACAGCAGTTAGGAGTGTGGGCTCTGGAGCCAGATGCCTTGGGTTGAATCCCAGCTCTGGTATTTCCTGGCTGCGTGACCACGGGCGAATCAGTCATTCTCTCCGAACCTCAGTTTTCTGTCTTATCTTAATGGGAATAATAATAGAACTTTCCTCCTAAGCTGATTGTGAGGACTAAATTATACCTTTGAAACACTTCAAAAGGTGGCTGGCATGAAGAGGGCTGAATAAATACTAGCCACTGTAATCTTTCTTATTACTATGATTATTATTAATAAATGGAGGAATGGCTGGATGGCTGGAAGGGTGGATGATTTGGTGGGAGAATGAGTAGATGGGCGAGTGAGCACACACATAGGTGAGCGAGCGGGCGGATGTGGGGGGAAGAGGATGGAAGGAGGGATGGGCAAGGGAACGGCTGCTCTGTGCCAAGCGTGGCGGGTGACTCTGTGACATACACAGCCCTCCCCCGAACCCACCCCCAAGGCAGCGGACACTGCTGCCTGCCGACCGCCACCCCAACAACACACATGCAGCCTTTGTATTTCCTAATGGGACATCCTGTTGGATTCTCCCCTCCCAAACACCCAGGCCTGCTCCTCGTGTGGTTCTGGACAGATCCAAGCTGTCCCTGCCCTGGAACCAGCCAGCTGGACAGGCCCTGTCCTCCTCTAACAGAGCTGTGCCCCATAGCCCAGACTGAGTCTCTCCTAGATGCTGACGAGGCCCGGGCCTCATCTGAATCTGCTAGAAACCCAAGTTTGGCCTCCCCCTTCAGTGCTCCACCTGAGGGAACAGGATACAGCTTTTGCCTGTCACTCCCTGTTGTTTTGAGGTCATTGCCCTCATCCTCCCAGGACACTGGGGGAATCGAGTGAGCACCTCCTATGTAGCAGACACTTGGCACTGGGTATTATTTAATCCTCGTGAAACCCTAGCGGGTCGAGTGTAATCATCCCTGTTTTACACATACAGAAGTCAAGGACTCAGTCCCAGAGAGCAAGTATAAGAGTAAGGATTTGAACCCTGGTCTCTTACTCCAATGCCAAGGCCATTCCACAATCCCAACCTTCTTGAGAGCCCTCAAAAGAAAGCCCCATACTCTTTCCAGGATGCATGCAAACTGTTGTTTGGGGTCAAAACCTGGAACGGGGCCAGAATTCTGGACTGGAAAATGTGTTCTAGGGTCAGAATTATATTTCTTATTGATTTTATGTTAGAGCAACTCGGCTAGAAACAAGTTCTGTTTATCCGTTTAAAGAGTTCAGCCATCCCCTGGTCCCCAACTGTACTCCACATCATGGTGAAGAACGTGGCCGTGTTCCCCGCTGGCTGGCAGGACACTGCTACCTGACGTGGCATCGCCCCCATGGGAGTGGGTGCATCGGCCCTTCTCTGCCCTGTCTCCTAGGTTGGCAGCTAATCCCGAGATAGCTTCAGTTGAGACTCACTGTTAGGGCTTCTTGGATCTTAAATGGGATTTTTAAGGACTAAAAACCTACGAGAATCATGAATGGATCATGAATTGTGGGATTCCACTGTGCCAGATAGGCGCCTCTCACGTTGGCCCCTGTAGGCAGTCAGACACGCTCCCCGGTCAGGCACAGCCCCCTCGCTGAGCTAGACTGGAGTCTCTTTGAGGTAATTAATACATACGTACAAACTTACACTGTTGTGTGATGTTCAAACACCGTTTCGCTGGACCTTCAAAACACCCCAGTAAGGAAATGATAAAATAATCTCATTTATGAACGTGAACAGGAAAACTCTAAATAAAATATTAGCTAATGAAATTCAGCAATACATTTTTTTAAAGTACACCACAATCAAGTAATGCTCAACCCAGGAATTCAGGGTTAGTGCAATGTCAGAAAAATTATTATATAACACAGCACACTAGCAAATGCAAGGAGAAAATCAGAGCCTCAATCCAAAAGATGCAGAAAATGCAATTAAATTCAACATGTACTTATGATGAAAACAAACAGAAACTCTTGGCAAATTAGGAAAATAAGGGAACTTTCCTAATCTAATCAGGTGTATCTATCAAAAAAATTTAAGCAAACATTATATTCAATATATTCATTATATTCAATGATAAAGCTTAAGACATAGTTTCGCTAAAGTCAGGAACAAGATAAAGATGCCCTTTATTGATTTTGTTCCACACTGAACTGGAGATTCTAAATCAAAGCAATAAGGAGAGAAAAAAATAAGTAAATTACATAAGAATTGGAAAGAAATGCATCTGTCTTCATTTGCATTTCCATATAAAATATCCCAAAGAATCTACTGTCTCTTAGAACGAATAAGAGAGTTCACCACGGTTACCCAGCACAAGGCCAATGTATAGGTATGGACTGCATTCCTATTCACTAGTACTAACCAATTCAAAACTGCAATAAAAACAAAAAGCCTCCTTTCCAAACAGCAAGGCAACCGGAAAGATACCTAGGAATAAACCTAGCAAAGGATGTGCCTGACTTTTATGGAGAAATTTATAAAGCATTCCAGAAGGAAATAAAAAGAGCTAGAAAGACCGAGGGGGCTGGGCACGGAGCTCGAGGGAGAGAAGGCAGGGAGGCCTCCCCCGTGCCCGGTGCACCGTGTGGGCTGAGATAAACCACAGTGGAAAAGCAAAGACTGATCTGGACCCCGGCCTCTGGGCACTTGAGTGAGTTTCTTTCTGGTAAGGGGTTGCCCTTCCATGCTCACTTATTAAAGCGTAGCGAAGGCACCGCTATTTTGTCACCCGCTTTTTTCTACTTAACAATATAGCAGGGATATTTCCCATATCATTACATGGTGCTTGATTTAAAAAAACATAAAGAACAGTTCTCCAAGGCAGACAAGCCTGGGCATTTCCCCCGTTTTGGAGATGAGGTCACCGAGGCGAGAGGGAGGAAGTTATGTTACCAGCACCTATCACACACCATCCAGTTCTCCCAGCCCCGCAGGGTACAGGATTCCTTCCCTCCATTTTGCAAATGAGAGAACGGGAGACGCAGTTTCCAGCTGATCAGTTGGGGCTGGGCCTCGAACCTGGGTCTCCAGGGTCTTGGCTGTGCACTGCCCCCGAGAGTTCAGGGCAGAGCACCCCATGCCTGTGTTTGTTTGTCTCCCTCCGTGCCTGGCACAGTGCTCCGTGGAAGGACATTCATTCAGTCGTTCTACAGGCGCAGCATGCCCACCCCGCCTGGCATGGCGGGGGGACTTGGGAGGCAGCAGTGAACAGAACCGGGGTCCCACCTGAGTTCCCCAGAGATGACACAGCATGCTTCCTGGGAAGCTCCTCACCCCTCCAGCTCCTGGTGGTTCCTGGCATTCCTTGGCAGTGTGATTCCAATCTCTCTTCGTGTGGCCTCCTTCCTCGAGTTTCCATGTCTCAAATCTCCCTCTCCTTTCTCCTAAAAGGCTCCAGTCAGCGGGTTTAGGGCCCACCCTAAATCCAGGATGAACGCACCTCAAGATCCTTAACTTAATTACATCTTTAAAGACCCTGTTTCCACATAAGGTAAAATCACAGGTACCAGGGGTTAGGACTTGGACATAATCTTTTTGAGGGATGCAATTCAACCCGCTAGCCTAACCCACATTCTAGTGGAGGAAAAGGAACAACAAATAAACACATAGCACGTGAAATGGTCATCAGTGCTGTGCCAAAGGGGAAACAGAGGGAAAAGAAAGGAGGAATGAGTGGGGCGGGTACTGCAGCTCTAACTGGGGCGCTCAGGGAAGGCTTCACTGGAAAGTGACGCTTGGGCAAAGACATGAGGGTGGACACGGACAAAGCCATGCAGGTATCTGCGTGGGAAGTGTCCTGGGGAGAGGAAACAGCAAGCATGAAGCCTGAAGGAAGTCAAGAGCCCAGAAAGAATCTGGTACAGGGAGGGGAAGGAAGAAGGAAGTCCAAGCAGTCGGGGGGACAGAGGGCCTTGGGGACACCGTCACTGAGTGAGATGGGAGCGAGTGGACGGATGGTTTGAGCAGAGAGGCTGATGTCACAGAAGCGCGTTAGCTGCCGTGTGGACACCAGTGCGGAGGCCACCTCGGCACTCAGGATAGGGTGTGCTGGGTCGGGCCGGGTGGCAGCAGGGGAGGTGGGGGGACTGGTGGGATTCTGGGCACATTTGGAAGGTAGGGTCAGCAGGATTTCCTGATGGATGTGGAGTATGATAAAAAGAGAGGAGACCTAGATAACAGCAGGTGTTTGGTCTGAGCTATTGCAAGCATGGGGTTGCCATGGACTGCGTTGGGGAAGGCTGCAGTGGGCAGGATTAGGGGGAAAGGGCAGGGACTGAGCCTTGGGCCTGTTGAGTTTGAGGCATCAATTACGAAGAGAGGACAGTTAGATGGTTGGATATTTGAGTCTGGAGTTAGGGCAAGGTCCGAGCTGCAGATATGAATTTGGGAGGTGCCCGCCTACAGACAATATTTAGAACCAACCGTGAGCCAGCGGTTAAGGTCGCCATGGGAGTGAATGCAGACAGAGAAGAGGCCCCAGGACTGACCTCTGCAAAGGACACCCCAGCGTTAAGAGCTTGAAGAGGGGACCCAACAAAGGAGGCTGAAAGGCACGACCAGCGAGGCGGGAAGAGAGCTAGGGCAGGGTGGTTTCTCGGGAACCAAGTGATTTTAGAAGGAAGTGGGGACAGCATGTCCAATGCTGCTGCTGGGACAAGTAGGGTGGCACCGAGGGGTGGCTCTGGGTGCCTTAGAGGTCTCTGGAGTCCTTGGCAAGAGCAGTCCCAATGGAGCTGCAGGATTAAACAAAGCGGGAGAAGAGAAAGTGGAGGCACCCACAGAGACAGCTCCTTACAGGTGTTCACTGTGAAGCGGGAGGACATGGAATAGGACCGGTGGAGGCAGTGGGGTCAAGAGATGCTTTAGTACTTTCTAGAAAGGGAGAAATTACAGCATAGTTGTGTGCCGAGGGGGCAAATTGGTGACACAGGATAACGTAGAGGAAATCTGCAGACACTGCAGGGCACTAGAGTGGAGGGGACTGGAGCGAGCAAGGACTGCCCTAGGCACAGACGGTCTGTCTCAGCAACTGAGGCGAGGCGGAGGGTGTGGGCGCAAGCTCTGGGAGGTGGGCCCGCGGCGGGCCAGGGGCAGGTGGAAGATCGCTTGCAATTGCCTGTATTTTCTAAGTCAATCCAGGTAAGGACTTCATTCAGCTGGAGGTGGGGATGGAGGAGGAAGAGCTGGAGGCGAAAGGAGAAGGGGGTCTAGGAGGAGGGCAGAGTGAATCACTGGGAAAAAGAAATAAAGCGACTGCAGGCAGTGCAACGGGCTGGTTGAAAGAATAAGTGAATTCATGGGCGATTTTGAGCTCCACGAGGGCATCTCCCTGCTGTGCTATGTGTCTAGCGCTCAGCACAGAGCCTGGCATCTAATATGTACCTGTTGTACCTGAGTGAATGAATGCACATGACTAGCAAAAAGAAGGGTTGTCCTGACTGAGGATGTTTGTCTCTTGGCCACCATAATCTTCTCCTGGAAGGCAGGTGAGACCCCAGGCAGCTGCAGGACCCGTAGCACTGGCCATATTGCAGGAAGTTAATTAACTCCAGGGTGTATTTCCTTTCTGTTCTCAGCTGTGGAAAGTGTGTCTTTGTTCCTGACAACCTCAATTAGCTCCTGCTCCTCCTGAGGGTCCCCACCCCCACTGGAAGGCTGATGCTGTGGTCACCATCCTGGTTCTGGACAAATAAGGTGGTCCGGCTTCCCCTGCAGCCTCCCTGCCTTCTCAGCCCCAGTGGGCACTCCCTGTACCCGGTGTGCCCAGGGAAAGGACAAGATGGCACCATGAGCACTCCCAAGCCAGCCCTGCTGACCAGTGGTCTGGCCTGTGAAAGGACTCACTCCAAAGCCCAAGCACCCTGCCCTGCCCACTCCTGCCACAGTCCTCTCCTGGGCTCTTCTTCCAAGTCAGCCAGGCCCCACCTGGGCCTCGTTTCTTGCGCACCGTGGGCAGTGGTTCCTGTCCTGTCCAGATAGGGAGACTTTGACCCCAGGACAGGTCTAGGAGTGGGGCTCAGCACTTACAGTTTATAAAGCTCCCCAGGTGCTTTTAAAACATAGCCAAGATTGAGAAGCACTTCATGCTCCATAAAACCAGACTAACGATTCCTTTTGCATTATGAAGAATAAAAAACAAAGCGCAGCTAGTATTTATTGAGCATTTACTATGTGCTCGGCACTTTCTGTCTTCTTCACCTCAATAACTGTCCTATGAAGTAGGTGTCATTAGCTCCATTTAACAGATGGGAAAGCAAGCTCCAAGACATGAGTGAACTTGCCCTTGGGGCCCTCAGCTATAAATGGGGAGAGTGTGGGTTTGAGCCCAGGCCCCTGTGACTGCAAGGCAGTTTTTTATCTGCACCTGGAACGTGGGGTGGGGGTGGGGGTTTCTTCACAGGGGCTGTTTTATTTCTCTTCTATTGAGTATACAAATATGATCCTGGGCAGGAGGGGTGGCGCGGTTTTCTCATTGGGCCACAGACACCATCGAAGGGAGGGCAGATGGCTGGTGCGGTCCATCCCACCTGGCAGGTGTTGGGAGGCCGTTGTGAAGGAGAGGAGGGGGCATTTGAACTGGGGGTGTAGGAGCCACTGGAGGCCCCCAAGGCGGGAAGTGGTAAGACAAGAGCAGGAAGAATCAAATCAAAGCAGGTGAACCGGAGGCAGCGAGTCCAGTCCGGAGGCTACTGCAGTACTCCAGGCAGAGAGGAGGGGACAGGCAGGTGACAAGCTGCACACAGGCCAGCAAAGGCATTCAGGGCAGCCCCCTGCCCCCAGCTGCCTTTCTGCTGGAAAGCTGAGTCGGTTTCACAAGGCAGCCGGAAGCACTCTTGGGCAATCTCATCTGGAGACTACTGCATTTCATTATAATTTAAATCTTTCTTGGGCTCCATCAGAAGCTATGAGTGTCTTGAAAAAGAGAAGCCTCTCTTTCCTCAGGTGAGGGGAAAACACGCCAGAGCTTTCTCTTCTAATATAAACGAGACAGGGAGATGCAGCTGAACTTGGCAGAGCCTGCCGGAGCACGCTAATAGACTCGATGAGAAGAGGATTATAGGAAGAGACAGCTCCAGAGGGTGGCGGGGTGGGGAGAGAAAGACGCCCGGGACTGCCGCCCCAGGTGGGCTAAGAGGGGGATCGGTGTCAGCAGAAGCCGCCCCAGGGAACTGAGCTCCTCATCCTGCTAGAAGCTTCTCTGTCTGGAGACAGAAAGATGAAACTCCAAGAGATAAGGCCTCTCGCCCCCAGCATCCTTCTGGTTGGTTTCCAGTGATCCCATTAATTATGGAGGCCCAGGGACTAGAATGGAATCCATGGCGTTTCCTGGTTTCCTGCGTGGGGCTCTTAGTGGAGGAGGATGCAAGTGACCTAGAAACATTTAACCGGGGGGAAAATACAACCCATGCAGGTCCGACACTCCCACCAGAGGCTGGGAAGGGGTCGGGGGCTATCGCACGTATTTGCATGTTTTAAGATAATGTCTCCAGCAGTCAGATGTCCCATGGAACATTTGGCTTAGAAGAAGGTGTTTTGCTTTTTAAAAAATCAGCTTATTTTCCTTTTGCCTTTAATAAAAACCAATGCTGGTGTCTGAGTCACTTCGCTGGTTACAGAGGCCAGGATTTCGGCGGTGGCACAGGCTGGAACTGTTCTCAAATAGGAAATCGAAGATGGGGAGACAAAGGAGGGGAGAGGAGCCAGGGGAGGGAGAGGCAGTGAGAAATAAATGCCGAGTTAATGCCGAGCGGAGGGAGGGCTTCATGGCCAGCTCCCTGGGAACCCCAGGAAGGCTGCTCAGCCCCCAGAGTGAGCAAAGCAGGGGGTCCCTGTCCCCTCCGGCAGCCCATTTGTCCCCTGCCTGCCAGCCCTCTGACCACAGGGCTGCTCATCCCGGCTTTCGAGAGAAGCCTCCTCTGTGTCAGAGGCCCCTGAATCTTAAGCTGATGCCCTGTCACGCTGAGTGGGCGGCTGTCACCTCCCCAGGGAGGGCACGATCACTCAGAGCCGATACAGTGGCTATCTATAAGGTTGCCGGTCACCCGGGCTGGGAGACAGGCTGGAGGAGGCTTCTAAGAGGTGTCCCCTATTCTAGCCTGTCTGTCTCTGTCCCTCGCTCCCTCCCCTAGTTTCTGGTGCATTCTTTTGTTCATCCCTCTCCCTCTGTCTGAATCTCTTCTACCTTCTTCAGAAAAATGGCTGCACTGGTTAAGCCAGAGATCAAACACCCCCGTGGGCTGAACGGGGTGGGGGAGCTCCCGTGGGGGAGCAGGGAACACAGCTTCAACATCTGGTGCTTTCTCTGTGATGCAGCAGCTCCCTGTGGAGAGCAAGGGCAGGAGGCTGGGTGGGCGTGGGTGAGAGAATCTGTGCAGGCCGTGTCATTACCCTGGTGTCGCGGATGAGAGGGCTGAGGAGGGCAGGGGTGGGAAATCTGATGCATGCCCTGACCAGGGGATCAGGGCACTCCGGGACAAAGTGCCAACCTGCGGGAGGAGGCAGATCTGTTAAGGGCCACCAGCCCCGGTGGTGGAGTTAGGGGTGCTACCTGAGCCCCGGGCGCTGGTTCCTCTGTGCTTTGCAGGAAGTGGAATGGAGCATTTGAGGGGGGGGTTGAGGAGCACATAAGGGACAAGGACAAGGAGCTCCTGAACTAGGGCTTCGGAATGTCACTTCACTGAGTCCTCCCAACAGCCCTGCTAGGGGGTTATTCTTGTCTTAGAGAGCGTGAGGTCACACAGGCCAGGAATGTGGCCAATGCACCCAGCTGGGGCGGGGGAGCAGGGCCAGCTCCCTGGCCTGTGCTTTCTCCAGTCGCATTTGTTCCTACAGTGCGGGGAAACTGGGCTCCCACGGTTACAGTAAAGGCGATCAGTGAGGGTGCAGCCTTGGTCTGGGCCCAAAGGTGGGGACAGGGAGGGAAGGAGGGTCCCTGAGCCTGGTGGAGGGACCTGCCCTCCAGAGCGCGCCTTTTAGAGGCAGTTTGGGATGGTAGCTCCCTGTGACATGTCCATTGAGAGATGGACATGCTCTGTTGTCCTGAGGAAAGGGGAGGGGAGCAGGGAAAGAGAAAGAGACAGAGAGAGGCAGGGAGAGACAGGAGGGAGAGACCGAGAGAGAGAACACCATCTTAGACACGTCCTCCTGCCGCTCCTCCCTAGCGCACGGGCCTGCAGGCGGCCAGGGAGGACAGAAGAGAACGTGTGCACACTTCTTGCACCTACTATGTGCCAGCACTGGGTGTGGTCACAGATGAGCTCTCTTCTCACCATTTTAGCAACCCCATCCCTATTTTACAGAGAAGTAAATTGAGGCAAAGAGAGCTCGAGTGATTTGCTCAGTTAGTAAGTGATTTGCTCAGCTAGTAAGCCAGGGCCTTCACGAAAGCCCCTCCTCGAATGTTTTCCATGGCCCCCCGTCTCTCTGTGCTCTGTCTCCCCCATTGCCACCCTGCACCCCTAGATGGAGGACAGAGCTGGCCCGCACGCAGCCCTCAGCGGTGTCACTTGCAACAGCAGCAGCATGTCTCGGCCTCTCCTCTCTGGCTCTTGCAGGGGACTGCATCAGGCCCCTTCCCCAGGGAGCGTGACTCAGGTCAAGCGTGGCTGTGGCCGTGGGGTGCCCGGCTGAGCAGGGGCGGGGTCTGTGCTGTAGCCCCCAACTGAGGGGCCTCTTTATGCACTGTGCTAGGATGTGCTTCGGGCCCCTGACCTTGTGGGGCTGAAGAAGGAAGGTGAGGGCTTCTGGGGTGTCAGCTGGACGGGCCCTGAGAGTAGAGGGGGCCATCTCTGTGAGAGGGGAGCAGGGTAGCAGGAGGAGGGGCTGGACGCCTGGCAGGTTGCAGGATGTGCCTCTTACAAAAGCATGTAAACCGAGACCCCACGCGTGACTCGATACATGCATGCAATACACAACAGCACCTCCCGCATGGTTCAACTGTGAGCCCCTCAGGAGGAAGCCACACGTGGCGGATGTGCTCACTAACACCCACCTTGACGTGAGCACCCAACCCTGACGTGATTGTAGGAGTGAAACTCTGACACCCAGCACGGTTTGTTTAACCCCTGACTGCTGCATGGCTTTCACCTGTTCATCCACCCAACGTGACTTCAGAATGGCTGCCACCGGCGAGCTACGTGTCACACAGCACCTCACCCTGTGCACTCGACTTGGGTGGCAGCTAGCCCAATGCAGAGATAAGTCAGCAGCCACTGGACAGGGCAGAGCAGCAGCCTGGCTTTATTTGCCTTTCACAGTGTTAAAATCTTTTGGAACCAATTTTTCAAAATCTAGAGAGTCACATACAAATCAGGTCTGGCTCTGCTGGGTGCCAGCTCCCACCGGGCTTCTCCAGCTGGCGCCGGGCAGGGTACCCTTCCACCTGGGTGGGCTCTCCCAGTTCCCCGTGAATCTGCCTCTGCCCGCGGCTCTCATCCCCACCGCCCTCCGCCCCGCCCACGAGCCCAGGGGTTGGGAACCCGGGTCTGGCTTGTGGTTGTGGCCCCCATAACACATTCTTTCTGGTTCCTGACAAATGCTCAGCAACTTCCCAGCTCACCCTGTTGCAAGACATGGAGCCTTATCCCGGGTCTGTGCCGGGCTGCTCATCTGCAGGGGACAGATGATGTATTTCTCCATCAGTGGGACACTCAGATTGGACACACAGAGCCCCCGTCGTCTGCTCCTGAGCTGCCAGGGAAGCCCGTCAGCCTGTCTGTCATGTGCAGCGAGTCAGGCCAGGCCATGCTGGGGCTTGGGAGCTGGGCTGACCCGCCATGGTGGTTACCATGGGAACCAGAGCTGGGCTCAGCAGAGGAAGGTAGAGTCTCAGTCCTTCCCAGGTTGCATCTCCTTTTCCAGTTCTTGTTCCATGACTGTCCCAGGGCACCTGTAGTGAGCCGGGCCCTGTATGAAGTATGAAAAGGGGACAAGATTTAATTCCTTGCTTAAGAAACCCAATGTTCAGAGAAAAGATAAGAAAGGACCCTGCGTGACCCCACATCCTGGCCGGCTCTACAGTTCAAGGTCAGGGAGAGACCCAATCTAACACTGAGGGTTGAGATCACTCTAGTTGGGGTGAAATCAGGACGGTTTCATGAGGAATGTGGCTTTTCCATTGGGCCTTGAAACGTTTCGATAGGGAGGGTCTTCTGGCTTGGGGGCGGGGAGGCAAAGGGCAGGGCCCCCCCTCTGGGGGCAGGAGCCTTTTCAAAGCGGCTGCTCTGCAGGGTGGTAGTGTGTGCTCCCATTTCTTCTGTGCTCAAACAAGTGTGGGGGAAATTGGGTTGGATAAAAGTTTAACAAGTTTCTTTCAGGGACTTTACTCACAGGTATGTGTTGTGAATTTCGAGAAGGCATAGAGAATAGAGAATTTTCCAGATTTATTTGTCCCCAAGCCCTCCCTTCCTCCTTTTTATTTGCAGCTGGGGGAGCTCTCAGTGGGGTGGGGGGAAGCGGACAGAGCCGGGGGCCAACAAGAATGACTCCGTAGTAGTGTGTACTTGATTTCAAGCGCCTCCCTGCCCTGGACGAAACCAGGTGCGGCGAGGCGCGGCAAGCCTAGCGAGAGTGCCCCGGCGGATTCCGCGAAGGTTATTGCGACGCCGCTTAGGCTGGCGGCTTTTTGGAGTCAGGCAGACATGGAATCACACCCTGGCTTTGCTCTGTATGAACAGCGTGGCCTTGCTCAAGTCACCTAACCTCACTAAGCCTCAGTTTCCTCATTTGGAGCTGAAACCCCTCGTATTCCTCTCCTGGAGTTGTAAGAATGAAGTGAGAGATGGCTTATGAGGTTCTCTATAGTGCTTGACACAGTAAGTGCTCAATAAATATTAGCTATCGTTAATTTTCATATTAATGAGGTTTTATACTATTTGTAATAAAAGTCCAATAAAAGTGGGATTTAGATTGCAGAGCTTTAAAATGCCGTTTTATTACTTTCAGGTACCTACAGTGACCCCTATTGGGCAACTGCGGTATTGGCAGGTAGCCTGTGGGGGACTCTAGTATCACTGGACCATAATGATTTGTAATTAATGGCTTGTTTCTGTATCTCAAGAGGTGCTCCTCAAGTATTTAAGAGTTTCTCCGGTCACACAGTCCCTATGAGCCACTAGACTGTGGTCCTGATGTGAATTAGCTGACCAAGGCTCTTTCTTGAGCAGCAGGGCCAGAGTCCAGGTCTGAGTCAGAGTGTCACTGGCCGGGAACGAAAGACAGGAGAGAGGCTGGGGAGAGGCCCTGCCACTGAGAGCCTGGTTCGAAGAAAGGGGCACACTGAGGCCAGGGGAACCCCAGGATCCTCTCCCTCGTAGCTGGGGGCAGAGAACAGCTCATGGCTCGCTCCCTGGGTGAGGAGCACGGGCCACCCGAGTCACCCACCAGCCCAGCATGGCCACCTGCTCTGCCACCTGCATGGTGGTGAGCTGGGGGCTGCACAGCAGGTTCCTCCTGCCATCTGTCCTCCAAATTCCATGCCTGCCTTTCTGCAGAGTGGTGGAGTGGTAGGCAGGCGCCTGGCTGGCCAGCTAGACCACACTGCAGACGCCTTTGCAGTTCGATCAGGTTCTTGCCAATGGGGTGTGAGCAAAATGGATGCGTACCCCGTCCAAGCCAGAGCCCATGAGACAACGGGCCACCTCTGCCTCAGTCTCTTACCCCACCCCCACCCTGGTTTCCATCCCAGGAGAGGAGGTGACTGTGATGGCCCAAACCCAGCCTGGTGGGCCCTGGACTCAGGAGGTGGCGGTGGGGGAGGGGACAGGTGCACGGAGATGTGTTGGCGAAGTAGATGCACCGGATGTGGGGGTTAGGGAGATGAGGAGTCAAGGTTGACTCCTGGAGGTTTTGGGGAGAGGGGAAGGAAGCGTACGGGAGAAGGAGGCGGAAGGGAAGAGCCAGTGTCAGGAAATGTATCAGGAAATCAGCTGGAGCTGGAGCAGATGGCCCACGAGGAATGACTGAGCAGAAGTTGCAGGGGAATGAGACCATCTGCCCCTTCAAACAAGCTCTGCCACTAGTGGGGCAGGAGGACAGGTGTGGTGGCTCACACCTGCAATCTCAGCACATTGGGAGGCTGAGGCAGGAGGATGGCTTGAGGCCAAGAGTTTGAGAACAGCTTGGGCAACATAGGGAGACCCTGTCTCTAAAAAAAATTAAAATTAAAAAAAAAAATAGCAGGGTGAGTGAGAAGAGAATTTGTTGAAGACTTATGCTGATCCAGAGTGGAAACAACCTATATAGCCGGCAACAGGGACTGGCTCAATTAGAGACTACAACTGTATAAAAGGGCAAAGAAACTCTGTGCAAATTATTCAAGAACTGTCTCTAACACATACTGTTGAGTAAAAAAGCAATGTACAGAATGGCCAGCATTGTATGTAACCATTTGCATTAGAATGGAGGAAAAACATGAATAGAAATATACAAATATATAATATGGGCATTTTTTATTGAATATAAATAAACTATCTGGAAGAATGCACAAGAAACTAACACTGGTCACCTCCTGGAAGGAGAAATTTCACTCTAGATCCTTTTGTGACTTTTGGATTTTCAACCATGAGCATGCATTAACTATTAAACAAGTAATGATTATCATTACATATGAATTTAAAATCAAGAATACATTTCGGCCTGAAGACTAATCAGCTGTTACACAGAACGTGTGGATCGGAAGAGCTGTCGTCAGGGCCGACTCCCTTCTGCTCTGGCCACCTCCCCCTGCCACCACCTCCCCTTCTGCTCCTCCTCCTCCTCCCACTCCCGACTCCAGGTGCTGGGGGTGGGGGGACAGCAGAGAGCTGGGGACCCCTGGCTCTTTGCCCTCTTGTCCCATAAACCCAGGTGTAAAGCAGGTTATACTACCAGTTGCAGGTTTCTACAGTTTTGATTGTTGCTATTAAAATTGATTTTTTCCTTGAAATCACCTAATATACAGGAAATATATGGTCAGTTCCATGGCAGTGAATAGCCTAAATCAACCCACTCCAAGGTCAGAATCCCAAGCCAATAAAGTTTCCACTGAAAATAGCTCCACATGTCAAAGTAATCCCCCTCGCACCCTTGGAGCCCAGAGCATGGTGAACCCATCAAGCACCCAGCCACTGCCGGGGGAGAAAGAGCCGAAAGTCATTCCTAAACTGTGCATGTCAGTGGTGTCTGGTGAACTTTTATTGGGCCCCTACGCCCAGCCCAGCCCAGGTGACGCAAGCGAGGCTAAATGAAAAGGAGAAGGGTTTGCCCCAAAATTATTAGGGATTTCAAGATGGAGACAGCAGAGCATTAAGCTGGGCATGGGGGTCCCTCTAGCTTAGGACCTCATGTGACTACACAGGTCGCACACCCACGAGGCCAGCCCTGTCACCACCCTTCCTGGTGGGCAGCCTGGATGAGGCCTCTGAGCCCCCATGAGGTTAAAGGAGCTGAGTTAAAGGAGGTTAGTGGAGGGGCTGGGATTTGAACCCCAGTAAAGCCATGCTTCTTGCACACTTGACTATAATACTCAATAGTCAGTGCTCTGTCCAAGCCAGGTAGTGTTTTTTGCAGTGTCCATGCATTTATGCAATGCACACAGCCACCTGGTAAGTACTGTTAGTGTCCCCACGTTACAGAGAAGAAAATAAGCACAGAGAAGTTCAGCAACTTTCCTAAGTTCACACAGCTAGGGAGTGGCAGAAGTAGGGTTCAAACTCAGGAGGTCTGACCCCCAAACCTCCCTCTCCCACTACGCTCTCCTGGGTAGGCTGGGAGGGTTCCCCCAGAACGTGCAGCCTCTGAAGGGGGTTCAGAGGGCCAAAATCAACCCAGCCCACCAGGGTGGGTGGGTCAAACTTAGGAGCCATGGGGGAAGGGCCAGAAAGGGCTTGATGTGACCACATTCCGTATTCGTCAGGACGGCTCAGGGAGTCCTGCGTCATCACGGCAGGTTGCCCGGTGACACCCCTCTGTGAGCCTGTTGTGCAGCCCATACACTCCAACCGCTTACAGGAATGGGGTGGCCACATCTTCATTGTCGACCTCAGGCGGGCGGGCCAGCAGCTTTTAAAGACAGGAGGACAAAATAGTGGAAAATATGGAGAGAAGCGTGAGTGTTTACATCTTGCCCTGGCTGTGTTCTCATGGTGACAGGCAGTGCCCAACACCAGGAGAAAATGTTCCCAGCCCAGTGCACCCCAAAAGTGGCATCTCCATGAAATGGACGGACAGGGAGGCCCCCAGCCGTCCTGTGTGTCCTGGCAGGAGGGTGGTGGCGAGGAGGAGGAGGGGCTGGCGTCTGGCAGGGAAGGGCAGGAAAGCAGCGTTTGCGTTTGCGGTGGGTGAAGGAGAGTGCTTTAGCGGGAGGTGTGGGGGACCCCAGAGAAGCGAGAATTAGGCTGGTTCAAATCCTGCTCCTTCTCGTCTCAGTTCCGTGGGTGTCCTGTGCTAGGTGCTCCAGCACATGGCTCATCCCATCTCCACGCAAACCTTCAGAGAGAAGTCCTATTCTCCTGTTATTGAGGAGGAAGTTGAAGTAACTTGCCCAAAAACACCCAGGCAGGAAAGTCCGTAGCTGAGATCCAAAGACAGGTCCGTCTGACTTCAAAGCCGGAGGGTGCAACCACTGTGCTGCCACTACTCGAGGTAACCTGGGTGGGTTTCCAATTCTGCATCTGAAAAGAGGACTAAGTTGTCAGGCCACACAAAATGGCATGGCTGCTAACCTAAGACACTAGCGGGGCAGCTGGCACATAGTAGGTGCTCAAGAAAGGAGCTGCATGGAAGAGCCCACCCCTGGAGGCAGCCATGAGAACTTCACCTGGCCTCAGGCTCTGCAAACCTCCCTGACGGTGTGAGGATCCAGTTGCAGTAGGTTGTGTGATTTTATGTTATCTCAGACACCCCGTTTGGACCTTCAAGATCCAGCACACAAATGGATGTAAATGAGATGCAAATCAAGCTGTCCCCAGATAAACAGGAAAGCAAATATCTCTAGCAATAGCTCTTTTCCCTCCTTCTGGAGATCAGGGACGGGCTGTCTCTGAAGACGATCCAGCTCACGTCTGTCTGACATACTGGTCACCACCAGTGCTCCCAGACACAAGATGCCACCTCCAAGCACTACCACAGCAGAGGTGCATTTGGGGACCCAGTTCCAGGGGCCTTCCTCTCTCTCACCCTCCTTAAGAAATCAGGTCTTCCCAGACCTTGATCTTTAGCTCAGAAGAGAAGGAGAACTTTCCTTTTGCTCAGGACTCAGTGAGGGAGATCAGCTATAAGCAGTGGGCCCTACCAGAAGCATCCATGTGACAACAGAAATTATCACTGTGACTTTTTGTGATACAATAAAAAACATATACTTGGTCCCTGCCCCTAATTCCTGGCAACAGAGCTCCTAAAAGCCTTGTCATTTCCCGAGAAACAGGGGTGCAAGGGGCATCTTTTGTTCTAATATTTGGTTTCTGACCCCAGGTCCTGACACAGAGCTCCCAATCCCTTGGAATTTCCTTGGTGACAGGAGCATCTTTTGTTCTAACGAGGCAACTCTTGGTGGCCCTGGATAACTTCAGGATGGGGACTGGCCAGCAGAAAGGCCAAGGCTTGGAACTTTTGCCTGTCCCATCCCCCAGAGGGGAGAGGCTGCCGGAGTGCTGAACTGCGGGTCTGGAGAGCTTCCGGGTTGCTGACCCCGTGGAGGCGTGGAGGCGTGGAGGGTGGTGCGCCCGAGAATCCCACGCCCGGCCCAGGGCATCTCTTCCATCTGGCTGTTCATCTGTATCTTGCTTTGTAATAAATGGGTGGACATAAGCAAAATGTTCCCCTGAGTTCTGTGAGCTGCTCCTCGGATTAATTGAACCCGAGGAGGGGGGTCACGAGAACCCCCAGTTTATAACCGGTTGGCCAGAAGCACAAGCCACGACCTGAGCCTTGCAAGTGACATCCGAAGTGGGTGCAGTCTGGTGGGACTGGACCTTTAACCTGTGGGGTCTGATACTATTCCAGGTAGACAGGGTCGGAAATGAACTGGATTACGGGACCCCCAGTTGGAGTCCACTGGGGAATCGGTTGTTGGTGGGGAGAAACCCACACACATTTTGGTGACCAGAAGTGAAGTGTTCTGCGGTGAGTGGTGTGTGAGTCAGAAAAACAGCTTGGTTTTTTTGCTGCCTCTTACAATATTGACTCATAAGAGTCAATACACCCCTGTGTGGTATAATGAGGTGCAGGGCTGCTGGATGAAAATGAAACGAATGTGTGCAGGGGACACACACAATGAAACCAGGTGCATGGAAGGAAACTGCCAGGGTAGCTTGAGAATGACAAGTGGCGTTGGACCGTCAGTGTCTGGAAGCAATAGAAATGGGGGTGACACAGCTGACCTGCCTTGTCTCCGGCTGACAGCCCCTGCTCAGGTAGGACCTGCTGCTGCTATGTAGGAGCTGCAGGCACACCCAGATTGTCTTATATTTCAAGAGAAGCTACAAACCTTGCTTTTAACACGACTTTCTTGATCGCTGGTTCAATGCGCTGTATTATGAGCGAGCGTAACAAAAGTTTGCGTTGTCTGGCTCTTGGACATCCTGTTCACAGTACCTATACTGTAAACAGTTCTCAACCTTTCTTGGGGGCCTGGGCCCTTTGGAAATGCAAAGAACACAAGTCAGAAGAAAAGCCCTAATGTAAGAAGACATTTGCAATTCATATAACTGCAAAGGATTGATTTCTAGAATATATTAAAACAAACAAACAAAAAAAACCCTTTATGAATCAATACATTTTTAAAAAAACATACAACTCAATAGAAAAGTGGATAATAGATTTGAACTGTACTTTACAGAAGGGATACCCTAATGGCCAATAAATATATAAAAATTGCTCAATCTTGCTAATCTCTGAAATGCAAATTTAACAACATCACCAATATACACATGCACCCATCAGCACAAATGAACACGCTTGGTAGTTTCAACAGTGGTGAAGGAGTGAAGGAAACCCTGCTTTCACCCGCCGCTGCTGAGAGTGCAAACTGGTGGAAACGCTCTGGAAAATTCTTTGATTACAAATAGTAACTCTGCTTTTTAAACCTTAGGAGATAATGATCTGTGTTTGGGTGTACTAAAGCTTAAGTATTTAAGCTTGTCTGGCAAAACTGAGTGTGCACATAGCCATGATCTGGCAATCTCACTCCCAGTTATTTTCCTTAGAGAAGCTCTTGCATGAGGATGAGAAAATGTCCAGAGAACATTGTTCTTAATAGTAAAAATCTAGAAACAGACCAAATGTCCGGAAACTGGTGAGTTGTGTTGAGTCATATAATGCAAGACTGTGGGACAGAGACATGGAGCAAGCCATGGGTTCACACAGGGACAGGAATGGATCGCAAAGACATACCATGTGGCCCTCAAGAAGCAATATTTAGGGTATGTTTACAGTATACATCCATTAAAAGTTCACAAACAGGCACAACTAAGCAATATGTTGTTTTGGAATAGATTCACAGATGGGAAAACTATACAGAAAGCAAGGGAATGATAATTTTAACAAAAATCAGGGTAATAGTTACCTCTGAGGAGAGGAGGGAGATATTAGTACAATCAGGGAGGGTCCACTGGTGGCTTCTCGGATATTAACAGTTTCCTATCTCTCAGTCTAGATGGTGGGTTCATAGTGTTTGTTTCATTATTCTTTACATTATATGCATACACTCTATATATGCTTCTTTATGTATATTTCATAACAAAACAAATACAAAAAATATAATCGCCATTAAAAAATGTGACGAAATCTATGGACCCTACTTCCAGAACAGTTAAAAAACATCCAAACATTCCAGTCGAACGCAGAGGGCTCCCAGACCCCTCAAAGATCCTCCGTGGGAAGAGTCCACGTGCCTTGCTACAGTTGATGGACGTACCCATAAACCCCAGCGGCAGGTGGCCGTCTACGTCCTACCGGAGCAGTGATGTGGCTCGGAAAACCACCTGGGACCAGATGCTCCAGTGCTGTCAGAACCGAACCAAGCCAGCACCCCTAAAGAGGAACTCTCCACCTTGGCAGACCCCCCACAGCCAGCCTTAGCACCCTTCCCTCCTGTCCTGGGGCATTTCCAGCTCCCAAGATCCCATGTCCTGCTCCAGGGAAACAGGTCTGGCCAGGCCTCTGCAACCTGAAAAAGCATAGTCCTTTCGGGAAGAGGAAAGTGAGGAAACACCAGAAGGTAGCTAATTGCTTGTGTTACAAATAGTAATCTTGTTTTTTAAACCTTAGGAGGATAATGATCTGTTTTTTTGTATGTTAAAGCTTAATTGTTTAGTGAGGGAATAAAAATCAACTGTGAAACGGGGAGACTCGAAGCAGACAACGTTGCGAGGTAGAGCAAGACCCGCCATGTGGCTTTGGGGGAACCACTTCCTCCCCGCAGGCTTCAGCCACCCGCCTGTCCAGTGCAGGAGGTGGGCCTCTGGAAGACGCCTAAGTGTTCTCAGCCCTGACAGCTCAGGGTCCTGATCACCAGCTTCTGGAATTGTGCGAGACAAGGATGTCGTCTTCCTTACACCTTAACCCAGTGCCTGGCACACAGTAGATGCCCAACGAGTAAAGTTTTGACCGTACGGCACTGACACTTGTACCCCATGCCGCACAGGACCTGTCACAGGCACGAGCCCTTAGCTGGTCCTCGATATTGCTTTCCTCATCTATAAAATGGGGAGAGCATCTGTAAAATGGGGAGTGGTGCCATGAAGGGTCAACGTGAGAATTAGATAAAATATGTGCAAGCCCCTTGGCCAGCGCCTTGCACACACTAGGTGCAATTTCTTTGGTTCCTATCTTTCCTTGTCCTTCATTAGTCACCTGAAATAATGTCTCTGTTCTAGCAAATTCTTCACCCCCCCACCAATACACACATGAAGCAGCTGCTCCACCCCAGGACTGACCGCCATCCCACCGGTGCCCAGACAGTCCGGGGCAGGCAGGCACTGGCAGGGCCAGTTGCTCCAGGTGGCCAAGGACTCGTGGTGGAAGTGGAACGCTGCGGCTCCCCACCGCTCCGGTCCCCAAGAGCCTCTGCGTGCTAGACACGGCCTCCGTGGTGCCCGGGGCTCCCAGCACCTAAACCACCACAGCTCCCTCTGGCCACGTCCTGCTGCTGTGTCAAACCCCTCAGAGAATGAACCCTGGCCACACATCTGGAATCACCCAGCTCTCCCTCCCTGGGTCACAATCGTATGGTGCCTTTCTCCCTTGCAGGGGCATGAGCTTCTGAAGGGCAAGAGTATACTTTCATCCTCTAGGTCCCCAGCAGTGCTTAATACATCCTCCCTGACTGCATGATTGACCTGGGGCTGCTGTGTGGCCTGGGGCAAGGCCCTGAGCCTCTCTGTGCTCATTGCTCCATGCTTATGTCTGAAGACCAAGATCAGCCACTTACTCATCAACATTTAACTCTCGCTTTCCTCCCCTTCCTCAGAGCCCAGGCCCTCTTCTAAGTGCTTGGGCTCTTTTTATTTTATGTTTATCCAGAGTCTTTTAAATAATTCTCCTCTTTGGGTTTCCCTAAGTTTTCCTGCAGTTGATTTATTAATATTTATGCTCGGAGGAGGGCTGGCTGGATGGCAGAGGCTCCGCCGGTGGGGTCTGGGAGCCCCCAGTGCGTACCCGCGTGCATTCTCTAAGCTCCTGAGCAGGTGACAGAGCGTGGGAGCCATGGGACCGTGGTGGCGTCCTACTGAGGACTGTGCCCCGCCCGGGCTGTGCGCCATCTCGTCACAGAGACATCCAGCAGCTTTGAGGCAACAAACATCCTTCTCTTGTGACTCGCTTTTCCCTGGGGGCCTCCCCACCGCCCCCAGCCACCCCACAAACATGCCGCCCCTCCCCAGGCCACGATGCTGTGAAGTATCTGGCTGGTGGGCGACACCCTGGGAAACCTGGCCTCCCTGTCGCCTCGTCACCACAAGCTTTCCCACACACCACCACCACTCAACCCGTCCTGGGAAGCCGGGAAGCCACCCGCTCACGGTCACGTGACTTGTGATTTATGGTTGTGATTACCAGTCCTTTTTTTTCTTTATTTTATTTCATTTTTTTTGCAAAACATCTGATTTAACGGGGAAAATGCTATTCAGAGGAGCTGTGGGCCATAAAAATGCAATAGCAGGGGGGAAAAAATGTGGCTAATGGTCTCTTCTAGTAACAGAGCCTCAGCCGCTGCTCTCGGGGTGGTAGTGGAGGCTCGTTAGGAGCTTGGCTAAGAAAGAGACAGAGGCTCTGTGGGGCCCAGGGAGGTCACCCCAGAGGGCCCTGAAAGCTGAGAGGCAGCTCCCGTCCCCTCCCACCTTCCATCACAGCCAGGCCCCGCCCAGGCCCTCCCTGGTCATCAACATGAGGGAGGCAGAGACCCTGGACTTGGCTGCAAATGGCCATTTCCAGGTATGAACTAAAATGCTCACCTGCCCCCACCGGCTGACTGAATGGACTCCCTCATGGCCAAAGGAATATCCTAAAGCAAAATTGCCTGCCAGGTCAGACGTGCCTTATCATGTCCCCTCCCTTCTTGGAGACTTCCTTTGTAACCCATTATCAGGCCTAAGGGTATGCAAGACAAACCTGCAGGTCCTCAATTTATGCAACAAATGGTGGCTTATCTCTGGTAAACAGTTTATGTTACAACATTCCAAGCCTTTAGACAAAGCTTCATGTCTTTAGCCAATTACAATCCAAAGAATCTTTAAACCCACCTATAACCTGTAAGCCCCCCCTTCCTGATGGCCCACCTTTTGGGGCCAAACCAATGTATGCCTCCCACATATTGATTGATGGCTTTACCTGTAACCCCTGTCTCGAAAGGTATAAAAACCAAACTGTAACCCACCCACGGCAGTGGGTCCGGGTCATGGTCCTCAAATTTGGCTCAGAATAAATCTCTCTAAAATTATTTTGCAGAGTTTGGGTTTTTTCCGTTGCCACAGGGTTCTTGGCTACAGGGGCCCCTGCAGCTGCTGCCAGAGCATTGAGACCTATGGCTTCCCTCCAATGAAGGGATCAGTTGACAACCCCAACACAACGGTGCGCCCACCTCCTCTAACTCCTTGGAGCAGCCTAGGGTGATGGAAGCCGTGCTGAGTAGGACCCAGGACTCCTGGGTTCGGGTACATGTTGTGCGGCCCCGGGCAAGTCCCTTTCCCTGCAGGTTTCCTTCTCTATAAAATGGGGGGGTTGGATGGGATGATCCTCTTTGGGGCGTCCAGCTGAGCAGGACAGCCAGTGCTGTGCCGACTTTCTCCCCTTCATTGGAATATAAGCTCCGGGAGGGCAGGATTCTGTTTCCTGCTGGCTGGACGCCCAACACCTGGGGCACTACCTGTCCCGTAGGAATCCGCCAGAGCAGCAAACTGACAGGTAGAGCGTCCTGAAGGAACTGAGAGCAACTCAGAGACCCTGCTTGTCCAGGGCTCCTTCCCACCCCGCCCCCACCCCCACGGAGAGCCCTTCTGCCCCCGCTGGCAGGAAGGGCGTGTTCCTGGGGCCACTGCCCCCATCCTCAGGCCAGCAGAGTCGAGAGTCCCACGAGTTCCGCCTCTCACACGCCTCCCAGAGTAGCAGGCCTGGCCCATCCGGGTCTCAGGCCCCAGGCACCGCTGCCTCCCTCCTGCGCGGCTCAGCGCTCGGACTGAGCACCAAACCCACATCTGGTTGGGCCTCTCCAAGTTCCGGCTGCCTCAGGAAGCAGGAAAGCAAACAGACCGTTTCTAGCAACCAAATATTTTGCTTTTGATGGGTTGAAGGTCAGGATGGATAAACAGACTAGAGAGATCTCTGGCCGAAGGAGGTTACAGGAGAGGGGCTGACTTCTAGACGGGGTGGCGATTTAGCATCCCATTGCCCCACCTGAACCAGCCAGAGGGAGCTGACGTGACCTGGAGGGCTAAAGGAGAGGACAGAAAGGACCCAGCAGCGTACTCCCCTCCCCTCCCCACCCCCCCATCCCCAGCTTCCAGGCCATCACAGGGCAGAGGAGGCTCAGGTCACTCTCGGTCCAGGCCTGTTGATTAGACACCTGGCTCTCCGGTACCTCCCTGCGATGTGTCGGAGACCACACGCAGCATCGCCACCAAACCCAGCCCTCTGTGGGCTCAAGACTGAGCTTTGGGGGGGGTCGTTATGGGGTCCTGCGTCACCCTCCTGCCCTGCCCTGAGGATTCTGTCTCCTCATCCCCCTCATTCTGTCCCCTCCTGTCCACCGCATGGCCACCACCCTCTCCTGGGCTCCATTCTCTGTCTCCTGGTGAGCTTCCCATCCTCGCCCCTCCGAGGTCCCTGCCTCCAGGGCACGTGGGGCTGAGTGCAGACCCTCGGCGGGAGCCTGTTCTGAAACTGCCGAGGCTGGGAGGTGGGATTGGTCTTCACAGCCGCGGTGGCCAATATTGGAGCCAGAGGCATCAGAGGTCATAGGGGACCCTCAGAGGCCACCCAACACAAGCTGCTCCCAAGTGACGTTGGCTGAGCCACCTCCCGCCCGGCCTGAGCAGCTCCTAAGCACATATTTGCTCACGGCGTGTGGGAAGGGACGAGTGGCGAGAATTTATTAAGCATTTCCAGGGGCCGGGGGCTGCGAGGACAGCGAGGCTCAGGGAGGTGGCAAAACTCGCTATATCAGCTAGCAGGTGGTGGAGGCTCGCTTCAGAAGCAGGTTTCTCCAGCTCTCATTCCCTCCGTCGTAGCTGAACAGCTACTTAGCCTGTGCCTCGGTTTCTTCAACTACAAAAACAGGGATGAGGATGATAATGGAACCATTGCAATGAAGTTATGGGGATGAGAGATGGTGTTTGTGTAAGTCAAGGTCAAGAGCAAAGTGCTCGCCCAGCGCTAGGCTTCCTGCCCCAACCAGCACGGCACCGCCATCCCCATCTTGTACGCGGACGCTACGGGAGGAAACGAGAGAGTCCCGGGGACTGAGACTGCTGCCTTCCGGGCAGTTATGGTCCAGGACAGTCACGGCTCAGAGACAAAAACGAGCAGCGGCGCCAGCCCTGACGGTAGCATGGGGAGGGCCTTTCCCAGGGGCTGGGGCAGGGCACACACCATGCCTGTCTGGGACTCCCAGCCCACAGGCTCAGCCCGGTTTGAGACGGTCTACACCTTCCTCTGCCCTCGGCCAGGGAGCTCCAGGAGGGAGTTTGCAATCTGCAATTTTTACAAACCACAGAACGAGAAAGGGGGCCGCCTCGTCAGGAAGCTGCATTCCAAGAAACAATCTGCTCTCTGTAGTAATCATTTTTTTCATGACTATCTAAAATTCTCCTGGTGCCTACACCATAATTGAACGTGCTGCAACAGGGAACGTGCTTACCCAGAGCAGCACGGCAGTGCAGCAGACGCAGGACGGCCCCTTCCTCCTGGCGGCACCTACTTAATAGTCCGTGCGCCGCGGAAGGCACCGGCTGGCGTGGAAGCCGCTTGCCGGGGCATTTCTTTCCCACAATCATCTTTAATACTGTTGCTGCGCTGCGTTTGTGGCTTTCGCCTGTAAGTTGTGTTTTGGGCCTTCCTGGAGCCGTAACAACCTTCTAGCCTCCTTTGCAAGCTCTGAAAGTAACTCTTGGGAAGAAGAGGTAAAAAAGGGGCAGAGTTGGGTTTTGTAGAGAAGCAACTGAATAAATGAGTGAATAAATACATACAATAGCAAGAACTCCTCCACCTGCTGTTTGCAGCCATGAGCTGGGGGTGACAGTTGGCTGCGTCCCTAACCAGGCTCCGTGGGTGCCCGCAAGGGTCTCCGCGGGCCCAGCCTCGCATGTGTGTCACTCTGTCGGGGTGCCAGTGAGCATGAAGGGACCCTGCCTAATCACTTCTAAAGTAAAATCCTGATGTTAATAAATACTAAAGGAATCTCCTGCTGTAATTCCCAAACTATCCCAAAGCCTCAGGCAGAGGAAGAGATACCACCCCCTGGGGATAAAATCATATTCCCCAGAGGCATCTTTGGGACTCTAGAAAGGGAGGGGGTAGCCCCTCGCCACGGACTCCAGAGCCCTGCCTGCCATCTCCACGGCCAAGACCCGTCCCTGTGGGAGAGGCTGCGTGGCCCAGGACAGGAGGCAGCTCTCCTCTGTGACCAGACAATGCAGGCCCACCTTTCAGCTCTGCAAGTCAGGGAGCCTCTGAGCCCCAGTGCCCTCACCCATAAAATGTGGCTGCCAGACCCTGCCCTGACCACGTCCCAGGATCCTGGAGCAGCTGTCAAATAGGAACATAGATATGAACGTGCTTTTGGGATGATTAAACCGAGATGTTATCAGGAGGGCTTGTTCCTATGCAACTGGCAGACCCGGCTTGCCAAAAATCGCAGTGTTTATGAAATCTGCACAGTCGAAGGCACGTGGCTACCGATTCTCGCTTGCCTCCCTCCACTGGGGAGGTGTCCTGGCAAAAGCTGCAGGCAATCTGGGCTGAGCAAGATAAACAGAGGCTTTTTCGGGAAGGTTTGAACATCAACCACCACAAATAAACAACAAAAAATGTCATTTGGAACACTCTGTGCCATGCACTTTTACATCCAGTATCTTTTCCAATCCTCACCACAACACAGTGGGAGAGAAACTATGCCTCTTGCACACTGAGGCACAGTGTGGTTAAGTAACTAAGTACAGGTCACACAGCTGGGGTAGGATTCTACAACTGTCTGACTCTGGGGGTCTCACCCTCCACCACTAAGCAAATTGCCTCTGTGTTTGGGCAGCAGCCCTGGAGCCCACAGAGGAGAGGACACCAGGGGTTGCTTTTGCTTTTCAATGAGAGCACACAGATTGATGAGGCCGTGGGGGTCAGTGCGGTCTCTGTATCAGTTAGCTATTGCTGCATAACAAACCATACCACTAGCACTTACTGGTTTAAAACACTAACCATGTATCATTACTCACAATCCACAGGTTGGCTGGGTGATTCTTCTGTTGTCTGTGCTACGGGGCAGGTTGGGTAGGTGGCTCTGCTGATCTTGGCTGTGGGCTGGTCTGGGAAGCCCTGGCTGTTCTCCACAGATCTCTTGGCTCCTTCCAGCAAGCCAACCTGGACACAGTCTCCTGATACAAGCAGAGGAGCAAGAGGGACATGAAATACACAGGTGCTTTTGCGAGCTCTGCTTGAAGCAATTTTGCTGCTTTTCTGCTGGCCAAAGCAAGTCACGGGGCCAAGCCAGAGACACCACCCAGGGACAAGGACACGCGGAAGCATAAAAACTGGGGCCATCGTTACCATCAGCCCTTCTGGAGCCAGAGCCCGTTTGCAGAGAACCTTCCCCATGGTCAACGCTGAACCCCTGCTGAAACCTCCCCCATTCACTCTGCCATTTCATTCCCTCCACCACCCTGGGAGGTGGGCAAGGCAGGGGCCTTCCCTCCCTTTTACACATGAGGACACTGAGGCCCAGAGAGGACAACTGACCCACTTGCTGAGGTCACAGGGCAAGTGCATGGCAGAGTCCCGGCTAAAACCTGGGTCTTCTGAAACCCACATGGGCTCTTTCCAGAACACCAGCCTCCTGGTTAATCAAATTCTACAGATTCCTTTTTTCCCCTAAGATGTTTGAAGAAGACCTTTCTCCCCCTACACTCACTCCTGAGCTTTCTCAGCCTCCCACCCACATTCTCCCTCCTCGATGCAAGATTCTATGCACCCCTCCACCCTACCCTCTGCAAGCTCTTCCTCCACTGACGAGAAGCCCTGCCAGAGAGCGGAAGCATGCTACAGAATGGTTAAAATTCCCAGAGTCTCTTATAAATATTTCATGAAAAATATCTGCCGAGATAACCCCAGACTGTTGATGTCGACATTATTGCACCTGCACATTTTAATTGGTCCAAGAGAGCTGGCCCATAATTGGTGCCTGGAAATCAGCACAAACCTGACTTGGTTATAAAACAGAAGATTGGGCCCTCCGGAGAATTTGGCATTTTAACTTTGACGTGGCCAAGGGATGGGAAAGGGTGGGTGAGGGTCGGGGTTGGGGGGCAGTCCCACCCAAATGTGCCAAGCCCCCAGAGGCTGCTAGTCCAGGCTTGTCATCCTGCTTGGCTCGGGGTGGGGGGTAGACTGGTGGTGCTCACTGGCTCAGCACGTGGGGGACAGTTAGCCTAGTGGTTAGGGGCATAGGCTGGAGAGCAGGGTGCTTAATACTTCCTGCGCCATACCCTCTGTGACTGGTAGAGACTGTGGATCTTTTCTCAGAACAATGTTTTTCAATGCATAAGACATGCATAATTACAAAACCAGCCCATTTTTTTAAAAGTTAAAAGTTTTAAAATTGGGATATAGCAATATATGTGCTTCTTTATTAATGCATTAAATGACAATCTCTAACGTCAGGTCTAATAACTACTGTCAAAGTAGTGATGAGTATAAAGATATCCCAAGATCTCTGCCACAACTGTAGCGTGACATGAAAATACTCGTGACTTCTGTGGGTGACAAAGTCACAGGTGCTGCTGATAGAACTGTGGCGTGTTGCCCACGCTCGCACTTGAAGGCAATGCTAAAGTTCAGTTAGACGTGAGTGAGCAGAAAGGGTGAGTTTTTTCCACTCAAGTTCATAGACCTCCCCCGCCTCCAGATTAAGGACCCTGCTGGCCCCACAGCCTGGTAGCTCTGCTATTTACTAGCTGGGTGGCCTTGGCCTCCTTTGGCCCCAGATTATTCATCTGCAAAATGGGCTTGGGGGCAGGCCGAGCGGGCTTTGAAACTGCTCTGCTGCTTGGCTGTGCCCTGGGTAAGGGACCTGACCTCACTGAGCCTCAGTTTGCTGGCTGGAGAATGGGGGTCCTGGCAGCTCTCTCCTCACAGCCTGTCCTGGGGCTCGGACGAGACAGTGTGAGCAAGACTGCCAAGCACAGGCGTCAGAGTGCATCAGCCCTCTGCAGCCCCACGGCAACCAGCCCGGGGCAGATGTGCCGGCCACGTCTCCCCCACCCGACCTCGAATGCTCCATACACATGCATTTCCTGTCCTGTGTGTACCCTCCGTGTGGACTCTGTGGCTTCCTGCCACTGCCCAGATTGACAGGGCCCTGGAACTCCAGAACACACGGGTCCTCAGACTGGGGCCATTCCGGGACACTTTCAAATGAGCACTTGCCAAGCAGCTAGGATGGAGAAGCCAGACACAGGCCCGAGTGGTGACTGGCATGGCTCTGCCTGGGCTGGAAGTGCCACCTTCAGGATTATAAACAAGTTTTCTGTGCAGAGGTGTCGCCTCCCCCAAGTCTCCACCTCTGCTGACGAGCCTCGTGTGCAGGCACCAGGCCTCTGCAGGCTCTGGAGGGCTCAGAGTCCCCCACTTCTCCCCAGCTCTGTCGTGGACAGTCCTCAAGAGTGACAGCCCCTCTCAGTCAGCAAGGCAAGGGCAGGGGCTGCCCTGTGACCCACTGGCCCCCTTTGGGCCTCATCTAGACATGCCAAATACTGGGGTGTCTCCTGTTTTAAAACGGCAGGAAAGGTTCACTCAGCCCAAGCCCAGCCTGCCCTTGCCTGGCAGCTTCGGAGACAGCCGGAGCCACGCGGCAGGCCCGCCCTCCCTGCTGTGCTCATAGTGCCCCTCTGAAAGGTGGCAACTCCCACCCCCAATCCTGGGGGAGCCCCTGTTTCCCAGGAGACCCTCCTTCTTCCTCTGGCACTTGCTGTGGGCCCTGGGGGGACCCATCATCTCATTTTGGAGGCAGGCAGGCCCATTAGTGCCAGAGTGAGCAGGGAGCTGGGGTCTCGGGGGAGCCACGGGGCTGACGAGGGGGAGGTGGGGGCGTTCCTGGGAGCACATCCACAGGCCCAGGCTGGGGAACTGGGGGGACGTGGGGATGGACGGCCGGAGTCAGGTGTATCCTGCAACCCTAACGCCGGCCTCTGGGCCTCTGCAGGCTTCTCTCATCTCAGCACCCGCCCCCAGAAGGGGGGAGCATGTGCAGGCACCGTGCCCTGCTCCACGGACACAGCTACGTCCCAGTGACTCCTGGGGTGGGGGTGTGGGTGCTGTTTGAGCCCCATTTCGCAAACAGGAAATGAGCCTCAGAGAAGTGATTTTGCTTAAGGTCACAGAGCTGGCAAGTGGCAGCAACCAAAATTCACACCCAGGCCCACTACCGCTGAGGCCTCCGTGAACCACGCGATTGCCCCCATAGCTCAGGAGTCACCCGCCGGTCCCTGAGAGGTGACTCTGTGCCGGGACCACTGTGGGCTCCACACACAGCCACCCCCTTCGATCCCCACCCTTCCTCTACTTTACAGAAGGGGACACTGTCGGTGAGGCTGTGCCACAGGGACAACGTCACACAGCTAGTAAGGAGTGGAACTTAACCTGGATTCATCGGTCTCCAAAGACAACGATCTTAGGTGGATTCAATTCAACAAATACTAACTGAACACCTACTATGTGCCCAGCCTTCACTTAGGTGCTGGGGCCACAGCAGTGAGCAGAACCAAGAACCCACCCTCCCAGAGCTTCCCTTCTTGGGGGGAGGGTGGGGACGGACAAAAGCAAGCGGCAAAACAGAAATCACCTAGTGTTTCGGAGGCCGCTAAGTGCTAGGAAGAAAGCCCAAGGTGACATTTTGGCAAAGACTTGAAGGCGGTGGGGGAGGGAAGGAGCCAGGTGAACAGTAGCACCTGCCTCATCGTAGGTGCCTAATGAGCATTTGCGGGAAGAATGGACTAATAATGGCAGGTACCTGGCAGCTAGTCACAGGACACCGGCCACGAATAGCGCAGTCACCACGTATCAGACCTAACATGTGCCTGGGCTCTTCTTGGCATTTTCCATACTTCACTCCTGTTCTTTACTTGCTCTGCATGGTGCGTGTGGATGCAACACTCGGCGCCCAGTGACTGTTTGAGGACCTAAAGATGAAGGGACGCAGGAGAGAATGCAGTGCCTGGAACGGTGCCTGGCAGGAAGCAAGCTCCGGCGCAGTCCTGCCCCCTCCAAGCCTTCTGACTTTTCTGTAAGGGAGAAAACTGCCGCCCCCAGACGTGTGCTGGACAGGCCAGACAGTCTGGGATGTGGCTTGTGGCTTTGTAGTTGGGAGCTGATCGAAGGGCTGGGACTCTGGCTCTAAAAGGCAAACCCGGGAGCCAGGGTCCTCTCAGGCCTGCTCAGGGCATTTCGGCGCAGCCGGGAGCACTGTCTGCCGAGCCCGGCATTTGGGGGGTTAATGCTCAGGGAGATCTGGGGAAGTGGGGGCAGCTGGAACATTATTTGTAGACTCGGCTTGCTGGGGAAATCCTGACGGTGCTGTAAAAGTAAACGGTGCTTTCCTATAATTAGATACATATTTATTTTAAAAGGTTATAATTTCCTACTGGTTTGCTGCTTGATAAATACATAGTTTATTATTTTTTTTCCTTCACTGCAGCTCAAGAAAAACAAATCCAGGTTTGGACATGAATAGGGATGTCATGAGAATTCCAGGCAACAGTCTTCTTCCAAACCCCACCAAATGCAAGAGCAAGATGGGCTGGCGCTGGAGTTTGGGGTGTACAAGATTTCGGGGGGCAGGCAGACAGAAGAGTGATAGGAGAGGGCTTTCTGAGGACTGATTATAGCTGGAATAACATGAGACTGCCCTGCAATTCATGCTTGTGCTCATGCACCATCCTCTGCCTTGGGTGCCCTTACTTTTTTCCATAGCTGCACCTCTAAATCCTGTCTATCGAAGGTGATGTATGGCTGAAAGGCCACTTCCTCCAGGAAGCCACCATGGATTCCCCTGCTTGGCAAGAGCTCTCCTTATTCTGAATTCCCACCGCCCATCCCCAATCCTTCTAAGGCAGTTGCCATAGTGCATTGTGATTACTTGGAATTGCAGGTTGAATTGTGCTCACCCGCCCACCCCCCAAAAAAAAGATATGTTGAAGTCCTAACCTCCCAGTACCTGTGAATGTGACCTTATTTGGAAATTGGGTCCTTTCAGGTGTAATTAGTTAAGATGAGGTCTCACTCGATTAGGGTGGGTAATCGAGTGGGTAATGACTGGTAGCTTTATGAGAAGAGACACAGAGACAGACACACAGGGGAGAAGGCCACGTGATGGCAGAGGCAGGGGCTGCACCGGTGCCAAGAACAGCAAGATTAACAGCCACCACCAGAAGCCAGGCAGAGGCCAGAAAGAATGCCGCCCGGACTCTCGGAGGAGCGTGGCCCTGCTGATGTCTTGATCTCAGACTTGCAGCCTCCAGACTGAGAGAGAATGCAGTTCTGCTGTCCCAAGCCACTCAGATCATGCTGCTTTCTTATAGCAGCCCTAGGACATGAGTGCACTGGAGAACAGGCCTCGCTCCCTCGTGGAGACAGTTCACTGCCGTAACAGCGCCGGCACAGCAGAGATACCGATAGACATTTACTGATGAGTGAACGGCTGGATGGAGAGTCCGTCCCTGGAAAGGAAGATCCACTTCTGGCTGGTCTTGGGTCCCCAAATTGCCTACTAAGGACCAAGGCACTGTCCTGGTTCAGGTCCCCATGGCCTCCAGCCTGGATCTCCACTGTAGGCTCCCAGCTGGTCCCCTGCCTCCACTCTTCTCTCCCAGCCACTTCCTCAAGCCTCATTCCAAACCCACTGGGATTTCCAATCTTTGAGCCAGTGTCCCTCGGTGCCCTTGGCCTGCAGTGCCCCAGGCAGACCCCCACCCATCCTTCACTCCTGAACTCCAATGTCCCTTCCCGCTAGCTTCCCCGATCCGCCACCCAGCCCTCACCCCGGCAGTATCACCTGTTCCCTTCTCAGGCTCCCCTGGCACTTGCTGCGCAGACTGTCTCCAGGACAGCGCCTGTCACCCTGGGCTAGTCGTTAACTCACCTGTCTGTCCTGCTGGCCTGTCAGTGTCTCGAGGTGAGAGACCCCTCAGTTCTCATCTGCGTCCGTGCCTGCCGGCAGGGGAGGGGCAGACGGGTGTCTGAGGAATGAACGAGGAGGAGGGTGGGTGCTTGAAAGTCAGGCTGGGTGGGGAGAAGGGACCATCCAGCCTCATCCTGGGAGCTTGTAGATGATTTTCACGTCTGCCCGGCTCCCTCCTGGGGCCTGGGGGCCCAAATGGCCAGGGGGCTTGTGGGGAGACTCGGCAGGCAGAGCTGGAAGGGGCTTAGGTTCAAATCTTGGCTCTACCTGTGGGACTTGGGGCCACTGATCCTCAGTTTCTTCATCTGAGATTAGCACCTGCGTCCTGGGGCTGTGCTGAGACGCCAGGGCTGGCACTTAGTAAGGGCCCCGTGAGTCTAAGTGGGGCTTTAAATCGACTTCCTGGTCTGCCCATCTCAGATCTGAGACAAGGGACCCAGGATCAGAGGGAAGGAAGAGGCTTGTCCCAGGTCACACAACCCACACAGGGACACGCTCTGCCCAGAGCCCCAAGATTTGACTGGTGCCTTGCCTGTTTATTAAATATGGATCTTCTATGTCGGGTGCTAGAACTGGCGGATTTGCTGGGAGAGAAGGCAGGAGAAAGATCTAAGTTCCTCAAGAGGAAATGAGAACTTAGACTCACGGGGCCCTTACTAAGTGCCTGCCCTGGCGTCTCAGCACAGCCCCAGGACGCAGGTGCTAATCTCAGATGAAGAAACTGAGGATCAGTGGCCCCAAGTCCCACAGGTAGAGCCAAGATTTGAACCTAAGCCCAGCTGCCCAGAGGCCATAAGCTTTCACCTACATTGTGCTGGCTCCTCCCAGGAAGGGCACCCAAATCTGGTTCAGGTCTTGGCCTCAGAGGTAGCTGGTCCCAAAGGGCATCAAACCCAATGTTTTCTCAGATACCTGAGAACACCCTGCAGTCTGTGTTTTGTAAAGTGGAGGAGAAAGCTCTGGAGTCCCCAGGCCCTTGAAGAAGCCCCTTCCTAGGTGGGGCAGTAATGCAAGAGAGAGGAGGACAGGATGCAGGCTGGGGGCTCAGACGTACGGGATGCCGTCCCCAGTGCGATGGAGCCAATGCAGCCTTTGGCCACATTAATGGGGGTAGAATGTCCAGAAGGAAGGAGGTGATTGCCCTGCCAGGCCTTGCCCTCCGCTGGGACCTCACGCTGACAGAGACACTGCCAGGAGAGAGGGCTGGGGATTTTTATCCCAGAGAAGACACAGCAGGAAATGAAAACTGTCATCAGTACCTCGAGGGCTCTCCAGTGAATGAGCAATTAGACGGATTCCTTCTGGTTCTGAGAGCTGGAGCAAGGACCAGCAGCTGGAAGGAACAGCAAGACAGGCTTCACGTCTCTCCTCTCAAAACGCAAGGGCTGCCTCGGAGGGCGGACGGCCTGGGAGTCATCTGAGGTGGGTACAGGGGCGGCTCGGCAGGAAGTTGGGCCAGGCGCCCACCTGCGAGGGGGACGGAATGTCTGGCCCAGGACATGCTCACAGCTCCGCCCTCATTCTGAATTTTTCTATGGCAATACATTAATTGCTTGCTAAAAATCCAGATGCCCTGATCTTCCTTCTGAATCAGGAATTTCCCCTGATCGTGGGGTCCGGGAGTCTGCATGGCAAGGTGATTCTGCCATGCAGCCGGTTTGACAGTCACTAGGAGGTCACGGGGGCAGCAGCACCCCCTGGCTCCCCGGCAACCTCCACCGTGGAGACACTCGCTGTCCCACCCCATCAGCAACTGCGCCTGCCCACGCAGCCTCCTAAACAGACCTCAGGTCTACCACTTGGTCCACGCCATCGTCCCTCACCTCGACGGGGGCCACCACCTCCTAGCTGGCCTCCCTGCTTCACCTCTGGCCTCCCAACTATTCATTCTTAACTCAGCAGCCCGAGTGAAACTCCTGTTGGGTTTCTTCTTCCTAAAAGTCCTTCCTGCTACTTCCCGTTGGCTGCAGGATAAAGCACACGCTGCCGAGCAACACTCGTTAGGTCCCCCGTGATCTGACAGCCACCTGCCTGCCCAGTCCCACCTCCACGCCGGGTCTGAGCTCCCTGGGGCTCCCTCCCTGAGGACGCTCCCCCACATCTCCCTGGCTTGCACGTGCTGTTGGGCTGTCTTGAATTGCCGCCTATCCCCGACCTCCTGCTGTTTCATGAAACTCAGCTTTTGAGATGTAAGCCGGGCGTCACCGCCTCTGGGAAGTCCTCCTGGATCTGTCCCTGCCGCACCTGCAGGCAGATGGCCCAGCCGCTCAGCATCTCCCTCCACTGCGTGCTTTAACTACAGATCAACTTGTTCTTCTCTGCCACACTGTTGAGCACACGGGAGCCCTAGAAATAAGAACAGGGATTAGGTCCTTCCCGCTGCCGGTGACTCGCCCTGGGCCTGCCCCGTGATTAGAGCTCGATGAGCGTCTCTGGAACGAATGCGGCCACATAGCAATCGTGACACCGTGTGGAAGGAGATGAGAGAGGAGACCATAATGAGAGATGCAAGGGACAGAGGAGAAGCGGGTCTAAGTCTTTCTGGAGGTGGTGGCCTTGGGGAGGGGAGGTGGGGCACCAGCGAGGTTTCCATAAGCATCCCATAAGGGATGGCGGTCAGGAGCCAGCGTGGGGGCATAAATACACTGCGGGAGAATGCTGGCTTTGCTGGTCAGAGCAGGCCCGAGACCAGCCTCGGCATTCAGGGCCCTGGGGACCCTGACCTTGCCCTTCCAGCCGTGGGAGTAAGAAAGCCGGGTTTCCGGGTTTATTTATTTAAAAATAAAACCAACAACAAATCAGAGAAGAAAATGTGGAACAATCAAGGTGGAACAGTCAAGTTGGGGTAACTTTCGGTGTCTGAGAAACTGTGCTTCCAGAGCAGACTGCCTTTCCTTTAGGTCACTGGAAGAAGAAACAAATCCGAATGTTTCAATACCTTGGCCAGATTCTCCACTGTTCTGATTCACTTGTCTTTATTTGGCCCTGAAGCTTGGCCCCACTCAAACAGTGACCCTGGATCCTTGTCCACTGCCTCGGTTTAGCTTCGGTGGGCCCAAGGGTGCAAGGAGCTGGGAGGAAACCGGAGCCTGGGGGTGGGGAGCCGGGGCTCGGAATGCCCGGTGGCTAAGCCTTTCCTGCTGCTTCCTGAGACGCTGAGTTCTTTGGGGCTATGCGGAGAACCGGGAGGAGACAAGTTTCTGTGCTAAGAGGAGCATTTGGATGTGTTGACAAGGTCTCTATGGTCACCAGGAGCTTGAACAAGTGTCGCCAGAAACCCACAAACAAGAAGGCGTAGTTTCTCCCACACCGGTCAGTTGTATCCAGAAGCCGGCCCGTCGGCGGGGCTTTAGCCACGCATGTTTGCAACCACAAGCCACACAAAGAGGCACTCCGTCGCTTTCTGGCGTTAGGAGCAGAGCTGAGCACGGGCTCACCTGGTGCTCGTAAGTACACCTGGTGCTCATGAGCACGGAATCAGGAGATGTGCCTCAGTAGGCAATTCAGTCTTGCTTTTGATTAAGGAACAAGAAATAAAAATAAAACCAACAACAAAACAGAGAAGAAAATGACTCAAGGTGGAACAATCAAGTTGGGTTAACTCGGTGTCTGGGAAACTACAGCCCACTGCTTCTGGATCCCACTCTTGGGGGCAAGAAGGGGGGGACGAGGATGGCAGGGAAAAGAGAGGGAGGGGGCCGTGTGGGAGCACCTGTGTGCTAAGCTGTGGATCCTGCGGAGCTGAGGGGCCGAAGGGCGCAGGGGAGAAGGGTTGGGTGCGAGAGCCAGTCCACCTGGTTCAAACTCTGCACTGTCCTCTCCAGTTCTGGCCCTGGGCTTTGCTCGACTACTCTGGGCCTCCATTTCCTTAGCAGTAAAACGAGTCATTATGAAGATTAAATGAGCACATGCACACAAAGAGTTTAGAACCCAACTGGCACACAGTAAACGTGCATTAAGTGCTAGCTATTGTGATCACAGTAACTTGTTTGATCTTCACAATAACCTATGCGCTGCGTAATTTTATTCTCATGAGTTTTCAGGTAAGGAAGCAGGCTCAGAGGGAGAGGAGAGTGAGGTCCCCTGCTCAGGGCACACAGCTGGGCAGGGAGGGGACTCGAATCCAAGTCCAACAGACCTCATACCTTGATGCCTCTGACTCTGGGTGGTAACAGGACTTCCCGGCTCTTGGGGTGTCAGTCCTACGATGGAGGCTCCACCCACTCCCAACACACGCCCCCACACGAGGGCCGTGGAGAGGATGGGCCTCGGTGCTGAGCGCCTCACTCCACCTTCCCACACACGTAGGTGAAGACGGCGTCCTGTGGACCTTCCTCCCCTCGGCCTCCGGGGCCCCTTCTCGTCCCAGAGGACAGAGCAGTGGGCTACAAATCGGCAGATGTGGGCTCCAGCTCTGCCACTGACCCGACGTGTGGCCTTGCGCAAGTCACTGTCCCCATCTCGAAACTGAAGGGTCTGGGTTTAGCCGTCCTGAGCTCTCCGAGACTCTGACTTTGCAATTCCAAGGTTCGGAGCATCCCATCTCACATACCAAGATGAAAAACTGAGTGTTTCAGCCAGTTGACCGCAGTGACAAAAGATAACCCATCCTCTAAGTGCCCCCGGGAGGCATACCCATTGAGCACAAGTCATAAATTCAATGGGCTTGGAGAAAAGTTGTGGAGGGGCCATGGGGGAGAGAACCACTGTTGACTCTGCACCCCCCAAGCCCTGTGATTGCATTTCCACACACAGGCACTCGTTACAGCAGCCCAACCGCACGGGGACGCTCGTAATGCCATTTACAGAGGCGGCAACTAACTGCGACACAGGGAAGTCAGGTATTACTGCAGAGACCACCCAGGTATTTCTGACTCCAAATCTATGCTCATTGTAAGTTTACAAGCAAAAGTGTTCATTCCTTTTTTAAAAGCAAGCAACTTACTTTTCAGAGGCCATGCTTCCACAATCCCCTTGTCATGGGCAAAGCAGGTATTTGACAGCTCCCAACCCCGGCTGTGCTGGAAGAAAACAGTCTAATCAAGTCCTGGAAAGTTTGTGTCTGAACCTCTAGCAACCCGTGGCCAGGTGATTTCTTCTGGAGTCAGCCAAGTTGCAGCCTGCCTGGCGGGCTGAGAAGCCATCTCACTGGTGGCTCAGAACCCCCTCCCCACGTGTGTCCCTCCTCCCACTGTCCTCTTGTCTGGGCTCCCTCTTGGCAGGCAGTTTACCAGGCATCCAAGCACCAGTGGGTCCACGTGCGTCTGGCCTGTCCCCTGGGCAGCCTGAGGAGCCACAGCCCCTTCCCGTCCTTCCTTAGGAAGCAGAGCACCTGCTGCCTTCCGGGCGGGGTCCGGAGAAGCGTGGGCTTTGAATGGGCCCACCTGGGTCCAAGCCTGACTCCCTGCCCTTTATTAACCAGGGACCTGCCTCCCCACTCTGGGCTTCAGCTTATATTTGAAACACAGGCATACTATTTCCTCTAAGAGTTGTACACAGATTACATGAGCACAGTGCTTTTAGATCCAGGTTTCATGGAAACACCCAAAGGACTGCTGGAAGGTGGGGAGGACCCAGAATGGTGACAGCCTAGCCCTTGCCACCCCATACGCTCCCACCAGGGCAGCTGCTCTGGGTCTGTTTCACGTGACCAGTTTGGACCTGTGCTTTTGGATGGAGGAAAGGGTTTTGCAGTTGAAAGAAAATTTAAAAATCACTGCTCCAGTTGCTGTGGAAGTGCTGGGCACCCAGCAGGCACTTAATAAATGTTAGCACTTTCCTCTTCCCTTCTTCTGGCCCCACCATACTCCCCCCGGCCCCCGGATTCCTTATTAGACGGCCCAGCTAGAGCCCAAACCCAGATGAATGGCGAGATGGCAGCAGGCAGAGCGTGGAGTGCTTTCAAAATGCCAAGAGAATCGCTGCAGGCGTGGCGTCCACCGCGGGGGCTGGGGGTTAAGAGGGCTGTGACCCAAATATGACGGCCACAGGCTCGACCGCAGCCCCACTGAGGGGGGCGGCAGCAGCAGAAAACAAGGTCCCCAGGAGCAGGGGTGTGGGCCCTGCCCCACCAGCCACCCACAGCAGGCCCTCCCCCCTCCTCCTCTCCTGAAGGGGCGCACCCAAAGGAGAACAGCTTTGAAAATGGATGAAGGGGCACAGGAGGTGGGGGGGGGAGTGTGCTGGGCTGGCTGCTTTCTGCAAACAAGCAGAGCCTGCCCGAGGGTGCGGGTGCCAAGGAGCAGAACTACCATCAAGCCTGCCCTGTTTTTAGACACTTTGGAAACAGACCTGCCCAGGGAGCAGCCCAGCAGCTGGACCCACAGCGCCACCTTCAGGCCTACTTTCGCCTTGCAGCTCCCTTCCAAAGACCACCTCCCGGGGCAGGTGATGCCCTGGGTAAGCTAGGGGTGGGCGCCGGAGCAAACCCACTGAACACGCCAGGTGTCGTGTGGTTGATGCGCCAGGCAAATGAGCTTGGAGTTCAGAGAAAGGTCGTCGCCAACATGTGTATTGCAGCCAGGGTGACAGGGCTGTGGTCTAGGCAGAAAACTGGTAAAGCTGAGAGCCAATCCCACCTCTTTGACATGGAGAAACTGAGGCTGGGACCTGTCCACAGTTACATAGTGAGTTGGAGGCAGAGCTAGGACATGAAGTGGTCTGTGCCTCTCCACCTGGATGGCTGTTCACCGGTTACTTTCACAGTCACTTTACTGCGTAAGACACAGCCACCATGGGCTGCAACACACACATCACAATCTTTTCACTCAGAAATGTCAGGACATGGGGCCGGGTCTTGAGGTTGCAGCTGCAGATAAGCATCAGGGCCTGAGCAGAGGCCTCTGCTTTCACTGCCGGTGGGAGGGGATTTAGTTCCGGGGACTGACCTGCCCTCCCCCGCTGCCCTCCCCCGCCCTCACATGCACCGTCTCTATCCCGCAAACGATTCACCCTTCATGACCCACTCACAAAGTACTGTCTTGTGAGGCCCTCTCTCACCCCTCTCCCTGCCAGTGAAGTCCGTCATTTCTGCCTGTGCCACCATGGTACCTACTCGAGACATTGATCATTGGATGGGCCCCCCTGTATTATGATGATTTATGTGTCTATTTGTTTAAATAGAGAGTTCTGGCCAGGAGCCAGACCTTATGCTTCCCTGTGTCTCCAAAGCTCAGCCCAGAGCCAGACGCAGAGCATGCAGGTGCTCAGAAAATTATAGATGAATAGATGGGTGGGTGCATGGATGGACAAATGGATAAATGGATGGGTGGATAAGTGGATGGATGGGTAGAAGGGTAGGTGAATGGATGGATGGATGGGTGGATGGATGAATGAATGGGTAGATGGATGGGTGGGTGGATAAATGGATGGATGGGTAGATGGATGGGTATGTGGATGGATGGGTGGATGGATGGATGGGTGGATGGATGGATGGCAAATGAGGTAAGTCCAGGGGGTGGGGAATCACTCCTTATCTCCTAGAACAGGGATGGCATCCGTTTGTAAGGAGGCATACATCTAAGAGCATCTGTTTGTAAGGAGGCATACATTTAAGAGCACCTGTTTCCAAGGCAAAGCCAAAATGCATAGCCGAGGAGTGCATGCAGGGAACCTGATGGAATCTGACAGTGGTTCTCGAGGTGTAGTCTCGGAATGCCTGCACCAGAATCGCATGAAGAGTTTGTTAAAATGCAGCTTCCTGGGCCCTCCCTCAGAGATTCTGATTTAGCAAGTCTGGAGTGGGAGCTGGGAAATGAATGTTTAAATCGGCACTGCCCAAGTGACTGCTCTATCAGTAAGTCTGACAGTACTCATTGGTGAAATATACAAGGACATGCCAGAAACTGCCTTTGCTGACCGGCCCATCCAGAGAGCTTTGAGGAACTGGCCCAAAGTCTCACAGACATTAAGTAGCAGAAAGTGTCTGTAGAGTCCTCAAGCACCTGGAAGCCCAGAGTGAGGGAGGGCTTCTAAATCCCCCACCGGTCCCACCAACCCCAGCTCCCGCCTGCGAGGGCTGGCCCACTCCCCAGGAAAACAGCCCTGCCCTGCCCTGCCCTCGAGCCACAGCGAGCAAGGCCCTGCCTGCACCCTCCCCAGCGGCGCCCGGAGCAGCGGCCCGGCTCCCTGTTTACCACGCAGAGAAGCCAGCTGCTGTTTTCAGTGTCTGTTTCTACCTAAACACAGTGCTCACTTCCAAACACGGGCCCTGCCAGCAAGTGTTAGCAGACCTGGAACACGAGCCCCAGTTGGGCTCAGGCTGGAAAGGGCTCAAGGATGATGACAGGACCAGAGGATGGTTCTGGACCGGGAAACGGCCAAACATCTTGGCAACCAGGAGTGGGCAAGCAGCCCTCCCAGGACAGCTGGTGAGCTCCAGGAGGGAGAAGAAAGGGCCCGTTGGAAGGCAAAAGAAAACATGCAGTGTCCTCCAAACCCATGCTCGTCCCTGTGGTCCAATAGCCTCAGCTCCAGCCACACTAGATCCCCTGCTGTGTACCTACTGTGCTCCAGGGCCCTGTATTTGGGGCCTTACTGTTTGGGGTAATCTTCACAATAGCTTTAGGAGACAGGTAATATCACAATGCCCATTGCACGTACAAGGAAGCTGAGGTCCAGAAAGGCAAAGGGACTTGCCTAAGCCCTGAGCTGAGCCGACCGGATGTGGAGGCAGGACTTGAATCCAGGTCCTCTGCTTTCCCAGGCTCCCCTGGGCCAGCTGTGCAGCCCATGCCAGGCTGCCTGGCCTCCCTGCTTCTGTCCATGGTGCTCCCTCCCAAATGCCCTGCCCCTGAGTGTCACAACCACAGTCCTTCTGGCTCTTCAGACCCAGGTCAGAGGCTACTTCTTCCCTAATGCCCTCCTGGCCCCCACCTCCCTCCTGGATGTAGAAGTTGGTTGCTGTGTCCCGTTTTCATCTGCCTCAGTTGCCGATGTTCAGACAGCCCCTAGATCTCAATCTCCAGCCCCTATGCCCACTGCCACCACCACCCAAGCCCTGCCTGCTGCACACTTGCCCCCTGCCTTGCTCAGAGTCCTCTCCTCAGTGGGCTCTCAGGCAGTTCCTCTGGTGAACCACACGGGTCCTGGGCCCACGTGCAGCCTAAGAACAAAATAAACCTGTATAAAGGCCCTTAGTCTATTACGAGGGTGGAATGGCCTATTGGTCTAATGGAAGGACACTGAATTCCAAGCTCCAAGGCCTAGCTTTGAGACTTGGTTCTGGAGCTAATTCACTGTGTGACCTTGGCCAAGTCACCAAGCTTGTCTGGAGGTCAGGTTCCACCTGTGAGATGATGGGTGGATGGAATAGATGATCTCCGTGTCCCAGCCTCTGCTAAGCACTTACTGCCCACGGAGTGGGGCATCCTCTGGCAGGCATTGGAGTCTATATCGGGGCCTGACCCACTGAGCCCTACAGGGGCTGTGGGTGCCTGCCTGGGGGACATGGAGGCAGACCCAGCTGGAGCAGGGTTGTCACTGCCAGCAGGGAGATTTTGGCCAGGTCAGCTGGGCCTTGAATGCTGGGAAAGGGACATGTAACTGCTTTGATACACAGCGGGGGGTGGTCATTGCTCCCTTGTGAGGAAGGACAGGAAAGTGGGGACCGGGGACCACTCACCTGGCACTGATGTGGGGGGTGACGAAGAGAGAGCCTAGACCCCACCTGGCATAGGAAGCCTGGCTGTCGTGAGCCCAGGGCCTGGGCCAGCATGAGTGGCAAGGGGATGGAAGGGGAGAAATTCTGGAGACATCTCAAAGCAAGAATCGAGGACGTGTTGATCCAGCACATGGCAGGGAGGAAAGGGAAGCAGAGCCCCCTGGGCTGGGTGGGTTCCCAAGGGAGGTGGATCGAGGGACCGAGCACCTGCAATCCCAGTACTAAGGGGTGAGGGCTGAGGGGTAAGGGACAGGGAAAGATCTGGGTGCTCATCTCCATTTCTGCCCCTAACCTTGAGCAGGTCACACTGAGCCTGTTTTGTCACCAGTAGAGAGGGGGACAGAATCCTGCCAGCGTGACAGGTATGCCGTGGGGCTCTCACGCCCTGAGGTTCGTGCAGCGCCTGCACGTGGCCAGCCTCATAAACACAGGCTATCATCATGGCTATGCGCTCACAGTCTATTTTTATTTCACAATATAATAATAATAGCTACCATTTATTGATCACCTGCCACGTGCCAGGCACTGTCATAAGTAATTTGTTTATACTCATGATCCAATTTCTTCCTCAAAAAAATTCTAGAAGAATCCCTGCATTTTGTGGTGGTAACATTGAAGATCAGAGAAATCGGGCCACTTTCCTGCCATCTCACAGCTGCTGGGCAGCAGTCACCTCCAAAAAGCCTTTAATAAGCACCTAACAGTTTCGGGCACTGGTTGGAACACAGAGGGGTGTAGAATCTGGCGTGGCCCTTCAAGGTACCTCATGGCAGCTACAGGTCTCTTTGAGATATTTGTTCTGGAATTTTATTCTCTGCTGTGAATGCTGATAGGCAGGGGACAAATATCTCCTGGCTTGACTCTCTGAGAGCTGGGCACGGGGGAAGGATGTCAAGCCCCGAGACCATTGTTCGTGACGAGCCACTGCACTGCCTGCCCGCCAGCCTTTTATCCAACCGGGCCGGGTGCTATTATTCAGCTCTGAGCCATCACCAGGAGCTGCAAAGCAGTTAATTACAGAAGTATAATCCCCTTCTTCACGAGAAGCTGATCTTCTAGGGTTGCGAGAAGATAAGATTTATGCCTCTTTCAATTCCTTTATTCTCTCATCAACATAGATTCATATTTCAGTTTCCTGCATTGGAAACAAAAAGGAAACCCGCTCAGCCCACTGCTGCCTGAGAGAGATAAATTAGGCTACACAAAGAACCAGTCCTATAAACTCAATCTCCTTCCCTTCCTTTCATGTTTGTGATTATAAACAGAGTCAAGGGCAGTTGAAATATATCCCTCTGCCTGTCTGCGGCCTCGTCCTCCTCACAGAGAGGGGACGAGCGCAGTGATAACGATCCCTGTGGTACCAGGGAAGAGGAACACGGCCCCCCACGATCCCATGCCGGCGTGGGGAGCAGATCAGATAGAAAGACCTTTGTCTCCAGCCATTCTCTGGTCACAGAATTGTTTCAAAAGGCCACAGAGAGGAGCCAGACGCCTTGCCTCTGCGAATGCTTTCATTTTTCTTGATGGCAACGTGTGCAATGCTATTTGCTCAGAAGAAAGGGCTTTGCAATTTGGCGGGCTGTGCAGCCTCACTGTGCCAGGGCCCCGGGCCAGTCTCACAAGTGTGTGGACAGAGGTCGCCAGCAGCTCAGAACACAGAACGAGGCCGGTTTTCGCAGCCCCGAGGAGGCGATAGATCCCAGGATCTTTGGAGAGGAAAGGCCCACTTACCAAGAGCGGTCCCGAGTGAAATGACATTATCCTTCTACAGAGGGACTGGGGTGGGTTTTTTGATTATGGTTGTTGCCGTTCAGCTGCTTTTGTTGCTTTTTTGGGCTTCACTGGAGTTATTAACTGTTGAGAGTTCAGTTAGCATATGAGGAACAAGGGGACCACAGAAATGAACCGATCTGCCCGAGGAAATAGAGCAAAACGTGTGGCAGAACTGAGAACACAACAGTCCCGATTACAGAAGCAATCATGGCACGTGCCACAGTGCCAGGCGCTGTGCTACGCGTCATATTCCCCCACCTGTATGACAGCTAAAGTAAACATTATCTCCCCTACTTTACAGATAAGGAAACCGAGGCTTAGAGGAAGCAAGATACTTGCTGGAGGTCACACAGTTAGCAGCCAATGCCAGAGCCCCTGCAGCCACCTGCCATGCAGTGCCACCTCCGCCAGGCGTTCCTTTCTGGCATCCTGACTTTCCCTGGAGGCTTTATTTTCTTTTTTGCAACTTCTGATTGGCAAAGGGGGAAATCTAATTTTTGAAGGATAATGAAGAAAGGGAGGAAGGGAAGAGAAGAAACTGAATACGAGAGCCAAGTTGGCCCCTGTAATAAAATGTCATCCCACAAGATGTAAGACAACAGTCTTTAATAGACTTTGAGATTCAATTATCCCTTTATATTTGCAGCAGACTCGTCACCGTCTAAATCATGCATTTGCCATAAACACACCCTAATTCACAAATAGAATATAAAGCAAGTCATGTCTGAGAGCCGTGGAGCTTCTGAGCCGTCACTCCTCAGCCCTCGCTCCCGAGGGAAGGAGGTTAATAAACGCCTTGGGCACTGCCTCCACTTCAAGGCCAGGGCCTGTCTCACCAGAGGCTGAGAAGTGCACTTTGACTCAGAGACTGAATCAATCTTTTCCCTTCTGGGGCTTTTAAAGTCTTCTCTCCTGTCCTGGCCACCCTCTCTCAGCCCTCAGAGGAAAGACAGCAACTCCTGACTCTCTGTGCATCTTTCCATGTTTTTTCCCAGAAGACCTTGCAAGTGTGGTATCAAGTGAACGCCAACACGTTCGAGATTTCTAGGTAGCCGGGCCTTCCCACTGCACAGGCACTGGCCTTGCCAGAGAGCTGACCCGCTCTGCCCAGGCCCTGCCTCTCAACTAGCTCCTAGCCCCACTCCTCACCAGTATTTTTTTTTTCTTTAGCTCTCCTCCTTTTTATAGGTTATAAAAGTAATGCATGTGCATTGTAACGTGTTATTCAACAGAGTCGTACTAAGCAAAAGCTCCAGATGCTCCTCTGCCCCAATTCCATATTCCTGAGTGAGCCCGAGTCACCAGCGGTCTCATGGGTGTTCTTCCACACATTTCTTTTGGTTCACATAGATATTCAAGGTTCTCTTAAACAATGTTTGCCTTTTTTAACAAATAAGAGATCATACCATACATGTTTCCCCACAACTTGCTATTCAGAATTAATAAAATATCATAGACATCTTTTCAAGTCAAATAAAGAAAGACACCTGATTCCTTATTTTTAATAATGTCGCATGTGTGATATTTTGTAATATGCCTGTGGCATCACTTTGCAACCATTTTATGTCCCTTGATCCTCTTAGATGTGATGTCATGCCTGGCCCCTCACACCTATGCATGCCTTGGTTTCCCTCCAGGTACAATCTGTCTGTCTTTGGCAAGGCTAGTGCCAGGCTGGCCTGGGCTTGGGGAGAGGAGTCCCTGCCCATGCAATGTTCTTAAGAGTAGTCCCTGCTAAGCTAATCCAGGCCTTTCACACAGAACTCAGACAGACTTGTAAAAGCAGGTTTCACTGCCATGAAATCTGGACTTCCTTTTGGCAAAGGGGGGAAAAAACATAAAGCATAACTAAACCCTTAAAACATCATAAACAGGCATGCAAAAATACTACATATAATTCTAGGCATAAACCCAGCACCCGCCAGAAAGACTTAAGAAAACAATCCCTGAGAACACAAAAGACGTTGTTTACCAGAGAAAGATTTTTATAATGCCGCTGCTGCATTTTATTAGAGAGGGAAGAGGCGTGAAGAAGAGACAGGCTACAGGAGATTTCTGTGCTCATTTAAACTGAATGCTAAAACACTCTAGGTCGGAAATGTTTCAAAACTGGAAGTAAATTCTTCGAGACAATCTGGTTTTCTAGGGCTCTTTTATGGAAGTCACATTCGAACAGTTTTAGAAATCAAAATGAAATCTCACAAAACCTATTAAGACTTTTTCTCCTTTAGAACTGGTTATTCCATTTCTGGGACTCTATCCTAAAGAAAAATCAGGAATGCCAGCAAAGACGCATGAATAAGGATGTTTATCCCATCATTATTTACAATTTTATAAAATAGAAAACAAGCTAAATGGTCTATAACACGAAAATGTAATAGTACACAACTATTCAAAAAGATATTCACAAAGCATTGAATACCAAGGATAAATGCTTATGTTGTGATGTTAAGTAAAGAGAGACATAAAACTACACATTAAGTCTATGTAAAAATACACGTAGAAAACACTGGAAGGAAATACACCAACATATTAACAGTGGTTATCTCTGGCTGGTAGAACCATACATCATTTTTTTTTCTTTTCCTTTTACTTTTCTGTAATTTAAAAATTTTCTAAAATAAGCCTGCATTACTTTTATAAGGGATTGAATTAAACCACACACAAAAGATAGAACTGACTCTACTGACTATTTTTAGGATCGTGGGCTGGTATGTGTGGGAAGGGATGGGCGTGGATAAAGCTATGGGTTTCTGGGTTGTGGGGCAGAGCTGGAGAAAATCCCCTCACTCTTTGGTTTCTTTAAGGGTGTGAGCCCTGCAGAGAAATGCCTTCAGCAGAACAATTAGCACACAAGGGAAGCTTAATAACATCAAATAGATGACATTGTCAATCCACTCAACATTAGCATGCATTTACTATATGCCAGGCACTAGGGGAAATGAACAACTTTGCATTCTAGTTTATTAAAAAACAAGGCTACACTTTGTCCCCATTGTCAAATCTGACATGTAGCACATTGATTCCCTTGATTTTCCTTCTATTGTTCTCAGAAAGGCAAAAAGAGAGAGAGAGAAATGAACAGGTTGAGACTTGCAATGGATGACAGGAAAGAACATATTGGAAGTAAGTAGTCTGAAGACTTTCAACTGACTCTGCTAAGAGTGTTCTTCATTAGTGCCAGCTCTGGGAAAGACACAGCCAGGCAGCCCTCAAACTAAGGTTTGCAATTTCTGCTGTCTGTTCTGAAAGTTTTTGACTGATGGGTGCTCTCTGCAAGACTGGTAAACAGTTATTAATCCATTCATTCAAGGAAAACCTACCGGGTGTCATACGCTCTTAGGAGCTGGGGGTTAGAATCAAACCAAGTCCTTGCACTCGTGGTACTTACATTCTAGTGCAGGAGACAGGCAACAAACGCATAAAACTCTAAATATTATTCAGGTCATGATTACTGCTACAGAAAAAAAAAATAAGTAAAACAAGCTAAAGGACTAGAGTAATAGAAGGCTCTTTTCTAGATAGACTGTTAAGAAAAGTCCCCCCTGAGGAGGTGACATTTGAGCAGAGAATGGAATAAACTGAACACGTGACATGAGTATATGGAGTAGTGTTCTATGTTGAAAGAGCAAGTGCAAAGGCCCTGAGGCAAGAGTACAGCAAGAAAAGCAATCTTGCTGGAGCACTGTGAGCAAAGAGGAGAGTAGATGGAGACTGAAGTCAGAGATGTAGCCAGGGCTAGATCATGTAGGGTCTTTTAGGGCATGGTGAAGATTTCTGATTTCATTCTAAGAGTGATGAGAGGCCACTGGATGGTTTTGAACTGGGGAGTAAACTGATCTAAGTTTAAAAAAGATCACTCTGGCTAACACGTGGGGAAAAGTGTGTAGACACAAATTTGAGCTAAGAAGCTGTTGCAGAAATCCAGTGAACGATGGTGGTGGGCATGGTGAGAAGTTGTAGGATCCAAGACATATTTGGAAGATGGAGTTCATGACTGAATGTGAGGCAAAAGCAAAAAAAGAAAAAAAAAATCAAGGAAGATTCCAAGGTCTTTGGGCATGAGAAACTGAATAAGTGGTGTGCTGTGTAGTGATATGTGGAATGCTGGCAGAGGCGTGGGCGTTTTGCTTTGTTTTAAGGGGACGTAGCAGATGCTGTTGGTACCCAGCCCGCATCCCTCCGGCCTTACCGCATGAGTGCAGGCTGGTTGACTTTCAACTGCAGCATCTGCGTCTCTTTGCCTGAGGGCTTTCTCCCAAGCCCAGCACCCCTCGTGGGAGCAGCCATCAATCACTGACACTCAGAAGTTGGTAGATAAACACTCCAGTTGGTGTACAAATACCCCAGCTCCCTTCCCTGGGTGGATGTGGGGAAACGCAGGGTAATTCTGACATATGTGCTGTACGCCGCCATTTCCCAGGGCTCCCTGGTGGGGCTGAGCCCATTCCCTGCAGAAGTGCCTGGCTTGGCAGCACGTCCTTTATTGGCCTTTCTCCCTACCCAGCTCATTCTTCCCAATTCCCTACCAAGGGTTCCTGCATTTCCCAGATAAATTGCTTACACTTGAATCCAAACTAAGATGGGAACAACTTCAAATTGTTTATACTGCATTTTTCTTTACATCTACTGCTACTCGTACCTTTGGTCATTCTCACTCACTGCCTCTACCAGAGTAATAGCAGCAGAATCAAGATAATCCGTGAACTTCGATCATATTTGGTAGAAACCAAACAGAGTAACTTTGATAAACCAGATTGCCAGCTGATCTCCCCATCCTAATCCCTGGGCCTGCTAATAATCAGTTCCTTTTCTCATTCAACCACGCAAGTGCAGCTCTCCCACTTGCTTTCACATTTTCAAAATCAGCATAGAAAGGACAATGATCCAAGAGAATCCAGAAAGCTATCAAATGAAAGAAGCAGGAGAATGAAGGACCCTTTCTGTCCCCACCTTCACTACACAGTTTAGCAAATACCCTGAGACAGGAAGGCCATAAACTATTAGCAGCAACATCAAATGCTATTTAAGCATTGACTCTATGAGGAACTAAATCTCTCATCAAAAGCCAGGGAAAAAGAGACCTGACTTGCCCTATGTCGCATCTCTTAGGGAAGCAAGCTTGTTGATACAGTAGCATTTTATATGTCACAAATGATTCAGAATCATCACTTTCTGTTTTCCTTCTGTTGCTATGGATTTACTGTGGTGTTTTAAAAAAAAAAAGCTGCACAAAGATCCTTTGGTTTAAGCAAAAAATACTTGGTACAGATGAACTGCTGTCAACGTCCATCAGGCACTACATAAACATGATCATCCTTTCTACAGGTGAGAAGATAACAGGTGCACAGTCACATCGGCAGGGACGATGCTAGAATCTGTACCCCTAGCCTATCAAGGGGCACCGAGACTGGGCACAGGCTCTGGAATCAGTCAGATCTGGGATCAAACTCCTGGTTAGCCATTTACTAGCTGGTGACTTTGGGCATGTTCTTCAGCCCCTTTGAGCCTTGGTTTCCTCATAAGCTTGGTGGAAATAACATGCCCAATCACAGGGAGGCCGAGATGAATGATGGCAGAACAGGCATTCCATCGATACTAATTCCCATCTCTATCAGCTACTGGTAGCTGAAGGCAACCTGGCACATCCAACCTAACTCCTTAAAGGCCTGAGAAAAGCCAGCTTGGGGATTCTTGAGGCACAAGGAATTATCACCAAGTAAAAAAGAATGACACTCATGATTAAAGGTTCTTCCCAGGCCCTCTGTGCCTCTTCCAAACGCCCCCCGTACTGTCGGGTGTGAGCTTCTTGAACACCTGCTTCACACGTCTGAATCTTTAGCACTGATCGCAGGGCCTGGCATGTAGTAGGGGAGTAGGCTTAGTGCCATGGAGTTACACAGCCCCGGCTTCACATTCCAGCTCTGCCACTTGCCTCTGAACAACTTACTTCCTTGGAGCCTCCTTGACTCTTGAGTATCCTTACCTGTAAAATGGCTAATGATATCTATTATAAGGTAATATGAATATGAACTGAGCAAAGAGATGTAGAGCCTAGTACAGTGTCTGGCACACTGTAGACACTCAAAAATGTTGCCCTTTTTAAATAAATAAGGAATAAACTCATGGATTAAAAGAACTCCATTCAATTAACAATGCACACTCCCCCCACACAAAATAAAATATGCCATTGATCACATATTCCTTTGTGTCTACCAAGAGTAGCCCCAGATATTTCTTATAGTGGCAAAGGTTTGTTCCAGCTCTTATTTTGTGCAGCACAATCATAGCAAGCTCTGATCTGTAACTGGGATGCAGTAAGAACAAATCACTCTGCTCACCCTCACCTGCACCCCAACACACATAAGGAAAATCTGGTCACAAATAATGCCAAGGGAATTGCACAACATCTGCCCTCAAATATATATTAAGGCACATGGTATTCTTCACTTTACTGTGAGAAAACCAGACAGACACCACCTGACTCAACTGATCAAAGTTAACATCTCCAGGAATAAGACATATTGACATCACATACCCTCACAGGGTACACGGAGAAGGGCACATCGCTTCTGGGGTATTCCTTCAGAAAACTTCAAAACCCCAGGTGAATCAATGAGAAAACAGTAGGCAGACCCAAACTGAGGAACTGTCTACGAAGTAACTCATCAGTTCTCTTCAAAAGTGTCAAGATTGTGAAAGACAAGGAAATAACGAAGCACAGACTGGAGAAGACATAAAACTAAATGCAATGTGGGACCCTGAATTGGATCTGAACAAAATTTGCAGTTGTTTTTAAGAACTGTGGGGGGTAGCCCCAAAGGGGGAGAAGATTAACAAAAGATCCAACCAAAAGGTTCATGGGAGACAGAATGCTAATCCCAGGAATTTGGCTGAACAATTGGGGGTGAGGAAGATTTATGAAAGGATTAAAGTCTAGGCTCCATTTTGCTTCTTTTTCATTTTTTAAATTTGAACGCCAATGGTATTTTCTCTCCCTCATCCCTATGCCCTCGAATCCAACCAAGAGTGAGAGGGTAAGTCTGAGCCACTTCATCAGAGTGTCATAGCGGCATGATTCGCTCCTGTGATTTCTGTCCATTATCAGTATAAATACTAGATGGTACAAAATTAGATGACTTATTAGAAATGATATGTCATTTATGTGGAATTGACAAATTGGGATGTAGTCTTAGGTTCGGGATTTTCTAAAAAGCAGGCCTCTTGCTCCTCAGGGAGGAGGGAACCCCAGATGCACAATTTCAGTTAAGTTTGCGTTTTGAAGTTGCACAGGAGCCCAAGTGAGCCTTCACTTTGTATCTGAGAACTGGGGCCCAGGGTGGGCAAGGTACTCAGGCTCACAGAGTCAGCAGAACCACTGCAGGGTACCACACTGCTTCCTCCCAGTTGCTATGATCGATGCGGCCTTATTGTACTGACCAAGAATGAGACCAGCCTACAAGTATCACGCAGCACAGACACTGCTGTGCTGTGTAATACTTGTGATTCAGACCTCTGAATCACTCTCAACACTGAAGCATCTCCACCAAGAAAAGTGTTCTATAAGATGCAGGGACAGAGCAAATGTTGAGAGACAAGATTCTTCAAGCTGGAATATGTGTATGTGTGTGCAGCTGCAGCTTGTGCAAGGTTTAAGACTTCCAGAACATATCTCTGGAGTTGCTCTATATCATTTCCATTTCCTTAACCATCTCCCTGCTGTCCACTCAATGTTTCTCCTGTCTCTGTCCACTGTGTCCTTGCCCATGTCTTGTGCTTCAGGGTCCATTCTATGCAGTATTTGATCCCTGGACCTTTCCTAGCCCTCCTGTTTCGGTGTACCTGAAATGAGATAGTAACAGCTTTGGGGCCCAAAGAATTCATTAGTTCATGCACATATACTTTCACTCATTCATATATCAGAGACTTTGGGGGCCCCTGGAGATACAGTAACACACAAGATAGACGAGATGTTTACTTTCACAGAGCTTATGTATTAGTGGGAGGAGACAGCCAATATACAAATGAATAAAGATACAAAATATTGCAATAATGATGGAGGTTGTGATGACATTTCAGTGTGGGTGGTCAAGGAAGGGCCTATTTGAAGAGATAACATTAAAGTTTAGGCCTAAACAAGAGAGGGCTCGCTCTGTAGGTTGAAGAGAGAAAGATAGTATGTCTGGATTATAGAGAGTGGAGGGGTAGATAGTGGTCCCAGACTGAGTCTAGACCATGTAGGGCCTTGTAGGGCATATTAATTAATGTAGTATGGGAAGGCACCAGATAGTGCTAGACAAAGGAGTGATAGATTCTAACTTATGTTTTAAACAAATATTCTGGCTGCTGCTGTGTGGTGAATGGACTGATATGGTAGAAATGGGTCACAAGATTAGAAGTAGGGAGACCTAATTAAGAGGGTGTTGCAGTTAACCAGTTAAAGGATGATGGTGCCTGGGTTAGGGTGGTAGAGAGGAGAACATGAATGGATATACGATATGTTTTAGAAGAAAAGTCAGTAGAACTTGTTGATGGATGAGCTGTGGGGAATGAGGGAAAAAAAGAATGGAGACTGTTCCCAGTTTTTGCCTAGAGCACACTGATACTGCACCACTAGTTGAAATAAGGAACCCTGGGAGAGGCAATAGGGAGTAGGAAATCAAGAGTTTGATTTTAGACATGTTAAGATTGAGAAATTTATAAATGAACTGGCTGAAGTCCCCATCTTATATTTTATATGTATCACTAGACAAAGAACTATGAGATGCCAGACTTTTGCCTTCCTTTTCAATTCCTTGTTAAGCAGGAATAAAGTGAAAGATAACTGAATAAAATATTCAGTCTTTTGTAAAACACTCTTATACTCAAGAGGTTTGGAAGTAGACCCACATCTTCCTAGGTGGGCATAAGTAGCCAATCAATCACCATGTCGCACCAAGCAATGGTTCAAGGGGCAAACTAATTAAAAATTTAATCCCATGATTTTCATCTTAATCTCTTTTTCCCATTAGCTTTGATCAATACCCACAAATACAATCTAGCAGAACTTTTCATTTAGATGAATGACCGAGTGGGGTACCTAATTAGTCTATTTGTTATGAACCAATGTATAACTAAAACTTACATGCTAATTATTAAAAACCACCCACTAACTTTCAAAGCATTTTATTAGCACAAAAGCTATGCTTCTATTATCAAATGAAATGCCCTTTCTACGTTGCACTCACCAATCATTCAAACCTGTTTCTCTTGACTTTCAGTAGTCGAGTTGCAGTGTGCTGTTTAGGTACACAGGGCATTTAGGAAATGTATGCACAACCTTACTCTGCACTGTAATGCAAGCAATAGTGAAAGGCATACCAAATACGATTCCATAAACTTCTCAGCTACCTGGGGAGTTCTGCTGCACTATGCCAAAAAAAAAAAAAAAAAAAAAAATCAGGCCAGATATCTAACAACTAAGCAAACCTGAATGTGGGGACTGCTTCTAGGAAAGGCGAACTTTGCAGTCTGTTCCACCACCAAGGTGAAGATTATGGCTCTGCTCACTAGGTCTGCATGTCAGGAGATACTCATTTGGTGACCATCCTATCTTATCATCTATGGCAAAATTTCTACTGCGTTCAAGTCACACAGTACCTATTTGAACAATGCCAACATCCTTAAGTTCCATCCAGTACAAGAGATCTTCATTTTAAAAATAAAAGTCGATGGCTCTGATCTCCTGTAGCTTTTTCAGCCTCTGTAACAGTGCTTTTACTACTTGGATTTTCACTGCCATTTCAATAAAGGGGTGAGAAGAGTGAAGAATGGTGCCTGCCATTAATGAAAACTATTCAATAAAGACTCTTCATGCTAGGCATGGCCTCAGAAACAGGAGGAAAGTTTACCAGACAGCAGAGGTGGGGCATAGTGGGGCCCAGTTTAATGGATAAATCTAAAAGAGGAAGAAAATGGTTTTAAGGCTGCCGAGATGCCCTGTACATACACATTGTATAGCCATGAAGTCCTGGCTAGGAAGCATCATCGTCTCTGCGCACCCCCTGCGTCTGCCACGCCCATCAGCCCAGTAATACCCGGGATCTGGGTGAGTTTTCATCACAAACTTAGCGGGCACGCCTCCCGGCCACCTCCCGCTCCGTCCCCGCTTCTCGTCCGTCCCTCTCAGACACCCCTCATGCGGACGGCCCCGACAAGCCGCGAGCGGCACAGCCTCAGAGCCACTCTGGCAAGCTACCCCGGAGCTGAGGCGAAGATAAAGAATAGGAAGGGGGAGAGGGGCGCAGAAATGTCCTCATATTCTTAGCTTCCAAGGGGCTCCAGGGCAACCGGAGGGGAAGTGACGTTTGCTCGCACCGGAAGCGGAAGTTGGGCGCGAGTCCAAGTTGCCGCCATGTTGTGTGTGGCGGAAAAGGATTTTTCTCAGGCTCTGCTGAGAGCCTTGAGTGACTAACTCTCCTTTCTGCCTTCCCCACTTCTCCCATTCACTAAACGAATATCTATCGGGGACTCGCTGTGTGCTGTGCTCCAGATCCCAGTGAATAGGATGGACCAACGTTCAAACTTCCTTTAGTGTTGGACACTGAAAGATTAACCACGCAGCCCAAAGCAGAGGGGTTAAAGCACCAGGCCAGGGGAGCACTAGGCACTGAGCATTGAGCACGTGGGCCCGCTGGTCTGAGACACCGGGGAGGCTAGTTTGACTTTGGTTATTTGGATTAGGGCCACAGCTGGAAAGTAGGGGAGGCAGCGATGGAGGGATAGTTGGGAGGTAGGTGGTGATGGTGGATTGGTGTGTTGAATGTGCAGAGTTGAGGTGACTGCCAGGATGGGGAGGGAGCAGGAGCTTGGCAGAGATCGCCTTGTGGAGGAAATACTCTGGGAAAGAGACCAAGGACAGAGCATCAAGATCTCCTCTACTAAAGGAGAGGAAGAGAAGGAGGAGACAGCCTTGGGAGAAGACCAGGACAATATGGCATTGCAGGGAGCAAAGGAAGAGCACTTCAAGGAGGGGAGTCAACTGGGTCAGTTTTGCCTGGAGATTAGTGAGACGAAGACAGAAATATAATGACTAATGAGGCATTGCCTTAGCTAGAGCAGGTTTGTTGGAATGGTGGGAAAAGGTCAGCTACCAGCTTGAGGTGAGCTGAGGAATAATGAAGGTGATGGTGAGAAAATGGGGGTAAATGAGCATGGACAGCCTTCCAAGCAGTTGCCTGTGAAGAAATGAGAGTGATACTGGGAGGAAAATATGTTTTTATCTATTATTTTTTAAGATTGGAGAGACATAAAGAGGAATAATACCTCTGAAGTCTGCATGGGCAATGAATGAAATCATCAGCTTTCACATTATCTCATTTTTTTAAGGCATTCATAGCAAACTTAGCTAGCTTTTTCTCCTGGCATAGTGTCTTGGCAGGCAGATTGAGATGGTCTAAACCTGGCTGAACATCTTTTCTCCTGTGGCAAATTTGTTTTCTATCTCTTTTAATTTTTATACATTACATTTTTTTTTCTTTTGCCTCAAATCTGGATGTTGCATGTTTTCCATTTCTTTTGAAGGGCACTGGGATGCTGAACCTGTTTCATAGGGAAATATCTTTTATGAAAGTGGAGCCAGAGGCCAGCTTTTAAAAATGCATCGGCAGGACTTCTGCTTCCAGGGAGATGCAGTAAATGTACTTTCCTCTCTTTCCCACAAAGTACAACCAAAAACTCTGGGTATTATATGTAAAAGAAACATAAGACTTTGAAAGATGGAGAGAGAAAGTTTAAATGACTAGGTACCTTGGGTCCCAAGTAGTACCACACTGGCAAATTTCCTGGGTTTTCTTTTTGCCTCATATATCCCAGACTAAAAAAGCCAGTGACCCAGAAATTCTAAGAGTTGTGTTGGGGTTGGGGGGGTCTGCTCTCTCTTAGCTAAAGGAACAGGAAAGGGGCAACCTAGCAGACAGAAAACTCTTGGACAATTTTCTTGGCTCTACACGAGCCAGAGACCACCAACAAAACAAGCATAAATGGTGCTCCCATGTCTGCTGATGTGCATCTTAGCATTTGTAGAGGAAATACTTAAGACAATTATAAGTGGAAGAAGGTAAAGTGATGTAAAAGATGGTAAGTTTTCTTCACTTAAACTGGTAAAATGATGACACCAGCAGAAATGTAATACATACATTTTGTATGTATTAAAGTGTGTAATTATGTATATATTAAAATACCTACAGCAACCACTAAAAAGGATATACAGAGAGACAGTCAAAAACAAGGTTGATAAGTCAAATGGAATTCTAAAAATGTTAAAGTAACTCACAAGAAGACAGGAAAACAGAAATGAGAGACAAAATAAATGGAAAATACAAAATGGCAGACTTAAGCCATTTTGTTATGCGTAACATATCAATTATTACATTGAATGTAAGTGGCCTAGTTATAGCAATTAAAACACTGGTAATAAAATCTATCCTTGGTAATAGAATAGTGAGATTATCCATGGCCTTTCAGTCTTTTTTCCCCACCATCCATGAGCCCTGAGATCAAGCAAGGCAAAGTTGGTGGAGGATGGTCCGTACCAAATCAGAAACTGGAAGTCAGAATTTTATGTTTAAGATACATGGTTAGTTCACAAAACACATTTTCTCAGTTTATCAATTAAAATTCCTTTTGAGTCCTTGGGAGAGTAGATGAAAAAACATGACCTAATTACATGCTGTCTGTAAGAAACTCACTTTGAATATAATAATATAGGCAGGTTGAAAGTAAAAGGATGGAAAAAACTATGTCAAACAATCAAAATAAGGTAGGAATGGTTATATTAACATCAGATAAAGTAAATTTCAGGGCAAAGAAAATTACCAGAGATAGAGAGGGACATGACAAAATAATAAAAGGGTCAATCCACCCAGAAGACATAACAATCCTAAATTTGTATGCACCAAAAAATAGCTGCAAAATATGTGAAGCAAAAAACTGGTAAACTGAAAGGACAAATAGACAAGTCCACATGCCTCTCTTGGTAATTGATGGGACAACAAGAGAAAATCAACACGGATATAGAAGAATTCTATATCTGGATATCAATCAATAGGATCTAATCAGCATTTATACGCCATTCCATATAACAGCAGAGTGTACATTATTTTTAAGTTCCCATGGAACATACACCAAACTATCCTGGCTATAAAACAGACTTCAACAAATTTAAAGAGCTAAAATCATACTGAGTGTGTTCTCTGACCACAAAGAAATCAAACTAGACGTCAGTAACAGAAAGATGACAGCAAACTCTCCAAATACATGGGAACTAAGCAATACACTTCTAAATATTCCAAGGGTCAAAGAGGAAGTCTTAAGGGAAACAAAAGAATATATTGAACTGAATGAAAATGAAAATAAGCTTGTCAAGATAGGCAGAGCTAGGCAACATGGAGGGAAAATCATAGCACTAAATGCATACATTAGAAAATAGGAAAACTCTAGTCAATAATCTTAGCTCCCACCTAGAAAAGAAGAGCAAACTAAAACCATCACAGCAAAAGGAAAGAAATAATAAAGAGCAAAATCAATGAAACAGAAAACAGTAAAACTAGAAAAGCAACCAATAAAGCTGGTTCTTTGAAAAGACTTTCTTATAAAAGGACAAATCTCTAGCAAGACTGACCAAAAATTGAAGATACAAGTTCCGATATTAAGAATGAAACTAAGGATATTACTAGAGCTTATCCAGCATAAAAAAGATAATAAGGAATGCATTTGGCCCTCTCGAGAAGGATGAAGGCACAGACTCCTGAGTCAGGCTGCCCGGGTTAAAACCCTGGCTCTTGTACTCACCAGAGTGAGCCTTAGTTTTCTCATCTTTAAAATGGGGATTTGAATAATAACTCTAGAGGGCGGTTGTGGGAAATAAATTAGTTAACACATTTAAAGCACTTAAAAGGGTGCCTGACCATACATGCTAACTATTGTTACCATTAGTCTCTTGTTAATTGTTACCATTAGTCCAGCTTCCTAGCTGGACTGAGTTCCTATGAAAAAGGTCTCTGCTCCCAAAATAAGTGTGACCTGAGATCAACCTGGGCCTTGTTGAGCACATGGTAGAGGAGGGTGGATGAGCTGTTTGTGGTACATCCATGCAGTGGAACACTACTCAGTGATACAAAGGAATGAACTACTGATGTGCTCACCAACATGAAGGGGTCTCAAAATAATTATGCTGAGTGAAAAACCACATGAAAAGAAGAGTTTATACTGTACGATTCCAGCTATAAAAAATTCTGCAGCATTCAAACTAACCCATGGTGACAGAAATCAGATCTGTGATCACCTGGGAATGGGGGATGGATGGGGGAAGGCAGGACGGAGAAGTTACAGGAGGGCATGAGGAAGGACTTGGGGGTGATGTGTTTATTATCCTGATTGTGCTGATGGTTGCATGAGTGTACACATGCGTCAAAACTTATCAAACTGTACATCATTTTTAAATGCCCAGCTGATTATAGGTCACTTAAATAAAGCTTAAAGGAAACCCACTACTGAACTTCATCCAATCGTAACCTTTGCCATGTGTATTTGTTTCCAATCCCCCCCCCCCCCAACACACCTGTACCCCTCCCAAACCTACTTCCATCCATTTCCCAAATGTAAGCATTGGGAAACTGAACTTGGTGTTTATCATTGTCGTGCATTGTTTTCTATGTTACTACACAAGTCTTTAGAAACATTATATAACATTGTTTTGCATTAGTTAACATTTTTCATAAATGGGATATTCATCATTCTTTAATTTGCTTTCCTTGTTCAACATTATATTTATGAGTAAATTCTAAAACTTCAGCAAAATTTTGAGGCAGGTGTTATTATTACCATTTTACAGATTCAAAAACTGAGGTTCCCTATGATTAGGTGAACTTTCTGTTGCTAAAGGTGAGTGATGAAGCCAGGATTGAACCAGGTCTGACCTAAGTCAAAGCCAGAGCTTCAAAAAAGTGACTATAGGTACTTTTTGGGCTGGGAGGTTTCCATCTGAGACTCCCTTGGTCGTGCTTCCTGGGACTGCCTTGAGCAGCCCCCGTCCCGGCCGTGCTCTCATCTGGGCAGCCCTGGTTTGCCTGCATTCAGGGTGGGTGAGGCCTCTGCTTGCCATATCCACCTATACCCTGTGCCAGGATCAGAGCCTGGCACCTGTGCCCTGCCTCACTTCTTCCATTCGGTTCTCCCTGCTCTAACCAAGTCCTGCCTCTTCTTGTCCAAATAGGGGTTCTTATCCTCTTTCATGCCAGGGACCCCTTTGGCAGGCCGGTGAAGACTGAGCACCTCAGAATACTACTTTTAAATGCGAAAGATACCTAAGATTACAGTTACATTGAAATAACCTTTTGTCAAAATATTTTTAAATGGTGATAGAATAATTCATATGCTTCTTTGTTAATGCCTTACATTGTAAGTTCTAGCAGTAAGAACCAATTTTGACATGCAGATGAGCATGAATTTGATTTCAATGTATCTATAACAACCGTAATATGATATGAAAATATCTGTGATCTCTATTGATGACATAAGGACTGACACTACTACTCTAGCTTGAAGTGCTAAATTTCGGTTAGAAGACAACACACATAAATATATTTTTCCCCATCCAAGTCCACAGATCCCTGAATTACCTCCACAAACATGTTAGGGGTGTGTGGACCCCAGGACCAAAGTCCCCGGACTAGCACCTTCCCAGAGACAAGAACCACCAAGTGGAGGCGATTGAAAGAAGCCGGTTTTGGGGGCAGACAGAAAGCTGGCCGGTCCCAGGGCTCCGTGTTTCATGCTAACGACAATCATCTCACCACCTCCCTGATCGGGAGCTGCCTCGGAGCCTCACGCACGGTTTGACTTAGCAAGGAACTTCAAAAACAGCCGCCTGACAAGAATAACTCTTAACTCTTAGATTTAGGTCAGAGCGTGATATCAAAGGCCCGAGCAAAGCTTTGCAAATTTCCAATTTTCAGTGATGTAGTCTAATTCTTCGGGGCATTTGTTACAGACACATTTTTCTAAAGAAAATTGGTTTATGGCTTAATGTGAAAGTAACCCCTCAGCAGATTTCGCCTGCCTCACCAAAGTCCCCGGCAGGGCCCCTCTGGTTCCCGGCCTCAAAGAACGCCCTTGCCGTTTGCAAGGAGCCCGTGGGATCTGCTTGAGAAAGGTCAGGCGCTAGATTTTTGTCGTTTGTGAGGCTTGCCATGTTGGCAACCTCGCTCTCTATTTCCCTGCGGCTCAATTACTGAGGATTCCTTCCAGGGTGGCAAGGCCCAAGGCCCTCTTCTCTCTGCCTCATTATTTTATATATTTTGAAATGCTAGCTTTTTAAGTTAAAGATACATTTTACTGCTTTGGAGGGATAGTGGAGGAAGCATTTTCACTCTTGGAAGGAAAAAAAAAAAATCCCCCAACATGGTTGTACCAATTTATACCGCACTAACAGTATGTGAGAATTTCAGCAGTTTCTTATCTTTGTCAGCATTTGGTATTTTCCATCATTTGCATTTCAGCCATTATGTTTTAATTTGCATTTTTTGTGTTTATTAGCCACTCAGACACCCTCTTTTCTAAAATACCTGTTCAAGTTATTCACATATTTTCCTTTTGAATTATAGTCCTTTTTCTTACTGATTTGCAGGCATTTGTTATATATACACACGCACATGAATGTAAGTCTGTTCTTGGAAATATGAATTGCAAATATCTTTTCCAAATCTGTGGTTTGCCTTTTTACTCTCTTAATAGTGTCTTTTGATGAACCAAAGATCTAATTTTAATAGAGTCCAATTTACATTGTTTTCCTTTGTGGTTTGGTGCTGCTGTTAAAAAATATTTTTAAAAAAATTGGGGCAAACTCACTGAAATTAAGATGCATGCGGTATTTTTTCTGCTTGGTCCGTGCTGTGGAGAGATTATGCTCACAGTCCAGGCCTGTGCCCCTGGGAAGGCACAATGTTTGTAGTGGCACTGTCCAATAAAAATGTGATGTAAGGCACCTGTGTGATCTAAAATTTTCTAGTCACCACATTTAAGAAAAAAGCAATAGGTAAAATTAATTTTGATGGTATATTTTATTTAACCTAATATATCCTGGTACCCAGGTCATTTCATTATTTAAAAACTTGCCCTGCTTTAGTTATTACATTTAAATTTAGATTTAAGCCACGTACAAGTGCTCAGTAGCCACGTCTGTCTGGTGGCTACCATATTGGACAGCACAGGTTTAGAGGCTTCCGGTAAGCTCTGGGGGCAAACGACCTAGGTTCCAATGTGGCTCTGTCACTTAATAACAATAGCAAGCACCTGAGGACTGCTGCCTCCCCGCTGGCGTCTGGGTACCTAGGGCATACCAAGCACTGACGTGCCTCCTCTCATTTAATCCTTCCAAAACCATAGGAGGTAGGTAAAATTCTTACCACTAGTGGTTAATTTTATGTGTCAGCTTGGTAGGCTTCACCACTATACAATTCATCCATGCAACAAAAACCACTTATACCCCCTAAATCTATTGGAATTAAAAAAAAGAAAAAGGAGGCCGGGCGTGGTGGCTCATGCCTGTAATCCTAGCACTCTGGGAGGCCAAGGCAGGCGGATTGCTCAAGGTCAGGGGTTCGAAACCAGCCTGAGGGAGACCCCGTCTCTACTAAAAATAGAAAGAAATTAATTGACCAACTAAAAATATATATACCAAAAATGAGCCGGGCATGGTGGCACGTGCCTGTAGTCCCAGCTACTCGGGAGGCTGAGGCAGGAGGATCGCTTGAGCCCAGGAGATTGAGGTTGCTGTGAGCTAGGCTGACGCCACGGCACTCACTCTAGCCCGGGCAACAAAGTGAGACTCTGTCTCAAAAAAAAAAAAAAAAAAAAAAAAAGAAAAAGAAAAAGAACAACAACAACAAAACTTGGTAGGCTGTGGTGCCCAGTTGCTTGGTCAAGCAAGTCCAGATGTTGCTGGGAAGGTATTGTTTAGATGTAACATTTAAATCAGTAGACTTTGAGTGAAGTGCATCACCCTCTGTAATATGAGTGGGCTTCATCCAATCAGGTGAAGGCCTTAAAAGAAAAGACTGAAGTCCCCCAAAGAGAAAGGGGATCTGCCTCCTGACCACCTTCAGACGCAAGACTGTAACATTAACTTTTGCTGGAATTTCCAGACTGTCAGCCAGCCCTGCAAGTTTTGCATTTTCCAGTCCCCACAAGTGCACGAGCCAATTCCTTAAAATAAAATCAATCTCTCTCTATCTCCACCCCCAACACACACATACACACGTGCATACACACACACACACACACACACACACACACACACACATACACATACACACCCTGCCTACTACACCACTCATTCCAATTTCCCTCAGTGGGGAAACCGAGGCAGCCTGGCTCCAGAGCTCATGCCCCTAAGCTTTCTGCTGCTTCCAGCCATTTGGAAAACTGCTTAACTTCTTCTTTAGGTCTCAATTTTGTCATCGGCAAACTAAAATGAATAATAAGGTACTCACCTGATAGGGTGGTTGTGAGAACTATGTGAGATAGAAAGCACCTGGCATGTGGTAAAAACTCAGTAAAAATTATTGTTATTTATCGATGCCTTCCATCTTAAAGCACTCTGAGCAGAACTGATTACTGGTTGCACTGTGGACATCAAGGAATTAAAATCCAGGAAGGACAATGTTTAGAAAAGTCTATTATATCGGACTTATTGATGATCTATATTACAGGCACTTTAGGAATAAGTTTTTGCCATGACCCATTCAATAAAAATGGCTGTTTTTAGCTGAGTCCCTACTGTATGCTCAGCACTGCCATCCTCTCGTGACATCCCACATGCATCCTACTGGGGAGGTGTCGTCATTTCCCAGCTTACATAAGTGAGACTGAGGCTGTGGGTGATCAGAAACTCACCGGGCTTCTAAGCCACACTCTCTCTGGGAGGTAATTTCCAACTACATTCATATTATCAAAGCATCAGGTTATTTGTTTTCTTTAATAATCCTTTACAAATCGGCTTGCAAGTGAATTGAAATTAACATCAAGTCCTTGTAGGGAAATTGAAAACTTAATCATTCCCTTCTTCTCCCTCATTTTTATCTGCTGCCGGGTGCACACATTTGTAATTCAGCTTTGAAACTGTCATATAATCTTATAATGTTTTTTTTTTTTCTGTTTCAATTTTGTGCAGGTAATCCCTAAAGGGGATTTTTCATATATTGTGTATGATTAAAATTGAATGTAGCTTGTAAAAAAAAATGAATTGTTAATAACTGAGAGAGACTTGTGTTCCTTGAAAATATTTGTTGTTAAATAAAAAGAGACTTCAGAATGTTGAAACATTTCACTGTGTTTGCTCTCCCCTTCTGCGTGCTTGTATTGTACCCATACATTTCAAATTGCTGTAAGCCACAGCTCAATTTTTAGGTACCTCTTTGAGGTATGTTCATGAATGTCAGGTCTTATAGAAAGATTATTTTTGCATGTTTTAATACATTTTTCTCCTTCATTCTCCTTTCTTTGATGTCAGGAATGAATAAATCCAGTTTAATATGACTTTCATTTGTGAGGCTTACTGTAGAAACCGTTCTAAGGCTAAACCAAACCTCCTTTTGTTTTTCAATGATTATCTTTTTCTGTCAAAATGAACCAAGCCCTCTAGTCCGAGGATTTGAAAGATGTAAGTGTAGAAATAGTCAGCAATCAAAGCTTAGGGGGTGAGCTCGACTGTGTCTAAGTGTTCTTTTATCTTCACACGCACACTCCTGTGAAGTGCTTTCCCTAAGCTAGTTACATTGGATATTGAAGGGAGATTGTGTGTTCTCGAGTGGCAGGTCTATCATGTTTATTGGGAGGCTGGATATTACGACAGTTATTTTCTGCGCGATCTTTTACCTCCAAGCCCTGGTGCATCTACACCCACGACTTTTGCCTGGCATGATTACATTGAGAGGGCTTAAACAATTTAGACGCTAATTTATGTTGGGGTAGATAGCTTCGTAAGTGGACCATTAACACCCATATTTCAATGAAAGTGCTGTGTAATGACCTAGGGTGTTATTGAATGGCGCACTCCTTGAGATACGGTTCCTCTTCCTTTTCATGATCTCTTACCTTTCTGTCACTTTTATGAACCATTCTTTGCCCTGTCTCTTAGAGAGCTAACAGAAGATGACAGCAGAACTGCAGATAGTGTGCATGGAAGAGTCTGGATTTATTATGTTCAAATTACAATCTATGCATATTTATTAAGCTCCTATTATGTGCAAAGCTTTGTTCTAGGCCCTGTGTGTGTAAAGATCAGCCTCATCCCCTTAAATATTCATCCCTGGGGTATAATTTATTACTACTTTTCCTGAGGTTAGTTAAGCAATGTGCATCAAAGCCTTAAAAATATGCATATCCTTTGATCAGATAATTCCACCTTTAGAAATGTAACCGAGGTAAGTAAATGAAGATGTAGGCAAATATTTATGCAAAAGGGTGTTCATCACAGTTGTTTAGAATAATGAAAATTGGAAAATAGGCTAAATGTCCAATAGTAAGGGATTATTAAATTAAGGTACCTATATGCCTATACAATGGAATATTATATGACAATGAAAATGAGATTGAGATTATTGACATGAAAAGGTATTCATGATAAAATGCCATGTGAGAAAAAGAGGTTATAGTGAGTATGTGGTGTATGATGCAATTTTTATAAATGAATATATAAGTACATTGCACTCCTAGGAAAAATCCATGCGGATATTGAGCAAGTGTGAAGAGTGGTTATCGCTGGGTGGTAGGATCACAGGTGTATTTTTATTTTCTTCTCTTTGCTTTACTTGTCTACGTTTTGTAATTTTTCTGCAGAGACTAGATATTGCTCTTGAAATCAAAACAGTCTGTAAAAGTCATTTTTAATAAAAAATATATTAGAGAGTTCATCCCTGGTCCATCCTGGGGCAGCGGGCTGTACAAGAACGACACAGTCTGGTGGCAGTTCAGTGTCCCTGGGGCTGGCCCCAGGAGCCCTGCCTGCGCTTCACTGTGACCCTCTGCCTCTCTCGTCCCAACCCTGCCTGCCCTGTCTGCAGCTTTATTTCCTGGCTTCATAAAGACATCCTGCCTCGTGCTCAGTGCAAATTACAGAACGGCCAGCTCCATGTCTGGGTCTGTGTTTCTTCCTGCAACGAGAAGTGCAGAGCTTGACACTGGATTCTAGCTTCCGGGACCCGGTCTGAGGATGAGACCTCAGCAGTTTCATCCTTAGACCAGATGAAAGGCAGTCCCTGAACCCCAGAAACTCAGAGGACATGGGACACAGACATCAACAACTCTGTACTACAAGATCATGGCTCTCTCCCTTACAAGGTAACTCCCGTCCCAGCTCTTTAATTTGCTGGGATGGTGTTCACAACTGGCCCTGTGGGCCTTACCTTAAACGATACCCTGTTTGTTTCCCATCCTGATAATAGAAATTGCTAACGTTTATTAAGTATTAATTAAGTTCTTTTTGTGTATCAATTGCTATTATAAGCGCTTGACATGTCTTTTCTCATATCATCCTCACAACTCTTTGAAGTTGGGGTCTTACGATTCCATTTTTCAGGTGAAGAAATGGAGACACAGAAAGGTTTTCTAACTTGCCCAATGTCACACTAGCTGGAAAATGGCACAGCCAGAATGTGAACCCAGACTGTGAGGCCCTGACCACCAGGCAGTCCTACCCCCTAAGCGGTAGCCCCGTTGGGCTGCTTGCAGTGAGTGGAACAGGCCAGGTTGTTTTTCTCCTCTCGGGCTTTGCCACACCTGTTCACTCTTTCCTCCTCCCAACTCTTGGCAACCCCTGATCTTTTTACTATTTCCATAGTTTGGTCTTTTCAGGAATGTCATATCACTGGAATAATACAGTATGTAGCCATTTCAGATTGGCTTCTTTCACTCAGTGATATGCATTTAAGGTTCTTTGTCTTTTCATGGCTTTTTAGCATGAAAAGTATTTTGAGTACGATTCCATTGTGTGGATGGATGACAGCTTATTTATACATTCACTTATTGAAGGGCATCAATTGTTTCCAAGTTTTGGCAATTGTGAATAAAGCTGCAATACATATTTGTGTGCGGGTTTTGTGTGGACACAATTTTCAACTCCTTTGGGTAAATACCAAGGATCGAGATTGCTGGATTATATGGTAAGAGTTTTGTTTACTTTTGTAAAAAACCACCAAACTTATTTCCAAAGTGACTGTACCATTTTGCATTCCTACCAGCAATGCATGGAAGCTCCTGTTGCTCCACATCCTCCTCACCAGCGTTGGGTGTTGTCAGTGTTTTGAATTTTTGCCATCCTGCTGCAGGGGTAGTGGTTTCTCATTGTTTTAAATTTGCAATTAATTTGCAGTGCTATGTGATGCTGAGCATGTTTTCATATGCTAATTTGCCATCTGTATGTCTTCTTTGGTGAGGTGTCTGGCCAGCTCTTTTGCTTATTTTTAAATTGGGTTATTTGTTTCCTTATTGTCGAATTTTAGGACTTCTTTGTATATAGTGGATACCAGTCCTTCATCCAATGTACTTTGCAACTATTTTCTCCTAGTCTGCAGCCTGTCTTTTCATTCTCTTAACAGTGAAATTCAAATTTTTATCGCCCATAAATAAACTTTTATTTGAACATGCACATGCTCTTTCACTTACAGATTGTCTCTGTCTAATTGCACGCCATGTCAGCAGAGTCCCTACAGGGCCCGAGCGCCCACAAAGCATAAAATATGCACTAGCTGTCCCTTTACAGATAAGTTTGCCGACCCTTGATTTAAGGCATCATCTCTATTCCGTCCTTAATGAGCCTGTCATTCCCAGAAAAGCAATTCTCCCGGGCGACAATTACCGATCAGAAACTCCCATCTGGGGTCGCTGAGTTGAAGTGTCTAATTCTGGCCCCACTGGACGCTTGCTTTTTCTGTTCTCCTGGTTACTCGTCCAAGGCTTCGTTTCAACTCCAGCTGGCCTTGCTCAAGTCCCTGCTGAGTGGAGAGCGCGCCGCTGGGGCAGCCCGAGCTGGGCCGGAGCTGTCCTGCCCGCGGGGTTGGACAACCCTTCTCCGTCCTCGTCCTCGCGGAGCCCAGCCCTGCCCTCGCGTTTTCCCACGCCCGGCTGCCGCCGCACCTGCCCAGCGCGGGGACTCGCGCGCCCCCTGGAGGCCGCTTCTTGTCATCACAGGGAATCAAATTCAGCGTAGGGAATTGGAGAGCGCTGCCAGGCCTTCCCTCCCAAGGGGGCTGGGGGCCCGTCATTCTGCACCCCCAAGATCGTCCCTCACTTTGGCGTTTGGGGCTGAAACCCTCAACGGTTTGGCTGATCACACTGTGCTGATTTCTCACACCCCACTTCCTCCTCCCAACAGCAGTCATCCATTCTAGCGTGGGGGGGTGGGGCAGGGGGGGGTGGGGCAGGGGGTCAGAGCATTGAAACCGGCTGTGTCACCCCCATTTTCCACTTTCCACATCGCTGCCAGTCTGGCTCCCTCCCTCCATAGTTCTTGCTTTTCGGTTTTTTTTTTTAATGTCTTTAACATTTGGTCCTATTTTTTTTTCTCTTTCCAATAAGTGAAAAGAATGTAAATCTAGAAAAATGTGGGCAGACGTACGCTCTTTTTCTTGCTAAGTGTTCACTCTTTAACTGTAATAGTGTGACAACAAGGGAGGAGAAACAGAGCGACTTCCACACTCTGCCCGGTCTCTCCTTTCCTGCCAGTTATTATTGACGGCTTGGTATCTGACGCAAATCGATTTTTTCCCAACGTGCATCTTCTGCCTCCTGCAGAGCATGGAGCTCGGGAGGGGCATAGCCTGCCTGGTTCCTGTGTATTAATAGCAGTTATTATTTATTGAGCACTTACTATGCGCCAGCACTTTGCTAAGTGCGTTCACGTTTAGAGACATTGAAAAAGACAAGCTACATGGTTTTCTGCCCTGTCCTGTGTTCCCTTACGGTCGCTGGAATAGCTGACTGATAAGCCTGGCCCCTGAAATCAGATGGCCTGGGTTCAAATCCTGGCTCTGCCACCCACCAGCTGTGTGACCCTCGGCATGTCACCTTGCCTTTCTGAATCTCAGTTTCCCCAGCTGCAGAATGGAGATTCACGATAGCACTTAGCTCCGAGGTCTGTTCTAGGATCGCATTCCTTAGGGCTGGTGGAGCACTGGGAATCGTACGTGGCACAGGGCGAGCACGCTGTGAGCGCAGGGATTGGTGAGCCTGTGCCAGGGTGGCCAGTGTCACGCCACTCCATCCCTGTGCTCCCTGCCCTACCTGCAGGCACTGGAGAGGAGTCGGCCCGCTGAAGCCAACGCAGACATGCAGACACACACACACACATACACACACACACACACACACACAGACACACACACACACAGACACACACACACGCAGACACACGCACACACACAGACACACACAGACACACACACGCAGACACACACACACACAGACACACACACACAGACACACACACGCAGACACACAGACACACACACACAGACACACACACAGAGACACACAGACACACACACACACAGACACACACACACAGACACACAGACACACACACGCAGACACACAGACACACACACAGACACACACACACAGACACACACACACAGACACACAGACACACACACACACAGACACACACACACACAGACACACACAGACACACACACACACAGACACACAGACACACAGACACACACACACAGACACACAGACACACACACACACACAGACACACAGCTCTCACACAGGAAGTGCATCTGGGCTAGCGCCTAAGCATTGCTGCCTCTGCAGAACCGGTCCAGTGTCCCAGGGCCACGCAGGTGTTTAAGCCAAATCCACGGGCATCGTCCTCGGCCCCCTCCTCCCTCTACAGCCCGCCACCACCCCGTGGGCCCAGCAGCAGTCCCCCTGCCCTTTCCCTACACGGTGCCCACAGCCGTCCACGTCTGGCCTCTGTGCTCTGCCCTGCAGGCCTCGCTCCCCTCCCACGCAGACTCCGTGCTCCCCGTCTCCCTGCTCCCCTGCGCTCTCCCACCGCTTATAATCAATCATTTTCCTAAAGCAATTAGAATGATCTTCTTAAAATACAAATCACTTCCCTATTTAAACCTTCCAAGGTTTAAGAAACACAGCCTGCGTGCTTCCTAACAGGGTCCTACAGCACCTGGCCTGGTGGCCTGGGAGGTCGTCTTCACTCACTCTCTTTTCGCCACTCACTAGGCCACTTTCACCATGGCCAAGCTCATGCCTGCCTTTGGCTTTTGCACTTGCTGTTCCTCCGTTTGGGGACTTGGCCTGCACCCTAGCTGCAAAGGAGTCTGGGAAACGTGCTTTCCAGTTTTCCACTTTCTAGCAGGGAGCCGGGACGTGTGCCCCTAGAGCCACACGTGCACTGACATCACCCTGTTACAGACGAGGAAAGCAAAGGTTGCAGCCGTGAATTCTCTTTGAATCTTGACGGGTAGAAGTGAGCCCCACCCCTCTTGTTTGGGGGAATTTGAATTCATTTCCCTATTTTTCCTTAGCCTATAAAAGACCCAGGTACAGAATGTTCAAAAAGCATCCTCTATCAGGAAGCCCACCCCCAAATCAAGAAGAGGTCATAGTTCAAGGACATTCCTTCCTCCTGGAAACACTGTAGCTTGCCATCTTTTCTCAGCATTTTTTTTTTTTTTAAGCCACAATCTGCTTCCTGGATAGAGGATGTGTATTAGGACTTTGTTCCTCTCTTGGGACCTCTGACCCCATTTTTAATGTGTTGTATGGGCTCTTGTGGCTTCCTTTCTGTTTTCCTATAACTCCCTATCTTTTTTTTTTGAAGTCTCGCTCTGTTGCCTGGGCCGGAGTACAGTGCTCACAGCAACCTCAAACGCCTGGGCTCAAGTGATCATCCTGCCTCAGCCTCCCAGAGTGCTAGGATTCTAGGTGAGAGCCACCGCACCTAGCCAACCTTATTAAATTGCTTTTCAATTCATCTATAAAAGTGTTTCCATTTTGTACTTGAAGCTCCGATCCCTCTTCTACCAACTCAGGTGAACTGTGGCTGCATTGCAGGATGCATTTCCACCTTCCCTCCAATTTCTTTCAGAGTGGTATAGAACTGAAAAACAGTTCACGAGGCTGCCCCTTCTGCTCCTGAAGGCCAAACAGGACTTCAGTCCAACCATCCTGGCGAACTCTTAATCTGTTTTGATTTCTGCCACGAGCAGGCTGGGCTGTGATGAAGCCCTGGGGAATTCTCCCGTCTCCAGCCCACTACTCAGCCTTCCCGCACAGGAAGCCAGGCGTGGGGCCCAAGTTAAGGACTGGCATCGAGAAAGATCACGAATAGCAATGCCTCAAATCAAAACTCAAAGAAGGAAGGGCAGATCAAACAATTACAAATGAAGGAAATTGTTTAGAAATACATCCTGACTTCCAGAGAGAGGATTGAAGGCAACAAAATGTGTCAATGAAGCTTTCAAATTTAAGTTCTGAAATGGGTCACACAGCTGGAAACTAGAGATGCTAGTGGTGCAGGGGTCTTAGTGATTTTGGCCGACACATGCCCTCTGCCCCCTTTCTTCCACGCTAACAGGCCCCTGGTTTTGTGGGTGTGGAAGGCCAGAGCCCTTCATCTCAGGAAGGGCAGGTTCTCTGCAGCCCCACTGGGCTAAGGCGGTCAGGGGCACCCCATCCCAGTGATTGGCTCAGGCTTCACCACGTGACCTGGTTCTGGCCAATGAGATAGGGGAGCTTCCTGCAGGGCTTCTGGGAAATATTTTCTTCCTGGGTACAAAGCCACAGCAAGAGAAAGTCCTTTCTCCCTGCTCCCAACTTCCTATCCCAAATGTAGACTGTGCTTAGACGTGACCCATGGAATTGAGGCTGCCGTCTTATGACCAGAAGAGAAGCCCAAGAGAACTGCGTGGATGTTATATGAGATAACTAAAGATCTTTACTAGGAAAGTCAGGGGCTGGCAACCTGGTTCTGTAAATAGCCAGATAGTAAATATTTTGCTTTTCCAAGCTGCAACTGCTCCACTCCGACGTTGTCGCAGGAAGGCAGTCGCAGACGATGCGTAAACAGATGAGCGCGGCTGGGATCCCGAAGAACTTATTTATAGACACTGAAATTTGAATTTCACATAATTTTCACATGTCACAAAATATTACTTATTCTTTCGGATTTTTTCAACTATTTAAACTGTAAAAATCGTTCTTCGCTCACGGGCTGCACAAAAAGAAGTAACAGGCCAGACCTGGCAGGGGGGTTGAGGTTTCGCACCCCTGTCTTCTGGCCATTGCGTTTTCTGTTCCTGGAAACGGAGTGCCTTCTGGACGATTCTGTTATCCGGCCTTCCCTTTCACAGGCGACAAGGCCGAGGTCCCAGGGTCACAGGGCTGGCTAGTGTCAGAGCTGATAAACCTAGAGCCCAAGGCTCCCAGCACCAAGCCCAGGACTGCTTCCCCAGGGTACACACCTGCTGCCTACTCACGTGCACACGTTCACGGCTCTTTTTCTTCTAGGCTGTGACACTTTCCTGTATGTCTGTGACTGCATTTTATTCATTCAAAATGTATTCAGAGCCAAGAGGGTGCTAACGTTTATGGAGGGCCTGCCGCATGCGGGGAACCCTACATTATTCAATCCTACAGCAATTGGGAGGCAGGTATCATCGTGCCCACTTCACAGATGACGAAATAGAGGCTCAGAGAGGTCCGAGCCATGCCCAAGTTCACAAAGGAGTGGGTGGTGGCCTCAGTCCCACCAGCGCCCTTCTTGCTACATTTAACTGTCCGCCATGCGCCACAGCTGGGTGCTGGGCGCACCCTAACGAAGGAGACACGGCCTGTTTTCTTTGGCCACTGAGCAGTTTCCTTTCTGAAGTGGTTCTCGGCAGAGCGAGAGACAGACGGGGATTGGTGAGATGCCATTCACGGCTGTGTCCACAAGAGGGCAGCAGAGGCCGTGTTTCCGAAGCAGCTCGGCACCCTGCCTGCTCCCACCGTCCGGTCCCCGTTCACAGGCAATGACAGAGAACAGGTTGCAGCCTTTTATTCCAACGCCTTCACTTTTCTGATGGGAGAAACGAAACCCACAGAGCTCAGGTCGTTTCCACAGAGTCAGACACCGGGAATCGTTAAATCAATAAATATCGAGTGCGATCTTGATCAAGTCGGCCCGCGTCACTACACCATCCTGCAGGGACGGTGGGGCACAGCAGGCGTGGCCCCTGCTCCCGCGGAGCTTGCAGCCTCGTGGAGCATGCAGACCGTGGGCATCATCAAATCCACGCCGTTGCCGCGAGTGTGGCAGGGGCCGTGGAGAGGGCGGGCCGGGGCTGTGTGCAAGTGGCGTTCTCCCAAATCCGGAGATGGACAGCGGCCGGGCTCTCCAGCAGCCGGAGGGCGAGAATTCCGGGAATAAGGAACTGCGAGAGGGACGGAGAGTCCCTGACTGTGCTGGGACCCGGCAGGCCGGCAGCGTGGCCGGGCGAGTCCGGGAAGGCGGAGGGCGCGAGGCCCGAGGCCGTGTGACGTCACACCGTCACACCGAACCTCCCGAGTGACGTCACACCCGGAGCCTGCCGTGCGCCGCGCGCAGCTGGGTGCGTTCCCCCGCGGCACCCCACTGCACACCTGCGGCTCGCGGGCTCCCCCTGTTCCCGTTTTACAGCCTCAGAGGGGCTCGGCCACCTGGCCAAAGCCGCACAGCCCCGACGGGGTCTCGCTGGGACTTGAGCCTGGGTTTGTCGGACTCCTGCACCAAGCTTGCCCTCGCTGTTCCAAGTAACAGTGGAGCAGATACTAAAGCCCTGAAATCCTGTCTCCTGGCCAGGGCTCTCCCGCGACCCCTCTTCTCCTCGCCTTTCAGGAAAGCGTCCTTCCCTGTCCCCTCCTGGGCCCGGAGGCGGGGGTGAAGCCGGAAGTTCAGCCACAAAGAGGAAAAGCTTTTTCTAGAAATGAACGCCCAAAGGCCAGGAAGGGAATTCCCAAAACTCGTGTTGGCAGTTGTACCCTTTCAAAAATAGTGCTCCCGAGACCACGGCTCCCTGACCACACACGCAGATCGCGGAACTAGAGAAGCTCAGGGCAGTCAGGTGGCTGGCTTTGAGACTGAGCCAACATTCCAGGGCTCCTGGGAAATTTGGGAAATTGGTGCACTAGTATGACTCGCCCCATACCCTCCGACTTTGGGTGAATGAAGAAGGCCCCGGAACAGCAGGGCGTGTCATGGACGGCTCAGGCCTGCGCAGCCCAACAGGGCTGGGGGCGGGTACGTGGAGGGCTGAGGAGGAGGGAGGATGGGGAGCAGGCGGGGGTCTCTCTCCTGCCCCCAGGCCCTGGCAACCCCAGACTGGCTGTCAGTTCACCTCTTCTGCCTCGTTTCCTCTAAGCCCTCCCAAACTTTAAGGCACAAGCCACCCCTCCCAAAGCTGCCACCAACATCCTCTCCCAGTCTCACCGTGTCTCCCTGCTCTTCACCCATTTCTCTTATAATATGGACAGCAGGGCTGAGCATTTGTTCAGCAGGAGAAAAACAGGATTTGGCATTAGGCTACCCAGGCTTGAGCCCCTGGTCCCACGTTGGCAGGCTGTGTGACCTTGGACACATCACCACCCTCTCTGAACCTCAGCCAGGCTCCGCACAGCTCAGGGCAGCAGTGGTGAACAGCCCCAGCCTCACAGAGCTGGTCTTCAACGTTTGCCTCTGGAATGTGGGCATCCCAGCAGCTGCCTCTCCAGCAAGTTGTGAGCATGAAAACTAATGAGGCCAAGAGCCACTTGTAACAATTCCTCCCCTGTGGCCTTGTTTTCCCCATCTGCAAAATGGGAGAACACCCATTCATTTCAGGTACAGTCTAGCAGTCTAGCAGGACAGCAAGCAGCAGCTAGAGCAGGGGCTCCCCTGCGGTCATTTAGTCTCGGTGTTCATCTTGGTGCTGGCTTTTTCCTGCCTTAGGGGCCCTGGACAAGTTATCTGAGTGTCGTGCCTCAGTTTCCTCATCTGTGCAATGGAAAATAGTAACAGTACCTATGTTCCAGGGTTGCTGGGGAAGCTCTTAGCTTCCTAGGGCTGCTGTCACAAATTCCCTACAGTGGAAATTGATTCCCTCACAGTTCTGGAGGCCGGAAGTCTGACATCAAGGTGTTGACAGGGCCGCACCCCCTGCAAAGGCTCTCGGGGAGACTCTGTCCTTGCCTCTTCCAGCTTCTGGTGGCCCAGGTGCTCCTTGGGTTGTGGCTGCAGAGCTCCAATCTCGGCCCTGTTCCTCTGTTATAAGGACACTTGTCACTGGATAAGCCAGGATGACCTCAACTCAAGATCCTTAACTGCATTACATGTGCAAAGAGCATTTTTCCAACTGTGGTCACAGTCACAGGGTTTGGGGATTAGGATGTGGGCATATCTTTTGGGGCACCGTCATTTAACCCGCTGTGGCAGCCAAACAGTGAATCTATGTCACGTGTCCACACAGAGCCGGCACACGGTGCGAGCTCGGCGGCTAGGCGCTACCGCTGTGAGGGCTCAGAGGCTGCGGCTGAGCTTAGACCGTGGAGACTCGCCCAACACAAGAACAGAAACTCAATGCAGAAGACGGGTCGCACTGTCCCTGCAGCCCCCGGTCAGGTGGCCAGACAGGCAGCGCTGCATTTCCCAGCTTGACCAGACTTGTTTCAGCGTTGACGCTTCCCAAATCCTCACCCTGCACTAAACAGGCTCTTGTAGAAATCACCAACGATTGCAAAGTCTGCATTTTGCTTCATTGAAATCAGGCTCTGGGCGACTGTGGGTCAGAGGTTGAGGGGGGCAAGTGACCCGGCAGGTGGGGGGGACAGGGCCAGCAGAGGTGGTCCTGCTAGATCATCCTCCTGTTGGATCCCAGACCGAAGGCAGCTGGGCCTGTCGGGTAACGCCAGGCGTCAGGATTAAAGGGCAAGGTAGTTTTCCACAGAGAAGAAAGGAGACGGCTCTCAACGTAAGTGACAGTCGATTCTACCTCCGAGCCTGGCGGGTGTGTCCAGGTGTCAGGGGGATGTGTGGTTGGAGGAAGAATAAAGAAAAGAGTGGCCGGGCAGGCCGAGGAGGAGGAGGAGGGCAAGGAGGCCTCGGGGGGCCCGACTGCTCTCTGCAGAAAGGGACGGGACAGCCACGCTGATCCCGACGCCGGCCGGGCCTGGGACTTCTCAGAGCCTCGGTGCTCTCAGCTGGCTGTGGGGATCACAGCAGGGCCTCCCGGTCAGGGCTCAGCCTTTTGCGGGTACCCAGGTGTGCTGAAGGATGCCTACTGCACTCCCACCAGCACCAGAAAGAATAAAACGGGCCACGAAGGCACTCTGGGGGTGACAGGCTCAGATCCAGGCCACGGAAGGACCTTAGCTCGGAGCTCAACCTACCTGTGTCTGAGCTGGAAGTGAAGCAGAGGGGCGTCCTCACAGTGTGCAGAAAGCAGAGAGGGAGGCGTCTGGACTGACCGAGAGAGTTCTGGAACCCCATAGAACACCTTCTGTCCCACAGGCAATTTGAGGCCGGGCGGCATTGTCAGAAGGGTAATATTTTATGACTTTAATGTGATCTTAGTTTTGTCCCCAGAGAATCCCAGGAATAACTGGTGGTTGAGTTCCTTGCCGGAAGTGGCATAGGGGCAGTGATGTCAATATGGTGCTACTGTCCCCAGGTGGACAGAGCCGGACGGTCGCCGTGGGATGGAGCGTTTTTTCCCACCATGCACAGCTCTGCACAAAGCCAGCACAACAGGGCAGAAAGTCCACACCCCTCCCCAGGCGAGAGCCAGCACCACACCAGCTTCAGGGACTCCTGTCCCCTTGAGGCCAGCCTTGGCAGGTCTGGCTTTATTTCGCAGGAAGCCGTTTGCTCACCTGGCTGGAGGAAGGGTCCTTGAGTTAAGAAGCATGTAGAATTTTAACTACTCTTTCTTTTGTTCCATGGGTTCAGACTGACTTTGGTAATTCCCTTTTCTGGAAAACTGCCCACTTGCTCTGGTGTAATTATTTTCTTTTGAAGTTGAGAAGCACAGATCGTCTTCCTGGCAACCCCTTAGTTCAATCATCATGAATCTGTAGAATACCAAACACAAAGAGAGTATCTTAAAGCAACCAGGCAGAAAAGAAGACCACGCCAAAGGAATGACAATTCGACTGACACCTAACCTTTCTCAAACCCTAATGAGAGCCAGAAGACAGCAGAATAATGTCTTGTAAGTGCTGAGGGAACATAGCTGTCAACGTGGAGTTCTACAAACAGCGAAACTGCCTTTCAGGCACACAAGCATAAAACAAAAGAGAACACTTGCTACCAACAGACTCCCAGCAAAAGAACAGAAATAGTTCTACTTCTTTACCAATTTGGATGCCTTCTGTTTCTTTGTCTTGAATAATTACTGTGGCTTAGAACTTCCAGTGCAATGCTGAGCAGCAGCGGCAAAAGCAGGCACCTTCATCTTATTTATCATCTCAGGGGCCAAGCTTTCAGTGTTTCACCACTAAATATCATGGCTTTTACATAAATGCTCTCTATTGGGTTAGGAATTCCTTTCTATTCCTAGTTGCTGTCTTTTATTTTTAATAAATCATAAAAGGGTTTTGAATTTTGTTAAATAATTTTTGGAATCAATTAAATGATTATGTGGGTTTTTTTCTTCATTCCATTGATGTATTACATCAATCAGTTTTTGTGTATTGAACCAACTTTGCATTCCTGAGATAAATTCTCTCCTGGTCGTGGGATATTTTCCTTTTAATATGCTTCTGGATTTGGTTTGCTACTATTTTATTGAGGATTTCTGCATTTATATTCATAAAGGATATTGATCTACAGTTTCTGTTCTTGTGATTTCTTTGTCTGGCTTTGGTATCAGGGTAATGTTGGCCCCATGGAGTAAAATAAGAAGGCTTCATTCCTGTTCTATTTTTTGGAAGACTTGCACACCAAAAATGACGAATATTGCTGAAAGATATTAAAGGATACTTAAGTAAATGGAAAGACATCCTGTATTCAAAGATTGACTTAATATTTTTTAAATGGCAATAATCCCCAAAGTGATCTACAAATTCAATTAAATTGCCATCAAAATTCCAGCTGTCTTTTTTGCAGAAATGGTAAAGTTTATCCTAAAATTAATGTAAAATTGCAAGGCTCACAAATAGCCAAAGAATTCTTGAAAAAAGAAGTACACAATTGGAGGACTCACACTTACTAATGCCAACAGTTATTACAAAATTACAGTAATCAAAAAATCAAAATAGTGTTAAGGCCAGGAGCAGCGGCTCATGCCTGTAATCCCATCAACTACAGAGGCTGAGGCAGAAGGATCACTTGAGACCAGGAGTTCAAGAACAGCCTGGGCAACATAGTGAAATTCCATCTCTACAAAAAATAAAAATAAAAATTGGTTGGGTATGGTGGCACACACTTGTAGTCCCAGATACCCAGGAGCTTGAGGCAGAAGGATTGCTTGAGCCCAGGAGTTTGAGGCTGCAGTGAGCAATGACTATACCACTACATCCTAGCTGGGGTGACAGAGTGAGACCCCATCTCTTAACAAACAACAACAACAAAAACAATTGCACTGGCATAAGAGATAGACATATATATCGATGTAATAGAATTGAGAGTCTAAAATAAACAGATATATCTATGATAAATTAATTTTCCACAAGGGTGTCAAGACCATTCAATGGGGGAAGAATAGCCTTTTCAACAAATAGTGCTGAGACCACCGCATGTCTACATGCAAATAATGAAGTTGGATTCTTATCTCACACCATGTACAAAAATTAACTCAATGCCCTAATTATGCAAGTGAAAACTGGAAATTTCCTAGAAGAAAACATAGGGGCAGGCCGGGCGCTGTGGCTCACGCCTGTAATCCTAGCTCTTGGGAGGCCGAGGCGGGCGGATTGCTCAAGGCCAGGAGTTCAAAACCAGCCTGAGCAAGAGCGAGACCCCGTCTCTACTATAAATAGAAAGAAATTAATTGGCCAACTGATATATATATAAAAAATTAGCCGGGCATGGTGGCACATGCCTGTAGTCCCAGCTACTCGGGAGGCTGAGGCAGAAGGATCACTCAAGCCCAGGAGTTTGAGGTTGCTGTGAGCCAGGCTGACGCCACGGCACTCACTCTAGCCTGGACAACAGAGTGAGACTCTGTCTCAAAAAAAAAAAAAAAAAAAAAAAAAAAAACATAGGGGCAAACTTTCATGACCTTGGATTTGGCAGTGGTTTCTTAGATGTGACACCAAAGCACAAGCCAGGAAGAGGGACCAGGAAAGAAGGAGGAGAGACGGCCACCTTTCCCTAAGAGACAGCAGGTCCCTGTCACCCTGGCTTCTTCCAGGCACACTCTGCAAGGTGGAGCCTGGGGTAGACCTGGTGACAACAGGAGCAAAGGGAGCTGGTAGGAGACTGAGAAGAATGTTCCTGTCAGGGGAGATTCTTGCAAGATCAGACCCCAGGAACACCAGGAATTAGCATACAGGGTACAATGGCAACGACAACAGCAGTAAGCTCTCGTGTGGACAGTGCTGTGTTGCTTACAAAGAGTTCATGCACAGGCAGTATCCCCTGGGAGCCTCCCAGTGGCCAGTGCCAGACCAGACGCCATCTCAACAGGGAAGTCTGAGACTTGTCCTCCAAAGGGACCACTGTCCTTTCTCTACATCTCACAGCGCCACCCAGTGGCAAGGCGCACTGCCAGCTCCCTTGTTTTTTTCCAGGCCTCTGGATGGGCAGAGTCTAGACTCTAGCGACACTTCCTGGAAACCTCAAGAGCACCTGGTCAGAGGTTCCCAGAGGCCCAGGATTTCCAGATCAGACCTGACTCAAGGGAAAGGCTCAACACAGACACACCTGGGATGCAGAGGTGATTATGAGCAAGGGTGGTGGGACTCTGTCCCTCGCAGGTGTCCTAACCCCTCTTAATAATCCAACCCGTAGCTACTGAATTACCCATCTGGGATCTTACCTGGGGCTTCCAACCACACTCAGACCCAGTCTGTGAGCCTTGGATAGAACCCTAGTCCTTGCTGTAACCTCTGCCCCGCCCAGCCTGGTCCCCTAGAAGGACGTTCTTCTGTTCTTTCCTGAGTGTTCCAATCCCAGGCGTCTCTGCACCCAGTCATGATTTAGAACCATAGGAAGACAAACAAGACTCAGTCTTTGCTGGGAGTGGCACTAGGCTTTCTTTAGCTGACCTCTGTCTCCATTTTTCTTTAATAGTGATCTAAACGGATTCCCCCGTAGGAAGAAGAGAAGCAGAAAGAGGATCCCGCCCCACAGGACGTAGCAGACAGAATCCTGCTTCAGAAGTTGGACTGGAGCTCAGCATGGGGCATGCAGCCTCCTCAGAAAAAGAAGGAGAGATTCTTCCACCCTCTGAAGCTCACTGTCACCTTAGGCAGCACAGCTGGGCCCTAAGAATGTGTCTGGAGACGAGAGTTGTGGCTGGCAGCACAGAGCTGTGGCCAGGCACAGGGTTCTCGCTGGAGGAGGGGGCCAGAGAGGAGATTAGCCCATGCCTCTACCCCCACCACCCTGCCTAGCAGGTCCTGCTGCCTGTCATGGGGTCACTGTGTCCTTCCACTTGTCTCTGGCTCACACGATTTTGCAAAGCCATTATGGTTTTCTATTTATTTCACATATACCCACGTATTAACTGTGCCCACCTCTCAACCTGCCCTGGCTCAGAAAGAATGGTCTATTGAATTGAAAGAGCCCAGATTCAGAGCTGGGTTCCACGAGTGGGCCACGAGTTAATAGGGAACTTTGAACAAGTCATTCCCTGCTCTGAGGCTCAGCTCTTTCATCTGTAAAATGAGAGGATTAGACTGAAAAGTGTTTTCCAAACTGGGTCCTGTGGAACGCAGAAGATGGTGAAACTTAAGAGGGGGGGAAGTCCCAGGGTCAAATGAGGCAATTCTGACTGCAGCCCTCTCTTTGCAATTCAAAGACACGTTGGCAAGCAAAATTCAGGTAATCAGAGCCCTGAAAAGCCCTGCAGTAAAGAAACCCCTTTGACGCTCTTTACTCTGGCATTCCCAAACTTTCTTGGCCATAGAACATTCCCCTCCTCAAAATCAGTTAAGATCTTGAGGAATATAATCTTCAGTGGATTGACTTGGAAAATAATGAGATGATTGCTAAATTCTCTGTAAGCTTGAACTCATCACATTTGGAAAAATAGAAGCCCTAAATTAGGAGATACTATCTCAGTTAAAAATTAACTCATTATAAGACAAATGGGCCAATTGCTCAACCAGACAAACATCAGTGCCCTCCCAGCTGGGGCAGAGCAAGAAGGAGCCCTCCTGTCCCTGACTTCTTTCCTGGGATCCTGCCCCAGAACAATGTCCTCTTCTCAAGCAGGAATCTGGGCGAGGCAGGTGAGTCAGAAAGAGCGGGGACAAAATGCTTTTGTCTCTTCCAAGTGCCCCAGAACCGTACCTCCTTTCATGTTCTCAAGACCATTGTCATAAAAGACCCTTCCTTTATTTCAAAGGTGATTTTACAGAATACAACCTCAGCAGGGTTTATACCTAATTGGGTTTCTTCTTCCAGTTGAGAGAATTGTTCTCCACTGATGTGTAAAATAGACCTAGGTCATCCCTTTTGTCCCTCAGCCCCTTATGTTGCTGATTTCCTTCTGTTCCTTCCCTCTGCAGGTAGCCGCTACACCTGCCACCTGCCAGGGGCTGGCCCTGGGGTCTGAACTGGAACCCGAGAGACGAGGCCAGGGTTTGATATTTCGGTCTTTACTTCTCTATGTGCATTCACAGTCCTCGAATGTATTGCAAGTTCACTGGGGCACAGCCTGGTTCTTCTTCTTCCATCTCTGACAGTGCTCACACCAACGGATGAAGAACGCCCGCGTGAACTGGCCGCCCACACACACGCTGGCTGAGGGAGGGAAAGGATGAATGAATGAATGAATGAATGACCGGGCCCCAGCAGGCAGTTGGGCCAGGTGTTGAGAGGAAATCTGTGTCCCATGAGGTGTAAAAGCAGATCTTTTATTTTATACAAAGTGGGTATTTGACTGTTACTCATTTGATAACTCAAAGACCCAAACAAGAAAATGTGAGGCTGAGAAGGGATCCAGAATCTTGGCAATGAGGCCTCAGATGCCCACATCACCTTTTAGGCATGGCACGTGGAAGTCCCCGACTGAAACCCCGGTTTTCCAAGAAACGCAAAGTAAGTAAATAAAAGAAAAAAGGGAAAAATTAAACAAACAAACAAAAAACAAAAAAAGAAAATAACAACAACAACAAAAAACCCACTGGCTGCTCTTTGCTAGTGATCTTAGGCACATGACTTCATTTCTGGCCTTCTCCTTCTTTACCTAAAATGGGGCTATCGCTAATCCTGTCACAGATAATTAAATGAAACGATGTACAGGGGACTCAGCAGGTTGCATATTAATTCTTCAATTTCAACTCTATGTGCATAGCAAAAAAAATTTTCAAAGAGGGAATGGAAATAAAAAGACCAAATTAACATACACTGGAATACAAAAATATATTAACGCAATATACTTCCCACTGGAATAGGAAAAATAATTTAAAAGTTCAGATGGAAGAATAAATATTCAAGAATTGCCATGAAAAAATTTAAAAAGTAGTAGTGAGGAGGAACTTGCCCTAGCAAAATTAAAACTTTGATTTAAAGGTGCTATTAATAGAATTAAAAATAAGTCTGATTTTGGCACCAAAATATGTAAATATATCTCTGGCCAGGAACAGAGAGTCCAAAAATAGAATGAAAATATGTGAGAATGTGATACATAATAAAGGTGACATTTCAGTTCAGTGGGTTGAGTAGTTTATTTACTAAATGTTGCCAGTATAATTGGCCCTGCACCTGGATTGAATAAGGTTAGATCCTTTCTATACAGTATTTGCAATAATAATAATTTCCAGATAGATTAAAGATTTAATATAACAGTTACAACTTTAAAGAAATAAAATAAAACATAGGAGTGGGAAATACCTTATTAGGTAAGGTATGAAAACAGCAGCCATGAAGAAAAATATGGACAGATTTAATTTCATAAGTATTAAAATTTTCTCTCTAAAAATGCCAGCATAAACAGAAGACAAACACTCCTTGGGAATGATGCCGGATAACACACATGATGGATAAAAGAATAATATCCCTAGCATAAGGAGATCTTATTAATATAAATTGATAAGAAAATGACAAACAGCCCAGTTGAGGAACAAAGAAGAGACTTCCATTTTCAGAAATATTTTGGAATGAGTTTTCCAAGAAACCCCTCTTGGTGCAGAAAATTCTAGAAATGCTTGAGAGACTATAAGTAAAATATTTTCAAAAGCGTGATGGACCTAGCAGTAAAGCCAGGGGAGAAACAACAAGAAATGTTCACTAGACGGGTAAAGCCATTGCTAGAGTTGATGTTCGCTCTGAAAACACTTTTCCATCCTGGTGGCCAGAAACCGGGTTTCAACAGTGAAACAGATGCCAAGGACGGGACACAGGGCCTGGAACCCCAGTAGCAGGGAGGCTGCCCTACAGATCTGCATGTGCAGCCGAAATTCCAAAAGGGAGTACGTGATCTAAAACATACTTTAAACATAAGAAGATAGAAACATTCAACCTAAAAGGATGCAAAATGATATACTATACAAATACAAAACTGCTGTGACCAGACATCAATGACTATGTATCAGACATATCGGACAAAGTATATTTTACAAGGAGAAGCGTCACTAGAGAGGGTGTTACCAAAGTCCCGGCGCTTGTCCATGGAGCTGAATCAGAAGACCCAGGACAAGTGTCTTTGGGGAGGAGGAAAGAGATTTATTACCTTTGCTGGCAAAGGGAGGAAAAAGATAGACTGGTGTCTCAAAATCCAAATCCTGCCCCCCTCACACACACACACACACACACACACACACACATAAGCAGAAATTCAGAGCTTTTAAAGGATGGGTTCTCAGCTTCAGTCAATTACTGTGGTTAATTATTCTAATCTCCCATCTCTGCCAAAGACAGAGCCTGTGAACTCAGCCAGCTGCCCACCTGGGGGCTGCTGGCCACCTGGGATAAGAACAAGAAGCCCTCTCCCTGCTCCTCCCACCACTGGCCTAGCCAGGCATGCAGGCTCCAAGTTCTCAAAAAAGAGTGGGGGAAGCTTCAAAGAGACAGAAAACATTCTTGCTGCTTTTTTTGTTTGTTTCCAGGCCATTCCCTGTTACAAGGGGGCATTATATAAGTATGCAAGGTTTGTTTAAGGTGTAAAATTAATCAATGTAATTCACTACATTGATAGATCAAAGGAAAAAAATCATATGATTACTTTGATGCATTAAAAACCATTTGATAAAAATTTATAGTAAAAAAGAAAACTCCCAGAAAACTAGGAATGGAAGGGGAATTTCTTAATTTGATAAATAAAAAATTTTCCAAAAATAGACAGCAAATATTATACGTAATGCTGAATTATTGAAAACTTTCCTGTCTGAGATTGGGAATAAGACAAGGATGCACACTATAATGACTTGTATTCAACATTATATTGGAGGTCCTAGCCTATGGTAAAAGGCAAGCAAACTGAAATAAATAATGTGTTAGAAAAGAAGAAACAAAACTGTCATTATTTGTAAGGTATATGATTGTTTTTGTAGATAAATTCTAAATAATCTACAGGTAAACTATTGGAATTAATAAGCAAGTTTAGCAAGGTCACCAGGTTCAAAGCCAATATAAAAACCTAATTTTATTTCTATCTTCTGATAACACCACATAGAAAACAAAAATCTTAAAGTGAAACCTTTTACAGTAGCATTACAGAACATAGAATATCCAGGAATAAATGTAAGTTGTACAAGACCTCTTTGCTGAAAACTATAAAATATTATAATTTTAAATTAAAGACCCAAGTATTGCAAAGAATGTAAATTTTTCCTAACTGGATCTACAGATATGTGAAAAGTGTTCAATTTTTATTCATCATTAAGGAATGCAAAATAAAAGCACAGTAAGAAACCATACTCACTTACCAGAATGACTAGAATTAAAAAGATAAACAATGCACACTGGAACAGCCAGAACATCCATACATTGACAGTGGGAAAATAAACTAATGGAACTACTTTGGAAAACTCTGTCTCTACTAAAGCTGAGCGTGCACCTTCCAGTGACCCAGCAATGATGCCCTTCCTAGGTACAAACATACGTTCACCAAGAGACATGTACAAAAACATTATTAACAGCACTATTAATAAAAATAAAATACTGGAGATTACCCAGATACCCTCCAACAGAAGAAGGAGTAAATAAATTGTGATTGGTTCCTACCCCATAAAATATTATACTGCAGTGAGAATAACTTGCTACATACAATAGCATGGACAAAATTCACAATGTAATGCTCATTTGAAAGAAGCCAAATCAAGAACAAAAGAAGATGGGAGTAAATGTTCTAGATTGGAGGAGACCAAAGAGACATAATAACCAAGTGCAGTGAGTGAACTTGAAGTCCAGATTTTTTTAAAGCTATAAAATACGTGTTGGGGATAATTGGGGAAATCTGTGCATGGACCACATGTTGAATGAAGTCATTGAATTAATGCTGATGTTCTTAGGTATGGTCCTAATGATGAGGTCGTGTAGGAAAATGTCTTAATTCTTGGGACATGCACATTGAAGCGTGTAGGGGTGAAGACCATGATGTTTGTAGATTACTTTCAAATGACTTGGCAAAAGGAAGTATGTGTGTATTTAAAGAGGGAGAGAGAGAGAGAGACAGAGAGAGAGAGAGATGGAACCAGTGTGGCAAATTGTTAAAGGTTGGGGCATGTAGGAAAAGAGGTACATGGGTAAAGGTAAAGATTAACATGGTGTTAATCATATTATTCTTTCAACTTTTCTAAGAGCTTGAATTTTTTTCTGAAGAAAATAAAAGGAAAATAAACGTAACACAGGCCAATTATAGAAAATCTGCAAAATAAAATATAAAGAAGGAAAAAGGGAATAGAAAATCCAAATAGACTTCTTTAAAGAAACCACATCACTAGAGAACATGTGCTGTCTCTGTTTTATTCAATATTGAATTGGAGCTCCTAGCCATACAGTAATACAAGAAAAAGAAATGAATAAGAATTGGACAGAAAAAAACAAAATTATTCACATAGAAGACCCAAGAGAATCTATAGACAAATTATAACTAAGAGAGCTTGGCAAGGTTGCTGTGTAGAAGATACATGAGCAAAGATAAAATGCATTTCTGTATCCTAGCATCATACAGCTAGAAAAAGTAAAGATTTTAAAGATTTTATTTAAATGTAGCAATAAAAATAAGTAAACAAAGAATAAATCTGACAAAGGTATATGAGATCTCAATGTGGCAAAAACAACAGAACTTTATTGAAAGACATTCAAGAAGGCCACATAATGGAGAGAAAAGCCATGTTCATAGTTGGGAAGATTTGACCTCATAAATAAGACAATTTCTCTCAAATCAATTTCTAAATCCAATTCAATTCTTATCCAAATTCCCAAAAGGCTTCCCATTGAACTTGACTAGTGGATTCTAAATATATGTATGGCAGAGAATAGGCAAGACAATTTTGAAGTTAGTGGAGCTTGTGTTGGCAGGTAGTAAGATTTAATATAAAAGCCAGTGTAGTCAAGACAGTTTTTGGTATGGGAGCAAAGGTGGACATGTGGATTATCAGAACAGAATGGAGTCAGAAACTTAGATGAAAACATTGTATCCCACACAAATAAGGAAACTTTGTACTCGTCAAAAGTGGCATGGCAAATCAATGTAAAAAGGATGGACTAGTCAATCTATTATGTACAGACAACTAATTATGGATAAAGAGAAATTAGATCCCCACCCCCAACTACACACAGAAAAAGTCCCAGGTGGATTAATGACTTAATACAAACAACCCAAAGTTTAAAACTTTCAGAATAAAATATAGGAGAATATTTTTATTAAACAAAACACAAAAACCACAGCCATAAAGGAGAAAATTGGTAACTGTGACTCTCTTAACATAAAAAGTGTGTGTGTACCAAAAATCACCATAAGCAAAATGAAGAAATGAGTCACTAATTGGGAGAGGAAGTCTTCCACATAGATGACAGACAAGAATTAGGGTCAGTGATAGATAAGGAGTTTCTATGGAGCAGCGAGGAAAGACAAACAGCAGTAAAATGGGCAAACCCAGGAGAAGGCAGCTCAGTTCTCAGAAGCAGCAGCATGAAAGGCATTTAGGAAAAGGCGATCAGTCTTATTGGTAATTAGGGAAATACAAATTAATCTCATTATGAGTTTTCATTTCACTCCCATTATTAAGAATTACAAGTCAGACAACACGAAGTGATGACAAAGATGAGAGACAATGAAAACTCTCTCTCCGTGCTAGAGGGTGCAAGCGGGTTGGACAGTCATTTCATGCTAACTGAAAGTGCGCATCTCTTACAACCGTGCAGTCCACGCCCGGGTACACTCTGGAGCGACTCTTGTGCAGAGAGAAGACGTACACGAATCCTCAGTTCGACGTTGTTTATTATGGTGTAAATTGGAAACAACTTCATTGCCCATCAGCAGGAGAACAGACAACTACTTATGGTATAGCTGAATAACAGCATGCTATAAACCGGTGGAAATAAATGAACTGGAGCCGTATGTACAACATGGATAAATCTCACAAACATAATTGGGAAGAAGACTAAGTTAATAAAAATGCATAAAATATAATAATATTTATAGAGAATTTTTAAAATATGAAAAACATAGTAAATAAAAAGCACACATAATGTATGAAAAACACAAAAATGCACATGAAAATGATAACTGTTAAAACCTGGACTTTGAGCCAGGCGCAGTGGCTTACGCCTGTAATCCTAGCACTCTGGGAGGCCGAGGTGGGCGGATTGCTCGAGGTCAGGAGTTCGAAACCATCCTGACCAAGAGCGAGACCCCATCTCTACTATAAATAGAAAGAAATTAATTGGCCAAATAATATATAGAAAAAAATTAGCCAGGCATGGTGGCGCATGCCTGTAGTCCCAGCTACTCGGGAGGCTGAGGCAGGAGGATTCCTTGAGCCCAGGAGTTTGAGGTTGCTGTGAGCTAGGCTGACGCCACGGCACTCACTCTAGCCTGGACAACAAAGTGAGACTCTGTCTCAAATAAAAAGAAAGAAAAAAAAAAAACGCAGACTTTGCAGGTTATTTCTGACAAGAAGAGAAGGATGGCAGAGAGGAAGGACTTTAAACTGCATCTGTCATGGTTTCTCTTTTATCCTGGGTGCTGGAAACCCAGATGCTCATTATATTATCCTCTGTACTGTTTTTTTGCTATATCAAAATATTTCATAATAAAAAAAAGATAAGGCCCATAAAATACAAAGCCTGGTAGAAAAAGAGTAATGCCACCTGTGAATGCCAGAGACTGGGCCCTCCTCGAAGGGAGGGGGGACAGCGGCCCCGGTGGCTGGTCCCACGCTGGGCAGCATGGGGGCTCCAGGAAGGAGCGCCCAGCACACCCCTCACCTAGAGGAGGTCTCTGATGGATATGGCAATGGCCAGCAAGAGTCCTGGGGATTGTGGGAACCTTGTCCTGCGTCACAGCTCAGACGCCTGCCAGAGGTCATGGAAAGTTTGAAGTCCTTTCCTGGAACATCCCAGCTACAGGGACTCTCCACCCAATGATTTATTCAATATTATGACAAATATTCATTGCCTACTCACTATGTGCCCAGGAAACTAGAGGAACAATAGCAAGCGCAACAGACTTGGCTCCTGCCATCCAAGATGACCCGCTGGTGGGGAAATGGGCCTTGGTCTCTTGATCACAGAAATAGATATGTGATGCCAGGTTCTGACAAGGGCTGCGAAGGAAAACCACAGGGTGCTTCGAGGAGGCATGCAAGTGACATCGCCAAGATCAAGTTCAGAGTCAGGAAAATTTGCCAAAGGAGGAGTTAGAGCTGCAGTTTGAAGGGAAGAAGCCATAACACAGCAAAGAGCAGGGGAGAGGGGAAGGCGCCTTGGAGGTGCCGGGTTGGGGTGGTGGCACTCGGGCATAGACCACACAGGGGTGGAGACGAGAGGAAGCTGGGAGGGGTAGAAGGAGGCGGTGCAAGGCCTCCTTGGACACCCAAAACAAAGGGCATTCAATCATTCTGACGTGGTCAGACTGGTGTCTTTAGAAGTTCATTCTGTTGACAACAGCAAGCGGTGGCCAGGATGCAGAGCAAGCGACCATCCCCTACTGACGGCGGGAAGGCGGAATGGCACAGCCACCCTGGAAGACAGCTTGGCAGCTTCTTATAAAGTTAAACACGCACTTGCCACATGACCCAAGAGGATTGAAGGCTTATTTTCACACAGAGTCCTGCACGTGATTCTTTTGTTCATAATCGCTAAGCACTGGAAACAATCCAGATGTTCTTCAATGGGTGAATGAATAAAAAATCCGTAGCACACACATGCAACAAATAAAATAAACAGAACGACCTACTGCTCTACGCAGCGATGTGAATACACCTCCAATGCATTTTGCCAAGAAGGAATTCGGAGGCAAAGGGATTCGTTCTATACGATTCTATGCATGTGATATTCTGGAAATGACAAAACTATAGTGATGGAAAACAGGCCAGTGGTTGTCCGGGGTTGGGGCTGGGGGGAAGGTGATTACAGAGGGGCTGAGGGAGCATTTTGGAAATGTTCTCTCTCTTGATTGCGGGAGGGGCTGGCTACACGACGGGATGCATTTCTCAAAACTCACAGAACTGCGGCACCAAAAAGGGTGAATCTCACTGTATGTAAATCATGCCTCAATAAAAAAAGGAAAGAAAGAAATTTTTAAAAATCACTGTGCCTGCCCATGGGGAAGTGATTGGAGAGACCTCTGGTCAAAACAGTGGCCTGAACTCCCATTCGGAGCTCTGTCCCCACTCCAAAGAATGCTAGATGAAGATGCCCTCTTCCGCGCTTCGGGGCTGCAGAGCTGAACTTGAGAGCCAGATAGGGAGTGTCTCAGGGGCCAGGTTAAAGGAAGTACCCAAATCAGGGAGGTTAGCAGGAGCTGAGGCTGCAGGTCTCATGGGGGGGACACCTAAGGACCCCCCAGCCTTTGTCACTGATGGCTCTGCACCCTGCAGGAGCTATTGGCTCAATCTGAGCCCACTGGAGGGCAGAGATTCAGGGTGTCCCAGCACCACCTCGAGACCTCCAGTTGGCGAGAGTGTGTGTGGAGGGAAAGCCTGCCCCGGGCAGCGCTCCGTCCTGCTGGAACAAGGCTGTGTAGCTGCCTGGGAGAGGGGCCATGGGACACACTCAAAGCACACTACATCCAGGCAGCAGAAACAGCCACGTGAGTCCTGGCATGACCGCCTGCTTCTCTGTAGATGCGAATTATCCGTGGACCACCCCAGCCTTGTAAGACTCTGCTCACTTGCCAGCATGAGGTCTGCAGAAAGAGAATGGGAGAGAACGAGCTCATTCACTTTGCCACCGTAGCTCTAGAGCAAAGGAGAGGCCCGCAGGGTCCCTGGGAGTCACTTCAGCCAAAATGCTGGGGGTCCACTGAGCAGGCTGCTGGGCGCAGCGGGGCAGGCTCTGAGCTTCCTTTTCACACCACACAGCCCCGCACCCACGGGAAGCTGCTTCCGCAGAGCTCCTGGCTCCTGGGACTGGACCCACGCCCGGGCAGGCACAGACCGACTTCTGGGGCTGCGCCCTCCCTGCTGTGAAGACGCCTGGCGGCCAGGGAGCTGCTTCCCAGCCGGGCCCCACCGCCCCTCTGGCCACTGTCTGAGAGGCAGACGCAGCCCACATGTGAAGTCGGGGGCAGGGGGCCTCACTCCACAAGCGACTCCAGACGCTGAGGGCTGAAGTGGGGCTTACGCCTGTCCTGTCGAGGGCCACCTCCCTCCTGGCAGTCGTCCCCACACAGCGTCCTCAGGTGCTCCTGGGGCTAGTCTGGTGCTCTCGTCCCCTCACCATCACTTGTCCCCTCTGTCTGGGGAAGGCACACGGCCCTCCCTTTGAGTCTGGCTCTGCCACCGCCCGACAGGGCTCTCACGAGGAGTCCACCTGCACCGCCACCTGCCTCAGGCGCCAGGGCCGGCCCAAGGGGCGGATATGCGATCCAAGCCGGGTGTATCAGGCACCTTCCCTAGAATTTTATCCATAGATGCTGAGAAAGAGAAGAACTTTCTTTCCTGTGAAATCAGAAGCCTCAGGATAGGCCTGCCCCAGGGCCGCCAGAGGATTTGGAAGGAACAGAAGGTCAAGGCAAAATGTAGATAGACAGGAGGAAGATCTTGATCCTGCTGGAATCTCTGCACCCGACAGGCTCTCAGCACAGTTCTGCCCCTGGAGCTTTGCATGGTGAGGGGAGAGGGCTGACACTACATTTTCAGGGCCAAGCACGTCGGGCCCTTGAGACCACTGGCCCCCAGCCCAGGGCCTCAGCTTTTCCTGGGGGACGAGGCTGCTCACTGGCCACTGCTGCACTGCTCAGGGGGAAGCCAGGTGTCCCGGTCACACCTGGGGAGCAGGTTGGAGCAGCCAGGGAGGGAGGACGGACGGGAGGGCAGTGCAGCCTGGGAGGCCTCTGCTTTTATGCTCACTAACCAGCCCTGAAGGCACAGGGATGCAGTCTAGTGACCAAGGGTGTTTATAGGCTGCTGCAAATGGTTATTTTATGGCTGGGGGTGCAGGCAGGAAATTGGGGTTTATGGCTCACTAAACATCCATAACAATTAAACGCAGAGACTCCATGGCCCTCCGTGGGCCCAAAGCACTAAACCAACACTAAGTAAGAGGCCGTCCGTTCCAGCCACCTCCCTAGAAGTGCCTCTACCACATACTCTGACGCAAGTCCTTCCTTACCGCAGGAGCAGCGAGGCCCAAGTTAGTTTAGTCTGGTTTTGTTTGTTTTGGATTTCCAAAGAAACAAGGTTTTAGTGATTATGTTGCTCATAAAAACAGAAAAAGAAAAACCTGCCCCACCAAAGGGGTTAAATAAGAGGATGGATCATTGCAACATCATTGCTTAAGGTTCATAGCATTCTACAATTTTTGAAGCACAATCACACTCATTCTCTTCCTTCTCTCACTACGTCCTCAACCGCAATCCTTAAAGGAGGCAGGAAGTCTCACCCTCGTACACAGGTGAGGTTCAAAGGGGGAGGGACTTGCTGCAGCTCAGCAGGTAACCGGTGAGTTATGTAGTTGAGACTGTTGAGACTCCTGGAATTTCTGGGCTCTGCGACCTGGGACCCAGGAGTCCGCCAGTGAAATGACCATGTCCTTGCTCCTGGACAGCGGGGCCGGGCTCGCCAGTCGATAAGCTATGTATACAGCTGGGTAAGGCAGGGCTCTCCAGAGAGAACCAATAGGATAGATAGATATAGATACAGATGTAGATATATGAGAAGAGATTTATTGGGAATTGGCTCAGCTGACTGTGGAGACTGAGCAGTCCCGTGGCAGGCCACTTAGGAGCAGGAGGACGAGGGAAGGCAGTGGTGTGGCTCAGGACCGGTCCGAAGACCTCAGGGCCAGGGAAGCTGACGGTGTAGCTCTCAGCCTGGAGAACTGAGAAGCGGGTGGGTGGGGACAGGTGCACATCCCGGAGCACAGAGGCTGGAGGACGTCCTAGACTTCCGGAGAAGATGGTGTCTCGGCTCCAGGAGAGGGGGCACATGGCCTTTCCTCTGCCCTTCTGCTGCATCAGGTCGGCTGGCTGGGCCACGCCCGCCCACGCTGGGTGAGGGCAGACCTTTCCCACTCAGTCCACCAGCTCAAATGCCAGTCTCTTCCGGAAACACCCTGTCGTCGTGTGCTTGCGCTGCTAGGAGGAAATACCTGAGACTTGGCGATTTGTAAAGAAGAGAAATTCACTTCTCACAGTTCTGGAGGCTGGGAAGTCCCACTCGCATCCGGTGAGCGCTGCTGTCAGCTTCCCAGACGGCTCCTGGAAAGCTGCATCCTCCAGAGGGGAGGATGCCGTGTCCTCACAGGGCGGGAGAGTGAAGGAGCAAACCCTTTGTAGAAAGGCATTAACTCATTCATGAGAGTAGAGTCCTCATGATCTAAACACCCCCAAAGGCCCCGTCTCCCAGCACTGCCACACTAAGCATCAAGTTTTGAACACACACATTTTGGGGACACGTTCAGATCATAGCACATCCTCACAGACATGCCCAGAAATAATGCTTTATCAACTTTCTGGGTATCCCATAATCCAGACAAGTTGACACCTAAAACTAACCATTATGACAACTCCCCATCAGATTTTCATTGCTTCATCTCCCAGAATGAGTGAGCCTTCAGAGACGAAAGTGAAAAAACTTGCAACGTGGAAGAGAAAGCACAGAGAAATAAATGGTAAAACTGACCCTACGGGAAATGAAGCCAGTTCAGGCAGTAGGCAACAGCTCTCAAGGCTTCTTCAGAAAGCTTTGAGAAGATGTTACAACCAAGGAAACCAAGAGATGCTATGACAATAGAGCAACCTAGAGCACTTGAAAAGTAAAAAGATGATTGCCAAAATTAAATTAAAAGGTTGAAATCTAAAGTCAAGGAGATCTCCCAGAAGGTAGAAAAAAGGTAGAAAGACATGGAAAATATGAGGAAAAATAAGTTCAATCAGTAGGAAAGGCTGATCCAGGAGGCACAGCACCTGACTAATAGGAATTCCAGAAAGAGCACTGGGAAAATGAAGAAAACAAAAACATTCTCCAGAGCCGATGGACACAAGTATTTAGATCGAAAGGGCCACAGAGGGCCCAGCGCAATGAATAAAAACACACACACACATCGTGGTGAAATTTCCAAACACCAATAATAAAAAGAAGATCTTAGAAACTTCCAGAGAGAAACAGAAAAAGACAGTTGCTATCAAAGGAATAAATTTCAGACTGGCACCAGAAACAGTGGTCACTAGAAAAAAAATGTAGCAAGGTCTTTAAAATTGTGAGACAAAATGATTTCAATCTAGAATTTCATGTCCAAGTGATGAACAGAGTTTAAAAGGATCTGAAGGTAAGAAAAAACACATTTGCAGTTTACCAGGACTCAGACCACTTTTGTCCTCACACACCTTTTCTGAGGAAGTTACTTGAGGATGTGCTCCAGCAAATAAAGTCCTCCTTTTTGGACTACATCAAGAAAGAGAAAAATGTAGCAGATGACCTAGGAAAGTGATTAAGGGAGGATCTGGGACTCCAACTAAGAGAACAGGCCTGGAGGGAAAGTCCAGTTGGAAAGAAGGAGATGAAGTTTTCCAAGAGGAAGCAATCTGGAAAAATAGAGGTTTGAGAGATTTTATGTATTCAGAGAATGTGGTACCACATAAAAGAGTATTATAAGCAATCAGAGTACAGTAAAACATAAGGCAATCACCATATAAGAACTTAGGGATTTTAAACCCCTGAGAGGTATAATACAGAGGAGAAAAGAGATTGAGCTCAGAGACTGAGCTTCCAGCTCTGGAGCTTAACAGCTGTGTGATCTTACATAACCTCTCTGTGCTTCAATTTACTCATCGGTATAGTGGGGCTGATAATAATACATCATAGCACTGTTGCAAAAATTGCATGAATCCATACATTTAAAGTGATTAGCATAGTGTTTGCCACATAGTAAGAGCTCAGTAAATTTTTGCCATTATTATTATTATTATGGATTCCTATGGATAAATCCAAGCAATCAAAAGAGAAATTTAAAAACACAGAATTGGAGAAACGATAGTGATCATTGTGTTCATTTAATTGTAGAAGTACTGCCCTGCCCAGGGTAGCAATGTTAACTATTTTAACAAACACACCCCAATTATATAAGGGTTCAAACATGATAGAGGTTTATTTCTGGGTCATGTAAATTCCAAAGTGGTTGTTTCCTGACTGGTGGGCAGCTCTCCTCTGATTGGCGATCCACCCTCAATCACAACACTCAGCACGGGTGTGGAGGTTGCTGGCTTCTCACGCACCCGGCCAAGGGGAAGGGAAAGAGCATGGAGGATCACCCTCTGCAGTCTTCGTGGGCCAGGCCTGCAAGTGGCACCAACACTTCTGCTCACTGGCCACTGTCCAGGGGGGCTGGAAAGTGTGATCCAGCTGTGCCCAGAATAGAGGAGTGGATGATGTGCTGAACAACTTATGCCACAAAATGCTCTGTGGTATCAGAACAGAAGGTCAGTGCTATAAACTTGGACAAAGTAAAAATAATAATATTCGGAGATGGGGGAGGGAAGGTGGAAACATTCACAAGGATGTTCATTTCTTTCTCTTTCTTAGCAGGGCATCAATCTATTCTGCCTCAAATTAAAACATGGAGTTTTTTAAAGAACAATAATGCCTCTAATCTCTTTATGTTTCATAATCCTTCTTAACCTTAAAGGAATCTTTCAAATTAATAACTTATGGAAAAGAACATTTATCTGAAGTTCAGAGATTCGTTTATTGTAACCTCAGTTTCATTTTCGTCTGTTAAATTCAAGTAAAATTAAATTTAGTACTTTCTAAATTTTAGAAAAAATGCATATATAGCTTGATCTCAATGCCTTATTTCCACTTGCCAAAGCCTGGAGGTACCAGCTCAGACTTGCACCCCTGGAAACTCAAGTGGCATGCCATTACCAGCATAAAAATCTCTCCACCATTACGTGAGTGGAGGATGCTCCGGTTCCACTTCCAAAGCTTCTCCATCAGCCACTGCGACTTGAACTTGTGAGGAGTTTCATGCATGTACCTACGATGTCCAAGGACAGCACCCCTCACTGTCTTTGTCTTACCTTCACTGTGGTCTAGGTTTCAGTCCCCTGCAGGAAGGAGCAGAGGACAAGAAAGGAAGACACTGGGACTGGAAGGACCTAGCCTCTCCACCTGCACAGTTCCAGGACGTGGATGTTGGGGGGTTGCTGGAATTCACTGATATGGACCTTTTTGAAAATTGCAGGTGTGCAGAGAGGTAGCATTTTCCAGGGCAGGAAATGATCACTTTTGAAAAGAAGGTGCAGGGGACTTGCAGGAGTCAACACATCCCGAAGTGTTTCACGAAGCAACCCTAGCGACGCCTGCAGCCCCCACCAGAATGACTCAAAATTGCTGATGACAAACTATCCTGACAGGTCTCCCAGGTGCCTGAAGTCTGGAAGGCACCCATGTACCCTGCCCCCAAGAGACATTGAAGGGAGTCCCCGCCCTTGACGGCTGCTGGCTGAGAGTTTTCTGATTGCTTTCCTGGAATGGTGTGCCTGACGCAGACCGCATGAACCTGCAATCTGCCACTTAGCCCCAGAGAGGCTTTGCAACCTGGATCTCACCCTATCCCAGCTCCTCCCTCCACTCAGCCTCGGGGACCTCTCTCCCAGGTTTGGTGACCCTCAGGGAGGGGAACGGGTCTGCAGACAAACCATGTGCTCACCCAGCTCCACAGATGTCTCTATCTGTTGCCGCATGCAGGTCCACTGCCCGCCACCTGGTGACCAAGCACAAGAGGCAAGTGGTGGTGGAGGAAAGGTGGCTTATTCAAGTGCCGGCGGCCTGAGAGGTGGCGGACCATTGTCTCAAAGACCATCTCATCTCTGCTTGCTGAGCAACTTGTAAAGGGAAGGAGCAAAGGGGTTGGTGGCTGAAAGCAAGCTTTGTGCAAGTCAATGGTTATCAGCAAACAGTAGGTTGTCTGGTGGATCTTGTCATCAGCTGTCTGCGGCTGGCCCGTTCCAGACTCTTGATCTGTTTTTTTTTTCCCAAGGACATTTTCTAATCCTGTGTCCAGCAGCTGTGTAAGTGAACAGCAGGTAATTCTAAACTTTTGAGACAGAATAAGCCAAAAGCATGCTGAAAGCTAAATGGCTTCCCTTTAGCCAGCCTAGTGTCATAGTCTGAATGGAGTGGGCTTCCATCCCTCCTGAGAACCTGGATTGCCATTCATCCACGTTGATGGCACACTCGCTCAGCAAGCATTTATTGAAGACTATGCATTCTGCTGTGGTCTGAGGATACAGCAGAGAACAAAAGAAAGAGTGGGCCCTGCCCTCATGGGGTTTATATTCTAACTGGGGAAGGCTTCTTAACCTTGGCACTGTTGACATTTGGGGCTGGATAATTCTTTGTTGGCAGATAGGAGCTGTGTACAGTAGTTAACATGATTTTGTTGGCGGACACTGTGTACAGATGACCTAGTTTATTCCTTATGACACAGCCACCCCCATCCTTCCCCCATATTATGGAAGAGGAAACTGAGACTTAAAAGACATTCGGCAACTTGCCCCCACTATTAAGTGGAGTGGCTGGGATTGGAACCCAGGCAGCCGGAGTCCAGCCCCAGCTCTGTTGACCCCTGTGCACTGTGTAACTCTGCAGGTGTGCTTGCCTCACCTGTGCCCCCAGGGTGCCGTGAAGCTGCAATGGGGTCATTGATTGGAAAGCACAGGGAAGACTATCTACAGAGATGGAATTTAAAGCTGCGGTTTTCCAATTGGGCGTTGAGCCAGCAACAGAAGCCATAGAAAAAACCTGGGACCAGCTTTTGCTTCTCTTCCTGGTGTGATTTAAAACACTTTATTTCAGGGCCAATAAAAATCTATGGTGGATGAGAATGCAAAATCATATTCCTTTCTTTATGGCTAAACTATAGAGACTTACAAGAAAATGCATGCTTACTGTTGTCACTGCGTGCTGCCAGGCCCGCCGTACTAGATATGGTGGGAAAGTTTTGATTAATAACAACTAGTATTCATAGGCCCTTTCATATGCAATGGCTGCTGTCCTAAACATTTTACTTGTAATTAATTTAATCCTTACAAAAGCCTTGTGGGGTTAACTAACACAATTAGGGCATTCCCCTTCCCTCCCCCCCAACCCCCCTGGGGAAATGACTTTGACCGAGATTTCAAGATTTCCCAGGGAGTCTGATCTGCAGAGACAGGGCAGGTGTGGGTTCACATGTACAGGACTCGGCCTCTGAGTTCAGTGGGAGGAGTTTCCGAGGGGCAGGTCCATATAGCTTGAGAGTTGGTTGGGGGAGGTGGGGAGTGGTAAGGAGACAACACAAATAGAACCCAAGGCACAGCCAAGTGACTGATGTCTTCCAAACCGTGGTCCATGGACCACTCACACCATCTCTACCTGGGGAGTTTGCTGAAAAACGTCTGTTTTCCATGTTAATTTAAATGACAACAGACTTCATTTATAAACATCTATGCTTTTTAGGGACACAGAGGCGTCCATAACAGCATTATCACCAGAGACGTGGCCAGTCAGAATTGCAGGTTTTCCTTTGAAGTTTATCTTAGCAAAGATCTCTAAAGTCTTAGGAGTTTGCCAAGACCTTTTTGTTCAGATTACACTGCTGCAGATAGATTTATATCAACAGGAAACAGAATAAACTGGCAACAGATATACAAATATTAACATGCTCTGGTTACCTATTGACGTGGAACAAGCCACCCCCAAACTTAGTGGCTTACAACAATGATTTATAATTATCTCATGATTCTGAGGATTGACACTGGGCTCATCTGGGCAGTTCTCCCTCGGGGTCTCTCAGAAGCTGCATTCAGAGTCTGGGGGTGGTGTCATCAGAAGGCTCAGCTGTGCTAGGTGTCCCCAATGGCTCGTTCACAGAGCAGTTCGTGTGGGTTGCTGGCTGCGTGCCCAGCTGGGGCTGCCTAATGGAGCTTCTATCCATGACTTCTTCACATGCTTGCCCTTCTTGGGACACAGAAGCTGAGTTCTGAGAGGGAACACCCAGAGTGAGCATTCCAAGGGGCCCAGGAAGAAGCTGGGAGGCTTCCTACGAACTAGCCGTGCAAGTCTCAGAACATCACTTCTTCCACTCTCTGTTGGCCCAGCAAACCACCACGGCCAGCTCACACTGAAGGGGAGGGAAGTGGGACCCCACTTCCCAACCTGAGGGCAGCATGCACTTAACGGGAGGAATTGACAGTCACTCTTGGAGACCATCGGCCACATCTCACACATCTCCATATTGCACACAAACAAGGATTGGTAGTCTCACAAATGATCTCAGCTTTATACCACATCAAATCAGACTATTTGGGGGAAAAAAAAAAGAGCTTGCTCCTACTTTAGCTGTCAAAGAGAGGAGGCATCACCTTTATTCATTCCTGAGACATTTAGGTTAGTTATCAACAATTGAAATTTTGAGGCCAAACCTGAAAGGTAATTAGCATTATAAGCGATAAATAAATAACTATTTTGTGATGGAACTGGAGCAAAGGATGGGGGGGATTTTTCACTTATGAGCAGCAGCAGAAGGCACAGATTTCATTAATTTCCAACTCGCGGCCCACAGGTGACCCCTCAATCAGCCTTTCCCCAGGTGGGGCCCAAAATAAGTATTTTGCAGAATACACCAGGTAATGTTTATTCATAGTGTTTTAGTATAGTATTATTAATAATTCTTCACCCAATTAGAATCACACCCAGTCCTGTTAATTAATATAAAGTGCAATGATGATACATATTGTACATCTTGCCTCTTATTTAGCATTCAGCAATTTTCAAAGAACTTTCCATTAATATGTGTGATTCTATTTCCACAATAATGCCCCAGTCCCCTCTGGTGTCTTTGCTCGGTGACACCACATTGGCCCTGGTTTTGCCCACAGAGCTCCTCAAATTCACCACCTTCATTTTGCCTCTGAGATTTCTCTCTAATATGCTATTTTTTTTTTTTTTTGAGACAGAGTCTCACTTTGTTGCCCAGGCTAGAGTGAGTGCCGTGGCGTCAGCCTAGCTCACAGCAACCTCAAACTCCTGGGCTCAAGCAATCCTCCTGCCTCAGCCTCCCAAGTAGCTGGGACTACAGGCATGCACCATCATGCCCAACTAATTTTTTCTATATATGTATTAGTTGGCCAATTAATTTCTTTCTATTTATAGTAGAGATGGGGTCTCGCTCTTGCTCAGGCTGGTTTCGAACTCCTGACCTCGAGCAATCTGCCTACCTCGGCCTCCCAGAGTGCTAGGATTACAGGTGTGAGCCACCGCGCCTGGCCTCTAATATGCTATTAAGTCTCCTTCAAAAGTCTCCCAAAGTCCTCCCGCTCCACCTAGAAGCCCACCCTGATTTGAGTGGGGTGAAAGGAGATAGCTTTCCCCCTGGGCCCTCACTAATCAGCCAACAAATACCCCCACGGAAGTTTGGGAGGTAGCAGAGCGCCTGGAGTGAGCCCCGACATGGAGTCCGAAGGCCTGGAGCCAGCCCAGCCACGTCCTCTCTGTACCTTGGCGTCCCATCTATAAGATGAGGGTGTGGCCACCACCAGTGGTTTCCTGGTGCTTGGGAGCAGCCTTAGCCCTCCTTAGGGGAGCGAGGTGTAGGGGTGGGAGAAGGGCTTGGCGCGCAGGGGATTCTTCTCCCCACCCCCCTCCCACCAGAGCAGCTTGTCCTTTGTTTCAAATTCCCACAGAAATCTGGGGTGGGGGGAGTTTTCAAAGAACAATGAAAAGTGCTTCTTCTGAACCATATGCCCTTTAATTGTCCTGTCAGCCCTGACATTTCAAAATGGTGGTAATAATTCCCAGTGCTAACCACGAGTCAGGCTTTGGGCCCAGCACTTCATGCTCAGTGTATCACTCTGTTCACTCCATTTCGTGGGTGTCAAAACTGAGCCTCACGGAGATAAAGTGTTTTGGCCGAGGCCACCCAGCTGGATCCCTCAGGGGACCCAAATTCAGTGCAGGGCAGGCTGGTGCCACAGCCCTCTGGCTTGACCAGGACACAGTAAGACTTGTCCTGCTGCCCAGGCTGTGACACAGGCCAGAATGTCCAGCTGCGGCAGCCACACCGCGGTCCCTCCCCTTTCAGTCTTGGAGCAGTTTAGCCAGTGCTGGGGGCTCCAGACTCTCCCTGGGGGTGAGAAGGAGGTGAGGGTGGGGGGATGGGAGCAGCAGCGTGACTGAAGGTGCGGCACAGCCTCAGGGCTTGGCCAACGGGACACAGCTATGGGATGGGGCTCCTGTCTGCCCACTCGACATACTTGCTGACATGCTGGGATGTGCCCGCACTGTTCCAGGGCTGGAGATGCATCAGTGCACAACACAGACCCCCGCCCCTGCCCTGCCTTCCTGGGGCCTGTATTCCAAAAGGGGGACTCAGACCATCAACAAGACAAATTAGACAGGGAAGAAGAATCATAGGGAATATTAAATAAAGATGAGTGCTAAGGGTTTGGAAAAGTAAGGTAGGGAAGGGGAACAGGCAGTGATAGAACAAAGGGTGGAGAGCTGGTAATTTTAGATAAGGGGCAGAGAAGGTACAGGTGATGCTGGGAGTAAAGACCTAGGGGAGGGCTCATTTCTCCCCGTATCCTCTAGGTGGCAGCATCTTCCCAGGCGGTTCCTCTTCTCGGTGCTAGAGGCATATCCCTGCTCAGTTCACCTAAAAATGCCAGCTAAAATGGGGAATCCTGGAAATAATACTTGAACATTTTGGGGGGTGTGAGTATGGTTCTGTTTCTTGATCTAGGTGCTGGATAAACAGGTGAGTTCATTTTGTGAAAATCCACCAAGCTATAGTTATAACCTATGTACGTTTCATGTGTAGGTTATACTTCAACAGCAAGTGCAAAACAACACACCCACCTCAAACACTGATTTCAATCTAAATCATAGTTTGCATTATTTTCCCACCTTTCCCTCCCCCCCACCTTTTGATGATTAGAGCTCTGTGTCAACTCTTTTAAAATTTATTAAATGCATTAGTACAGACCAAATGCTCACGGCCGTGCTCAAGTGTAGGAAGCACTTGATACACATTAGCACCGTTCCCTCTTGTGCACACTCACGTTGCCTCATTCATGATTTCCAGTCTCATGGTCTTTATAATGGAGGAAGAACTTGGAGACACTTTCCTAGGAATATAAGGCACAACCCTTCTAGAATTCTGCGAGTAACCTTTTACAGATAACTCACTCATACCTATTTTAACAGCAGTTCTAAAAGCAGCTTCCCTATGTGGGTCTTTGCAAAGCACCCACCTTAGGTCTCATAGAACTGACATTCCTTCATACTTCTGTGTCATTAGTTGACGTATCAGTTACTTAAAGTGTATAATGCAATAATGAGATCAACTTGCATAAAAAGATTTTAAGACAAACACAACTCTGAGTATTCAACTTGACCAGAGGAGGAGAAAAAGGCAATGAGAAAATAGGCTCTGGGCATCCAGTGGCAAGTTCTCTAGAAGGAGTAAAGAGCTTGGGCCAATCCGGAAAGTTGGCTCAGTGGAAGTAGGTTCAGAGAGCTCAGAGTGCCCTTCTTAAGTGCTGGAGTCTACAGGATTGACTCTGATACAATTGTTAGTGGGCTGGTCTACCCATCAGGCATTGCTGGAATTGCTTGGTAAGGCTGCCTTTGGGAACCTGGAATAATCATCAAATCCATTTATTATGTAACTTCCATGTGCCAGGCCCTATGCTAGGTGCCTTACCAAAGTTAGCATTTCATATCTTCACAGAAATCCTGTCAAGGATAGAATATCATCTTCCCATTTATATCAGCTCTTGCTGTGTAACAAACACTGTAAAACTTAGCAGCTTGTAATTGTTAGGTACGGAGCCAAAAGGGAGACACACAAAGCCCAAGGTGTACCAAAATGCAGTTTACTTGAACATCTGGGTGCAGATGAGTGGAGGCCAAAAAGAGTGTCCACGTGAGGAAGGGGACAGCCTTGGGTTTTACAGAGGGGTTTTCCCAGGGGAGTAGAGTAATTGGGCCAGAGCAGCTGCTGTAATGAATTCTCATCAAACAGCTAGATCCTGGGACCCCTGCATTGTTCATATCCTGCAACTCCAGCATCGGTGACTTGTTTAGCAAGACAGCATAGTTTCTCAGTCCACCTCCTTATCAGGAGGGACCTTTGTTCCCCTCTTGCATTCTATTCCTTTATTTCCCTAGAAGTCTGGCGGAGGTTATATACCTAATAGTAATGAGTCATAATTTTAATTTAGTGTATAATTCTGTGGGTTGGCACTTTGGCTGTGTTCAGTGGGGTGGTTCTTCTGGTTTCAGCTGGGCTCAGTCATGTGATGAGCTGCCAGCCAGCTTCACAGCTCTGCTTTTAGGAATTGGCTTAGTCTAGGTTGAGGTCATGGCAATAACTAGGTCACTTGACCTCTCATCCTCCCACAGGATAGACTGGGCTTCTTCACATGGTGGCTGGGCAGGATTCAGTGATGGAGAATGGAAGCTTCCAGGGTATCTTGAGGCTTAGGCTTAGAATTGGCAAAATGGCATTTCTGCCACAGTTGATTAGCCAGGTCAAGTCACAAGGTCAGCCCAGACTAAGGTGTGGATCAATAGACTCCACCTCTTTGCAAAGTCACAATGCAAAGGGGACATAGGAAAGGGCATAACTGCAGCCATCTGTCTAAGCTACTTAACACACCGTTTTTACAAATGAAGAAACTGAAGCTCAAGCAGGTTAAGCTAACTTGTCCACCCACAGACTCCCAGCTAGTAAGCAACAGTGCTAGATTAACACATACCCACAGGACTTTGACACCTACTCTTTTCACCAGGCTAAGCTGCTTTATTAAGAAATTAAAGGGTCAGAAGAAAATGAGATCCTTTCTATTTTAAAACTAACATTAGTTGAGAATCCTCTATTATTCACGCAGCACGATGCGTTCGCTCATCCTCACAACATCCCTGTAAAATAGAGATGACTGTCCCCATTTTACAGATAAGGAAACTAAGACTCTAAAATATTAAAGTTACTTGCCAATATATCATATACAGCCTAGTGCACATAAAGACAAGGGATGGGATCACATTTCTTCTGATTTCAAATCCACTATGCTCTCAGCCATGCTAGAGACTCCTAATCTTGGGCCCATGACTTCTAAAAGGCATCATATGACCCTTGAACAATTTAGGGTTACATATAAATTCTGATAACATATATTACATTCAAGCATTTTTTTTCTGAAAAAGGAAATAGCTTTCATTAGATTCTCAAAGGAGTCTATGAACGCCCACAAGGTTATGCACCACCTTTCTGAAAAAGTGCTGCCCTTCCTCCCAAATGGCAGGCAAAACACCTCCAGACAGTCATCTTTGTATATTCCAGAAAGCCAGAAAGAAATGAAGCCGTTAGAGTGGCTCCCCAAAAACGGGAGGGAATCGAGGAGCTGGCCTCCGTGTGTCAGAACGTGTCGCCTCGTCTTGTGCTGAGACGGAGGCGGGCTCTGCAAGCATCCTGCGTTGTTGAAAGGGCCCCGCCCGGGCAGCTGACGACACGCAGTGGTCAACAGAGTGATGCTGCCATTCGCTCCAACTCCAGAATATTTCTCCACCATTCGCAGACTTGGATTTCTGGATCAGGGGCCTCCGGACCCAACCTCTTTCTTCTTTCTGCCTTAGGATGTGGTCCTAGAATTGCTCAGAGTCAGCAGCAGGAGTGCTGGGAGTGGGCATCACGCCTGGGCTGCTGGTGGCTCAGCTCTCCTGGGCTCTGCAAGACCTGCTGTGGGGCCCAGAATCTCCACCCTGTCTCCCAGGTGGCTTCCTCCTGCGCATCCCGCCCTTGGGAACGGACCTGGGCTAGAGAAACTTCCCGTTAGCGGTGGTCCAGCTGGCAGAACCACAAAGGCATCAAATGAGGGAAGTAATGACACATAGCTGAAAGCTGGGGGGCCAGAGGGGAAACGTGACTTGCTCATACAGTACCTGCCCTCTCCTGGTGCCGTCAACAATTTCAGCCAGCCCTCCCACGACCCACCTGGATGGAAGCTCGCACCCCTCCCCCGCATGCTTCCTGCGGCCTTCTCTTAGGTTCAGCAGCATCCACTTTGCTCCTCCCCAGTCTGTTCTCAGCACTTCAGCCAGAGGGGTCTTTCCAAAACATGAATCCAATCCGATCATGCTCCCCTGCCTAAAATCACCCGGTGGCTTTCCATTATGGCCTAGAAGCCCTGTTGCCTGGCCCCTGCTTCTCTCTTCAGGCTCATTTCATACTGAGCTTCTCCAAGTTGTGCACTGGAGCCAGTCCCTACCTGCTCACAAGAGCCAGTGGTTAAATATTGAAGAATTTGTGGGTAGCTGGAAATCAACCATGCTGGGAATACTTTACACCAGAGAATTCAACAAATGCTAAAAATCAGAATTTTTTTTTTTTAGTTCTGGAGAAAAAAATGTTGGCCAGTCCACTGTGCCTTTCTGTCACAGGGCCTTTGCACATGCTATTGCTCTGCCTGGAACGCTGTCTTTTTTCTTTGCTGACCTAACTCCTTTCTTTGACACCTCAGCTCCATTGCTACTTCTTCTGGGAGGCCTCTCTTGATGTCTCTGAATAAGTTAAATCCCTACCATAAACCTTTTCTTCTTAGCTTGTATCACATTTGTAGTTTTATATGTGTGATGAATGGTCACTGTCTGTCTTCCCCATGGGAACGTAAACTCTCCGTGGCAAGAGAGTCCATGCCTGGTTTTGCTCACTATCTTTGCTCTATCACTTGGCACAGTGCCTGGTAGTAGAAACTCACAACATCTGCTGAATGAATTAGCAAAATATGCACCAGACAAGGAGAGCTAAGCCTTGGCTGTGGTGGCAGAGATACTATTGCTCACGTGTCTCCACACTCTGTATTTCCCAGCCTCCGTTGTTATTATGTTTGTCCTGTTACCAAATTTTGGCCAGTGGAACGGGGTACTCTGTGTGCTCTGTTTCCAGCCACAGCCTCTAAAATGTCACAAGTGGTCCCCAAGGCTATCTCTCTTTTCTTCTACATGGCTGGAAATGAAGGAGTGGCCCAGATTCCTGAGTCACTGATCAGAGAACTGCTGCCCAGATGAGTCACCTTGCCCTCCTTGAACCGAGAGAGGAGGGAGACATATTATACGTTTATTGAATTAATCCCTGAGGTTTTGGGTTTGTTTGCTATAGCAGAAGCTAACCTACCCTGACCTAAAACACCTTCCCAGCTTTCATGAACTCCTTCTACCCTTTGGGCAAACCACAATACCTCTGAGCCTCAGTTTCCTTATTGGTAAAAATAAAAGGATTCCACAAGGTGATCTCTGAAATCCTTCCAATGTTAAAATTCTGGTTTTCTGCTTATACATTTTCCTTCCTCCTGCCTGGCACCCTATGCAGACATGATAGATGTTTGCTAAATAAGAGAAGCTTCTATATTTGAAATCCTTTCCTCCAGATAAAAGCATTTTACTAACTTAGAAGTTCAGAGTGATTACTCAGAATATTTAAATATCTAGCATGTGCAATATTGATCAAAATAACAATGGTGACATTTCATCAAGGGGCTGGGGAACCTTCAGAGATCTATCCCTCAGCCTTGCAGATGCCAGGCACCTTGCTCTGTCTGCCCTCGGCAGCTTGGCAGCCCCGGAATTTCCAATTATTTGCAGATTTCATCCTCAGACTGTCTCTGCCGTTCCACTCAACTGCCTTTCTTAGTAGACAGAATCTCATTTTTTAAAGGAAACTAATGATGCCTTTTCTTAGAGAGCTGTCATTACAAGCCACTGCCTGAGTAGCAGTAACCAAGAAGCAAACATTGCTTCTTTGATGAGGTGTATGAGGGTGACCCTTTGAGTAGCAATGGTAGCCCAGAGCCCTGATGACGCAACCAGGTTTCAAATCTCCTGGGGTCTATTCCTAGCTCTGCCACGGGTTCATTGTGTGTGAAAAGGGAGGCAAAAGGCAGGCTTTTCTTCTTGGGCTGGGGTCCCTGTTCCTGTTACAAATAAAGGCCACCACAGCTTCTGTCATCCCAGTAACCATAGTAACAATGGACCACATGACAGATGCTGATCCCCATCAGACATTTTCTGATATGAAGTGTTCTTCATCTTTCCTCCCCACCCAACCCCACCCCGGATCCTAGTAGGAGTAGTGGCATCAAGGATGTCCCAGGGGAGCAGCTCATGCATGAGAGACCTGGAGCTGACAGCATTAATTAAACCTCTTATTTCCCCAGAACATTTTGCATCGCCAGGCCCGGGAGCAAGAAAACCTCCCAGGGAAGCTCTTATGCTAAGAGATTGCTAAGCCTAACACCAGGGGCTGAGCCACTTCAGCTCCAAAGCTGGCAGCAACTGGGGCTCAGTAGGAAAATGTGCCTGGCATACAGCAAGCACAAAATAAATACTTGCAGCAGAGCCAATTTAATAAAATGGAGCTCACATCTCAAATGAGATTCCTTCTAAGCCACTGGAAATCCTGCATGAGATGGTCATGTGAGTCATCAATAGTTATTGAGTGCCTGCTGTATGCATTCATGGGTGGTAGCATGGAAACTCTAAATATATTAGCTGGCTGAAGGAATCCTAAGTCCCTGGGAGTGGCTGGAGTTTAAGGACATTTTGGGAAGTGTGTGGAGTGTAGTCTTGGAGGGGTTAGCAGGAACTACATTCATGAAGGGTTTTGGATCTAAGTTGAGTCTCTTGGGTTTATCCCTGGAGAACCTTTGAAAATTGTTACTCATGTGAGTGACAGGACAGGTCAGCTTTGCATTTCAGAAACCTCCTTTTTGATGCCCTGGAGAAAAAGAATTAGAGGAGACTATTGCTTTGACCAAAGAAATGATGTTCTAGATTCTAGAACATCTGAATACTGGCCCTAAGAGAACTGGCAGCTTCTGCTTCCTTCCTCTTGGAACCTGGTCACCATGCTGTGAGCAGCTCTGGCACCATGGAGAAGCCAAATGGAAGAGAACCAAAAGGCACCAGGTGACAGTGCCTCTGCCATCCCAGCTGCAGCCAGCACCAACTGCTCCCCATGTGAGTGCTCCATCTTGAATGTTCCAGCCCAGCTGACCCCCCAGATGACTGTAGTCCCAGGAGACATTATGTAGAACAGGAAAACCACCCAGCTGAGCCTAGCCAACCCACAAGATCCTAATAAGTAACAAAATAATTGCTCTAAGCCACTAAGTCATGCGTGGGTTTTTATGCAGGTGTAGGTAACTAAAAAAGTGGGAGGTACCAGGTGGAGGTTGTGGCTACAGCTCAGTAGACAAGGTCTGGCTGGAGAGGTCAGAGATTTGGGAGTCATCAGCATTGTGGAAATTTGAAAGCCCTGCTGTGGAGGAGATCACCCACACCCCTTCTCCTACACATGGCCAACATGCCTAGAGAGCACAGCAGACCCGCTGCAAATGTTTGCTGAATTAAGGCAAACACTCCACATAACGAAGAGCACTGAAAAGTCACTGTTTTCTTGATTTAAGACAGCCCTCCTCATGCCCTGAGTTCTAATTCTCCCTCACTCTAAGCAAAACTTTATTCTCGCTGTCTGGGACTCAAATGTGCACTCCTAGCTGCTGCATTTTACACTCTTTATCCTCCTAACACAAGTCCTTCTTTGGGGTGTGGACTGAGAATCTGCAAACAGGAGTTTGAGTTCAGGATGCTTTTTCTAGCTGCCCTGTCCTATCTGAAGCTCAGCTTCCTCATCCGTATATAAAGAAGAGAATATCTGTGGATCAAATTAGGTACTAAATTTGATCCTCACTGGACACTGGCAGTCTCAGCCCCAGAGCCACATCAATTCTGTCCCCCAGGTTGGGCAGGTGGGGAAGCTCCAGCCGTGTGTGTGTGTGTGTGTGTGTGTGTGTGTGTGTGTGTGTGTGTGTTTGAAAGCCTCCCTGAGGACCCGATTTTACAGCCTCCTTGGCCAGGCCCTGGGGAGGGAGGAGGGTGAGCAAAGGGTTAGTAGCCTGGTAAAGTGACAAGGGACGCCCTGCCCTGATAAAGTCGCAGGCCGGGGTTCCATGCTTGGTTCGTCCGCTAACAGTGTGACCTCGGGAGCTCCAGCCCTTCTTGGGCCCTCTGTCCCCGCGTGCACGTAGACATTAAGAACGGCCTGAAACAACCCTAAGATTGCTTCCACCTGACAGGCTCTGGCTGCGCTGGGGTGGGGGTCCGGTCACGTGCCGGGGGAGGGGGTGCCACTGACGCGGCCCGGGCCGGCCTCCTCCTCTGACGTCCTCGCAGCCGCCCTCCCTCCTTCGCTCCCTCCCCGCCCCGCTGGTGGCGGGATCGCTGCCCGCTCGCCGGGACCCGGGAGCTGCGCGGCGGGCCGGGCGGGCGGGGTGCGCGGCGCGGGCACCATGGTGCTGTCGGTGCCCGTGATCGCGCTGGGCGCCACGCTGGGCACGGCCACCAGCATCCTCGCGCTGTGCGGGGTCACCTGCCTGTGCCGGCACATGCACCCCAAGAAGGGGCTGCTGCCGCGGGACCGCGACCCCGACCCGGAGAAGGCGAGGCCCGGCGTGCTCCGGCCAGCCCAACAGGTGAGCGGGGGCGGCGCCCCGACCCTTCTCGGGCGGGCCAGCGGGGTCGCGGGGGCTGCGCGGAAGTGGAGGGGACAGGGGGGCGGTCGCGGTCTCCTCTGTGCGACACAGCTGAGCGGGGAGGGGGGACAAGGGACGTGCTCCAGGACCGGCTCTGGAGTCGGAAAGGCATGGGGGATGGGAGAGCCCTGGGGGATGGGAGAGGGATGTGAGGGGTAATTGGGGGTGGGGGAATTAAGGGGACTGAGAAAGGAATGGGGGCGCGGTAGCAGGGTTAAAGGGAGGGGATGGGGAAGGTGACTTGGATAGGAATTGGGGCTGGGGAGTGTTGGGGGGCTGGGAGAGGGATGTGGGGCTGGGTCGTGTTGGGGGGCTGGGAGGGGGGCTGGGAGGGGAGTGTGGGGCCGGGGGTGTGGGCCTGGGAGGAGTGAGAGGAGAGGGAGGCTGGGAGGGGAGGCTGAGAGGGGAGGGGCCCTCAGAGAAAAATGTGGGAGAGGGAGGGCCAGGGTTAGGGAGATGGGGTTGGGGAGAGGTAGAGAGGAATTGTGGAGGAGAGCCCTGCAGAACTGGAGGAGTGGAGCCCAGAGAGCGAGGGGGATAGTGTGGGGAGGGCAAACACTGGCAGAGCTGAGAAGGAGCAACTCCCAGAAACCAGAGGGAAGGTGGCTGCTGTCCCCCTAGGAGCCGGGGAGCCAGGGGCCAGCTGGGCAGGGAGGCAGCAGAAACCCACCTCCCAGCAGCTGTCAACTCCAGTCAGAGGGGCTTGCTGTAGCCTCTCAGACGTCTCTGATGATGTCCCTAGAGACAGGAGGGCTTTTATCCCACACATCTGCATGTCCCCAGAATCCCCTTTGGGCAAGAGATGGGCTGTGTCCCTTTGTACAGTGCAGCAGAAGGGGTTTGGAAGGATTTCCCTACATGGGCTGTGACCTCCAGGATGCATTTCCAAAGTAGAGAGTGCAGAATGTTCTCTGGACAAGCAGGAGAAAGAGTCTTGCTTGAGTGATCTGAGGAAGGCTGGCCCTGGGGCAGAGGGATGACTTAAATGACCTCCTAAGGTCCTCTACATTTCTTATAGATCGTATAGTTGCAGGAGTGGCACTAATGTGTTGTGATTCCACCTTCCTTTTTCCAATCAATAATTCAAAAGCTCCGAGGACCCAGCTGCGGTGGCCTGTGCCAGTCACTGTATAGTGGAAGTGTAAAGGAAATGGCTGCTGTCCTTGAGGCACTTACAATCCAAGAGCGGTGACATTGACACTGGCTAAATAGGAGCAGCAGGATGTGGGACATGGAGTGTACAGCAGGATCTGGGACATGGAATGATCTAGAACTGGGAGTAGTGGGCCCTCCATGGGCAGGTTGGCTGGGCCCTTGTCCAGCAGCAGCGGCTGGTGGCCTCCCCACGGTATCTTCCACCCAGCACACCGAGGGACGGCCACTCTTCTGCCTTTGAGTGGTGGCTCTCCAGGCAGTGTACCTACCCTCCCCTTCCCCAGGAGAACCACTGGGGAAACAGTTGGTATAAATGACCTCTAAGATCCCTTCCCACTCTCTCTCTTATTGACAGCCAGTAGCTCACACAATGGCTGAAAGTCTGTTTAAGACAAACCAGACTGTGTCTCTCCCCTGCTTAAAATCCTCCACAACTTCTCATTAGAATAGGTCATGGCCAACCCTAACATGGCACACGCCCAGCGCCAGGCACTGTTCTAAGTGTTTTACGCTTATTACTGCACTGAACAACCCCACAGAGGAGCTGTATGATCCTAACTTAAAGATGAGGTTCCTGAGACTCAGAGAAGGTAAGTGACTTGCCCAAGGCCACACGGCTAGAGCAGTTTCAGAGCTGGATTCCAGCTGAGCTGGTCTGATTCTGGAATCTGTGCTATAGCCAGTGTACTCCACTCCCTCACCTGCCTGATTTGGCAGGTGCCGCCTCTCCAGTCTAGCTCATGCCAGTCTCCCCTTCTCGACAGTCTCTGCCCTTCTGGATTTATGATCATTCTTATAAGACACCCAGCCCTTTCCTGCCCACTCTGTTTTTTCTCTGGCTTTTCATATTATGGCTCCTTCTCCTCCTCAGGTCTCTTTTTGTTGGGTCTCTTTCCCTCTAAATGTCAGGGAGGATTTTGTTTACTGACCATGAAACAAAGTATCCCCATTATCCTCTCTCATATTGTTCCTTCTAAATTCTTTTATAGCCTGTCTTACAAATGGGTGTGATTTTTCATATTCAGTTACTTGTATGCTGTTTATTCCCAGCACTTACTTAGCCCCTGGAAACTAGTAGGTGTCCAACAAGAAGTTGTTGACAAAGAAAGGCATCGCAGCATCCAGCCAGCTGGGATTATCATCTGAGTTATTCTTCAGATGTGGGTGCCTGGGCCATGTCTTTGCAACCCGGTGCCAGCTCAGTAGGGGCAGGATAAATATTTGTTGTTGGTACATGGATCCTGCCTGTGGACATTCGCTGACCTGGCTCCCTGGGTGACAAGGATTTGGGCAGCCTGGGGGCTGAGTCTATAGGCGTGAATGTGGTGAAGCTGAGATCTCACCGTGGCTTGGTTGCCATTGTGCTAGACTCATTCAGCCACTGACCTAGATAAAGTACACACAGAAAAGACAATCGATGGACATTTCAAAGAAAGCAAAGGAGGCGGTGGTAAGCGTGGCAGGTGACAGCAGGGTGATGTGCATGGCACACGTTGACAAGGACTGCAAGACTGGGGAAAGGCTCTCTGAATATGTTTCTTGAAGAGAGAGAGCATGGGGGCTGGGGAATGGGGTTCTAGATTTCTGTAGCCCCCACAGAGGTTTCCAAGGCGTAATATGTCTCACTTGTTACTGGGATGCTTGTAGGATACAGACTCACTGCCCTGGTTGCCATAACTCACTGTATGTGGTTGCTAGAAATATTTCTTTGATTCAAGACCATGCCTGGGAATCCGATTTCTGACCCTGAATGGCTGGATGAAGCTGAAGTTTCTAGTGATTTTGAAAGAAACTTTGAGGTTTTCTCAGGGGTTCTTAAACTGAGTCCACAGACACCTCCCACCAAGGGGTCTATAGATGAAATTGAAGAGGTTCATGGTCTTGAATAGGAAAAAGTTACGTTTTTATTTTTACTTACCTCTCACTCAAACAGCACTTCTGGTAAGTAGGAATATAAACAACTAACTATAGTGGTATTATCAGGATCTGTGACTTTGTCCCCAAGGGGCATCACGAATAGTTTCAGAGCACACCACAGCTGTTGCAGATACTTCGCAATAGCATTTATGCTCATCTCTCATTCGAAATTATGGTACTTGTTAATCTCCTGTGAGATTCTGTTACTCAATGAATTAATAAAGAAGCACACATATAGATATTGCACAGATTGATTTCATCAGCTGTTCTTCTGTAGCCCTGTGTCTTTTATTTTCTGCTTTTCTAGACATTCAGAGGAAGGGTCCGCAGGCTTCTCTAGATAGCTGAAGGAATCCATAGAGCAAGACAGGTCGGGGAGCCCCGCTCTGTGCGGAGCGGGGAGCCCTCGGAGCGGGGAGCCCTCGGCCGTTCGTTACCTTCCATGCCTCCAGCCAGCTTCTGCTCACAGTCCTTTGCTTATTCAAAACACACGCTGCGGACCCTTTATCCTGTCTTCTTAGACAATCCCTCATCCTTACTCACCTGCAGCCCTAGGGGGATGCAAGGAATCCATTCTTACTACGCTGCCCTCTCCTGGCCTGGCAGTGTCACCCAGGACCACCCTGTCATCAGCCAGCTCTGGAAGCTTGGTCATTATGCAGTGACCTGGCAGCTTGAGTGAGGAGACAGGGCAGCTGCATCTAGTAGTGAGAGCCGTGGGCTCCTTCCCCTGGATGTCTCTTCACGCTTGTCTGCACAGGCTGCCACTCAGCCCACCGCTGGGGCCTTTCAGGGGAAGCCCCCCTTTTGCCTAACCTAAAGAACTATAGCGCAGAGAGAACTGCCCTTCCCCTGGGACACCTACCGCGTGGCAGGTGCCTGGGTCCTGCTTTCAGAAAGCTGTCATTGTAATGTCCTAGTTTCTCCCACCTGGGACTTACGCTTACATTATGGTGCACTTAAGTGAATCTTCTCAAATGCCTGAGAGGTCCCCAGGGTGGACCCCAGGACTGTCCCCTTGAAGCTAACAGGTGGCCAAGGGCTTTAGCAAAATTGCTTGGCCCTCAGCAGGGGCCCCCACACCTCTTCTAGCCACGCCCCCTGCCCCCCATTGCCACAGGCTACCAAATTATCAAATCCTACCCTCCTTGCAACAGAGCTGGGGACACCAGAGTGGTTTTTGATGAAACCCTAAGAGATTGATTCCAGGTTTTTACAAAATAATATAAACGAGTGGTGAATTTGTATCAGACAATGTATAATACGGTGGAGTCTCTTCTCCCCAAGGTCAGAGAACATGTCTTCTGTTTTCTTTATGTCCCTGTCAATGTCTGGTGTGATGCTGGGCATGTGACAATGCTTCGGTGTGTGTTTTGAGTTAAATCATCGTGTTGTAATCTCACATTGGTAAGAGAGGGAAGACACTGAGGAGTACACACTGTCAAGGCTCTATTTACACAGAAGATTTGAAGCCAAGCCCGAGTTATGTATGTGTCACCCTGGGGGCAGGTAACAACTGGGGCGGGCTTGGGGAGCTTCTGGGGCTTTGTTCGCGCTCTGCCTCGCGGCATGGGTGCTGGCTGCAGGGATGTGTTCACTTTGTGAAAATCTGTCCGGCTCTACATTTAAGATTTGTGTACTTTTCTTGGGTAGTTATACGTCAGTAAGGTTTTTATTAACAATTGTTGTCAGGCGGTGTAATCCTAGCACTTTGGGAGGCTGAGGTGGGAGGATTGCTTTAGGTCATGTGTTCAAGACCACCCTGAGCAACATAGTGAGACCCCATCCATACAAAAAATACAATGAAAATTAGCCAGGCATCGTAGTGCGTACCTGTAGACCTTGTAGTCACAAATTGATACTTGGGAGGCTGAGGCAGGAGGATCACTTGAGCCAGGGAGTTTGAGGCTGCAGTGAGCTATGGTGATGCCACTGTCCTTATGCCAGGGCAACAGAATGAGACCCTCACTCCAAAACAAAAATTGTCATATTGTGACATAATGTTTGTGGATGTTAATTATCAGGTCGGTATTTTTATTACCAGGAGGGCTTTGGGACTATCTTGGAGAGATGTGATCCTCCTTTTCGTGGTCTATTGTGAACTACTTCCTAGGCGCTGTCTGCTTTTCACCGTTTCTCCTGTGGGCGCCTCCCATGGCATAAAAGAGGCCCTTGAGTTTGGGACCTCAAGGCCAGCCGTGTGGCCCTGTTAACCCTCCCACCTGTTCTCTTCCTTAGGCCTCTGGAGCAACACGCTCTCGGATCACGTGTCCTAACTCACACTAGTAAGAGGACAGACAGATGCTGCCGTAGGGAACCAGTTCCTTGGACCCATAGATGTTCCCTGAAAAATCACTGACATGAGGCAGATTGATTAATTGGGAAAAAATGACATTTACATTTATTTTGATGTGTATGCAGGGGCGCCTTCAGAATGAAAACAACTCAATGTAGGTACAGAGGTTTTTAAAGAAAAGGAGCTTGGATTGTAGCAAAAACAGGTTTGGGGAGGGAGACAGGAAGAGGCTGGGCTGGCTGGCAAAGGTGGTCTTGTGTAAACGAGCCCTTGCTGGGAGCTGCCCTCAGAAGGTAAGGGTTCCTGAAAGGTGTCAGACTCTCAGGAAGGACCTGGCTGCATTTTTGGAGATTCTCTACAGATGCAAATTTCCCCCAACAGGTAAGACAGCTTGGCAGGGGTACTCCTGTGGCAGCCATCTCAAAATATGTCAAAGAAATAGATTTTGGGGTAAAATATTTCTAGTTTCTTTTTTCACTGCATTTCATTAGCAATGAGTTAATTCGTTAAGGTTAGGGAGCACATGGTGGGCCCTGTGATACTCCAGGGGAAGACAAGTGTGTGCTTTCCTGGTAAATGGGAGATGGACAGTGAGACAAGCCATTGTCATGAGGCCTGTCACCCTGCAGCGTGATGGGGGACGGGCAGGGGGTCATGGAAACCCTTAGGAGGGGCATCCCCTCCCCCCATCAGCCCAAAGTAGAACTTTCTCCGCTGCAGGATGCTTGCTCTCTTGAACTCTGCACTGTACCTCAGTGATCCTGGGAGGCTGCTGAATTGCTAACCGCTAACCGCACTCCTGGGGCCGACTCTACTCTGGGCTGCTGCAAGGTCTGACCATCCTGGATTCTCTTGCAAACAGCAATACATTATTTCCGTAGAGTAAGAATAGTTAATGTTTATCAAGTTCTTTAAACTGTGCCAGTCAGTGCTCTAAGCGCTTTAGCCATATTAATTTTAATTCTCACAATAGCCCCATGAAATATGCATAATTACCATTTCCATTTTACCAGATGAGAAAAGTGAAACCCGGAGCATGAGTAACGTATTCAGTGGCAGGGCTGGGAATCGGATTTAGGAAGTCAAGCTCCAGAGACCACACTTTCGACCGCCGAGCTGGAGATTAGCAGAAAAAGTAGTCGAAGTTTTATTTGAGCCAATGTGTTTTCCCAGATATGGCATGAAAGTGTCTATGAATATGCATCTTGGCGGGTCGGCACCAGAAACTTCTCTGGGGCTTTGGATGGCTTTGCCACCTCCATCATGCGTCAGGGGTTGGGTGCAGCCCAGGGCTCTCCAGAGAGATTTTACACAGTAGACATGTTTGGGCTGGTTGCCTAGCAACCTGGAAGACAGTATGAATTTTTCATCAAGAAATTAGCATAGATTCTTTCAGGGAGATGAGCACACACCGGCTGGAAACACTAAGCCCTTCGAAGAACTCACAATGCGGACCCCCCGTGTCTGGGTCCATCAGTCCTTTTCCTTCCCAAGTTTCTCCTGTTGGTCCGGCTTGTAGATAATTCGGATACTGCCTCACTAGCACCTTTTGTCAACTCCAGCAGAAAACACTGCTGCATCCTTTCCAGATGTTGAGATTCTGGCCGGATTATGAGCAAGTACCTGGGATGCAGGAGGAGGAATAGAGGGGCCTCTGGCTCACGATGAAGGAGACACTGGAAAGGCAAACCAGGGGGACTTGAGCAAAGGCAGAAGGAAGAGAAGGGACCGGCAGGATAGGGAAGTCTCAGACCCAGAAGGCAAAGAGGAGGAAAGATAAAGACATGAGACCGGTGGGAGGAATCGGCACACCAGGAGGTGGTCCCCACACTGTCCGTGCTGTTTGACCTGCAATCTCCCGGTAACCAGTGGCAGTCCACCTCCCACTTACGCCTTCATAGTACTGTATTCGGCACCTCCAGAGCTTATTTCTTGCTAACAAACATCAGGAAACCCTGCTTTGAGGATAGAGAACGGCTTCATAGAGACAAGTTTTAAGAACTAAGGGTTCTATATATATTTATCAGAGTTGACACGTGTATGCTTGCAAAGGGCCACCTATCACCATTTTGATAAGAAATTATATGTTCATAGAGTCCTAAAGGAAAACAGATGAAAGGGATACGTTCCTCCCTTACCTGTGTTTATTGAGCGTATACTATGTGCCATGTATTTTAGTGGAGGGCGGGACTACACTAGTAACTGCTCCCTCTCCAGTGACACGGTGACTCACTCTCAGCCCTCATAAACGTTGTGGTATGATGAGGGACACCAGAGTTAATAGAAGAAGAGCACAAATAAATGGAAATGTGTGCTGGTGGTAAGTGCCCTGAGGGAAGATTCCGGTGCTATGAGAGCGTAAGGTGAAACCATCCCAGTCAGGGAGGTCAGGGAAGGCTTTCCTGAAGAGTGATGGCCAAGCTGAAAGCTGGAGTTGGAGGGGAAGTTAACCAGGCCAGTAGGAAGGGTGTCGGGAGCTCCACGCGGAGGAATGAGCCTGTGCAAAGGTCCTGTGGCAGGAGGAAGCCTAACATTTAGGAGGGCCTGGGGAAAGGCCAGCGTACCTGAAGAGCAGAGAATAAGGGGGAGCCAGGTATATGATGAGCCTGGGGAAGTCGGCAGGGGCCTGAGTGAACAGAGCATTGTAGACCACAGACAGATCCAGTCATTCATTTATTCATGCAAATGCATCGAGCATTTAGAGGGGCATTGAGCTATGTATTAATGATATGAAGGTTATTAGTTACTTTCAAAGCTTTTTTTATTGAAGTGAACGTCACATAAAATTAACCGTTTTAGAGTGTACAAATCAGTGCCATCTAGTACATTCATATCCTTGTGCAGCCATCACCTTCACCTTGTTCTAGAATGGTTTCATCACCCCGGAAGAAAACCCCCTCACCCATTAAGCAGTCACACTGTTCCTCTCTCCTTCCCAACCCCTGGCAACTACCAGTCTGTTTTCTGTCTTTATGGATTTGCCTATGCTGAACGTTTCATGTAAATGAAATCATCCGATATGTGGTCTTACGTGATGGTTTCTTTCACTTAGCAAGTTCATCCACAGTGTAGCATGTATCAGTATTTCCTTTCTTTTTACGGCTGAAAAAGCTCCCATTGTGTACATAATACCCCATTTTGCTTATCATTAATCCATTGATGGACATTTGGGTTGATTCTACCTTTTTTTCCCTATTGTGACTTAGTGCTGCTGTGTACATTCCCGTACAAGTATTTGTGTAAGTGCCTGTGTCACTTCTTTCCAGTCTATACCTAGGAGCAGGATTGCTGGGTCCTATGGCAATTCTATATTTAACATTTGACAAACTGCCTTCCACAGCAGCTGCACCATTTTAATTCCCACCAGCAATGTACAAGGGTTCCGATTTCTCCACCTCCTTGCTAGCAGTTGTTATTTTCCTTTTGTAAAAATCAGAGCCATCCTAGTATGTGCTAAGTAATATCTCGTTGTAGTATTTTCTAAACTTTTAAAAGTAAAAGAAACCAAATACTCATCTTTAAAATATTCATCAGTAACTGGCAAAGTTTGTAACAGACATTTGGTATCTGTACTGAACGCCCATCACCAGGAAGGCACATGGCACACTTGTGAAAACACCTCACTGCTCTTCAGTCTCCCGAGAGGAGTGGAGTGTGTGGCAGTCTTGGCTTCACTGTTCTCCCAGAAGGTTCGAACCTGCTGCTCCGTCCTTTAAACAGGTTGCACGTTACCACTGTCATCTTCCCCGTCCTTTTCCCCCAAGCTTTAGCCTCTCCTAGGTCCCGGTCTGCTTCACTCAGACACCTGGGGGTCCTCCTCACCCAGGTCCAACTCAGGCAGGATTTAGTATGTTTCAATATCATTTCCTTATGGAGCGACGCTGCCAGGGCAGTGGGATGCCCAGAGGAGCCTTGGTCCTCTCCAGCGCTGCACACACGGCAAGCCTTCCCACGAGGGGTTTGCTAAGTGCTAACTCATTAGGCAAAAGGGGGTCTGATTGCTTTATATCATAGAAAAATCCTGGGAGACTTTTACACAGTGCTTGAGAGTGTTGATTGGGGTTTTGGGGTGGACTTGGAGTGCATTATCCTTCCTACCATTGAAATAATGGAGTGCAAGTTCCTGCTTTCTGGAATTTGAGTCAACACATTCCCAGGAACAGCCCAGAGTGAAATGATGGGGCCGGGGGCACATCTGTGAATGTGAGTGGGAACAAGGGGAGAGGGGCCCTCTGGGGATCCTGTGAGCATGAGTCTCAGCCCAGCTCACAGACCCCGGAGCATTTTGACAAATTTCACTGGCTCCTCCTCACCCCCATGAAATACGAGACATACTTTTCTTTCATAGAAAACTGAGCAGCAGGCTTAGCAGACAGCAAAGGAGCAGTGAGGAGGGAGGTTGAATGACCGAGTGCACTGGTGAAAGGATGGACAGCGGGTGAGGAGGAGAGGTTGGGGGATTGCCACCTCTGCTTGCAGCCAAAATAAAAATCACAAGCCCAGGGGAGCAGGGAGGCCTGCAGAATGCCTGTGCTTGCCTCTAGTGGCATGCCAAGGCATCAAGGCAAGCGTGGAGTGTGTGGCAGCTTCACTTTCCGCTGGTTTCCCTCCCTTTGGGTCTCCGTTCACTTGGCTGACACTGGGGAGAGTTTCAAAAATCTTCAGCTGCAAACCCAGTGAGATGCTACCCACGGAGAGCGTGTTTGATTTGGAAAGGCATTAGAAACTGCACAGGTTGGATGTGCTGCTGAGGATGTAGGGTTATTGAGGCAGGATTGCAAAGACTCTGCTTTTCAAATGGAATTAAGAAGAATGTTTTGGAGAGGGGGAAGGGATGGTTGGGGAAAAGCAGTTTGGTGGGGCAGCTAGAAAAGCTGATTGGAGCAGCTGCAAGGGTAGAATAACCTCTATGAGCTCTGAGCTCATTCTACACGCCTGATTCCCTCCTCCTCTCTCAGAGCACATCACCAAGCATCTTAAAATACACTTTCATTTCCAGCACAGTCAATTCACATAGAAGAAAGGGTGAGCTATCAGGGAGAAATACAGTGAAGGCAGTGATGTGACGTCAAGAGAAAATATCCACATGATTTGAAGGGTTTTATTTTGCAGATTCCTTGCGAATGAATCATCTAACGAGCTCATTTTACTGACAAATGGAACAAATCCTTTAAGCAGCAACATGACTGTCAGTCACCTTTTGCTCAACAGCCTCAATATAAAATGTTTGGAGACAAAGAACAACAAGGAAGGAACATGCGATTAGGTGTTTTAGCCTAATGCCACCCCACTGTAGCCTTGTGTTGGATTTTGGATACCCACTATAACTAGTTTTAGGTAACAATCTTTGGGACCACCCCATAGAGGAAATCGACTCTTAGAATGAAAATATTCATTTTGTGATCAAGATACTGAGTTATACTGGGAAGCAAATAAGACTTAAAAACCTGAGTTTGAATTCAGACTCTACCATTTTCTAGCTAAATCACCATGACCATTCTGAATCCCACTTTCCTCATTGACAAAACAGAGATTGAATTAAGGTTCTGTAAGGTAATATTAAAGAACCAATGAGATAACACTTAGAAAGCACCCAACAAACTCAGCACCTGGCCACAGCTCAAAGGATATTTTTCAGAATTTGAATCATTTTCATATTGGTCTTTTACCAAAGCAATGACTTTTCTGTATGTTCACCATATAGGAAAGACAGAGTCCATTAAGAGTATTCCAGATGTGAAAAAATAAAATGTTTCCATAAGTATGAAAAGGGAAGCATGAACCTCCTACTTCTAGAATATTCATTCAATAAATTCTTCCCTTCCCTTCCCTTCCCTTCCCTTCCCTTCCCTTCCCTTCCCTTCCCTTCCCTTCCCTTCCCTTCCCTTCCCTTCCCTTCCCTTCCCTTCCCTTCCCTTCCCTTCCCTCCCCTCCCCTCCCCTCCCCTCCCCTCCCCTCCCCTCCCCTCCCCTTCCCTGTTGCCCAGGCTAGAGTGCCATGGCATCAGCCTAGCTCACAGCAACCTCAAACTCCTGGGCTCAAGCAATCCTCCTGCCTCAGCCTCCCGAGTAGCTGGGACTACAGGCATGCGCCACCATGTCAGCTAATTTTTTCTATATATTTTTAGTTGGCCAATTAATTTCTAGAGAGTAGAGATGGGGTCTCACTCTTGCTCAGGCTGGTCTCAAACTCCTGACCTTGAGCAATCTGCCCGGGTTGGCCTCCCAGAGTGCTAGGATTACAGGCGTGAGCCATGCGCCCAGCCCAATAAATATTTCTCGATCACCTGCTATGTGCAAGGCACCGAGCTAGCGCTGGCCACACTGCACTGACAAGCAGATAACATCCCCCATGCAGCTAGTATTCCAGGGAGAGCGATGTCCACCACACAGTCGTGTACGTCAATATGGATTTATGAGTGTGGTCGGTGTGGAAAGGGAGCTCAGCGGGCCTCCCAAGGAAGTGATCACTGATTAATGTTCTGATTCTCAACCTCTTTGGAGACCCCTTTCAGTAAAAGCCTCTCGAGTACTTTCTCCTTAGATCTGCATTCTTTATAAAGCATATATATGTGTATGTATAATATATATATATATCACTGTACTGCTATCATGAACACAATAAAGCATGCACAAAAATAGACCTTTTTAAAACAATAAGATAAATTCCAAAGTGAAAGTCCGTTATTTTCTCACATACCCTAAATGGACTACCTTGCATGTCTCTGTGGCGTACGGTTAGTGGCGTTTACCAGGAGAAGGCATTGGGAATGAGGGTCTGACATATTCTAGGCAACGGGCACGTGAAAAGGCCCTGTGGAAAGAACTAGCACTTAGGAGGGCCCGAGGGAAGGTCAAAGTGGGTGAGCACAGAGAGCTCGGGAGAGAGTGAGGAGAAGCGAGGGGTAGGTGAGGCTAGGCAGGGCCTTGTGGGCCACTGTAAGTATCTGGGTCTTTATACCAAGAGCAATGGAAGGTACTGGAAGGTCTCCGGCATGCTATGGCACGGTGGGGTTTGGGTTGTGAAAAGATCCTGGAAGGATCTCCGCTGTGTGGAGAACAGATTGGCTGGGCAAAGCGTGGACGTGGGGAGCCCAGGGGAACCCTGGGGAGAGACGATGATGGCGTGGGCCCGGGAGGTGGCAGTGGTTTGGAGAGGTGTTTGGGAAAGAGACCGGCCCTGCCGAGGGGCTGGGTGTGGGCTTCAGGAACAGAGAGGCGTTGGGGAGGACGCCTGAGTCTCCCCGAGTCCAGCAGGATGGTGGCAGCATGCAGTTGAGTGGGGGGCACTCTGAAAGGAAGAGGTCGTGGACTGCAGTCCTGAGGTCATGTCTGTGTGGGGAGAATGGGAGGGGCCTTTGAGATAGATATCTCTGCAGAGACGCCCGTAGCGCCGGTGCTTCTGCAAGTGCAGAGCGTGGCTTGGGGCCACTGGTGGTGCCCACGGGAGCACTGTCAGCAGAGCAGCAGGCACAGCCCTGTGCACGTCCCTCAGGGCCTCGGAGCAAGGGCTGGTGGGCACGACATCTCATGACCAGGCAGGAGTGTGCACGGGGAGCCGAGGAGGCCCCTGCTCCCTCAGTTCCTTCTCCTTTGTCTCCGAGAGGGAAGTCTGAGGACAGCAGAGAAATTCTAGAATGTGGGCTTGAGGGAGGAGTTGGGGAAATAGTAGGATCACCCAGCAGGATGGAGAGCCCATTGGAGGGGGGTGACTTTGTGGTGGCACCTCTGCCCTGTTGAGTGACCCTCCGGCCGGAAGCAGCCTTCGCAGGACAGCTGGGCTGGTCCAGTGTCGGGGCTTTGCCAGATGGCATCAGGGAAAGGACGATGGGGCTGGCAGGGGGGGTCTTTAGACTCTCAAAAGGTGTTGTTGGAGCGATGGAGCGTGGAATCATTCCGGGAAGTTGGAGAAAGAGAGGAGAGAGTCAGGGCTCCCTGGTCTTAGCTGGGGAAGAGCAGATGTCAGAGGGGCTCGGCCAGCGGCTGGCACCAGGGCAGGCCGTGGCTGAGGTGACGATGCTCCACCGGGGTCCTGGGAGTCGGATGCCCACCAGGGTCAGAGGTGCCAGGACCATCCTTTTGTTCCCCAGCAAGGCAGGTGGGGTCGGGGGCAAGGGGCAGTGTCAGAGTGAATAACTGATGTATTTGAAGTTATTACGAAGAGGAGTAAGCTGTCAATGGGCAGATGAGTCAGTAGCCTGTGCAGTCAGCAGTCAGCGTGCCACGTGGCGTTTCTGGAATTGTTCTTTATCGTAGGAAAATACGAGACTCCCTCTGAAGAGGGGGCACCTTGAATCTGCAACCTCTAAAGCCAATGAAAGGGTCAGGCAGGCTGCATGCAGGCTGGTGCCTGCCGTGCTGGCGGCTCTGAGTCTGGAAAAGTGTGTTGACCCCCTGCCTGACCCCCGGGCACTGTGCACAGCCCCACAGCGTCCCTGGTGGAGGCAGAGCAGGGGTGGCTCCGGCTGCTGCAGCTGTGCCCAAAATCCCGGCTCATGTGACTCCTCCAAGCGGCCTCTGGGAACCTGCACTGATTGCCACAGTAATGAAATGGTAATTGGATTAATAAATAGTGTTAATAATTGAGTTGTCATTAGTCGACTGCTGTAAAATGATTTGACTTTACACATTGGATGAATGGAAGGGGTGAGGCACTTGGGCTTTGGTTCCAGTTCTAATCCACCCCTTCCTCGAAGTGTGACCACTTGCTGGTGACTCAACCCTGCTACGCCCCATTTGGCCACCTGTTACCAGCATTGTCATTGCTGAATTGTTGTGGCGGTTAGTCAGGTATTACAGTAAGGATAGTGCAAGTTGCTGGGAGCTGCTGCCTCCTGCCAGGCCACCTTCCCCATTTGGCATCCTGTCCTCTTTCCCGTGACCCCTCCTGCTTCTAGCACCTTCAGGCCCAGGGAGGTGGCAGTGCCCATCTATCCCTGACCCAGGGAGTTCACCGTTCCTGTTGGTTTCCTTAACCCTCTACACCTTCGCAAATACCTGCTTTATGAAACTCACCTCAATTATCCTGTCTGAATGTGCCGTGTGTCCCTGCCAAAACTCTCAGCTTTTAATACATGCTTGCCAAATAGGCACATCTGTGGGTAGAAAGGTTTGGGGTTGTTATTCTTATTTAAGAAAGCTTGAAATGAGCTGAAGAAAAATATTTCACATTTATAGTAACTTGGAGCTTGATAATCTGATGTCACTGACCTTCCATGATCAAATACTATTTTGTGACATTTTGTAGACTGTGTCAACCCATGTGACGCAGATGGGGAATGTCTTAGGTTTGCGTCTTGTTTAAAAGAAGGAAGAGCTCATCTGTGGATGGTACCGGCTGGCTTTGAATCTGCCCAAATGGCAGCTGGAAGGGGAATGTCAGAAGCAGCACCTAATGGCCAGCTCTTGACATCTGCTTGCTGACTGGTCGTTAAAGTCACACAGAAGAACCAGTGTGTTGCCCAGGCACTGCTGTGGCTGTAGACTTCCAGTGACATTCCAGGGATTCTGCTTTTTCAGAGAGGGAGACCTGAGGAATAAGAGCGGAAGTTCTTTTTTTATGGTTGCTTTTTTTGATGCAGCACCCTCGAATTCCTCCCTTTCCCTACCACCTGGTTCCCGCCCTAAGCACTGCCAAGTCTTCCTTGGGGAAGTCTCGTGCATCACTGCCTGCCTTCTTCCACTTGGCTCCTCACAGCAACACCCTGGCCGGGCCACTTGTGTCCTCCCTCCGTGTCGTCCCCAGCCTGGCCTTCTCGCCTCCTTTCCTCTGCATCAGTCACCCCTGCGTGCACCTGCTGGTGTGATTTGCTGAAAACTCGTGTTATTCTCCTGCTCACAAATGTCAAAGTCTCTCTGCTGTTTATAAGATAGAATTCAACATCTTTAACTCAGCATTGAAGGCCCCTTCTGGCCTGGCCTTGCCACTCCTTTCCAACTCCATTTCTCCAAACCCAGCCTTCCTCTCCCGCTGACTTGCCATGCCCCCAGTCTGCTCACTCTGGACACAGGCTGCTGCGGTTCTCCCCAGGGAGAAGCCTCTGGCTCTCCCATGATTAACTGTCCTTGAATACTGGGTCTAAGCCCCTCCTGCAGGAAGCCCTCCCCGATCACATCAACAACGAGGAGCTCCTCCTTAGGCCTTCTGTAGCACACAGTCCAGGCATTAGGCCCTAGAAGACTGCCTTCCATGCTTACCTATCTGTTTATAAGTTTGAATCAGGAGGAATAGCAAATATCTTTCATCTTCCATATCAATTCCTGCTAATAGATATTGGCTTCCTGGAGCCCTAAGCTGAATACCCTATGTCTGAGCTCAGCAGGAAAGGATGCTTTGATCGATTAGCCGTGTGTGCCACGAGCATAGGGTAGGAGAGTGGTAGCATGAGCTCCTCATATTTCCCATTTACAGAATATCTAGTCTCCACCATTGGATGGTAGGCCGTCCGAGGGCAGGGGCTTATTCATGTATATTCCATAGTATGTAGGGTGGGCGAATATACAGTCAGTGGGCAACAAGTGTGTGCTGATTTCTGTTTAATTGGATGGCAATCTGATATGGAGGGTTTTGGCTTAGCACCAAAATATAAGGAGGATCTAGTTAAAATAGCCCCTGTCCTGGTTTTGAAGCCACACTTTACAACTGGGCTATTTTTTAAACTTCCAGGTTAGAAATGGATGCTCTTTCCAACTACTACACTTAAGTGGATAGATGTCTTAGATTAGTGCTTCCTTCTACTTTTTCCCACACTGTATCAACTTTGATGGATGATATTCACATGGGTTCGAAGGGTTATACAGAATTTATCTCCTTTCTCTCCCATTGGGAAAAACTCATCAGAATGCAAATGTAGGAAAATGGTATTATTGTAAGGGTAACCTTGAGTGTACTCTAATCAATTTTTAGGTGAGTAAAAAAATAAAAGTTTAGTACTTTAACTATTATTTGTAATATATTGGCACAATAACAGGGTTAAAATAATTGCCTTAGTTGCTCAATTATCTGAGCACAATAGAATCGAAAAATCTTACAGCTACTCTGGAAGAATATCTTAAATTCAATGTCAAGGAAATTGTTATATAACCAAACTTCAGCCTTTAATACCAAAATGACTTTCTTAGGAAAACTAATGTTAAAAATATGGCTACCACCAATGAAAAACAGAAAAAAAGGTCTAAAGGGTCAACTGACCCAAATGGACACAGTTGGTTAAGGCCACAGAGACCAACATTAAACATGTGTGTTCCTGTCTTACAGTTATCTTTTTTTTTTTTTTTGAGACTGAGTCTCACTTTGTTGCCCAGGCTAGAGTGAGTACCGTGGTGTCAGCCTAACTCACAGCAACCTCAAACTCCTGGGCTCAAGCGATCCTCCTGCCTCAGCCTCCCAAGTTGCGGGGACTACAGGCATGCACCACTATGCCCGGCTAATTTTTTGTATATACATATATTAGTTGGCCAATTAATTTCTTTCTATTTATAGTAGAGACGGGGTCTCGCTCTTGCTCAGGCTGGTTTCGAACTCCTGACCTCGAGCATTCCACCCGCCTCGGCCTCCCGGAGTGCTGGGATTACAGGCGTGAGCCACTGTGCCCGGTCTTACACAGTTATTGATGATGCAGGGCTGAGATCCTCCTCCTAGACACAGACTCAGTTTAACAGAAAGACTTTGTAAACTGGTACAGTGGGGCGGGGGAGGGGACAAGTGGGAACTTTGGAATTTAAAGGCTGGCTGAGAGACTGTGCTCTGGGATGCAACACGCCGGAGAGGGGGGCTGGGCGGCTGGAGTGGAAAGGCTGCCATTAAGCCCCAGTTATCGACCTTTTAGATTCTACCAGCTTATGAGGAGTGTTGATGAGGTTACAACATACTCTTGACATTGTCTTTGCTCAGGTTGCAAGTGAAACGCAGTTTCTGTGCAAAGAACGTCAAACCCAAATTCGGAAGGGGGCGCAGTAACGAGGCGGCTGCCTGCATGGGGCAGTTCACTGCCACAGCCAGACCACTGGCGGGGAGGTAGCGGTGGGGCCTGCTGGAAATCAAGAGCAATGATTAGGACACAGCATCAAGGACCTACGCGTGTAGTGTAGAGGTTGGCAGTACTGGCTTTGGAGTGGACTTGGGTTCAAAGCCCAGTGTTGGCGTATGTTAGTCACGTGACCTGGGACAAGTGTCAATCTCCCTGGGCCTCACATTCTAGCTCTGCAGAGAAAATAATTAGGTTGTCTTTATTTTTCTTTATTAATACTAGGGCATATGGAATAGAGACAATATTAGGCACTTGCCTGCAGGGCTGTGTGAAGGTTGGATGCAGTAAAGTGTGTGTCGTGCTTCCTACAGCGGCTGGTGCGTAGGCCGTGTTAAAGAGGCAGACCGTGGCCTAAAGGTGCTGAGATGTGACTGCTGAAATCAACACAGGGGCCACCTAGCACAGAGAAATACATAGGTGGATCTCGCCATTGTGTGGTTCCCAATCCCACGAGTGTTGGTTGTTTTTTTTTTTTTTTTTTAATTCTGTTTTTAAGTTCTGTTTCCTCCAGAAATGTTTTGATTGTGGCGACACTCATGGGCCACCTCCTCTCCCTGGCTTTACTGCGTCGCGCCTGTGGACTCGCTGTTGTCTGCACACACGACAAACTTCCGTGTCCCCACCTTGGCCAGAACGCCCTCTCTGTCGCCCGCACCTGTGAGTGTCACGCTGCCGGCCACGCTGCGGGGGCGCCCAGCCCACAGGCAGGGTCTCTATGAGTCCTCCTCCGTGTCTTCCTTCCCCTCCTCTTGCCCCACACCACCCTCCCCTTCCCCAGGCAAGGCTTCGTTTGCTCCTACATCATGTCTGGCTTTTCGCTGCCCTTGATCATAGCAGTTGTCATTCTAATAATCCCCACCGGCCCCTCCCCCAACACACACGCACAGGGTCCAGCGTCTGCCATGCCTCCGTCACATAAAAGCTTCTCAATACCAAGTGACGACTGATGGAATGACGGGCGAATGGCTAGGCTGGGAGGACGGGGGTGGGATGTCCTCCCTCCAGCCCCAACTGACTTCCCTTATGTCTCCCCAAGACCTTAGAAAGATGACGGACCGTTGCCACCTCTGGTTCTTTGGTGTCGCCCAGGGAGGAAGACAGGGCTGAGCTGTAAAGTCTATGGGTTCCCAGTCATGAGCCTGGGTTCGCTGACCAGCTCTGCATCTTATTAACAGCGTGACTTCAGACTTAACCCCCCACCCCGTGCCTCAGTCTCTCCCTCTGTGAAGTGGTGCTAACAGTAATGCTTTCCCCATGAGGTTGCAAAGTGTAAGTGAAGCCATGTGGGTAAAGTGCTCAGACTTGTATGTGACACGTGGTTAATGCTAGACAAGATTTTGCTTTTTCAAACTTCAGCGCAGGGAGCCTTCCCTGCCCCTCAAATGCTTGGTGGAAACAGCTTCCCCTCCCGCCACAGCTTGTCGCCGTCTGTCCTGGCCTTGACAGTACTTATTCCGGACTGAAATTGCCTTTTTGGGTGTACCGGCTTCCTGCTCTCGACGTCACTTGAGATGTGCCCCCCATGAGGAGCGCGATCGGGCAGTGCTGTTCCTGCAGCTGCGCACATCTGGAGGTTTGATCAGTGACGAACGAGTGACTGAGTGCAGGACTGCAGAGAAAGGGTCTGCACTGGGCTGGCTCTTGTTCCCAGTTCAGTCTCATTCTTGCCGGAGCGGGAGAGACGCATTTACCCGGTGACAGAAGGGCCCTCCCAGTCTGTTGCATTAGGCACCAGCTAGGGGGCAGAGAGTATGTTGCTTCTTTAGATCTTAAAATAACCAGAGAGAGAAAAGAGACTAGGAGGAAGTGAGTCCCCAAAGGAAGAGGATTTGAGAAAGGACAGGGGGCACAGACTTGGAATAAACAGAAGAGGAGGTGTTGGAAGGGATGACAAAAGATGGTATAGTGGCAAGGTCGCCATGGAAACACTGTGGTTCCTGAATGGGAAGACAGGCTGCCTCTCCAAGGTGAATTTCAACGTTGCAGCTTGAAATACGCCACCCCCGGGATCTGACCCTGTGGATTTGCTCAGAGGCAAATTGCTTCACCAGCAGCCAAGAAGCAGTAACCTGGTCCCGGCAGCTCCCTAGGAGAGGAACATCTGCCCCACCTGGACGTCTGAACCTCCCCCAAACCAGTGAGGCGCGAGGACCACCCACATCACGGTGACCCTGGGGACCTTCCCCAGGCTCCACCACTGGGGGCCTGGGAACCTGAATTTACATTCTCCAGGTGAAGCTGATGCATGGAGTATGGAAACCAGCGCAGACTGTCCTGTTCCCCTGATGAAAGGGTGTGCAGAGGCAGAGGAGGGGGTGGTGGGGCCAGGCAGAGGCCCAGGCACCTGCCACTTAACATGGGCACAAAAACATAGGCAAGTGGTCAAGGCTCACAGGAAAGGGGAGGAGGTGGGTGAAGTGGCCAGAAGGGGTTCAGCGTAGGATTCCGGGTGGTCAGCCTGGGTTGGAATGGAGCCTCTACCTAGCGACATGACTAGGGGTACGGGACTGAACTTCTCCATAGCCTCAGTGTTCTTATCTGTACAATGGGGTTGTTCTGAGGAGCCAAGGAGCTTATATTTGCACAATGGAGGGTGCAGGTGGGCAGAACAACAAGATGGAAGAGGCTGGGACCCTGAGTTTGAAGAAGAACCACCCGACCCTTTTCAGACTGTGAGAAATCAGCGTTTATTGTGTTCAGCACCCCTGCTAAAGTTCAGCAGTTGGCCTTCCCTAATACAAGGCTGTTAGCAAGCGGCCTGCTAGCCACGAAGTTTCAACCAGTTGTGGGTGTTTGCGAGGACAACTGGTTGGGTGTCTACAGAAGGAATGGGTGGAGGAGATCGAGCCTTAGGATTGGTTAAGAGCTTCTACGGCTGCACCCCAAATTCTCTGCAGGAGAACTTTCTATACCATTGGAAGGAAAACTTTGATGAGCTTCTAAGCTATCTTCCAAGGATAGCAAGGCTGTTCCCATCACAGACTCAGCTTCTAGGAGTTGTTCCTTCCCTGGAGGCAAAATGATTCTCTCTCACAGCCACTTCTAGTTTGACCTAATCAACTTAATGCCTTTTGTCTAGACATCAGTGAGAGCCCTGCTTCTCTGCTAGAGGGGCGTGCGGCTGTGTGTGCGCATTGGAGAGGGAGTTCAGGAAGTGTGCTACCAGACCTGGAAGTCACGAAAGAAACAAGGGAAATTTTTCCTTCCTGGTGGTAATTTAAAACATTTTAATATTTAAACAGTCATATGGAATCAAATGCAAAAAGTAACATGAATTTCTGAGATAGAACTAGAGATTTCAGGAAAGATTCCCAATTGCTCTGGACAGCTTCCTGTTCCTAGACTACACATTACCTTCCTGTGCCTCTGGAGCTATTTGAAAAGAAAGTTGTAGAAACGCTGGTCCAGGCACGAGTGGATCTGAAATGCAAGTCCACAGACAGGTGCTGGGCTGTCTGTTGCAGGAGGCACTTGGGAATCTTGCTGAACATCAAGATTCTTAGACTTATCCCAGAGAGCCTAATTCAGCAGGTTGCACAGAGGCGTGTGTGTGTGTGTGTGTGTGTGTGTACCTTTATCTGTCTAAATTTTTGTTGCAGTATAGTTGACATACAATGAAATGTACACATCTGAAGTTTACAGTTTGATCAATTTTGGCAAATGTTTATCCCCCAGGCTGCAACCCCACCCCTCCCATTGTCTCTTCCCAGCCAGTTCCCAGTGGTTCCCAGTCAGAAGGAGCCACTGTTCTCATGGCTGTCACCAGTGATGAGCTTCACTTGTTCTAGAACTTCACGTAAGTCAGGGTTTCTCAACTTTAGCACTGTTGACATTTTAGGTAGATAAACATTTATCGTAGGGGTGCTATGGACTGAATGTCTGTGTCCCCCCCCACCCCAAATCCATGTGTCGGAATCCTCACCCTCAATGTGAGGGTCTTAGGAGGTGCGACTTTTGGGGGGTGATTAGGTCATAAGGGCGGAGCCTTCGTGGATGGGATTAGCGCCCTTATAGGAAGAGACGCTAGAGGGATGCTCTCTGCTCCCCACCACGTGAGGATACAATGAGAAAAGCAGGAAGTGGGCCCTCACCAGACGTGCCAGCTCCTCGATCTTGGACTTCCGGCCTCCAGAGCTCGAGAGATAAGTGTTTGTTGTTTCAGCCACTCGGCTGATGGTGATCTGACGCGCCAGCCCCAACCGACTAGCACAGGGGACTGCCCTGTGTCGTGGAACGTCTAGCAGCATTCCTGGCCTCCAGGACTAGCTCCCAACCCTCCACGGGGACACCCCAAGTTGTGGCAACCAAAAATGTCTCTAGACATTGCAGACGTCCCCTGAGTGGCACAGTTGAGAACGGCTGACGCAAATGGAACCGTGCAGGATGTATTCTTACGCATCCGCCTTCTTTTGCTCGGCATACTTCCGCGATTCTTCCCTGTTGTTTCTCGTGGACCTGAAATTCATTCCCTCCCGTTATTGAGGCCTATTCCGTTGGAAGCGTGTGCCACAGTTTACCTGTCCGTTCTCCTGTGGACGGACAGCTGGACTGCTTTCGGCGTCTGGCTCGTATGAATAACATGGCTGTCGCTAGCCACGGGTGAGTCTTTTTGTGCATTCACGTTTTCATTTCTCTTGGATAAATACATAGGAGTGAAACTGCTGGGTCCTACAGCAGATACGGGCTTAGCTTTTGAGAAACTCCCAGCCTCCCAAAGCGGCTTGCCATTTCCCTTCCCCCAGCCGTGGACAAGCGTCCGGATGTATCTGTCTTCGCGTCAGCGCTGGTGTCGTCAGCCTTTTGCATTTTAGCCATGCTTTTCGGTGTGTAGTGGTGCCTACACTTTTACACCTTCTTGGATAATTCTCATGAACAGCTGTATTAGTTATCGATTGCTGTGTAATAAATCACCCCAAAACTCAGTGACGTAAAGCAGCAACGCTTACCATCGTAGCTTCTGTGGGCCAGGCATCCAGCCATGGCGTGGCCAGTCTGTTGGCTGCGTCTCCCAGGCTGCAATGGGGCATCATCTGGGCTGTGGCCGTCTCAGGCCCTGCTGGGGACGGTTCTACCTCCAAGCTTGCTCACGGGTTGGTGGCAGGATTCCGTCCCAGGCTGCCCTCCGATTCTTGCCCTATGGGCTACTCTCTTTAGGGCAGCTCTGAGCACTGCAGCTTGTTTTATCACAGAGAGCAGGTGAGGGAGAGCAAGTAAGATGGAATCCAAATTTTTTGTAATCTAAATCTCAGAAGTGACATCTCACATTTACCTATTCCAGGTGTCCTCAAACTATGGCCCGCGGGCCACATGCAGGTGTTTTTGCCCGTTTGTTTTTTTACTTCAAAATAAGATACGTGCAGTGTGCATAGGAATTTGTTCATAGTTTTTTTTAAACTATAGTCTGGCCCTCCATCGGTCTGAGGGACAGTGAACTGGCCCCCTGTTTAAAAAATTTGAGGACTCCTGACCTATTCTGTTCATTAGAAGCAAATTTCTTTTCTTTGGTCTGGCAAGGTGGCTCATGTCTATAATCCCAGGGCTTTGGGAGGCTGAGGCAGAAGGATCACTTGAGCTCAGGAGTTTGAGACCAACCTGGGCAACATAGCGAGATCCTGTCTCTAAAAAAAAAATAATTGGTGCCAGCTACTCAGGAGGCTGAGGCAGGAGGATCGATTGAGCTCAGTAATTCAAGGTTACAGTGAACTATGATCATACCACTGCATTCTGGCCTGGAGCATAGGGCAAGACCCTGACTCTAAGAAAAAAAAAAAAAGCAAATATCAAGTCACTACAACCAGCCCAGCCCACACTCAAGGAGAGGCGATTACATAGGGCATAGAGACCAAGAGTCAGGACCCTGGGAGAACCCGTTGCAGATTCCCCAGCCACGGTGGCTGTGGTGTGAGAATACTTGGTCCAGCCCAGAGCTTCACAAACCATCTGTGGGAGAGGAACGAGTTTTGTTTAGGTTAGTTTTGTTCTAACACCTACACTCAATTTCTATACTTAACCACAGATGAGTATAAAAGAGCTCATTGGTCCCAATGCACAAACCCCACTTTGCCCACCACCTGGGCTGTCCTACCTAATCTTTCATCCAACCCAAGGAGATGGATGCTATATTAGCATCCCCGTTTTATAGATGAAGAAACTGAGCACAGAGAATAATTAATCACACCCAAGGTCACACAGCAAGTAATTGGGTGAGCCTAGACTCTAACCAAGCTATCTTGTTTTAGAACTTGACTACCTGACCAGCTAGCTATACTCTTTTTTTTTTTTTTTCTGAGACAGGGTCTTGCTCTCTAGCCCAGGCTAGAGTGCAGTGGTGTCATCATAGCTCACAGCAACCTCAAACTCCTAGGGTCAAGCGATCCTCCTGCTTCAGCCTCCCAAGTAGCCAGGACTACAGGTATGTGCCACTACACCCGGCTAATTTTTCTATTTTTTTCTGTGTAGACGGAGTCTCACTATGTACCTCAGGCTGGTCTTGACTCCTGGCCTCAAGTGATCCTCCTTCCTCGGCCTCCCAAAGTGCTGGGATTACAGGCGTGAGCCACCATACCTGGCCTCAAACTTAAACTCTCGTACCCACATTGGTGTATATAATCACCAGTGTCAGAGCCCAGAGGGACAGAATCTTGCAGGCCCCTGTTCCCTGTCCCCGCCCCTGACCCCTCTGAGGGGCCTTAGCTGTGCTGCAGACCAGCAGCAGCGGTGGCCTGTGTTTGGCATTAACTGAATGCTCTAGGCCCAGTTCTGTCCTCTCTGCCGTCTCCTTTTTAAAGTTCAAGTTTAAGGGGCAAAGATGTCCCCTTTTCCAACCATGTTTGCTTCCACCACCTGCAACTTCCTGGGTGGTGCCATGCTACTTTAAGAGGGCTGTGCTAGCATGAAACCCCAAATTAATAAACAGCTGTGGGGTAAAAATTAATCATGTCACAAAAGAGGTCACGCAGCGTCTCTGGTAAGGTTAAGCGCTTGTGTACAGATCATTAACTACATAATTAATTTCTGTTTTTCCAACATGAGCCCCATAACAGAAGGGTGGCATCTGTCTTGCTCACTCCTGTATTCCTGACACCGAGCACCGGCCCGGCCTGTAGCAGGGCTCCGTAAATATTTGTTCATTAAATGAAGGTTTGGGCTTACCCCCCTCCATCCCCCCGTGCCATCTGTCTTAGCCTGGAGTCCCGGAAGGCAGAGCGTGCGTCCGGGCGGCTCTCCACCAGGAAGCAGGAGCCGGGCAGGTGGGAGGACAAGGACAGGTGCATTCCTGAGCCTGCTGGGTCTCGAGGTGTCATCCTCTTCCAAAAAGCCACTGAAGACCCCAGAGAAGTGATGAGGATGAAGGAGAATCCATTGTCTGCCCGCCTATGGGGTCAAGTTCCTCCTAGGGAGTTGTGGGGTTTTCTTTCCCTCAATTTTTTTTATTGTGCTAAAACACAAATAACATAAAATTTTACCATCTTAATCATTTTTAAGTGTACAGTTCAGTGGTGTTCATGAATATATTCATTATGTTGTGCAAACATTACTGCCATCCATCTCCGTAATTCTTTGCCTGTTGTAAAACTGAAACGCTGTCCCCATCGAACTATAACTCCCCGTTGCCCCCTCCCCCAGCCCCTGGCAGCCACCGTTCTACTTTCTGTCTCTATGATTTTTATTTTATTTTTTAAGACAGAGTCTCACTTTGTTGCCCAGGCTAGAGTGCCGTGGCATCAGCCTAGCTCAGAGCAACCTCAAACTCCTGGGCTCAAGCAATCCTCCTGCCTCAGCCTCCTGAGTAATGGGACTATGGGCATGCACCACCATGCCTGGTTAATTGTTTTCTCTATATATTTTTAGTTGGCCAATTAATTTCTTTCTATTTTTAGTAGCAATGGGTCTCGCTCTGCTCAGGCTGGTTTTGAACTCCTGACCTTGGACGATCCTCCAGCCTCGGCCTCCCAGAGTGCTAGGATTACAGGCGTGAGCCACCACGCCCGGCCTGTCTCTATGATTTTGATGACTCTAAGTACCTCACCTAGGTGGAATCATATAGTATTTGTCTTTTTGTGATTAGCTTTTTTCACTTAGCCTAATGTCCTCAAGGTTCATTCATGTTGTAGCATGTGTCAGAGTTTCTTTCCTTTCTAAGGTTGAATAATATTCCACTGTATGGATAGAGCACATTTTGTTGACACTTTCCTCTGTTCGTGGACACTGGGTTGCTTCCACGTTTAAGCTACTGTGACTGATGCTGCCATGAACATGGGTGTACAGATGTTCCTTCGGAGACCCTGTTTTCAATTCTTTTGACTATATGCCCAGAGTGGAATTGCTGGATCATATAGTCATTTTTTAAGGAACTGTGTTTTCCAAGCAGCTGTGTCATTTTACATTCCCAACAACAGTGTGGACTTTGCCATTTTCTGTTTTATTGACAGTAGCCACGCTAGTGGGTGGGAGGTGGTATCTCGTTGTAGTTTTGATTGGCATTTCTCTGACGGTCAGTGATGCCGAGCATCTTTTCATGTGCTTATTGGCCATTGTGTATCTTCTTTGGGGAACTAAGTCCTTCGCCCATTTTTGAACCCAGGGGCTTGGTTTTTTGTTGAGTTTCCCCATGGAGTTTTAAGTCTTTGCACATCTAGGTTGCTCTTGGGTGGACAGAGTGTCCCTGGGTGCCTCACACCTCAGCAGCCATGGAGAAGCCCAGGGCAGGAGGCAAGAGGGGCGGCCGGGGCACTGCGTGAGGCCTGGTGGGGCTGTGCCCACGGGAAGCTGGTTGGAGTGCGTGCAGAGTCGGCCACAGTAGGAGAAGCAAGTGGCCAAAGGTGCTGGAGACAGGTGTGGCTGGGGAACCCAAGGATGGGCATCAGAAGGCTCTGAGCACTGCCCGAGGGTGAGAGCCTTCTGTCTAGACGGGCATGCAACGCCGAGCACAGCAGGTACCCATTTCCTGATTGTTCAATGCTTGTCCCACTGGAAATTTTCCCTGACTCATCCTGCACGTGTATTTCCCAGGTCCTCTGCTTGGGGTTCAAGGGCCATGTAGACAGAGAATCCCTGATTGGAAGTCCTGCCCCGCCTGCACCCACCGTGTGAGGTTGGAGCTCAGTTCTCTCTCTGGGGCCTGAGCACCGCCTGCCCCCAGACGTCCTTGTTCTTCACCTGTCACTTCTCCCGGGCTCGCTTCCTCGGCGCCCAAACCTGTTTTCTGCTTCTCCGGCCCTGCAGTTTTAGCTGTGTAAGTGGAACTAGACACATTTGAAAGATGTGGTGGAACCGGGCTTTTGAAGTGCAATAAATAAGGTGGCACAAGAGGAGGAGATAGGTAATCAGCCGCTGCTCTCACCGCTTGAAGAGACTCGTGTAGCTATCATCAGACTCTGCGCTTGGCCTGGGCAGGGCTGTAAGTCATTCCGTGCTAATGGAGCCATGTGCCACACAGGGTAAGGCAGGATCGGGATAAGCAGCAGGTGAGCACGAACGCAGAGAGATTCGAGACGGGACGGTGCACCCCAGGCCTGGTTTCTCTGCACCAGGGTCCCGGTCTCCTCTTAAGCTGATGCACTGTTTGTTAAAAATGCAGTGCGTCGGCTTGGGCTGCTCTTGGCTGCAAGGCACAAACCCCAATTCAAACAGGCTTAAACAAGAACGATACTGCTCATGTAAGGCAAAGTGCAGACGTAGGACAGATTGCAGGGTTGGTTGATTCAGTAGGTTCATGACATTCTCATCAGGGACTCGAGTTCTTTCTGTCTCTCCACTCTGTTGTCCCAAGGCTGACTCACCTTGCAGTCACAAGACAGGGCCACATGCTTCCTGTCCATGGGGGGAGAGAATCTCTTCTACTACCGTGGAAGGTAAGGGGTTGGCTTCCCCAGGACAGGTGCCAACCCCTGGGCCAGAAACCGTCACCAAGATAATGCCAAGAACTGGCAGGATCAGGCCAAACAAACCTCACCTGGGAGCTAGGGAGGGGTGGCACCTAGACAGCCTGGTGATATGCAGGAAAGGTAGAGGAGAGAGGGGACGGATATTGGGGGACAACCAAGAACACCCCAATCTACTGCTTTAGGGGTGGATTTTAAGCACTTACAATAGGCTCCTGGAAACATGAGAGGCCCATAGATTGAGACTCACGGAGGAGAGAGGAAGGCAGTCTCAGGGTCCTCAGAGACTTGGGGCAACACAGAACAAACCTAGCTCAGAACTGAGCTGCTGCTGATTTTCCCAAAATGCAAGATCAGCCCGATTGGATCACACTGGGAATGCAACTGAGCCCTTTTCTCGGATGATTGCAATGGAATGAAACCAAATATAAACACAAACATGTTCCGCAACTATCCAAACAGCCTTAGCTTGTCCCAACAAGTGACAGGGCAGGGTGACCCTAAGTCAGGGATGGGCTGGGGCCCAGCAGCCTCTGGGAGCTCTTGTGTGCTGATGGACAGCGGGGGCCGGCGGTGGCCAGAACCCCAGGATGCTGTGGCTGCCACTTACAATCCAGCATCCAAGACAAACAGGGGTTTATTTGCTTTGTTTTCTTTTGTTTGAGAGGCAGCTGTAGGGCAGTGGAAATGACATGAAATTTGAAGTCAAAACATATGAAGGCTTCTTGATGATACAGACCATATGCCAGTTCTATGATCTTGAGCTTCCCCAAGCCTCAGTTTCCTCATTGTGAAATAGAATAAATATAACTTGGACTTAGATGAGATATTGGGGGTGGATGTGACTTGTGGAGGATGGAAAGACATGGGGACATTAGTCATTGTTCTGTGTCTCCTCCCAGGGCCCTGGGCTGCCTGGTGTCAGGAGCATAGACTTTCTCCCCACCCTCCCTCTGCCTTCCAGACTCTCGTCTCCCTCAAGGTCCAGCTCACACCCCGGCCCCGCCCTGAAGCCCGGCCTGGGCTCTGTGATCGCCCCTGCGTGGATGGCGGGCGGCTGCCGTGGGCTATTCACACACAGCGCCTTCCGCTTGCTTCTGTGCTGCGGTCCCGCACCGCCAAACGCACTTGCCATTTGCTTCTGCTGTGTGTGGCCGTCTCCCCAACTCACCTGCACCTGCAAACAAAGCAACGGTCTCCCGCCTCTTTGCAGCCCCCAGAAGCAGCTCGGAATGTGAAGTGGGATAAACCCCAAAGTCGCCTGTCACTTGAGGTGACAGCCCAGAGAGGCAAAATGACTTGCCAAAAGTTACCCAGTTCTAGCGGTGGGGTCTGTCCTGGAAGCCAGCCCCTCGTTGCCCTGCGGCACTCTCAGTACACGCGGAGGTGCCCAAGGGGCCTGACTTTGCAAATCACGCAGGTCCCTCCCAGGACAACTAGTTCCTTACATGTGACAAGGTAATGACAAAAGTCTCTGATGGGGTGCCGTGCTTGGGAAAGATTGGAAGGCAGGACACACGTCGAGAGCCGCAGGGGCAGCAGGCTCTGGACCCAGCTGATACAGGCTTAGCGCCGCTGCCCCCCGTAGCTGCGCGGTCCAGGCGGCTTCACTCCACGGAAGCAAGAGAAGCTTTCGAAGCCCGCACGCGCCGGCACGCTCAGCGTGATCAGACGGGTCAGCTCTGTGCTTGGCTGCATTATGATCTGCTGGGTGGTGTTTCTGGGAGGACAATGGAGTGTTTTATCCCCTCTGAGCCTCAGTTTCCCCTTCTATGCAAGGGGGATAATCTCCACGTCTTAGGGGAGTTCTGAAGATACTGGCGGCAATGCCGGGGCGGGACCCAGACGGGGCCCAGCAGGAAGGGGGTGTCCAGGCAAGGCCGCTCCTCCTCCTCTTCCTCCGGGCCCTGCCGTGCCTTCCCATGCACACCCCAGCCACTTGTTCAATGAGTGAGGCTAATCGAGAAATGCCCCTGTCACCTGGGTCCAGCCTCCCTCAGGAACGGCTGGGGGCAGAGTCTCAACCCGGCAGGATGAGCAGGAATTATCCTGGGGTGATTAAATATAGAAGGTGCAAATGCCTACACACAAACTTTGAAGCAGTATTAAGCTGTTAAGTGCCCTCCCCCTGCGGACGGCACCTGCCCGCCCCACACTGCCCTGCCACTGGCTGGCCACCAGAGACAGCCACAGGAAGGGGAGGGCCCGCACGGAAGTCAGGAGGCTTCCTGGAGTCTCTGCCACGGGCCCGGGTCCGGCGTGCCTTACCCTGAGGGTCATTTGTGGCCACCCAGGATGCCGGCATTTCCAGCTCTAGGTCTGCTCCTCAGTCCCCAGTTTCCTGCCTGTTATGTAAGTTTATATAATCCCTCAAGTAGGAGGGAGCTCAGTGCCCAGTGGAGGCAAAGACAGAAGATTCCACTCTCTGTGTGAGGCAGCCCCCTCTAAAGTCTAGACAAATAGGTCTCTATGTAAAGAAAGATTCTCTTTCTTCCAAGTGCCTGAGCCCCCCGCCTCAGGGCACACGACTGAGCAAATAGTGCACAGGCTGCATTTTGGTCTCCCGGTTGGCCCTCATCCAGGCACCTTTGTGCAGTGCACGAGCCATACCACCGAACATGGCTGCCCTAGTCACAGGTATGGGTTTCATGCTCCCTGTGAGCTGACACTATGCTAGGCACCAGGGACAAAGCAGGAGCCAGACAAGACATAATCCATGTGCTCATGGATCTCACATTCTAGTGGAAGAGATTGACCGCAAACACGCCAACCCGTGACCAAGATAGTGTAGAGTGAGATCAGTGCTGCAAAGCAAAGATGTAGGATGTGGTGACAGGGAGGGCCAGGCTTGGGAGAGGAACTTAATTTAGACAGGAGGGTCAGAGGTGACCTCCCTGGTGAGGCTTCAGGTGTGAGATGGAGCCAGCCACGCAGAGAGCAGGTGGAGGTTGGGGTGGGTTGTCTGGGGGAAGCCGGACTGGGAACTGGCAGGTGCAGCAGGCTCCTCCGTGGACCTCGGCGTGTGGTCTTCATAGCTGATGACTTCCGGAGCCGGCACAGCTGGCCTGCATGTGACTGTGTGAGAAGGAGCCTATTTGAGAAGCAGGGGACGCGGAGGCCGGCGGGCAAAGGGAGAAGGCTTTGGGGCACTTTCAGAGAGCGTGCAGGGCCAGGCGAGGCAGGCTCTCTGTCGCTGCAGAGAGTCTGGATTGCGGTGGGAGCCGCTGGCATCTCTGAGCCATTAGGTGGCGAGGAGGAGGGAGAGGAGGAGGAGAGAGCATGAGGAGGCAGAGGGAGGACCACCTGCCACAGGCCCTGTGATGCCCGCGGGCACGGCCGTAGGATGAGTGGGCGGACGGATGGGGGAAGGGGTGGCTGGATGGGGCCCACATCTCAGTGGATTGTGGATTCTCGTGGGTTTGGAGCTGGCCTGTGACCTTCCCAGCCTGTGCTCTTCGGGGCAGAATGGAACCGTACACGAGTGGAAAACAGGCAGGAGGTTCCCTCATGGACTAACCAGTGATTTGCTTTTGCAGTTTAATGTTAAAAAATCCACGGAGCCTGTCCAGCCCCGAGCCCTCCTCAAGTTCCCAGACATCTATGGACCCAGGCCGGCGGTGACGGCTCCCGAGGTCATCAACTACGCGGACTACACGCTGAGGTCCACGGAGGAGCCGGCGGCGCCTGCCAGCCCCCAGGCCCCGAGTGACAGTCGCCTCAAGAGGCAGGTCACAGAGGAGCTGTTCATCCTTCCTCAGAATGGTAGGGTCTCCTGCCCCCGCCCTTCTGCGGGCGCACCCAGGCGGGTTCGACGCCGCCTTTGCAGGCGCTGCGCGTGGCCAGGCTGCGGGCCATCGGAGAGCCCCGGTGTCCACGGCGTTTGCCACGGAGCAGGCGGCGGGCGCTGGGTCTGGGAATCACAGTCCTTTATGCCCGCTGACACGTGGCCACATTGCTTCTCCCCACCGACCTCCAGCTTCCCGCTGGGAAATGGAGAGTGCCTTTCAGGCCGTGTGTGCAACTGTGGACAGCAGATGAAGAGTCGTGGCTAACACCGTGGGCCTCAGAGTCATGGGTGTAATTTGCTGCCCTTTTATGTACTTGCCGTGTGGCATTGGTCATGCTGCTAACCTCCTTGGGCCTCAGTTTCCTCATCTATAAAATGGGATCGATAGGGTTGTTGTATAGTGTAGGTGAAAGAGTGTGTACAGAGTGCTCAACTCACAAAGGGTATAATCAAAACATATTTTTACTGTCTCTGTTCTCCTTTTCGTCAGCATCAGCATAACGCACGCAACACCTTTGGCACCGGTGCCAGGCACTGGGGCAGATATGTGAGCAGAGACCGGTCCCTAACCCAGAGGAATATGTAGGCATTTTAGGGAGGCAAAACAGAAAGCGGCCGGGAGGGCAGATGGTTGTGTGGTCTGGGGTTTTGCTCCGCGTGGTTGCTGAGGGAGGCACTGGACACTTGATCCTGACCCTACTCCTCATGTGACCCCTGGCCTGGACCCAACCAGCCCCCGTGCCGGCCGGTGGACAGTGCCCCGTCGGCCCTGGCCCAGACCGCAGGGATGGGCCTGGCATTTCAGGAGCACGTTCATGGGGGGCCTGGTGCAGGAACGAATCCTGGCTGGCTTTTAGCTTCCAGGTTTGCCTGCTCACATTTCAAATAGATTTATAAAGAGACCTGTTAAGACTTGAGCTTAAGGCCGAGGGGCAGAGATGATCTGTGGATGATCTGAGGACTCTTGTGGGTAATAATCTTAATCCTCATCCCCTCTCCTGGGAACCCCAGATTTCTCAAGGATCAGATGAAGCCAGGACTGGACACTTTTCACCAAGGAGAACAGGAACACAAAACCAGTGCCCGCAACTTTGGAAAACTCAGGACACACTTGTTAGTTTTCTCCTTTTCATGTTTTCCTCCTTCCCTTCCCCACCCCAGAGGGCAACAACCTAGTTCTGATTCCACGGACATCTGTCAAGGGGTGGCTGGTTCCGCAAATACTGACCAGAGGTGAAGGAGTGTAGGAGAGGACACCAGATCCTTCGGCTGCTGTCCCCACCACGTGCCCAGTGTGGCCACTCCAGCAGTGACAGTGCTCTCCGCTCGTCCTAGAGCTCCAAGTCCCACTTCTTGAGGCCAAGACTGTGCCTGCGTTTCCAGGTGGAGCTGGCTCTTGGGTCTCTCTCTCTCGGGGGAGGAGAGTAGCAGACCCAACTTACCAATGCTGGACCCGAACAGAGCCCCCACCCAACCCATAGTAAGAGACCTTAGAGAAGTGGGGCTGGTTTCGATGACAAGGCTGAGGCTGCCTGAGAGCTGAGCACTCCGGGTGCCAAGTAAGCCCGTTCTGATGCCGACACTGCTGCCCTGGTCAGCGTGATGCCTCTGGAAGCCACGTGGGGTCCGTGTGCGTGTGTGTGTCTATACACTGGCCGCATCCTGCTCAATCTGTTCCTTTCTTAGATGCACTAGGGAAAATCTTCACAACTCACAGGAACTTAATAATGAAGCATTTTTGGAAATTAAATAATCCCCTATATTTCTACCCTGGAAATTAGCTCTGAAAGTCAGACACGAAATTCCAGTTTGCCGAAAACAGAGTCTTCTGCAGCTGCTGTATCCTTTTAATTCTTATGTTCTGTTTGATTCATGAGACTCTTCCAGATGTTAGGTCCCTGTTCAAGTGAGGGGCAGAGTGAGCAATATAGGGGGCTTTAGGAACTTCTGAATTAGAGATAGGGTCATTCATTCACTCAGCAAGTCTTTATGGAACATGCACTAAAGTCAAACCCAGCACTCCTGACTTTGCCTCCAGCACCCACTCCCAGCTTGTTCCTCAATGTGTATCTCTAACGGTTACCTCCCGGGAGCAGGGGCTAGCTCTGTGGGAGAGGTGGAACTGGAGGTAGGGTGGGGATGGTTTGCCTGAAATAGGGTCAGCAGAGCTACACAGGCTGTGACAGCTTCCCTCACTGCAAGCTCGCCGTGGGCCAGGCTCCGGGCTAAGAAGCCTGCCTTGCCGTGCCTTGTTTTGTTTAATGCTCACAGAAATTCCAGAAAATAGGCGCTGTTACCTCCCCCATTGTGAAGACGAGGAAACTGAGGTTCAGAGAAGTCAAGGAGCTTGTCCAGGGGTCACACAGCTATCATGTAGCAGCCCACGTCCAACACCAAAGACTGCGGGGCTCTGCTGGCCCTGAAATGCCATGCCCGTGTCTGCACGTGTCACCTGGGGTGGTGGCCATGGTTTTGCACGCGGCTAGGAAGATTGGGTTTGGGTTCATGGCGTAGGTGGCAGAGACGGGAAAGGCGTGATCAGGAAAACAGGACCCCAGTGTGGTTGGCGGTGACGGTTTTGGCTTTCTTTTGACAGGGGTGGTGGAGGATGTCTGTGTCATGGAGACCTGGAACCCAGAGAAGGCTGCCAGTTGGAACCAGGCCCCCAAACTCCACTACTGCCTGGACTATGACCAGCAGAAGGCGGAATTGTTTGTGACGCGTCTGGAAGGTACTGTTCGTATTTGACTAGCACGGGCTTCTGTGCGTCCCTCTCCCCTAGAGGGGCTGTGCAGGCATCTACAGCTGGAGGGACCACGGGATTAGTAGTCTACCAGCCGGACCCCAAAACACACGACGCATTGATGTGTGATACTCAGGCCTAGAGATTCCCCCCACCCCCCTCTGTCTCTCTCCTTTTCTCCAGTTAAAAGCAGGGATTCCTAGTTGGGAAACATCTTTCCTTCCATCTGTGGCTCCATCATCCCCTCAAACCTCCTTGCCATTTGCATCTAGCAAGTGAAAGGAGAAAGAGAAGGAGGAGAGGGCAGGACAATTCCTTAATAGCCTAAACCTGGACGTGGCAGACTTCGCTTCTGCTCACATCCCATTGGCTGTAACTCAGCCACGAGGCCACACCCAGCTGCAAAGGAGTCTGGGAAACATGGGCTAGCTGGTGCCCAGGAGGAAGAGGAAATAGTTTTTGGTGAACAGCTAGACACCTCTGACGTAGGTGCCTTTGACATTGGACAGGGTTTTGAGCTAGACAGGGTGTTCTGAACAGTGAGAAAAGTTTCTGGAATCTGAGAACCAGGCAGTCTGAGCGGGACAGGATGTCCTGACCGTTCACTTTACAGTTCACTTAGCAAACAAAGCTAAGACTTTGCAAAGGAATCAGGGCTAGCAATGGGACCAGGAAAATCAATTTTGTATTTGATTTTTGTTTTTGAGTGGTTTTCCTTATTGTCTTAAGATGTTTAAGCACTTTCATATGCTTTATTGCATTTCCTGTTCACAATAGTCCCATTTTACAGAGCAGGAAACTAAGATCTAGAAACTCATACGACTTGTCTAAGAGCATTCAGTCTAACTGAGGACAGAGCCCGGACTGAACAGTCCCTTGAACCTCAGTGGGAAGCTATTGCTCTTAGGACACATGGCCTCAGGTCTTCATCTCTGCCTGTGAAATGTCAGCTACCAAATTATCATGGAAGAGCCAGAACTAAGAGCACCACAGGTGCAGATTTCTGGGTAGATCCACATCATGAAGCATTAAAAGCAGCAAGGTTCAATGGCAACATTCATGAGGTAGCTGCCAAGTGATTCACATTTACAACGCGTGTGGTCGTACGGTAAATATTTAAAGCACAGAACAAACGAACCGCAGGTTCAGCAGCAACACTGATAAAGCCGTCTGCATGGGCCCGGCACCCTGGGGCCATGTCGGAATCACCAGTTTGGAAGGGCTCTGGCCAGCAGCATGTCTGGCCCCTGTTCTCCAAGGAGGGCTGGCATGTGCTGACACTGACCCCTCGGAGGCCCTCCTGTTTCTAACTGTCGTGCGGAAAGGCGGGTCCACGGTGCCCGAGGTGCTCGGCCCAGGGCTGCTGCAGACACCCGAGATCATGACCATGACGCTGGATCCCACAGCCCCGAGCAGGGCGTGCTTCTCCCCTCCCCTTGTCCTCGGAAGTCCCACGTCTGTGTTGCTTCCTCCTTGCCTGCAGCCGTGACCAGCGACCACGACGGAGGCTGTGACTGCTATGTCCAAGGCAGCGTGGCCAACAGGACGGGCTCCGTGGAGGCCCAGACTGCTCTGAAGAAGCGGCAGCTGCACACAACCTGGGAGGAGGGCCTGGCGCTGCCCCTGGCGGAGGAGGAGCTCCCCACGGCCACCCTGACGCTGACCCTGAGGACCTGCGACCGCTTCTCCCGCCACAGCGTGGCTGGGGAGCTCCGCCTGGGCCTGGATGGGGTGTCCGTGCCCCTGGGGGCTGCCCAGTGGGGCGAGCTGAAGACTGCAGCCAAGGTAGGGTCACCTCTGGGCTAGAAAGATGAACCTGTTAGTGGAGATGGGACGGCAGAACTGGCGCCTCCCAGCAGCTCTGGGCCAGTGCTCACCGAACAAGCCTCAGGGACCTGCCCCGCGTGGGCAGTGATGGAGGGTTGGGGTCTTGAATAGGCCAGCGGGCTGGAGCAGACCCATCGCCCAGGGTTTGGGATTCCGGGTGTCTGCTTCTAGCTTGCCATGCAAAGGCCGCCCCGTAAATGCCATGCCGGGGCTGTGTAGGCTCTAGTGCTGTGACAGCTTTGTGCCCATTCGGACCCAGCTAAGCTCTGTGCCCCTACTATGTGCCCGGCACTGCAGGGGCGACAAACACAAAGTGACCAGGGCAGAGCCCACCGCTCACAGAATGTACAGCCCACTAGAAAAAATGATGATGATGATGATGATGATGATGATGATAGTGGTGGTGATGGTGATATCTGACATGTGTTGAATCTTGAGTCAGCTAAGAGGAGCCTAACCAAAATGCTCTGATGGAGAGTTCTGGAAGGCCTGGTTCACAGTGGTGTTTGTGCTGGGCTCTGAAGGAGTGACCTGGCCAGGGGACAGACCCAGAGCCCAGTGGTCTATGCAGCGCCAGCCCCAGGGCGACCTCCCTGCATCTCTGCTGCTGGGGAGGCTGCGAGGAGGATCTGTGAGAGGCCACACTGCCTGGAGAGCAAGCATCGCTCCCCCAGGCCAGGACAGCAGCACGGTCAGAAAGCCCAGGGCTGCAGGGTGGTGTGTGGTTATTCAGGCCCCTGGCTCAAGGCCTGTCCAAGGGCCTGCCACTGTGGTGCCCCGAGAGAAGCTTCTAGACGGCCAAGCTCTCAACCAGCTGGGCAATGCCTTATCTAAAGACTATATGGCCTGCAGAGCCCCACGTATGGACTGTCCGGCCCTTTTCAGAACACGTTTGCCAGCCCTCGAGCGAGAGTGAAAAAGCACTGATCAGGGCACTATTCTGAACAGTTGCCATAAATCGGTTGCTATGCTTAGGGCTTCTCCTGAGTTCTCCCGCTCCCCGACCAACCAGGTGAGAGAGGCGCCATGACCATCGCATTTGCAGGTGAGGGAACTGGAGCTTACAGTAGTTCAGGAACCCACACCGGGTCGCCCAGTGAGGACACCAACAAGTACGAGCCCTGACCAGCAGGCACCTTTGCTAACGGACACCTGGGCTGTGGGAGGGCGGGGCACACTCCACTGCCCATCTGCCCCCTTTGTGCTGTCATTTCCTCCCTGCCCTGGTTTTCTCTCTTTCTCAGCCTCAGAAAATTGTCAGCAAAATCACAGCCACTCTCAGATGGAACTAAGCCGTGCCCAAGCCCGCTCGCTAATTAGTGTGTGATGTGGGACTCGTGTGTGATCACTGATCGGGGCCCTGGGAGAAGGAACCGACACTTTGGCTTATTAAGCCAGCAAACCAGCTTTCTCCGGAGATGCGGAGGCTCCCCTGCCGGGCTGCGAGGCTTTGGTCTGGCCCCAGAGGGCTGCGATCCAGCCAATCTAGGCAGGAGTCTCAGGCACTAGCCCACTGCTGCCACTCCCCCTAGAAGAGCAGCGGTCACTCATTCATTCTGCAGATGCCTTACCCAGTGTCTACACCTGCTAGGTACCATGCAGGTGCTGGGGACATGGCAACGGTGATTAAGATGAAGCTTGCCCTCACGGCTCCTCCATCCTCTCTGCAGCTATTACTGTCTGCAAACATACTCACACCTCCACTGTAACCTGCCTGTTTAGCACCCACATGAACAATCCCGGAGGGTGGCAAGGAGTCAGAGGTAGGAGGTGACGCTCTGGGTGTATGGAAGGAGAGGGCCCTGAGGCCAGACCAGGGAGCCCCTTGCTCCAGCTAGAGGGTGTGGGCTGATTTGAACAAGGTGAGTGGAGCCCTCAGTCACTGCAGCCCAGTGTTTTTCTTCTCTCGGCCAGAAGGGGTTAACAGAGGTGCCAGCAGTGCCCCAGTTCTAACCGGAAGACATTCGGCCAAAAGTGCCATGGGCATCACCAGGGATCTGCAGAGTGACCCGCTCCAAGGGCAGCCTGGAATGAGTCACTGAGAGCCCGAGAGAAAGAGTGGGGCGGGGAAAGCAAGGGGAAGAAGGAGAAGGAAGACAGTTATTTTTGTTGGAAGGTATTTTCAGCAGCAGTGCCGACGGGGCAGGCGCCATTGACATCCTCTGGCTGTGGGGCAGCTGGCTGGGCTAGGCCTCACCCTACACACAGGTGAGGAGCCCTGCAGGGCTGGCAGGTGCAGGCTCCTCTCACCTGGTCTCCCTGTGGCCACACCCAGGCCACGTGGGGACCTCCAGTTAAGTGCCCTTGAGTCAGCAGGCTGCTTTGCATCCCAAGTCTGCTGCCACCGTGCTGGGTGCCTGGCACACGTCCCTTGGCCCCGGTCCCTTCACTGTGAAATGAGAGAGTGAGGGAGGACTGTCCATCAGGGCAGCCAGAGAGCAACGGATTCAGGACTCGGACTTCGCTGTCAGAGTAGACCTCTGTCCAAGACTCAGTTTTGCTCCTTACTGCCTGTGTGACCTCGGGCAGTGACACACCCTCTCTGAGCCTCAGGTTCTTATGCCTGAAATGGGAGCAAGGTCAGTATCCCTCTTGGGGTTGTCGTCAAGATGACATGGGATGTCCTCTCATCTTCCCCCGCCCTGCCATGAGTATGTGTTGTGTGCCCACTGTGTGCCAGGAGCCGGGGACACATGCGAACGGATGTTTCCATGGAGCGTCCAGTCTAATGGGACAGACAGTGTGATTGTATCTAGCACATGCTAAGTGTGTAATAAATGTAAGCTGCTATCATTCATGTCATTGCCGGGGTTCCTCGAGGCCCCCAGATCATTACGTCATAGGGTTAGTCACTTACGGCTCGTTGACTCTTTGGGATCACGAGAAAATGGAAGCTCAGAAAACTTGAGTAACTTACCCAAGGCCACACAGTTCCAGTGGTGGGATTGGAACTCAGACCCACTTAGTTTTGGCTCTAGAATCTATGCTTTCAGCATTACCCTTGTTCTGGGTTACTAATAATTGTTGTTTTGACAGTTGTCATTAAAATTATAATTTATAACCTTTATTGAGAACTTACTATATGCATTTTCTCATTTAATCCCCTATTATCTATGAATATATTTCTTCATAGTATTAATACTGCCCCATGTTACACGTGGAATCACTTCCTGTCTGTCTTTCCCTGGGACTGCAAGCTTCCTAGAGGCAAACTGTGATTTGTTCACTGCTTTAATTGTAGTGTCTGGAACATAGTAGGTGCTTTATGTGTGCTTGCTGAATGAAGGAATCCATGGGAGCCCATGGTGAGCAAAGGAAAACTGATTCCTCCCCTCCTGGGCTCACGGTCCAGGGAAGAAGTGAACAGACACCATCACGAGTGCTGAGTGTCACAGGAAGGAAAGGAGCTATGGTGGCCATTAGCCAGGGCCCAGCCTGGTGCCAGGGAGGCCTTCCTGAATTACTCTCATTGCACAGCTAAGGAAAAAATGACAAAGCTGGAGGGAAGGGGTACAGGACTGAAAGTTGTGACTCCAGGGGACAAGCTTTTCTATTCCCTCCCCCTACTCCCACCCCCCATGTTGGCATTGTGGGCCACACAGCCTGCTCCTCCTTGGGATTTGGAGGCAAGGGCATCTGCTTTCTGCTGAAAAGGAGGGACTTATGGCCTTCAGCTGACCCCTGCCCACACGCTCCCTTCCCTTTCCTGCCAGGTCTCTGCAGAGCTCGGATTATGAGCAAATACCCACCTCCTGGGAGGAGTCTTTGGGTCATTTTTGTCCCTTAATGGATTTGTTGGAATTGCAAGCAAACTCTTGCAGGAATTTCAGAGGAGATACCCTGAAGTCGCATACGGGGGTGGGGGTGGGGGGATGGGTGTGTTTGGATGCTCACAGAGGCATCAGTGCCTCTCTCTGAGGGTGGTTACAGTCGCCTCTACCACAACCATGGCCACTCCATTGGGGAAGCAAGCTTCTGCTCACGTTATCATTCCACTTTATTGACTCTTTCAGCCTGCAGGGGCTGGAAGGAATTATCTTTTCCAATGAAGTAAGGAATTACCACTTCCCACTGCCCCAGGAACCTGATGGGGCAGTGCTGTGATTCTCAAACTGTGTTTTCTGAAACTCTCTGGAGTTTCAGAGGTTCCCCAGGAGCTTGGGGGTGGCAGCGAAGTGTGAAGGGGACTCCTGGCCTTCTATCCCTGACACATCCTGAGTGGCATCTCTTTGCTCTGTTTTATACATTGGGTTTGAATAAATAATATGCGCAAAATCACATTTTGTGGAAAACGAAGCACATGCACCCATCATTCCTCTGTGCCTTACTCCCTTCTGCAGGGGTGGAGAAGCCGGCTTTGGCAGGGACGTGGGCTGGAGGACGCCTGTTAGATACAAGCCCGGTGCGACCCCAGCCTCAGCATTAGTCGGTGGTTCAGAAGCCACCCCCAAGTGACACTCTCCCCCTGCGCCCCTCTTCTGTTTCAGGAGCCGTCTACCGGAACTGGAGAGGTCCTTCTCTCCATCAGCTACCTCCCGGCAGCCAACCGCCTCCTGGTGGTGCTGATTAAAGCCAAGAACCTCCACGCCAACCAGTCCAAGGAGCTGCTGGGGAAGGGTGAGTGAGGCGTGAGAGGAGAGAGCCGGGGACTGTGTGCAGAGGGACGTGGCACCTGGGAGTATGGGGACAGCTGAGTAGGGAGGTGGAACATGAGCACATTTATGGGGTCTTCCACAGCTGTGTCCTCCACCCTAAGCTCACAAACCAATTCTGAAGGACACGCTCACTTCCTTGAGCTCATATGCATTCACTCCTGGGCCAGTCTGCTCACCAGGATCCAGACACGAGCTACCTGGGGTTCCCTACCTTGGACATCCACTGTGAGCACAATTGGCCTTGACCGTGGAAGGCCAGTCTGACCAGGAAGCTGAGGGTCGGACTGTAATATGGAGTGTTCTTCCTGGGCTGACGGGAACACCTGGCTGGACCCACCTTTGGGGCAGGTGTCAGGAAGCCCAGGTTGTTCTTCTCCCATCTCAGCCACCACTGCACTCCCCGCACCCAGCACTGTCTTCTCTCTTCTCAGCCTTTGCCAAGTGCCGCCCCCGTACCAGCTGCATGTGGGTGACGGCAGAAGGTGTGTGGGTATGTGGGCTGAGGCCTGAGGCTTGGGGCATCTGTGCCCCATATACCCAAATAAGCATCTCTTCAACATCCTGGAGGCCTCCTTTTCTCCTTCTGGATACCCCAGGCAAGTCCCCGGCCTTGGGGACCAAAGCAGGCTCTCCTAGCAGAGCAGGAGGCAGCCTCGGCTAGCAGACCGTACCTGCGCTGGCAGCCAAGTGCTCACGGCAGGATATAAATACATCTCTATTTATAGCAGGGCACAAATAAAGAATTGCCACCTCATTCAGACTCTCTGAGCAAAAGATTTGGGGCTAATGAAATCAGAAGAGTTGGTCTTGCCGGCAGACTCCTGGGCCAAAAGTCAGAGTTCTGTGCTTTTCTTTGTCCCCTCCAGACACTCCTCTGCCTCTTGCTCTTTTTTTTTTTTATAGCTTCTGTCAGGACAATTACAGCACAACACTTTGTCTCTCAAATATCTCTGCTGAAATAACAAACTAACCCCCAGGGGGTGATAATTATAGCAATAAATGCAAAGTAACAATTATTCTCACATTAGCTTCAGGAACCTTGACTAATGGAAAAGTAATCGGGGCTGAGCCTTGTGATGTGACATGAAAGCTCCTCTGGTGACTCGTTTGCAGATTCCCTGGGAGACAGCTCTACGGGTGCAGTGGCCCGGGGAGGGGGTGAAGGGACAGGGAGTCTGCCTTTGTCCCTCCCACATGCGATGTCCGGGGCCTTGAGTAAAACTTACAAGAGAGCAGAGGAGAAGAACTCACCCAGCAGGGGACCTGTTGCTTTCGTAAGAGACAAAAATGCTTGGGCTGACAATTGAGGGGACGAGAATTGAGGGGACGAAGAATTGAGCTGGCATCGTTTTTCTGGTCTGAGTGCAAAATCCATCTGCAGGACCCCTGAGTTATTGCCCTGGACCTGGATTCATGTGGGGATAAGAAGTCATGTGGAAGGGCTCGTGGCAAACTGTGGTTCCCTGGTGGCACTCGAACATGTCCCAGCCTTATATGTTATGGGATTGTCTGTTTCCCACACTTTGGTGTAAGTTCTATAGAGGCAGGAACTTTTGCTGTGTCTCTGTGTCTAGAACAGTTCCCGCCATAGGGTCATAGCTGTCGAATGAATGAATGAATGAGTGGCCCGGTTGGGGAGCCGAGAGCGATCCTCAGTGCGAATCTTGAGCCAGAGACACTTGTCTTTCCAGCCCCAGGGGGGCGCATCATCCCAGCCCACCAGACCCCAGAAGCTCACTCTCTGCTCTTCTCTCTCTTTTTCCCCTCTGTCCCTGCCCAGATGTCTCTGTCAAGGTGACCTTGAAGCACCAGGCTCAGAAGCTGAAGAAGAAGCAGACGAAACGGGCCAAGCACAAGATCAACCCCGTGTGGAACGAGATGATCATGTTCGAGCTGCCCGACGACCTGCTGCGGGCGTCCAGCGTGGAGCTGGAGGTGCTGGGCCAGGACGAGGCGGGGCAGGGCTGTGCGCTCGGCCGCTGCAGCCTGGGCCTGCACACCTCGGGCTCCGAGCGCAGCCACTGGGAGGAGATGCTCAAGAACCCGCGCCGGCAGATCGCCATGTGGCACCAGCTGCACATGTAGCCAGCGCGCGGCTCCTCCCCTCTCGGGCAGCCCGGCCGCCCTCTGCAACCTGCTCTTTGTGCCCTATCCTCATTCGGACACCCAGACGACAGAGACACGTGTTTGCAAAGGCCAGGACCCGGTTCCTGTCATCACACTCCCATTTCTAAGAAATAAGCAAGGCAGGGCAGGGCGGTGTGTGGACATTCGGGTCACACCAAGGAATGCATTTTGCTCACCTGTGCTATCGAGGGAGACACTTACCAAACGCAACTTGTGTGCCCATTTTACAAGTGGGGTTAGGCCAGAGGCAGAGAAAGCTTTACTGGGGGAATAATGGATGCAAAGAAGAAGAAATGGGCTTTTTTAAAAAACAAGCTTTTCAAAAATGATGACAGAAATAAAAGTATCCTGGGTTAACTGCTAGAATTAGAGATGGTCGGGGTGGGATGGAACTGTACCCAATGTCAAGGCGAGCTCCCCGTGCGCGGTGGTCACCCAGGGGCTCTCCAACTTCGGTGTGTGAAGAGTCACCAGCAGATTCCTGCCCCCTTCTCCCCCCCGGAGGATTCCAAGTCAGTCTCTGGGGTCGAAGCCCAGGAGCCTTCATTTTTAACGAGCACCGGGCGGGTCTGATGGAGGGGTTGGAGCGCTGCACTTGGAGGATTCCTTCCACAACATTCCAGACAGGTTTTCAACCTCAGTCCTTGATGGGGTCCCAGCACATGGGGCAGCCAGCCGTTCCCAGTGCCGGATAGCTCAGCCGTCAGTGTGAAATGGGGCCTCCATTTTTTATTTAATTCTTTTAATTCTTAATATTTTACTTTGTGCTTTTCAGATCCTGTTCTTAGACTGAATTTTGTGCTTTTTATTGAAGAACTTTTTTTTAATCTTAAAGTCTGTTTATATTATCCTTGCAGAGACCTTGCCTGACAGGGTGTAGGTGGGACCCCCTGCTAGTCACTGGCTGGACTCTGAGTGCAAGCTGTCACACCTGCCAGCATCACCAAAGTGACCCTCTCAGAGAGACCCGTCCCCTCTCCGCATTCCAGTCACATCGGGAGGAATTTAGTTATTAACTTAGTTGATTGCATCTAAATGAAATAGTGTCCAAAAGCTGTCGGCACTCCCTGGCTAAAAGCAAACTCTGAGGCCACCAGCAGATCCTGTTGAAGCTAGATTACTATTTCTACTTGAAGTTGGCAGCCAAGAATGTCCAGAAAGTGCCAGAACCATCCCAGGCATTTTCAGAACCATGGATTCTGCATTTGGGCTCCTCTATATGAACATCCAAATTCTGGGCCCTCAGCTGTCACCCTGGTCCCCTGATCTAGACAGAATTCCTAGACGAGATGGGTAAGGGCTTTTTTCCTTCAACAAGGCAAGTCATACTTGGCCTCCCCCTAAGAATATGATCAGGGGCCTTAGAACCTTGGGTCATTCTTTTTTCTTTCTGTGCAGAAACAAAAGCATTAGAAGTCTTTTCTACCCATCCTCTGAAGAACCAGGAAAAATATCTAATCCCTCTTTAATGGGAAGATAATTGGAACCTTGATCATGAAGGTTGACTGGCCCCTGCCAAGTGTTGTTTAGGCAAAGCATTTGTTAGCGGTTCCTATAACATGTTGTTGAGATCTCCTTGTCACACTGCTCTCTTCTTTCTGGTTAGCATGGCTAAAAGAGAACTAAATGTTCCTTACGTAAGCTGAAAGCTAACCAGCATTCTCTTCTTGGTAACATCTGTTACTCCAATCTAGAAAAGTTTGGATTCTAGACTAAAAATCAGGAGACATGGGTCCTATTAATATTTTCTTATAAATCTGTGCACCAGTGTATAGTCCTGCCAAAGGCATGAGGTGGTCTGGGCAGGGCCCTTGATCCCCAAATATCAACTCCTCCCACAGTCTTTCCATCATGCAGCCTTCAGGGTTTTGGATCTTAACGTTTTAGTCTCCCAGAATCTAAACTAAAGGTTGCCCCGATGAGAGTCATACTCCACCCCAGGGTGTCTTAGGTGTCGGCCATCACCACGCTTGGCAGGGAGGCACAGACATAAGACAGTTTTTGAAGGGGCTTGTCTGTTATGTCCACTAGTATATTCTAAGTGCCTAGGATACAGCTGTCTCATGGGTGCTCCATAAATATTTGTTGAATGAATGAATGAAGGATGGATAGGGGAGCAGAGGAGTATGCAGAAAAAGACACTGCAAATGGCATAAAAATTAGAATCCTAGCTGAGTTCTCAGTGGTAAAGGCATGAGACATCTTAGCAGTTGGCCTCGAAATTCATAACATTGAGCATTACTATTTGCCTAATGACAACTCACAGCTCCCAATGTAAATGTAATTAACAAAAGAAGAGACTGTGAGTGCTGTGCTTTTCCACCAAAACTCCATCTTAGTGAATTTTAAATTGCCCAGAGATGTCAGACTGCCAAGTCAAAAAACTTTAGTAATCTTTGCATCAGCTTACCTTGTACCCGGTACATTTGCAATTTACTATTTAATTAGAATAATTGAGCCTATGTGAATGCATCCGATCCTTTTTTGAAAGAACACCTTGTACTATACCAGGGGTCATTTTCTAAGAAGGGTGTGAAGCAGAGGGGAAAATGAAGTGAGAGATTGTTTCAGATAGGGCTGTGGCCCAAAAGGTGGTCAGGTTCTTTTATTAGATATGTCTATGGGGATAGAGAATTAGGAGTTCACCTTCCTTAATCTGTGACTCTATTTCTTACATCAAATCAATATCTATTTGTTGAGTGCTTATTAATCGAGACCTTGCACGTGTCTGTCCATTTTGATTTGAGATATGACTTTCCCTGTGGGTTGAATGACAAGTCACCCAAACACAGCTGGGCAGAGAAAGCAAGGCAGGAGAGCAATTCTTCAGAGTCCATTCCTCTGGGATGTAAAGGAGTCCTGGGGGAAAGGTGGCTGTAGCCTAAACCAACTAGTCCTTGTGATTCGTTTCTGCCTTCTGTGTTTCCTGTTGTCAAATGCTAAATGTGTGTTTTGCAGTCATGAACTGAAGCACAAAAAGATGCATGAGACGTTGTAGTCATATGTCTGGTGTCATACTTTGGAGCAAAAACCTTGCAGTGGTAAATAAATAATTTCCAACAGGGTCAGCTGCCTGGTGTTTTCTTTTTTTTTTTTTTTTTACTTAATGTTTTAGAATATAAAATGCAAAAAAAAATCATCTGCTAAGTGCTCATGAATCACTCCCAAGTTTAGTAAAACTTGACAACTATAAGTTGAAGTCCCCTCAGTGCCTTTTACTCAGGAGACCATAACCCTGAACTTGGGGTTTATCATCCCAAGCATTCCTTTATACCTTTACTACATGTCTATGTAAACCCTGAGCTCCATAGCGCATTTTTGTGTGTTTATAAAGCTTATTTAAATTATATCACACTACTTTTGTTCAACATTAAAATTTTCAGGTTCATCCATGCAGATGTATATAGCTATAATTCATTTCTTTTTTTGCTGATATATAATATTCTATTGTATGGATATAATAATACCACAACCCCATTCTTGTGTTGATATACATTTACATGTTTCCTTTCCTTCGTTTTCTTTTTCTTTCTTTCTTGCATTCTTTTGCTTTCATTTCCTTTCTTCCTTCCTTCCTTTTGTTTCTCTCTCTTTTTCTTTATTTTCTTCTTTCTTTCTTTCTTTCATTTCTTTCTCTCCCTTCCTTCCTTCCTTCCTTCCTTCCTTCCTTCCTTCCTTCCTTCCTTCCTTCCTTCCTTCCTTCCTTCCTTCCTTCCTTCCTTCCTTCCTTCCCTTTCTTTTTTCTTTCTTTCCTGTTACCGGTAATGCTGCTATGGACATTCCTGTGCACGTCTCCTTATGCACTTGTGAAAGTTCCTTTAAGACATATACCTAGGAGTGAGTGGAATTGCTAGGTGACAGAGAACTCTATGTGACACTGTGTGTGTGTGTGTGTGCATACCCACACATGGACCTTGGTGGCCTTGTCAAGTACTGAATCAAAGAGGTTTCATATGATTAGGGAAAACAAGGGTTGGCTAAAGCTTCTCAGGCCTTTGACTTTATTCATGAGAAAAAAAATTAAGTGGAAACTAGTGACCCCTCTTTATTTAATATCTCCAAAAGAAACACTTCCATAACAGAAGGGTCAATGCAGCAGCCAGTGGTACTTCTGAACTCCAGACGGTGGGCAGGGACAAAGGTAATCCTGGAGTCCTGTCACCCAGGCCTTCCTGGTGGCCACTACAGCCCTGGTGTCTGGAGGAAGAGGGCTGGGCATTGAGCATGGGGCAGGGTCTGAATTTTAATGTCAGTAGGACATCAGCTGGGTCACACAGAATTAAAACTGAAGGTTCTTAAATAGGATAAATGATCTATAATGAAAGCTATGAGATAGCTTCACTTTCTAAGTTCACATGTAAGTATATACATATACATACGTGTATATTATATACATACATGTATTTTAATGGCACCCAGGATTTTAATTTTCATGATAAAATAGGATCTGTGGGTTTTATCCTGCAGAGCCAAATATCATGCAGACTCTGTTTCACAGGTGACTATCAATATTGCCTATCTGGGCCCAAAACTAATATTTAAGAGTCTAGATCCACATGTACTCATTATTAAATTGGAACTAACTGATGAGCACAGTAAAACTCGGTGCAAATCAAGCAGGGGGAGGGGAGAGGAGGGGGAGAGATAAAGCCTACCTAATGGGCACATTGCACACTATTTGGGTGATGGGTACATCCATAGCTGTGACTCAAGCATTATAAAAGCAACCCATGTACCCCAAAATATTTGTACCCCCTTAATATTTTGAAATGGAAAAGAGTCTAGATTTATATAAAACAGAAATGGAAGAGGGAAGAAGTTCATTAATCACTGTATACAGTGGCTTTCCATTTAACTGCTTCAAATAAGCAACCCTGCTCCTGCGTGTGACGCTGACTCAGATCAGGAGTGCTGCATGAGGAGCTGGGAACACGCAGCCAGCTCGGCTGTGTCACCGGCCACCTCCATGGCCCTGTGCAAGTCACTTGCCTCTGGGCCTGGTTTCCACATCTATAAAGTGGATCTGTGCCAGATGACCATGAAGGCAGCTTCCAGCTTTAACACTGTGTGATTCTGTGATCTCGACTGGCAATGGCTTCCTTTTTTTGCACATATCTTTAGCCTCCTATCTCATGTGCATAAAATAAATGAAACTCACATACATGTGCACCTGGCCTCCCTGCCGCACACCTGGCGATGCCCTGTGACAGTCCCTCCTGACAGTCACCTCCTCCTCTAGACAACGTGCAATGGCACCTAAGGCTCTGAGTCAGCCCTTTTGCATTTGCTCCATTGCTAACAGGGCCGGTGGTAATTTTCCATCCAAGAGTTTCTATTTTTTTTAGAGCCAGTTGGAAGCGCCACCATTTTAGGAGCTCTGAACTCTGGCATCTGTTCTGTCTCCCTCCCGGGGCAGACGCCTGGCAAGGATGAAGCCATGGGATGTGGCTGTGGATGGATTTTGGAGGTTGGGCATTTTCTCAGTGCACATGTTGGAAAACTGCCCCCACACTCTCCTCCTTGGTCTCCTGCAGGTGAGCCAGCACAGATGGTCCTTGGCGGGGACCTCAGCAGCTTCCCCGAGCCAGAGATGGAGGTGCCTACCTGGTGGGGAGGAAGGGAAAAAGCCAGATTGCCTCCCAGGTAGGCACCTCGATCTCTGGAAGCCAGACGTTGCCATGGAAACTGGCCTAGTGGTGGCTGCTGTGTGATCAGGGCCCTGTGGGGGCTCATCCCCAGCCACGTTTGGTCTATTGTCAGTGCAGCCCGTGCCGGGGCAAGTTCCCCATCCCAGGTTCCCAGCACTCTTCCTTGGTGTCTCAGGACTGCCTGTTGGCAAGTGAGCGGTGGCAGAAATCCTGTTTCAGAAACCCAGGCATTTCAACCAGGGACAAGCAAGGAGAAACCTACTTTTCCAGCCCAAACAAACAGAACTGCTCTACAATTCCTCTCCCCTTAAAGACCAGGTGAGATGAGCTGTTGGAAGCAAAAGAAGATGCCTCAAGGATCTCTCCAAGAAGGGAACAGGGATCCCCATTTAGGCAGAGGTGTTTATGCCAGCTGAAGGTGTAGGTGTAGGTGGCTCTGTGTTAAAAGTCACAAGCAATCCCTTACCCAGGGTAGCCCCAAGAATTCTGGGTGAAAGAGGATGGCAGCAGCAAGGAACCCCAATAATTCCTAGCACCTACTTCATCCTGATCTAAGAGGTCACCATAATGATGATGACGATAAATAATTGGCACATAGTAAACTACTGCTCTGTGCTAATCACTGAAGAATAGACTAGGACAAGTGACTTTTCCAAGGTCTCACAGCTTGTAAGAGGCAGAGGAGGATTTGAATCTGGTACTGTCTAACCCTAAAGTCCAGACTTTAGGGTACAACCAGTGGCCGAGGGTCTTTATTGAAAGGTCACTTAGATGCATTGGCAATAGCTTCAGAATGCTACCTGGAGCCATGGACTCTGAGAATCACTAAGCTAGAAGGAGCAGGAAATGTTCTCTTCCATAGGAGAATTAGGAGACACCCAACTGGACTGGCTGGGACATTGTCCACGGGGCAAGAGCAAGTTAGGGTGGAGGGAACTCAAGTAAATACCATGGGAACAGCCTCTGGCTTTGTGGAGTAGAGCCTGGGTCAAGGCCAGAGGCAGCGAGAGGTCAGCTGCGGGGTCATTCTGACCAAGTGAGGAAACTGAGACAAAGACTGGCAATGAGGAAGAACCCAGGACTTCAGCTCTGGTCAATGCAGCATTGCTGGAATTGTCCTTTTGTCAGGAGCTGCTTACATTCGTTCATCCCCTCCATACACATTGACGAAATGCCCACTCTGTGACTTTTCCCTTGTGGGCATTACGATCGGGATTGGGGGAGACAGATATAACCCCCCACACACACACACAGTGATCACACAGTTGCAGACCGAGATGGGTGTTATGGAGGAAAGCACCAGGAGCAATAAAGAACAGCGCCTTTTAGAGCGAGCGGTCAGCAGAGGCCCCTCCAAGAAGGTGGCCTTTTAGCCGAGGCCTAAAAGAGAAGAAACCCAGCCATGTGACCACCCTGGGGAAGGCTATCCCAGCAGAGGGCTCAGGGTGTCGAGGGATCCGAGGTAGAAAAGCTTAAGGAATTAAAGGCAGTGCGGCTGGAGCACGACGCAGGGGAGGACAAGACGACGCCGGGAGGCAGGCAGGGCCGTGGGTCATGGCTAGGGGTCTGGATCGCATCCCAAGGGCAACGGGAAACCACTGGAGAGGGGTGGGCAGAGAGGATGCCTCGACTGGATCTTTGTTTTAGAAAGATCATTCTGGAAATTGTCAGGAGGCAGACCTTCCGATCATCAGGCAGGTGAGCCAGTCTCCTGAGTCTTCTCTCTGGGGTGAACTCACCTTGTCCTTGAACCTTGGAGAGGGCAGAATGGGAGAAGCTGGGGAGAAGAGGGAGGGAAGGGAGCGGAACAGACCTCACCCCCTTACCTCATCCTCCAACCCCCACTTTGGGGGGACCAACCTCACGGCCAAGTGCAGATGGCAGGGCGGGGTCAGGGGGCGTCTTGCCTTCCCTCGCTTCCTGGTGGTGGAATCACTCACGTGTTCCAGACTCTGCTGCAAAGGTGAGCCAAATCCGAGCAGCCAGCACGGGGGCAGGGCTGAGCCTGGGTCACCGGGCTGACTAGGCGTGGACAGCTATGCCCCTTTGCTCCTTCCTCCCTACTCCTCCTCTGGGAAAAAGAGAACTAGAACATTCCGTGGGGACTGTGGTGTGGCTTTCACAACATGAGACCTATAAGTGGTGGCATTGGGGGGGTGTCTTGAGGGGGCAAGAGGAGAATGGCAGACACTAAGAAGGCAGAGGTTAAGAGTAGGGGTCAGGGGGGGTGGCTGAGATGGGTGGGATGGGAGGCTGTGAGCAGGAGAACCAAGGGTCTCAGGAGGAAAAACCAAAACCACATCATCTATGTCTTCATTGAATTTACGCTCATCTTCTTTGCAAAACAACGTGGGCAAAACATCACTTACTACCCCGATACCAGCACCGCTGGCAAACGACTGAGGAAGACCCTTCTGCAGGGACCAGGCCTGCACGTGGAGAGTCACGCCAGGCAGCCTGTCTGCAGCAGCGCTCTGTGCCTCCTCCCAGAGAGCCCTGTGGGATGGATGCATATGGGCGCAGACAGATTTATTTTAAACGGGTTCAGTCACACCTCTTTTGGCCTGCCTGGTGGGCGAGCCACGTAGGTTACTTGCTGGGAGTAGACTGGAATGGGGGGAAATTGAGAGCAGCAGGAAGGGGCTAGAGAGGCCTCTTCTAGTTCCTTCCAACCCGGCAGCTGGCGGGCTCCTATCCTGACACCTGAGCCCTTGCCGTGGGGTCCACTTGGAGTCACCCAGAGCACAGGCCCGGGACAGAGGCAAGGAGGCAGCGATTTGAGCGTGGTGAGCAAATTTAAATGCTTTTATTAACAATCTTCTTACATTACAAGGATAATATGACAAAAGGAAAGTTTCTGCGTACATATTATGATAAACCAACATAGCTCTATTTGTATCCAGTGTTCTAGGTCCCGTCACACAGGTACTATAAAGCGTAGTCTGCAAAATAATAACATCAAGAGGTTTTCTTTTTTAAGAAAGAAAGTATTAACATATCAATATGTATGTGATAATAGACTCCTAGGTATTTCCCCCACCCCCACTTTATTTTTCCTTTGTGATTGAAATGAAATTGGTTCAGCAGCGTGGGGGGTGGAGAGGAGAGAGACAGGGGCTGAAAAGACGGAATCAGACTGCTGGTTCTTCCGGAGAGACACAAGTGAAGACTGAGGGGTGCCCGAGGGCAGCCTGGCCTTTGTCTTTTGGTGAGCAGTGTCGTAACCGGCTGTCCCCCTCTGGACGGAGGGCCCGGTCCCTTGGTGCCCCTGGCACGCTCTCTCTGAGGTACAGTGCATTGTGGGATTGCTACCTGGGGATGCCCATCCCCTGGCCGTGGGTCTGGTCCACTGCAGTGGGAGGAAGGCTCGGCCGGGCCTGGTCTCGCACGAGCCAGGCACTGGAGGGTGTCCCAGACCCGATTGGCAGCTAGCTGTGGCTCAAGGAGGTGGGCATTGGCAGAGCAGCCCCGCCCTGGACTGCAGGTGCAGGGCGGGTCTGCTGGAGACTGAGGTACGTTGTAGGATGGTGGGGAAGAGCGGGCAGGGGTGGAGGAGGCAGGGGCTGGAAATAAGTGCCTCTGCAGAGCCGCGGGTGGGAGGCTGGTCTGGAGAGCAGAGGTGCAGCCGCCCCTGGCTCCATCGGCTACCGCCTGCAGAACCTCTCTCCTACCTCTGGGAGGAAAAGAACCATGGAGAAAAAACTGGAAGCAAATGGGCTTCTGCCTCAGGTCAGGGCTGCACAAGCCCTCCGTCGTGCTGCCAGCTGCACCCCTGTCCCCTCGGGCCCCCAGACGCCCGCCTGGCTTGGGGTGGCAGCTGGGGACATGGTGAAGAAGGCCCCCACCCAACAGACGCGGGTGCGCTTGGGGCGTCCCGGCTCAGCCGCTGCCTCGAGTCACAGAATGCGAACAGTGTATGTGAACTAAACCTGCCTGTTCCACGGAGGTGGGAGAGGGGCAGGGCCTGGGCGCGGGAGGAGGGGAGCGGCGTTGTCCTGAGTACAGCCGGCAGGCTGCGCGGAGTGTGCTGGGCCGAGGCCCTGCTTCTGAACGCGAGTTGCCATTGAACGTGTGAGTGTGCAGATGTGTCTCTGCCACCCTCCCCTGTTAGCCGATGCCCCCTGTCCGGCCAGAAAGCCCCTGGGTGGTGGGCCGCGCTGCCCATCCCAGGCCCGGCCCGCAGACGGGCAGAGCGGCTAGGGAGGCCCGCGCGGCTGCACTTCAGAGGCTCGGCCTGTAGGGGGCAGCAGAAGTGCCGGGTGGTGGTAGTGAAGGCGGCATCTTTCCTAGACCGCACCTGATCCAATCTGCCCCTTTCCTAGTGCCACCGATGCTGCTGCTCGTTTCTGGTGGGTGAGGGTGTTGGGGGAGTGTGTGCAGTGGCCCCTCCGCCAGGGGTCGCTGCCAAGCAGCAGTGACCACCTAAGCGGAGGCTGGCAGAGGCGGGTGGGAGGGACGGAAGGGCCACTTTTGCAGCTCAGCGGGTATCTCCTTCCAACCTCAGCCCAAGCCTGCGGAGAAGGAGACACAGTGCACGGACAGGGCAGGGACCCAGCGACTCTGCTCTCCAGCACTCGGGTAGGAGGCCCCCTGGCCGGCAAACCCTGTGGAGACAGGAGCTTCCCGTCTCCCCTGCAAAAGCCCTGCCTCCTCCCCTGCCCACAGCACAGCGCCGGCCTCCCTGCTGCTCTCCCAGCTCTATAAACTCTATTTTATATCTATTTAGAACATAGAAATGTATAAATATATAGGATATTATTTATAGATATATAGACGTGATTTACTCTCTTACTCTGTGTGTATACGTACTGTATATGTCCATATATACAACATAAATGCTGTAGCATGTGTATTGTACACTGCACATGCCCCTGCTTCCATGCACTCTCTCCTAGGGAGACTGGATTGCATAGGTATTTCCGGGGCGATACACTGGCGGGGTTGGGGGAAGGGAGTGCCAGATGGAAGAGGAGGGCCGTACCATTTTCCTCCCAAAAGGACACTTTTTCTCCCTCTGGCTAACATGCAAAGATTGCCTCAGAGGCTCCTTAAAATATCATAGTACCCTCCACGCAACGAAAGCATCCTGATCAACAGACAGCAAGAGAAGGGCCTCCCCCAAGCAGAAGGCTGGACGAGAACCCGCACGACAGGGCACCACCTCCCCCAGGAGACTGCTGTCTGGAATGGGTGTTCCAAGCTCGACTGCCCTCTAAAAAATCCTTTCTTGTCTAAGGAGGCCTGGCCTGCCTGCTCCAGCTGTTCCAGCCTGGCCTGGCTAGATCTGCCTCGTGAAGGGATGAGAGGGTATGAGTTTGGTGCCTTCTGCCAAAATTGGGTGCATGGACCAAGAAAAAGCAAGAATTCTACTTGGAAATCATCCTAGACCATAAGCCTAAAGCAGATCTCGATTCAGAACTCCTGTTCCTAGAGGGGGCAGGAGAAAAAAATGAAAGGGGTGATAGAAAAAGAGAAGTTATATTTCAACCCCTCGGGCCTCCTCCTGGCCCCCACTGGGCTCCAGGGGGGCAGTTCACGTGGCACCAGCCCTTCAGCCCGGGCTGTGCCAAGGCTGTAGTCCACAGCAGGCTCTCTGCTGTCCTTTGCAGCCTTCTGCGTACTTTCCCATGTTTTCTCCCTCTTGGCACCACCTCCAAACAAATGGAAAGTATTCAAGCATTATCTTAAGTAATTGCAAGGTCCTTTCTCCAAATTAGAGGCTTGGCAGAAGAAGCAAGTCAAGGGAAGGGGGCTCAGAAAAACAACTCAACTTGGGGACATGTGGCAGGGGCTGAGGTCAGAGACCCCCAAGTGCCCAGCACTGAACCCCACCACCCAGGAGCTTGAGCCTGTTTCATTCCCAAGTGAGGACGTGGAAGTGAGGATGTCGCGGGTAGCCATTTAAACAAAAATGATGCCTGGACTCTTGTGTTCAACCAGGCAGGCAAAACATGGGGACTATAACACGGCAAGAGTTGCGGACAGGTCTGGGCTGTCCTCATTTTTCACAGATACTAGGTGGCAGTGCCTCTTTTGCTCTTTCCTCCATGAAGGAAGAGCAGGTATTTTTTAATCCTAAGGGCTTTTTAATCCTGGCTCCCCGGCTCTGCCATGTATATGCTTGGCACAGTTGGCCCCAAACCTGGGCCTCAGAGTTGATCTCACTTCCAACCATCTCCATGAGCCAAAGAGAGTCATTAATCAGCTAGCCCAATGACGACAAGTCTCAGCCTGGGACACCCATTTCATTCTAAGCCTATGGTTGTCACTCCTAAGCCAGGGGCTGAGTTAAATGGCTCTGTCATCTGGGACGCACGGACCGCCTGTCCACAGATCTTTATGCTCATCAAGGGGATATGAGGCGAGTCAAGCATACGGTTCTCTGCACTAGACCCCGAGTGTCCCATCAGCCTGAAACGCCTACGGCAGAAATCACGGTAATCACTCACAGAAATCACAGGATAGGAGCACTGAGCCTCCCGGGGAGCATGCAGTCTGAGAAGAGACCCTGTGTAAATTGCAGTGGTGTGTTACCCAGATTGTTCCCTGGTTACTCCCTGTCCCAAGGCAAAGTGGCCTACAGAGTGTGAGCCACAGCCCTGGCATAGCCGAATGCAGCAGAAGCCATGAGCACCCAGAGTTTTAGAGGTACCCTGCTGACCTTCAAGACCGCCTGCAAACTTAGCTTCTCCTAGGTCTGGAGGCTGCCTCAGGAGGTGGCCATGTGCTACTAGTAGCAGCTCATTCTGCTAGGCCCAGAGGCAAGTCACCTGCTCCCAGCCTTCTCAGGAGATAGAGTAGGTGAATAGGAGCTGGCACTCACCCGGAGCACTGTGTGCCCCCTAGCTGAAGATCTGAGCTAATTTTGGCCAAGATCTCTCGAGAGGAAACAGTCGCAGCCCTGACGAGGTGCTCAGGCAGACACTGACTCTCTCTGCCTGGTTTTCAAATGAGTGGTCTGGGGGACGGCCCCGCTTGGTAGAGAGTCCCAGTGTCATGGGTAGGGAGGAGCAGAGAGAGAAGGAAAAGGTGTAAGGCAACTGTTGGCTAGAAGAAAGGATCCCAAGCTGCTGTTTCTGCCCCTCACCAAGGCGCACTCTGCCCTCGGCTCGGCTCAGTCTCTGCGATGCTCAGTGAAACCCCAGCCACGGCAGTTTGTGTGCGCGAGAGAAGACCCGAGGCTGGCGCCGGGCAGGGTGGGACCTTGTGCTTTGCGACAGCACCCCACTTGACCACAGTTAGGCTTCGACCCAGATGGGGGACAGCTGGGGGAGACATCGGCTTCAAGTACGGAAGTGGAGCAGGGCTGGGGGTGTCCAAAGCATCAGAAAGGGGCTTTTGGTCTTTCCTTGCTAATTCCTGCGAACTCTCTTCTTGCTCAGTGGAGGGTGGGGAAGTGTGTGTGCAACTCGGGTCAGGGCGGGCCGGGGGTGGGGCGAATGTCACCAGACAGGGGTGCATTGATTCGCTGAAGAAGGCAGCATATGAGGCCTGGCAGTGGGACAGTTGGAGGAACCCAGTTTTTTTGTTTGTTTGTTTTTTTAAAACATGCTACATCACTGTTGAAAACAAACAAAAACGTTTCAAAAATAATATATAATATATATAATATATTTATATAATGAAAAGCTATTGACTAGCAGCAATGATTCTAAAGTTATCTTAGCACCAAGACCATGGGGGTGAGAGGGAAGGGACTGGAGGGGATAAAGGGATTGCAGGACCAGGAAGGGGCAATAACATGTTCAGTGTTGATGACAGTTCCACTATGGTTCTCAACGGTGGCATGAGGCCTCGGAGATAAGATAAACCAAGAAGGAAGGAAGCCACCACAGTTTTACAATGTCTGAGCCATGCAGGTTGAGGACATGGGGCCTTGCCTGTGGCCAGATGGCACCCCGCTCTGCTAACCGAGAGGGGCCGCGCTCAGCAGAACTGACTGCACGCACCTAATCCAGATCTTCCTCCCTCCCCAGACATGACCTGCATCCACGCGATAGGATCTCTGCACATAAAATATGCATAAATCAGATGTAGAAACATGAACAGAAGTTTTTAACAGCTCACGCACATTTTTTAAAACTCCCCTGCGAGGTATACTGTAGTTAAATGAACGAAAGAGCATTGATCAGACTCCTCTAGCTTAAACCGCTGCTTGCCCCAGGGAGTAGGCAAGTGGCTATTTCTAAAGCTTATACGTGGTTTTGTGTGTGTGTGTGTGTGTGTGTGTGTGTGTGTGTGTGTGTGTGTAGGCTGATGCCTTGAGAGTCCTGTATTACTTCCTGTTTTTTCCTTTTCCTTAGGACATCTCTACCCTGTTCAAAAAAGGAAGAGTTCACAGGCATAGACACATTCCCTAGTTTCCCACGGCCTTCCTGCCAGGCTGCGGGGCTTGTCACCAGCCTGGGCCACATCTCTAGAGACTCTCATTTGCACACTTGCATTGACATCCCCTGCCACTGAACTATAGCAGGCATTTCTCAATTATTAAAGAAAAAAACAAAACCCACTAACACGTGATATGATTATAAAGACAAAGTATAAATAATTCATGTAAATTGAATATATACTTTTCATTTTACTTGTTTTTAGCCAAAAGTCACTGCCCTATTGGGGTCTGAACTTCTTGGCCTCTTGTCTCCCCAGCAGCCCTGGATCTGAATGGAATTATATTGTTTTATCTTCCACCACATAAGAAAACAGGAATGCAAGAAGCTCACACCTTCTCCCTTCCCCAGGATTTCAAGCACGGCTGTAAGGCAATGCCATCTTCAGTCTAACAGGTGATATCTAGAGTATCCAGGGCCTGGACGGGGAGAATCCACAACCCCAGACAGGGAGAAAAGCAACAGAGGTGAGGAATGGTGGTGTCACAGTTTGACCGACACTTTTGTTTCTAGGACAGTGAAGGAACCCTCATCAGGAAATGAATAAAAATCTCTCAAGCTGAAGTCAGGACGGGGGGGGGGAGAAAGATCAAACACCCCAATCCAGATACACCGCCCCTCCCCACCCCATCTGAAATCAGGGATCTGATTCAGCTGGACCAGAATGTCAACAAGGAGGCCAAGACCCCCCCATCATAAAACCACACGCAAAAAATAAAAAGCAAGAACATAAACCCAAACCCAAACCCTCTCAATCCCCAAATGAAAACATAAACAAGTAAGCTACCTAAAGGTGATGACAGAGACCCGTCATTTTAGCTTATGCTCTTGGTAGACTGTTAGGTGGGCACACAGGTGGCCCCAGCACACGCTTCTGTGAGTGAAAATGAGTTGCCACGTATGTTGCAGCTGCCGGATTTTGTAGACAAGAGTCAGTTTCTGACATTATTCCTTTCTGAAAGCTCCCAGTGGCTTCTGGTGGACACGTCACCTTGGTTTTTAAAAAAATTTCAGTGTGAGTTTATATATATATATATAATATAATATAATATATATTTATATAATATATCAAAGCTCATGAGTATAGATTAAAAAAATATTCAACAGCTTAGTGAACTCTGCAGCGCCAGCTCCCTAAATGTCGGGGTAAAACTCTGCCCCGTGGTCCACGGTCTGTAGCACTGGCTTCTGCTCCAGCACGGACACCCTGCTGAGGACCTCGGCAGACAGCGCGTAACTGTTGCCAGACTTCTCCTCGAACCAGCTGTCCAGGGCTCGCTTGGCATCAAAGTTGGCGATCGGAGGTCCGTTCACAGCGATTGTCAACAGGTCGCTGAGCTGCTCCAGGGTCAGGCGGGAGCGGTGGTTTTTGCGAACTCGCTGGAGGGCGTTGCGGCCCTTCTCGCAGCAAGCGGTGGAAGTGGGGAGGACTTTCAGAACCTGGATGATCTTGTTCAAGAGCGGAAACCTCTGTTTGTACTTGCAAATGTGGCCGATCAGGTCTTTGAAGCCATTTTTGGTGTAGTAATCAGCCTTGAGTTCCCGCCACTCCATCAACAGACTCCCCCGGGGGTCCAGCCCTTCCCTGCAGAGGTCCCGGGAAAAGGTGGGGATGGCCTCCAGGTGATCAAATATTTGCACCATATCCTCCTTGCCATAGCTCATGAGCTCCTCACTATTCCTGGGCCAGGAGGCCAGGTCGAACACCTGGCAGGCTTTCACGAAGATCCGGCTGCGGGAATCGAACCTCTGAGCCAGGATGACTTGGGTCTTCTGGCAGATCTTCTCCCTGATGGACTGGAACTTGGCTTCGGCCACCCTGAGGTTCTTCATCGAAATCCCATTGAAGCTTTCTCGGAAGTTCTCCTCGAACTCCTGCAGGTACTCCCCCGGGGAGTCGGCCAGCCGGCTGACCTCCTGGATGGCCTCCTCGATCTTGTCGTCCACCTGGGACACCAGCAGGTACTCGCCCTGGAAGACGTAGGCCAGGCGTGAGAGCACGGCGATCACGTCCAGCAGGAAGTAGATGAGCTTGACGGACTGGTAGTCCATGAGGAACTGCAGCAGGGCCAGGGCGATGGCCGAGGCGTCCGCCCGCTGGGTCTGGCTGCTGACGTCCTTGAGGTGGGCCACCACCTCCAGGTAGTCCTTGATGAGGGCATTGAGGACGTTCTGCTCGCCGATGATCCACCGCACGGCCCGGATGTCCCCCAGGAACTCGGTCTCCTCGCAGAGGGTGGCGGCCGTGGAGCGCAGCTCGCACATGAGGCGCGGGGAGTAGCGGTAGAAGCTGAGCAGCTGCTTCAGGTTGTTCTCCAGCTCCTCCAGGCAGGGCAGCTCCTTGCCGCTGATGGCGTCCAGGATCTCCAGGTGCGGCCGGTGCACCATGAAGGGCAGGCACAGCAGCCAGGGCAGCGTCTTGCGGATCGTCATGAACATGCTGGCGCGCAGGCTGGCTGTGACGTTGGCACCGTCCACGCCCAAGCCGACGGTCGGCTTCTCATCCTGCAAGCGGATGCCTAAGGCCGAGAAGGCCCGGTCCAGCGCCTGGAGATAGCTCTCTGTGCTGGAGAAGCCCAGCTCCTGCAGAGACAGGAACTCGGTGGCCGGGGGCCCGTCGCTGCTGGTGTACTGCACGTAGACGGCCACCGTGTCTGCCAGCAGGTCGTCGCTCTGCCCGTCCAGGATGATGCTGAGGCAGGGCGACTGGCGCACGCGCTCCACCAGGTCCTCCCGCAGGGCCCGGGCGATGTGGTGGATGAGGATCTGGCAGTCGCCCTCGTTCATGTACTGGTCCACCACTTTGAGCTCGCACTTCCTCAGCAGCTCGGCGAGCGGCCGGAAGTCCAGGTAGGGCCTGCCCTCGAGGGCCAGGTGGTAGGCGGTGTTGAAGAGCAGGGTCATGTTGCGGCACATCTCCTCCGTCTTCTCCGGGTGCATGCGGAGCTTGTACAGCTGCAGGCACTTCTTGTGCAGGTTGCTCTGGCTGTGCAGCTTGATGGTGTGGATCTTGAACTGCTTGGAGCCGATGATGAAGGCGGAGGTGCGCGAGGACTGCACCGTGTACTGGCGGCAGACGTGGCACCACATCTCGTTGAGGGTGGGGGAGTACCGCAGGAACCAGAACTTCTTCAGCCACTCCTGCTTGAAGCGCCGGATGCGGCGCCCGGTGGCGGACGACATCTTGGAGGGCTCGTCGGTTGCAGTCATCATGTCGTTGGAGACGGACTCGTCTGCCGAATCCACCTCCGGGTCGTCGTCCTCCATGATGGCGGGGCCGGAGACCATGCTCTCGGAGGCTGCAAGACAGATGGGAAAGAAACATTCACACCTGCTGGAAAAACACAGATTCTTCCAAAAGGACCAGGAGACACTGCCCGAAAGGCAGGTGCTGCACTGTGAGAGACAGAAGTCCATGGAAGCCTAGGAAAGAGCGAATCCCAGCCCAGAATTTATTCCTAAGCACCCTTGTTCTCCCATGTAAACCTTTTCTCTCTGTGGACTGTCCACCGTGGCCTCTATCCCCTCCACCGTGCGCCAGGCCACCTGCCCTCGCCCTCCACGTGCGGGTGCTCGAGGGACTCGAATGCTCCCTGCCTGGCGCGGCCCAGGTGGGGAGAGCAGCACACTGAACATCTCAAAGTTACAGCTTCAGGACTTGCGTGCGTTTGCTCTCCACTAAGGTGAATGAAGGCAGCTTGGGTATGGCCTCCAGTGATTTCGGGATCAAAATGCAGTTTAGTTCAGGTGCATGCTTTGAATATCTAAAGCATCTCATTCTGAGCTAAGGGATGTGGTTAAAAGAGGAAGTGCTGTATAAACAGTCTCACTCAGCTGCAGATGTGGCCTGAAAAACCTCCCTGGTTGTTGACCAACTCTAAAAGATCCAGGCGGCCAACAGAAAAGGGCGAAGGCATGCAGGGGAGCACACTGGACCCTGGGCTCACTCCTGGGCTCTCTGTCCTAAAAGTCCAGGTAGGGGAACTAGCACCACGGGTGGCAGAACAGAGATTCAGGAAGAGAGGAACGGGGCTGCATTCCCAGACAGAGTTTGGGGAGCCGTGAGATCTCCCCAGCAGGACACCCTGCTTGGGACTGGGGAGAGAGAAAGATTGGGTTTCGGAGTTGAGCTTTGGGCTGAGAAACCAGCAGGACCACCACAGAAAGGCAATGGGTCAAGAACACAGCACACACCCCTTCTGCAGCGGAACTTCCTTTATTGACAAGGAGGATACAAGGGCGACACATGAAGCATCCAGCCAGAGCTGCAGGTGGGCTGTCAGAGGCAGCGAGGATGCGGGCTCCCACCCCCAGAGGGGCCGCCTCCACGTCACACTCCTCCGGTCTCCCCGAAGGTGGCTTTTACAGTGTTAGGCTACCCTCCACAAAGCCCGCCGTGAGCTCGTCCCTCCGGCAATAATCTCATCCATACCAACTTACCTGCAGGGTCTGAGAACTCTGGGAGCTCCAGTACCTGTGGTGGCAATACGGGGGGCTCAGGAAGCTTCCCAGACTTAAGCATGTCTAACTCTGCCTGCAGTTCCCGGACCTTCTTCTTTAGGCGGATGCAGTTAGGGCAAAAGGAGGTGGTGGGAAGTTCATGAGGGTCAGAGGCGAGGGAGGCCTCGGCGGGACTGTCAGCCTTGAATGACGAAGGCTCCTCTTCTTCATCCTCCAGTGGGCCCGGCTCCCTGGAAACCCCCTGGGGGATCTTCCAGTCCCCTTCCCCCTGGGTCCGGCCGGCATTCTGCGCGCCACGGGCCATGGCCACAGCACACCGACTGTAGGCGTCGTCCTGGTGCTTGGGCACTTTCCTGATGACCAGCGAGGTGCTCAGTGCCAGCTGGTGGGCTTCCACCTTCGCCGACTCCAACGAGGCCTCCAGCACATCCTTGAAAATGAGGTCGATTTTCTTCTTCTTGGCCTGGGGATGCACGTCCCCCTCGTCAAAGCCGCGCTTGTAGGGACTTTTGCCCTGTCTCAACACGGGGAGCTGAATGGGACCCCTCAGGTCTTCTGGCTTATCCAGAGCCTGCTCAGACTTCTCCCTCTGCAACCTCTTCTCTCCTAGGAAGGAAAACCAGGGCGTAAGGAAGTGGGGAAAATCCCCGACGTGGAGAAACCAACAGAAAACAGAGCAGGCCTCCTGTTAGGAAGTCGCCTGACACATCCCTCTGAGTCTGGCCTCGTGGGGCAGGTGCTACAGGGAGAGGTGGATCTCTGGGTGATCGTGGGAGCTAGCGTCACAGGACCCGAAAGTGGAAATACCTTTTTTAAAGAGACAGTTTCGAAGAAGCCTCATGTATAGAAGCGTAAAACTTACAAGTTAAGAGCAGTCTATAGGGAAGGGTAATCACAAGTTCTTTTAAAGGGGCTGGACATCCTGTGACCCTAGAAGATGCCATCCCACCCAACACGCCGGGCGGTGGGAACATACCTGGGGGCCAGTGAGCATAGGTCCCCAGCCCTAGCAATGACAAGACGCTGCTTCGACTTGGTAAAAGGTACACGTGCAACACCAGGAGCCTCACTCCTGCCTCCTGCCTGGCTGCTCTTGAGACAACCCACTTAGGGACGAGTCCATCCTATAGCAACTGTCCTTGCTGACTCTCCCAGCAATCAGAAGACCAGGGATAGGTGAGACAGCATGATCCAAACTTCTGCGGTTCTCACTGACAGCCAAGGCTGGAAGAAAGGGAGGACAGGCATGCCTACGATGGCAGCCTCCGACAAGAAAAAGGACAGGGTGGCCACGGTGACCCGACGCAGCCTCCAAATATGGCCGTGTTGCCTTCCCTGACAATTCCAAGGATGTCTCCTTTTCTGTTTCTGTCATGTGAATTACTTCGGTTGACTCTGAACTATTCCAAAGACTTTGATGAGCTCCCCAAGAATGAATGATTTTAGCTTGATTCTTTAAAGTGGCCAACACAGTCTCATCAACCGCCATAGAACAGCCGAGCTCCCTGGGGGAGACGCTGGGAAGGCAGCGGCCTCTCTTCAGCCCTCAGAAGGTCCCACTGCAGCCTGTGGGGTTCGGAAGTCTGGGTGATGTGACACTGAGCAGTGCCTTGACCTGAATTTATGCTGTAATTAGGCTCTGATAGCTACATTTGCTAATTTGGGGCTCTGAGTGGAAGGCCAAGGGCTGTCCACGAGCAATCCAGATGTTCCACGCTCGGCTTCCCACAGCTGGCATGGGGTGCTGCGCCCTGCCGCACGTATGACTCCAGGTTTCCTACAGGTAACAGTGCAAAAGGGAGTGATCTATTTGGGATGAATGCATAAGGGGCAATTTTCTCTCTGAGGCTTCTGCAACTCAGGCAGCCTCCCTGCCCCACCCCCCCACCCCCGCAACCTGCATTTCTATAACAGCCGAGCTGCAGAAAGGGGAGAGATGGAGAGAACTTACTAAAATGCAACGTTTGTCTCATAGATTAGATATGGCACTTGCCCATTGAGACTCTCAAAAAATCAAGGGCCACCCTTTTTCACCTTGCCATGGACCAATCAGGCAGCAAACAGTGGAGGACACTAGGAGGTCAAAGCTGTACATTGCCAGAGAGTCTTCACTGTTGCTTAAAAATAAGGTAGCTCAAATTTCCTAGGATGAGCCAGAGACTTTGTTGGATTAAGGTTTCTAGAAAAATCTATGGGCCAAAAAAAGACCTCTAAGTCATATGAAATGGATTCCAAAGCCTCCATACAATATGGAAAAACAAAAAACAAGCAGAAAACCCTCAAAGTAAATCAATGATTCAAAACAGGTCAAATAATATGAATTTTTAAAATATAAGCTTCAGCTGCATTCTATTCTTCAAAGATAACCATAAAGGAATAATTTATACTGTCTTCGGGAAGCAGCTCTGGCTCCAACCAATGTCCCTACTTAATAAGAACTAATAATTCATGCTCTGGCAGCCTACAATTACAAAGAAGCCTCCTCCTAGGTAAGACCTTAGGGCGCAGGGCTCGCCCTTCCGGAGCAGGACAGGCACAGCAATCCAAGACAGCACGGAAGCACCAAGAGTCTGCTGAAGCTGCCGCTACGGACACTCACGTGGAAAAGCCACTGAGCTCCCAGGCTTCTCCCAAGGGCTTCCGAGCCAAGACCACCTGCAGCTCTGGCACTGCCCTGCTGTGGCTTCCCGTTTCCTTCCCGCTTCCCACTGCTCAGCCTGGCCGGGACAGACACCCTTCCCTTCTGGTCTCGCTGTTTGTCCTTTCAAGTCTGTCTGACGTGCCTCCCCGGAACCACTCCTGAAAGCTCACTCCCTTCTCTGTCTCCAGGGGTCTCTGAGGGTGGTGCAGCCTTACGCAGGCTGGAGAAGACGCTGGGAAGAAAAGGGCCTTGCGAATCCAGAAGAATGCAAGAAGGTTATGGCCAAGGGACGAAACCTGTGTGCTCAGATATGACTTCTCTTGATTTTCTTTTCTTCTGGTGGTATGAGTCTTTTGGAAGCTTCTCGGCGGTCTTTATTCATTTCTTCTTTTATCCATTCAAGAAAGATTTATTGAGCACCTACTATATGCCAGACACTCTTACATGAGGCATCTCCAGAGGTCACATGGAAACCACTGCAACCTTATCACGGAAGCAAGCGTGCCTTCAAGTGAAATCGACACGTGCCCGACCCCCAGACGCAAAGAAGACAAGAGATGGATATGTGTGTCGTGTCTCTCACTGCCCACGCAATCACCAGATACCTTTTACCAAGTCAGGCAGCAGCTGCGCACTCAATGGTCACAATTTGTTTAGTTCTCTTTTTTAAAGACAGCTTAATCTCAATAGGTTACCCCTAGTCCCTTCTTGTCTTCCCCACTCATATCCCAAAGGAAGATTTAATTCCAATAAGTAGCTTGGTCAGGAACATGACATGGTGGGGCTTAGGCACAGCTGTGGTCCCTGGCACCAGAGGGACTCTGGGTGTTTGGATGTGTGGCTTTGGTGCAAAGAAGATCCCCTCGGAAGAAGGACCTGGGCTCACCAGTTTTCTCTGGCCAGGGTGAGAAAGGAGTAAAGGGCTAGAGGCTGGGGGTATTTAAGACCACGTGCAACCATGTGAAGGGCGCCTGGATGGACACCCTGCCCTCCAGGCTCCCCGTGACTAAGGCCACCTCCCCACCTCCATCCAACCTTCCGACAGACACTGTCCTTTCACGTCCTATCATTAGGGCTTCCGGTAATGAGACCAGGAGGAGGCAGCAAGGAGACTGGTTTGTCTGGGAGGCCACATAGGTTAGAACTTAGACCTTGAAGTCGGCAGGTGTGGGTTAGAAACCTAGCTCTGCCCTTCCTAGCCACGTGCCCCTGCATGACTCACTGTGTGTATCTGATGCTCAGTTTGCACAGCTGTAAGATGGGCAAAACCATCCACATGGGATCGTGAGCATGCGAAGTTCATCACGGAGGGCTTACTGTGACCGAGGTGGGCATCGTTCTACATGTGTCACGCTCACCGCTCCGTCTAGCTCTCACAGCACACTGACGGGGGGGGGGGCAATTGTGATGATGACCCGGGGCGTGCAGAAAACCTGCTCAGCACACGGCAAGTGTTTAGTAAACGTTACCCATCATTGCTGTTGTCACTGAGGCGGGGCGGTTTGTGACATCTTTCCATCCATTTAAATTGAGGAAACGGGACACATTTTGATTAAACTTATGTGCTTGGCTGTGGGGACTTGTCTCTGTCACTGATGCTCTGAGACGTGTGTGGCAGGGGTCCCCGAGACCACTTCTGGGGGAGGAGAGCACAGAGGGGCGGCCACTGGCTGGCCTAGAGCTGCTGCTCAGACCTCGGCCGCCTGTCCCCCTGAATCGCTCTGGGTCTCCCCGTTGCCGGGGAGCTGCATTCCCCATCGGTTTTCTTAGGAAGCTCCACGAGAAGCTCTCCCAGCCTCCCCTGGGGCCGGGCGGCGGGCGCGTGGGCACTCACCTCTGGCCAGGTTGCGGTGGATGGTCTCCTGGGACATGCTGTGCAGGCGCTGCATGTAGTCCTCGCTGTACCAGACCCGCAGCCGCTCCCCAGGCCGGATGTCCCTGCACGCCCGGAAGTAGATGCGCTCGCTGTGCTGGAACGCCAGCAGGTTCTGCTCCCGCTCCTCCCGGGAGATGGCCACGTACCTGGGGGCGAGGGGGACAGATGAGAACGCTCGGGCCACCCTTCCTTGAGTGCCTGCCGGTGCCGGCGCACTGCTAGGCACGTGGGCACGTGTCAACGTCGGCAAAGCAGCTGTCCAGGGAAGGAGCTCCAGCCAGAGCCGGTCCCTGTCCTGACATCGCTGCCCAGTGTGACCTCGAGCAAGTCTATGAACCTCGAAGAATATGTTCTCTGAGTCTCAAAATGACACCTTCGCTGCTTGCCTCATAGGCTATGGAAAATATAAAATTCAACGCCAGATACACAGGTGATTGGAAAACTGGGAGATCATCCCATCCACTCCTCACTGACTTGTAACCTCAAGGGTCCCCAGACACCCACAGGCCTCTGACGGTGGTAAAGGTAGAGTCTTTGAACTGATTCCAGTATTTCATAAAGCCTAACACAAACAGCCCCTGTGACAGGGGGCCCAAGACATCAATTAATAAATGCTAAAGATCAAAATCTTTAAAACAAACAGGGGTCCAATGGGGACAGGGGAGGGAGAGAAATGAGAGACAACAGCAGGTCGGCAACCACTGGTTAATCCACTAAATGATTAAGATAAGGTGACTGAGGCTCAGAGAGGCAAAGTGACTTGCCCAAGGTCACACAGCCAATAAATGGGAGATGGAGTCTCGAGGCTTATGCTCTTCCCACATACTCATGGCCCTATGTGGGCAGGTAAAGCACCAACACAGCAATGCCCTGATAACCTTGAAAGTTCTGTCAAACCCTCAGAATCCATGGCTTTCACCCAGTCTCACCGAAATGCCATTTCCCACACCCAACCCGCCTCCTTACCCACCTCCCAAAGGTGGGATGATGCCATATCCGCCAAGGGGCGCAGGTGGACAGATCAAAGGCAAGAGGAAATTATTTGGAGTTTTAGAGCTCTATGCTACGTAAGCATCTAGGAAATTTGTAGTCAAAAATAAACTCATTTTCCTTATGCTACGGTTTGTTTCAAAAGCCAAGAAAGAAAATCAAAGCTGTCCATAAGCCAAGGAATTGTATTTGGAATCGTACGAAGAAAACAATCATTCACAGAAAAATTCAAATGGATAATGAACAAATGAAAAGTATTCAGCATCGCTAATAAGAAACACAAAGTAGCACATTGTCTCATCAGCACAGATTTTTTTAAAAATGGTAACATCTTCATTCTGATGGCGCAGAATACACTGGCACAACCCTTTGGGAAACTAACTGGGAATACGAGTCAATAAAAATAAGATGTGGATTAAGTATGCAGACCCTGCCTACCACTACGCTCGGTTGTATCACCGTGTGCACTAGCTAGTGCAAAAGAAAAAACATCCGAATGTCTACTAAAGGAAATGATTTAATAAATGATGTTACATTCATACTATGGAATGTTGCTCATCTATAGAAAAATGTTTTCAAAGAATCGTTCGCAACATGGAAAAACGGTGCTGATAGAATGTAGTGTGAGAACAAGAGTGCTGGAAGCTGTTTGCACTCTGGCTCCAGGAATGCTTTAAAAACCAGCCTCAGTAAACTACTTGAAGGAAATATACCAATGTTTTAACTGTGATTATCCGTTATAGGTGGATCTTTTTTGTAATTTTGTGCACTTTCCAAGCTTTCCTCAGTAAGTGATTATTACTGTTATCCAACCCCTCGCTCGCTCCACCCCCCAACACACACGCACACACACAGAAGAAATACACAAATGCCAATTCCAGTACACGGCGGCTGTGGGCACAGCCAGCAGCATTGGGGATCTGCATTCCAGACGCCCCATCCGCCCTCACCTGCATCCTGCCCTTCTCATCTGGGGACCCTTGGAGGAGGCTACTGCCTTTCAAAGGAGACCATGGGAGTCCAGGGAACAATTCATTCTGGCAGCAGGATGTAGCAAGCCCCCGGGGGAGTGAGAATCGGGCAGACTGGAGAACAGACACTAGCTTTGGCTGCTTCGCCCTCTGAAGAGAAGTGAGTCGTGGGCTCCACCCTGGGGGTGTGGAACCCGCAAGATTCACAATGCTTAGATCCCCAGAACTTGCATCTTGTCCAGATCTCACTCAGCCTCAACACATCTGCGTTCTCATCAGCGTCTGGCACGAGCTTCGGTCTCCCTGAGCTGCAAAGACACCAGGGTGACTCCCCTGCAGCCAACCATGATGGTACAAAGGAGAAGACGGCCCCCAGCAGAGAGAAGTCATTCCAGATGAATACTTCCCAATCTCAAGTCTCCAAATGCAGAGTCTGCCCTTTTCTCCATATCTGAGATTTCTTCTGAACATGCAAAATATTTCCAGCCCCCAATTTAGCGAAAGTATGGGATTTGACATCTAAAAATAATTAGCCTTGCGGTGAGTACAGAACAGAAATGAAGTCGTTCCAAACTGTCCTGCTCCCAGATACAGAAGGGAACCCATTCATTCAGCTTTTTTTCACAAGACTAAATCACAGAGCACAGCGACAGGAGAAAACCAACTTCCCTTCTTTTTTCAGTTTCTAAACAGCCATCAAGCTCTAAAAGCTAGAATTATTTCCCTGCCACTCAGCTTTAAGGAAAAAAAGATAGATGAGGAACATGTTCCTATCAGGGATTTATTTATGTGAAAGAGCAACTTCTACGGTGTGTCAAAAGGTTTATTCAAGTCAATTTCCCTTTCCATCCTCTGGTCCTCTTCTGCCCGGTAAGAATCAGTATTTACAAAGACAACCCCAAGGTTTCGCGTAGATCACAAAGTACTTTCAAAGGCAGATGGAAATTTGTTCGGCATTTTCTTATATTCGGTAGTTTTGAAATTTGGCATTTGATACAGGATGTGTATGACAACTCCTGGTGAATCGCCACCACCCATACCCCAACAAGATGTTTATGTTACAGCATTTTTGAGGCAAAGCTAAATGGAGCCAGCTAAGTCCCCAAACCCGTTACCTCTAATTAAGCCTGCCCCTTTTAAGTGTTTTGCGGGTAGTACCCGATGGTCCAACTCACTCCCACAACCCTTCTGTCCCCATTCACGACAACCCCTTTATGAAGCACCATGCCACGGCTACGGGGGAGCAAGAGCCCTCTGCAAAGAGCGGAAGGCTTGCAGGGAGGGAAACATCTTTCTGCTCTTTGTGGCCGATCAGCCCTTTGCAAAGAGGTTTGAGGAGCTGCCGGGTCACGGCGCCTGGAGAGAAGGTCTAGCAGAGGCTGTTCTGCAAATGCCAGTGCTGATCTGACAGCATTTCGAACCCAGCTCACACCACGAGGGGCTTTTGAAGCAGTCAGGGAGTGGCAGTAGTGCTGTGGCCACTGGCTGTGGGCAACTCTGGACTGGCCCTGTCCGGGTGACAACGGAGTGTTTTTATTCCAACCTACTCACTGACCCTGAGTCCTGGGCGGATAAGCACGAAGACGACAATTCTCAGACCTCACCCCTGTGTCTTATCAAGGGCACCACATGTCCAGCTGGGTCAGGAAATGACCAGCAGTTCCAGCTCAAAAGAGAAGAAAACCCACAGGGCATCTATTTTATCAGAGGGGACCGACAAAGGCCAGGCTCCGACACCACGGCTTCTAGCGGGGATCTCTCCGATGGAAAGGAAGCTGCCCCGGTCAGCGAGGCAGAAATAGCGAAGACTGGCTGAGAAGAGGCTGGGCTCTGTTCTTGCGTGCATGTGGGTCTCCGGGCTGGGAGGGACTTCGGTCCTGCACCCTCCCACCAGGGGTCGCCTGGCCTCCCACAGGCCACCACCCAGCCTCTGCTCACCCTGCTTTCCTCTTCGTGCCCTAATGTGCTAGCACCAAAGTCCCCACCGAAGCCAAGAAACAGAAACTGCAATCTTTCTCAGCCCTAGTCGATGAGTCTCTACACCTCACTGTCCTTGCCCTCTGACACTCGCTCTGTTTCACTCCCCCCAGTTTGGCCCCCTGCCTCCCCAGGAGCAGCCAGTCACTGCTTAGTACATTGTCCCTGGGGTGGAAGACCCCAGGCCTGCTTTCATGGCATCTTTGCATCACCTGCAAGTTGAATGGTCATGATTTCCTTGGACATATTTTTTGGCCAAGAACTACAGAGGACAGCCTGGACTCTAAGACGTAAAAGGTAGGGTAGAACCCTCTAGAAAAGGGATCTGTGGTCAAGATGTGGGGATTTCCTGCCTGGGAGCAGCTCTCCCGTGACTGGCAGGAAGCCAGGGCGATGCACAGGTGGAGAGGCCCGGTGAGAACCAGAGGAAGCAGTTACTTCAAGGAGCCTCAGGTCCAGGTGGGCAGGGCCTTACCTGTGCCAGACAGACACTTGGGTCAGGGGGAGGGTCACACCCCAGGGTGGTCCCTAAAGTGCACTGGCACATGGACAGCCCCTGACCCTTCTGCGGTTTCCTGTCATTAGTGGTGATTTTTCCCCAGGATCCCTAACTTAACTTTTAGGGAACAAAAGGTGAAATTCACTTAGCAACATCTCACTTCTGATGTGCAGAGAAACGGAATGTAACTGCACGATTTCGCGCATGGCGGCTTTGTCTCCTCAGCCGAGCGCGCCGCCCGTTCTCTGAGGCTAGCGCCGTGTGTGCCGCACACGGGGCAGCCGCGAGCCTACGCAGTCGGGGAGCTCGAGGGGAACCGGGACCCTTCTCGCCAACATGCCTTTCCTGAACCATCTAACCGCTGCTTTGGGGGCCTTGAGGTTTTCACAGGAAGCAGAGAAAGAGAATATACACCAAAGAACGATCCTGGAGACTGTGTGTGTTCAAAGTGTGAGATTGATTCCTTTTTATTGCCATCTTAACAAAAATACTTCTGAAGGCAATCTTTGATTCCAGCATAGGAGGGCAGGGTGATTCCAGGCAATAATCAAGCCTTCAGGCTATTGGACAGGGGAGTGTTCAGTTTGGGGGAGCAGGAACCCCCAAAGAACCACAGAAGGTGGAGATGGACTCCAGGGTGCAGGGACATCTCAGGTGCCCTCTGTGCTCCCCACGCTGGACAAGGCTGGGTCTGGGTTCACGAGCAGCACTCCAGGAACAGCCTCGGCAGGTGCTGGCACAGCGGTCCCCGGCTCCCACTAGGGCACTAGGGGCAGGACAGGAGGGTGGAGGGGTGGGCTGGGGGAGTTCTGCTGGCGTCAGCCTCAGGCCAGGGAGCAAAGAGGACACAGAGTTGAGCTGCACCCAGGTCAGAGCAAAGCTTGCATCTGCCACCTGCCATTCCCTCCCTGATGCTAAGAACCTGGCTCTCTCTGCACACTCCAAAATGAAACACAAAGCTAGAGATGTGTGTAGCTAGTGCGTACGCAGCCCAAGCGAGCAGAGGCAAGGCATGCTGGAACCTGGAATGGGATACAAGCCCTGCTGGGCTCTGAGTTCTTACAGAAGCCAGAGGAGGGGGTTGCCCTCCAGCTCCTGATCCTGGCCCTGCCTCTCCCCAGCCACTGGCTGTGAGCCCCAGGGCCAGGGTGGGATGTAGACTCACCTCCCAAGTGCTGTTACTGCCTCCCACTCCGCCCAGGAGAGCTGCGGCAGGGGCAGAAGCCAGGAAAGGGCGAGACCTTTCTTCCCACTATTCCAGATCTGGCCTTGGACAAGGAAGCTGGAAAAATCCACAGTTCTGGCTGCCAGTCCTGGCCCCCCACTAACTGGCTGTATCATTTGTCATCGGTAAAATGCAGATGATAATGGTAATGATCATAATCATATCCAACTTGGCTGCCTCCCTGATTGTCCTGAGAACCCAACAAGAACCCTCTGCAAGGGTAGGGAAAGGCGTAAAGTGCTCTCTACGAATGCAGGATTGTCTTTTCCTTCCTCTGACATCCTCCCATTCTCCCCACTCCACAAAAGGCAAGCGCAGCAGCTGAGCACAGGCACGAGGGCAAGCGGAGGGCCAAGGCACCACCCTCTTGGGCAAGGGAGGACAGGCCCCTTCTTGAAGGGCAGGCTCAACCTGCCCATCCTCAGGCCTGGCCCCTCCAAAGCAGCAGGACGGGGCTGGGGTAATGCCCGGTCTGGGAGGCGGATGCAGTAGCCCCTTCAGATGCTGCCCACGCTGCTCCCCCTTCCCCGCAAGGCCTGCTGCCGCCATGGGACACAGACCAAGAGGACAGTGGTCCTCCAGGCCAAGCAAGCGTCAGGCAGGTAGCTTTTCTTGCACCTTGAGCATCCGCCAAAGATGAGGGAATGGGGCTGAACACGTGCTATTAGCGCACCAGGCAGCGATCTGCACTCGGTGAGGAGGTGGCAGTGCCCCCAATGTCCTGTAAGGGTCATCGGTCCTGGACACGACATACTAGCTGCTGTTGCAAGGCCAGACACCCCTCCTTTGTCGTTCTTCCTCCTAGAGCAGACTGGTCGGGTTAGAAGTGATGCTTTCTTTTCCGAGACCTGGTAGTCCGTGTGGGGGCTGGCGCTGGAGGCGCTGGTGGGGGCTCCGGCAGGGGGGCTTGTGCCTGGGTGGCCTGGGGGGTTGAGCCCGTGGGGGCTGCCCCGTCTGGCCCCCGCTGAGATGCCTGAACCCCATCCCGGATCTCTGTCAGCGTCTGGCACATCTGGCCGACACGGCTGGTCAGCTCGGCCACGGCCTGGCCGATGACGTGCATGCTGTTGGCCATGTCCTGGTGCACCGTCACCAGCTCCTGGCAGAACTGCCGGAACACCTCGGTCTGTTGGGCGTGGGCGTGGAGGAGCTGCCAGTCAAGGCCCGTGGTGGGCGGGCTGGGGTGTGGCCGAGGGGTCCTGCAGGCAGCCTGGGCCTGGGGCGAGGGCCGGGGCAGGGCCTCTGGCTTGGGGCCCACTGTCTCAGACTGGTCTGAGGAGGAGGATGAACGGAGCAGGGCGGGCCTGGCCAGCTGGGCCTCTTCCTCTGGAGACCGCTGCAGGGGCACTCGAAGAGGCTGCCTTGAGGGCCCAGGTGCCTCCTCATCTTCATCATCTTGGGGAACAGAAACAAATGACAAATGATTACAACAGGGAGAAAGGGGGCAGCCCTGGGCTTGGACCCACCCCTCAAGACACCCCTAATCCCTGAGGTGCACAGGCCAGGCGCCCCGGGGAAGAGTGAGCATGAGCAGTTCCCGATTCCCCTTCTTTCCTGGAAATGGCTACATTCTAGTGCGGAGGAGCCCGGGCCGGGGGACGTGAAGAGGAGACCCCAGTCCCAGTGACAGCATGTCAACCCAGCACCTCGTGACCTTAGGCACGTCACTGTACCTCTCTGCAACTCAGTTTCTGCAAAGTAAAGATAATGCCTGTCCTGTCTACCTACCTCACCACTTGGCCACCTAGCCGGGTAGCTAAAAAGAGTGATAAACAGGACAACAGGTACGAAGGCATCGGCAAAGCTGAAAGGGTGACACCTGCCGAAAGGTACTGAGATGCTCTCCGCCCTCTGAGCTCCAGCCTCCCTGAGCCCGTCTCTGAGTTGCTTGGGGCCACCTTGTGGCCCTGCTGGAATCTGCAACTTTAAATCTCCGCAGGGGGACGCTGACAGGCGGAAGAAACGGCAGGATTGGTGCAGGGCAGGGCAGCCCCCTCTGCAGCCCACCCTGACGCCCCCCTCGACTCCCAAGGCAGGTAGCCAGGTCTGGCTCGTGCCCCCACCCACGAGCACCTGACCTTGCAGGGACCGTCAGACAGATTGCCGGATGAGACAGGGCCACCCCTGCCTACTCTGGTGAGCAGTGCTAGGGACCGATTCCCACGCAGAAATGAAAAAACTGGACCGACAGGCAAATCCTCACCTCCTGTGCCTGTGGGGCTAAGCTCAGGACCACACCCAGGAAGGTGACAGGGAAGATACCCAGGTTTACCCTACAGGTCGCCTTGTGCTTCCCCAGAGTCCCCGGGTGACACTTGGGCCAGCACAGTAGGAGCTAGTGCCTCTTGGCCCTCCGTGGGGGGGGCAGCAGCCAGGAGCTCCCAGAAACACAGCCTGGCACAGCCAGCGCTGCAAGGCGCGAGGCTCCCTCCCTGCCGGGGCCTCATTCCACCAAGCAGGGCTGGCGGAGCCTTCCGCGTGGGGTGCTCCGCCTGACTGCCCCGCACGGCTCCCTGGCAGCCAGGTCTCTGGCAACCTTGCTGCCTTCAGTCTCAGGGAGATGCGGAGGTGAGCAGAGCGGGTTCGGGGAACAGGCTTTACTGGGTACTGGCCCCCCCTCTTTTTGCTCACAATTCAGTGGAAGCACCCCAAGACTTAGGAAAGCACCGATTCCCAGGACACTGTCAGACCCTGGTTCTGGATCGAGCTCGGGGCCACCTCTGTTTCTGGAGCTGACCTTCCTCGTCTGGGTAGCAAGGAAGTCAAACTAGATGGTCTCCTTTCCAGTCCTGAAAATCTGACTCTGTGCATTGCCACCTGTCAGGAACCCCAGCCAAACAGGAAATGAGCAGATCCCAACGGCAGGGGCCTGGGAAGGGAAGGCGTGAGTCTGTGCACCACCTTCCCTGGGCTGGGCTGTGGCTGCTTCCTTAGAGCCCCTCCTGCTCTGCTCCCACCTCTTGGGCCCCTCAGGCAGACGGCCTCTCTCAGAGGCCGAGGCTAGGGGCACAGAAGTGCCTCGGACTGTCTGGTGAGCCCCAGCTAGAACTCCAGCCCCAAGGGACATCCGCCCCAGTCGCTGGGCCCGGCTTCCAAGTGCGTCTGAGATGGAAGGAGCAGAGGGGAGCCAGGGACACATATGGGAGGAGAAGGAAGGACAGACAGGAGGACTGAGAGCTTAGAGACAGCCTTAGGGTGGGCAGAGAGGAGTGGGGTGGGCAGCATGGCACAGGAGCGCAAGTGCAGGAAACAACAAAGCAGTTAGGACCAGACACAGAAAGGAACTGATCTTCCCACTGCTTGGGGCCCTGACAACTTGGCTGCCTCGTCCCAAGCCCCTTCCCCCTCGCTTGGGCTTCCCGGGCTTCCCGCTGTTCCTGGAACGTGCCAAGCGCCTTCCTGAAGCAGAGACTTGTACATGCTGTTCTCTGCCTGCGTGCTCTCCCCTCCCCTCCTCTGCGCCCCTCGCTGCTGCCTGGCCCGGTTAACTCTTACCCTGCACGTCCAGCCTCCTGCCACCTCCTTAGGGATCCTTCCCCAGCCCCCAGCACAGCCAGCGTCCACCACTCCTCACTCTCAGACAGAGCTGCCTCGTAACTTGCAGGGCCCAGGGCAAAAGGAAGACCCGGGGCCCCTGGTCCAAAGATTGTTAAGCATGTCCAGATGACACTAGCAGAGCCTTAAACCCAGCAGGGCCCCTGGGACTGCAGGGTCTTGTGCCTGTGAAGCCAGCCCTGCCTCTGGGACTTGCTAGACTCATTTGTCCTTCATCCCTTCATCATGAGTTTACTTGTGCGATTATTTAAAGTTGGCTTATTCCCGTGAGTCTAGGACCTCCCCGAGAGCACGGCTTGGGGACAGTTTGTACACAGCCGTCCTCCCAGCTGCTAGCACAGAGATGCTCAGGAGATATTCTAGAATGAATGCACAAAAAGGGGTGGAGAGGAGACAGAAGCAGGAGGGGGAGAACGGACAAAGTGGGCTGCTCGGAGAGGGACAGGAGGGCAAGGGACGAAGGTGCACGAGACTGAGTGCAGCAGGCTGGGCCCAGACAGCCCAGTGGGTGTTGGGGACAGATACTCACAGCTGGTCGAAGGGCTGTCGGTGCCGTCCAGTTCCGCCCTGGGGAAGCTGCGCCCCGCACGGGCCGAGAGCAGTGCTGACTCGATGGCCCTCTCGTGGGCTGTGAGCACGATGGCGGGGGCCCGGCCCCCGGCCCCAGGGCCCGACAGGGACTGCTGCATGAAGGCCAGCTTGTCCTTGGTCCTCCGTTTCATGTCATCCCATCTGTGCTTAATGTCCTTCACGGAGCGGGGCACCTGGCTGACGGAGGTGATTTTCCGAGCTATGCCTTCCCAAATCTTGTCCCTGTCAGCATGGGACAGCCGCATGGTCTCCCTCCCAAAGAGAACCGCTTCGTGGTGGGTCACCTCTGTGACCAGAATGTCCAGCTCCTCCTTGGAGAACTTGGGCTTCCTCTTACGCTCGGCCAGGGGTGCCACGTTCCTTGGGTTGAATATCCCACAAAGCACAATTGGGTAAATGACTGTCAACGTGGGTGGTCCTCCTCCTTCCTAATTGCCGGCCCCCAGCTGGGGAGCCCAGGAGGCACCTGGGGCCACCTGGCCCCACCACACCCTCTTCCTATTGAAGGTCCCTTCTCCTAGTCCTCCGGGGGAGGCTGGGAAGAGGAGACAGTGGCAGTGGGTGGGAGCGTGGGACTCAAGTCGGTTTCAGGGCCTGCTTTACCTCTTACTAGCGGTGAGAGCTAGGGCAGTTCAAGTTCATTTAACCTTTCCTGCCTCGGAATGGGAATAACAACCACACCAACCTCTCAGTTGTTACTAAGGAGCGAAGGGCATGATGCTGTACTAGAGCTTTAAAGCCCTGAAAGGTCGTGACAAAGGTCCTTATTGGAATCAGGATTAGCTCTTGGCCTCTACCCAGCGATATTTACACGGAGCCCCATGGCCCAAAGAATGGCTCCGAGGAGCCTTCACAGCGGGTTGCCTCGGGGTGTGGCACTGGTGGTGCCCCCGGTTACGGAGATGTGATCACAGCAAGCTCCCCCTGTCAGTGGCTTTCTCCCCTGCCCCACCAGTCCCCCAAGTGCCCGCCCCTGTGTACCTGTAGGAAAACAGGTCCCCCATCCTACGGGGGTGCGTGTCCCTTTGGGGGTGGGCTGCCGAGGCACAGTGGCAACATCAGAGGCACCTGTGAGCTTCCAGAGGGAGGCAAGTTCCACTCCGATGGACACCAGGAGTGACCTCAGCTTCCACCTCCACAGAGTGGCCGGGGCACCGGGCAGGGGACACGGAACAGCCCTTCCCTCTGACCTGGCACCTGCCGTGGCTTTGGAACTCAATTTCCCCACATTGTGGCTCTGTTTACCCTTTAACTAGCTAAAAGGTTTCTAAAAATCCACCCCAGAGAAGACCTCAGGGTATAGAGGGAAACCCGGAGCCTGATCCACCCCCCTGACTGCTTCTGAACCACAGAGAGAGGTCAGTGGCGCCGAGACCCGTCAGCCCTCGCTGCCCCGCCCACCTGCCCAAACACCAAGGCCCAGAAGATGGGGAGAAGAAGGCTGGGCGTTTGGTACCCGGCCCAAGAGAGCGGCAGGGACACAGGCCTCACACTCAGACCTGGAACCAGAGGCTGAGTCACCCCAGGCAAGCCATGGAGGGGACCTGTGTAAACCCGGTTTCCTCTTCTATGAAACTACCATGATAATTCTAATGCTGCTGCCCAGGGCTTTGGGGTGATTTAACACAGGTTTCTCAATCTCACCACTACTGACATTTGGGGCTGGAAAAATTTGTTCAGGGAAGGGGGCATCCTGTGCAATGTAGGATGTTTATCAACATCCTTGGCGTCTACCCAACAGAAACCAGCGGCATCCACTCCCAGATGTGGCCACCAAAGATGTCCCAATGCCTCCCCAGGAGCACAAAGTAGCCCTGGCTGAGAAACAGCACCTGCAGAGCACCGTGCACAGGGCCATCCATCGGGTCAAAACTCAAAACGTGAGAGCTCATCCCCTTCCTGGCCCACCACTTACTTTGTAAAGAAACGAACTGACTCCAGCGGATCATCCCCAGCCCGGTGCTCTGCCGTGCGAGCCAGAGTGTCTGCGAATGAGGAGCTGCCCGGGAAGGGGAAGGGGAAGAGGGGTCTCCAGGCTGCACTGGCTCTCCCCTTGCTCCGACAGCTATGGGGGGCGGAGGGGGGCGTCTCCATGGCAGTGGGCCACACACCCAACCCCAACCTGCTCCGAGTCATCAAGACCAGGACAGGTTGGGAGCAGAATGGACAGATCCCATGCTAGCAAGGTGCTGGAAGCAGGACGCCCCCCCCCCACCCCCCGCACCCACAAGGCCCAGAAAGCCATGCTTTGCCTGGTCCCTTGCACACAAGCAGAAGGAACACTGGCCTGGGAGTCCAGAGTCAGAGGTTCAGATCCTTGTTCTTCCACTGACTGCGAGATCCTGAGCAACACCTTGCCCTGCCCTGGGCCTCAGTTTGACCAGTGTGGTACGAAGATGGGTACAGAGCATGGTTCTCAATGCCAGCAACTCATCGGAATCACTACATGAGCTTTAGAAGTACCAGTGCCCTGGGCCATCCCAGGGGATTAAGTCAGAATCTCCGGGGTGCCCAGTGATGGCTAAGTTGGTGCAGATGACCACTCCCCTTCTCTGGGGTTGTGGGACAGATCAGAGGCGGGTGGAGAATGGGCAGACTTGGCTCTCTGGGCCAAGGTCCTGGCACCTGGACAGCAGCAGCACTGAAGCCTGGTGCCAGCGCCGACTCGCGCACACACGCCTCTGCTCGCCTGGGCCGGGCCGCAGCCCCCGACGGCCTGCCTGGACTCCTTGACCCCACTTGCTCACAATGCCCCCGCACAGAAGCCTGCCCCCTTTGAAGGCCCTTGTCAAAGGCCCCCCAACTTTTATCTGGGCCCTCACAGCACACTGTCTGTGCCCCTTGCCGCAGCTGTGCTGGAGGTCACTCCTGTGGTGCTGAGTGTGAGTCCTGGTGGGGTGGGGTGGGGGTGGGGAGCGGGGCCGGGCATCCGCCCCGGGTGCCCAGCACGTGGCCGGACCCTCAGTAGCAGGGAGATAACTGCACGTGCCGAGCTGACCTGGGCCCGGTGGTGGGGAGTTAGGCATGTCAAGCCACCTTCCTGGCCGCTTTCAGGCCAACGTCTGAGCAGAATGTGTAAATGGGTATCGGGGGGAGTGGGGCCTGCCCCACACTGCACGGCCAGGCCCACTCCTCTCTGGCACCTCTATTCTGCACCTGTCACGTGGCAACGAGAGCAGCTGCCCCAGCCCACGAGGGGACGGACGCCACGGTGCTCTGCGAGGTGTGAACTGCCACTCGGCCGGTCAGGGGCTCAGAGGGGAGCCCGGGGGGACAGTGGGACCACTGGGAAGGGCACAGGAGACCCCCCCACTGACCCCCCGCCTCAAACCAATGTCCCCTTATCTGCTCAGAACGTCTCAGAGTGCAACACGCCACACTCCCTTCTCCAAGCACCTTCGCTCTCTCGCTGCCCCGACTCCGGCACCCACAGCCACGAAACTGCATGAACGCCACCAGGAGGCCCCAGGTCCCGCTGCAGCTGTGCCCTGGCTCCAGACAGGCCTCCTCCCTCCCACCCAGATCCAAACCGCAAGTCACCGCTCTTGGGCCCCAGGGAGAGGCCACTAAGTAGGGAACAAGGCATGGCTGGTCCCCCACCGTCCCCACCTCCCCCACATGCCACTGCGCAGGGCCCCAGACCGGCAGCGCCACGGTGGACCTGCGATTCCAGGCTCAGCTCAGCTGCCTCCGGGCGACCCTGGCCAGTCTCCTGCTCTCTCTGCTTGGCCTTTGGGGTCCTGCTGGTGCAAACTTCTGTCCCAAACACAGGAGCAGGTAAAACAACTCTTTAAATTTTTTTTTTTTTTAATTTTTGCCCCATATGATGTGCAGGAAGGTAAAACCAGTCTCAAAAGCAATCAGGCCTGGGCAGCAGGCACTGTCAAAAACTGCGCTAATGGCTTTGCTCCTCCTCCATGAGGGCCATTTAAGCAACTGCTGAGGGCTTCACTGGGATGGTTCCCAAACCACCCCAGCAGGAACCTGCCCTGGGAGAAGGTGCCACAGTCCTAGGCAGGGGACACTCTTCTCCTCCTCCCAGGAACGCTGGGGCCTGAGTATGCCAGACACACTAGCAAGTGCACAGCCCGAGGGGTCCCTGTAACGCACCAGCCTGGCCACAGGTCCTCCTCCAGAGCTCCTGATGGAAGTCTGGGGGAGCAGGAGGGTCCTCCAGAACTAGACACATCCCCAACCCTGCAAACGGCAGCCCCACAGCCTTTAGTGTCCTCCACTACTGAAGACCCCATAGGCCGTACGTTCCCTTGGACTCCGTGTCAGAGGCAGGCAACACTCCCAGGAAACCAGCAGAGAGCAGGACTCACCTCATCCAGTTGGCTTTGGTCTCGTCTGACCCGTCTATGGACTTGTAGCGGTTGTTCTTGTCTACGATCTGGAAGAAACAGACAGTCTAGAATGGGCCATCCTAGAGGGGCTCTCACGTCCCTGGGCTCCTTCCAGACCCAGGGCCCAGGGCGTGGCCCCACCTGCTACCTTACCTCCCTTCCCTCTGCCCTGTCCCTGACATGTCCCGCTGCTACTGGACTGAAACCCAGTCTGGGGGCAGGAATCCCTGCTACCTACCCTCCACCCATTTCCATTCCACTAGACACACTGGAGGAGGTGCAAACCCCTTCACAGGTGTTTTGAATTCATGGGAGACGGGAGGCAGGTGGGCAGCACCATCTCCCTCCTCTGTCTTGATAGAATACTCAGCACCATGGCCAGCAAGCGGCATTTCCAACAGCCTCCACTGGAACATCAAAATCTAGATCCAGTCCTTCTCTCTCCATGGTCTCTGCTGGATGAGTGGGTGTACATGACTTGAGAGGGCTCCTCCTCTCCCCAACCTCTGAGTGTTCAAGAGCCTCAGGGTTTGGGGCTGGGCCACCTTCTCTTCAATAAAAATGTCTTTATTTCCATCATTGCTTTTGAATCAGAGTTCAGCTGCATATGAAATTCTAGGTTGCTTAAATTTTACTTTCTTACAGCACTTTGAAGATTGCTAAAGAGACTGCCATAGGCTCAAAAGCAACCCACTGTTAGCCTAATGTCCTTTTGTGGGTGATCTGTCTGCAGTCAATTTTAAGACTTTCCCTTTACTCTTGATTTTCTGCAGTTTTGCCATGTGGTTTTGAAGTAGAGATCTACTTTTTTGAAATTCTCCCTCATTACTTGATGAGCACTTTCCCACTGAAGACTTCTCTTTTTTAAAACTGGAAAATTCTCAGCCATTATGCTTTTGAGTACAGCTTCTTAGTCATGTTCTCCAGTCTCATCTGGTAGAATTTCTAATAAGCACATATGGAAATAGCTCAATCTATCCACCATGTCTTTTAACTACCCTTTCATATTTTTCCTTTTATCTTTCTAGGCAGTCTCTGGGAAAATTTCTCTGAATTCTCTTCCAATTCACTAATTATCTCTCTGACTGTGTCTAATCCACAGTTTCTCCCATCTCCTTTCTTTCTTTGCTTACTTTTTTAATGAGTTTCAGAGCGGCAGAGAAATCTCTTCCCAATGCAAATCAGATCACGTTACTCAGCAGCTCAAGACGGCATCAGCTGCACTTACAATAAAACTGTATCCGTGGTCTGGGCTTTTGAGGCCCACGTGACTGCTCCCGGCCTGCCTCCCAACTTACCTTGCACCTCTCTCCCCCTTTCCCTAGTCTGCAGCCACGATGCTCTGAGAGTGAGCCTGAACACCTGGTTGGTTCCACTGCCTAGAACCTCTTTTCCCTACTCTTAAAAAATAATAATCCTAAGATAGTTCAAGCTATTCAGAAACTATAAAGAATAATGACAACTCTGTCCCCATCAACTGCAGCCAGCAAAAATTAACATCAGTTTTATATGGCCCAGATCTCCCTCTCCTTTTGCTACGGGCAGTTGAAGACCCTCTCTGCCTCCTTCTGCTCATTCTCTCTCTCTTCCTCCCTCCAAGGGTAGCTGCCATCCTGGCGGGGAGCTTCCTATTTTCAGGATGCAAGGATTTTCCTAAGAACAACGTACGGAACTGTTCTGCACGTTTGTAAGGTTTACAGAAATGGCACCCAAGCGAACGTATCCCCTTTTCAACTCTTTCTCGCTAAGCTCTGAACGCCTGGTCCCTTCTTATCTTTGGGGTCTCAGGGGACATCAGCTCCCCAGAAGGAGCCTTTCCCCAACCGGAACCTCAAGTAAGTTCTTCCTTGCCGCAGGCCGACATCCACACCCCGGCCTCCGAAGCCGCATCTCCAGTGCATCGTCCTGTTACTTCCTTTTACAGCCCTCACTACAGTGAGTGGTTTTCTTGTTTTTGGAGTGTTGACAGCGTTTATCTATCTGTCACCTTGGTAACTGACAGCCTCCCTCTCTAGACTGGAAGCTAATGAGGCCAAAGCATACGCTGCCCCCTCCCGGCAGTGGAGTGGGTGCCTAACACAGCACATGGCACCTGGTAGAGTCCTGGGTGAAAAAACCAATGACTGGATGGATGAAAAGAACCTTTTAAGTAAAAAGCAAGTTAAAGAAGAAAAAAAAAATGACAATTTTTTTTTTTTTTTTAGAGATGGGTTCTCACCCTGTCACCCAGGCTGCAGTACACTGGTGCCATCATAGCTCACTGCAGCTTGATACAATGTTAATATTTTAAAGAGGAAATGAGTGCTGTGCTGAAGACGGCTTGTGCTGACTGAGGCGCAACTGTTACATTTTCAGGATTTTGTGAACCAGGTGTTAAACATAACCATTATTAAAAGTTAAGTTATATAAAATTACAAGTCAATAGATTATTTAGTTTTTGAACAGGACACTCAAAACTTACCACTTCCCAATTAACTTACTACATTTTACTATTATCTATGCCGTTGAGGGTTCTGGCATCTAGTGTATCAGAACAGTAGAAATACCATATAACACTAAGAGTTGCTACTGCATATTTCTTCCCAACCACACGTTCAGTGGTTTCATGTCAGTAGCTTGGAATCAGCCACGGTGGGAGCATTTACACCAGGGCAATCGGCACATGCTCCTCCCCACGCCCCTCACCAGCAGAGCGTGAAACACACCAGCACAGCACCAGGCACATGTTTACATGAACCCAGAAAGAGTGGGAGATACATTTCAAACTCTCCCCTCTGGTTACCTCTAGAGGGGAGGACAGACAGAAGTGGGGGTGCTTTTGCTTTGTCTATTCATCAGACTATCCTGCTTTTGTGTTTTAAAGATCTCAAAAGATGATAAAATAAGAAAACACGCAGCTCGGGCTTCCTTTTCTCTTGCGGTCTCCCCAGATGCTGCTGCAGTCTGTAGCGACCCTCCCCTGGGGTCTCACAAAACACTGTACTTTATCATAACAGTAATCATGCCACACTGTCATTTTCTGATTGCTCCTCTCATGCCTGGGGGGAAAAGAAGCATCTCTAGTTCCCACAGCCTGTAGTGGAAGCATCTAGAGAGTCATAGGAGCCACAGAGCCGGAGGAATTGGCTAGAATCTCAGCTTCACCACTTATAGGCTGAATGGCCTTGGGCAGATGACTTCGCTGGCCAGGCTTCAGTTTCCTCATCTGTAAAATGGGGCAACAGCCAACCCTGCAGCACTGTCGCCACGACTGATGTGGAAGGCACTCGATGAGTGGTCACTATTAGCACTGCGATGGTAAGTGATTACTGATGAAGAAGTCAAACGTTGGTTACTACTAATTCTGGGTGGCGGGAGGCCCGTGGGTCGACACTGAGTTGTTATAATCAGCCTTTTGCAGCTTCAGCTGGGCAGAGGCCTGGGTGGGGCTGTGGGGGACCCAGGAGCTGCCTAGGACCTCTGCCTGCGGGTTCTGGGGTTTTTCTGAGGGGTGTTTATTTGTTTGTTTGTCCATTCACTCATTCATTCAAGCAACAAACATCACAGAGGGGGCAGCTACAGTGACAGGCTCTGGGTGTAAAATGCTGATGGCGGCAGGCAGAATCTTTGCTCTCAGAAGCTGACAGCCCAGTGGGGTACAGCGGCGAGGCCACTGTGACAATGCTTGGTCCCTGCTGTGGAGGGGACAGCGTGGGGTTACGGGAACTCTGAGCTGGAGCCCCGTGCCGGGGAGTGAGCCGCGGACCTTCTTGGGGGGTGTGGAGTCTAAGCTGAGATCTGGAAGAAGGGGAGGGTGATGGTGCGGGAGGGCCAGGCCAGAGATGAGCCCATGTCAGCCTGAGTGGGCAGTGGGCTGTGGGCCTCCAGGCCTGGGGCCGAGATGGGGCCGGGGCCAGCCAGCCAGGGCTGGATGTTTTCCCCAGGAGGCTGGTTTCCCAGGTCCCTCCCCTGCCTGATCCCTCAAGGTCAACTCCTCGGCAGCCCCTCTGAACTTGGTGCTAAGTTTGCACCAGCCCAGAAGCTCTGAGCACTGTGACGTGAGGACTTTGGTAACCTGGACCCGCTCAAGGAAGGACAACCAGCATAGGAAGGGGTCGTTGGCCTGGAAAAGGGGAGGCTGGAGACAGCAGAGCTGTCGTCAAATGTGGGAAGGCCCACCACACTGGGGGGCAGGACCAGGACCCGCACGCATTTAGAGGGACACAGACCTGAACTCGGCACAGGGAATAACTGTCCAACCGGCAGAATGGTCCTGACACAGGATGAGCAGCCCATGAGGTGGTGAGTTTCTTGTTACTGGAAGTATGTAAACAGTGGATGATCTGCTATCAGGGAGACTGAAAAAAAGGATTTCCCTCACCGAGTGGAAACCTGTCCTAGATGACCTTCAGATTCTGTCTATAACTAATAGTGTATGATTCTACATAGAGAGATGCTCAGAAAAATAATATAGAAGCATGAGTTTTGGCCCCCTGGGTCAAGCATGGTCCATGTGGACCAGAACCATATTTCTGACCATGGTAATAATTAATAAAGACAGCAATAATGTCACCAACAGCTACGACTCATGCAGCACTACTGCGTGAATTCCCACAGTTTATGAAGTAGTTATCCTCATTTTATTTTACAGATTAGGAAACTGATGTTTAGGGCCGTTAGGATATCTGGCCAGGGCTACAAAGGAAATACACGGGGAAGCTGGAGCGTGAACTCAGGTCTCTGACGGTACAGGCCATGCTTTAGCTTGATAGATGCTACCCCCAAGATTCCCCTAAGGGAATCCTCCCCAAGCCCCGGGAGGCAGACGGTATAATAGCCCTCTGAAGACCAGAGAGATAAAGAGGCTGGCCTGAACTTGAACTCTGACCTCTGCTACACCCAGAATCATGGAGTGAAGAACACTGAAACTGGGCTGGCCACAGTGGCTCATGCCTGTAATCTCAGCACTTTGGGAGGCCCCATCAGAATGAAGCAGGACTCTCAAGAGCCCTCCCTGAAATTCCAGCCTCGCCTCTGGTTTAAGTGAATCTGCTATGTGCAACTTGGCATTGTAATAGGGAAGAATGCCCCGCTTTGCAACAGAACGCCCACCCCAGTGGAGAAGTCACTGTTGAGCTCCTCTAAATGGTGTCATAACCAGAGGCTGCAGAGACTGGGTTTTCAAAAACCTGATTTGCTTGGAACTTTCCAGGAACCCACTGAATCCATAAAGCATTCTGACTTTCAGTCCTGCACCGCCTCATGCAGCGGAGTGGTCATAAAGATGATTTGCGAAGCATTCACAGTTGACCAAGTGCCTCGGCACACCTCAGATGCTCCTCCCCAAGGCAGACGGTATAACGGCTCTCTGAAGACCTGAGAGATAAAGAGGCTGGCCTGAACTTGAACTCTGGCCTCTGCTACACCCAGAAACATGGAGTGAAGAACACTGAAGCTGCACGGTGGCTCATGCCTGTAATCTCAGCACTTTGGGAGGCTGAGGCGGGAAGATCACTTGAGGCCAGGAGTTTCAGACCAGCCTAGGCAACACAGTGAGACCCCCGTCTCTACAAAAAATGTTAAAAAACTTAGCGAGGTTTAGTGGCACATGCTTATAGTCTCAGCTACTGGACAAGTCAAGGCAGGAGGATCATTTGAGCACCGAGTTTGAGGCTGCAGTGAGCTATGATCATGCCACTGCACTAGAGTCTGGGTGACAGAACGAGACCTTGTTTCTTAAACAAACAAACAATCAAAACACTGAAGCTGGACAGGGGCCTCTGAGATTATCCAGGCCGTGGGTTGCTACCCTGGTATCCAGGGGTCCCTTAAAATGTGTGCAGCATTTTATGAATATTGGCATGTGAGTGTAACATTTTTGAATCACTTCCTAGGTGATTCAAAAAGCTCAAGAACCATGATCTAACATATCTGCCCTAATGTTACTGCTAAGGAAATTAGTACTTCCTTTTATTGTTCTAAAACTACCTTTTATCAGATTCCCTTTCTATTTAAACCACTTTATTGAGGTATGACTGACATACGAAAAGCTGCACACATTTAATGCCTATAACCTGATGGGTTTGAATGTAAGTGTACACTCGTGAAAACACCACCACAAACTACGTCACGGACACATCCATCACCTCCAAAAGACTCCTCCTGCTCTATTTAATTAATTAATTAATTATTATTATTGTTGTGATCAAACTTAACATAGGATCTACCTTCTTAGCACCTTTTTAAGTATGCAGTACAGAGCTGCCAACTACAGGCTCTATGGTTTACAGGAGACCTCTAGGGCTTATTCATCTTGCATAACTGTAACTTGGTATCCTTGGACTAATACTTCCCTGTTTTCCTCTCCCCCTCAGCCCCCGGCAACCACCATTCTACTCTCTGCTTCTGTGAATCTGACTATTTGGGATTCCTCAGACATGTGGTATTAGGCAGTATTTGTCCTTCTGTGTCTAGCTTGTCTCACTTGGCATAATGTCCTCCAGGTTCATCTGTGCTGTTGCAAATGGCAGCACTTCCTTCTCTTTAATGCTTACAAAACACTCTGGAGCCCTGGGAAATGAGGCATGTTTACATACAACCCCCAATTCCACATCCGGGTTTTATATAGTTTGATTTCACCCCCCCCACCCCCCAGCCATTCCTGAAACCCATGTGACGTAACTGGAGAAAATCAAGCCAGCTGTGAGCTGCTCAGCCCCTGCTAGGCAGCAGGCATGCAACAAGCATCAGCGTTCACAGCTCACAGGGTGTGTTCCATTACACGGAGCTCGGAGAGAACAGGTGAACAGCCAAAATCACACCTCCGGCAAGTGGCCGAGCTAGGACTGGAACCAGGAGCGTGCGAGTCCAGGGCCCTGTAACCCACTCAGACAGCTCTGTCCTCCACCCCTCCCAGCCCTGGCCACACACAGCCTCACTCTCCTTGGTGCAAGCAAACAGCATTCTGAAGTCCCAGAAGGGGCCCTTGGGTGGGGTGGGGGGGTTGAGGAGCGGCCATCAAGGAGACCAGCCTGAATCCTGTGTCCTGGTTATGCTTTACATGAAGGGTCTTGGGCAAGGGTGGGAGAGAGATCCGGGAGTATCCCCCCAGCCAGGAGGGAGTAAAAATGGAAACCGGAATGAGCCCGTGGCCAGAAGGAAATCAGGGAGAAACAAACTTTAAATGTCATGCTGCAGATTAGAAGGCTCTTCCAAGGTAACATGGAGGAGGAAGCAATTAACAGGCCTGATGTGCAAAACACCCTATGGAGTTGTTCAGCGGCGACCCACATAGCCAGCATGGGTGGCCACGCTCCAGTAACCAGTGAAGTGACTAAGAGACAGAAAAAAGGCAGAGAATAAAACCTAAAGATCCACAGCGAGCTATCACTTCACGCCCACTAGGATGGCTAGAATCAAGAAGTCAGATAAAAACAAGTGTTGGCAAGAATGAGGAGAAATAGGAGCCCCCGTACACTGCTGGTGGGAAAGTAATGTGGTCCAGCTCTTTGGAAAACAGCAGGGCAGCTCCTCGGGTGATTAAACACGGAGTTACGACAAGGCCCAGCAGTTCCGCTCTTAGGGATTATACCCGAGAGAAATGGAAACATATATCCACACAGAAACCCGCACACGATGCTTACAGCAGCATCATCCGCAATAGCCAAAAAGTGAAACAACTCAACTGTCCACCGCCGGACGCACGGATAAACAACACGTGGAATATTACTCAGCCACAAAAGGGAACGGCACATGCTACCACACGGATGAACCTTGAAAACATTAAGCTAAGTGAGAAAGGATGTCACAACAACCCACATATTACTTGATCTCATTCATATGAAAGTCCAGAATAGAAAAATCTACAGAGCCCGAGGTCGGTGGTTGCCTAGGGCTGGGGTGGGTGGGAAGGGGAGATGACAACTAACGGATACAGGATTTCTGCTCGAGGTGATGAAAATGATCTAAAATCGACAGCAGTGATGGTTGCACATATCTGTGAATATACTAAAAAGCACTGAATTACACACTTTAAATGGGTGAATTATACGGTGTGTGAATTATATCTCAATAGAACTGTTAAAGAAAAATAAAATCTGCCAAAAATTCAGCAGCAGCAATCAGAGAGGGAAAGGGAAACAACCTTATACTATATGCTCGAAAAATATTCCTTAAAGAAACAGGAGGTTTCCATGTGAACGGGAGGATGACCAACGGGATAGCATGTGGGCATTTAGACATTCACATCTGGGGCCTGGAGATTATGAGCTTTAGTCTGATTTGTGATCCCGGCCCTATAATTCGCTGTATAGCCTTGGATAAGTAACTTGGCCTTTCAAGCCCCATAACTACCCCATATACTGTTGTGAGATGCAAAGAGTTAAGACACACAAATCATTTGTACTCAATAACTGGCAGTTACTATTATGACCATTATTGTTGATGTTGGTGTTCTACCCATAAGCCTAACTAGCACATGCTGCAGACCCACTGGAGTTTGCGGTGCTGAATTAGGTTCAGGGAGCGTAGATTGGACCAGACCTCTCCTTGGGGAATTTTCAAACACCAGGAAACTCAAAATACCCCATTGTCAAAGCCAAGGCGCTTGCTAGAAATTAATATTTCTCAAACTAGGGTCTTTGCACATATTCCCAAGATCTGAATGTTCTCTTTAAGAATTTTTGATTCAATGTTTTCATTTTTTAAAAAATCAATACATGCCATAATATGCCGAAATAAAAAAAGAAAAGAAAAAAAAATAATACATGGGAATCACCGCGAGATTTCTGCACCCACAAGAGCAACGTGTTCGTGACTGAGTTGGCACTTGTGTCAGACTGAATTCTTGGCGCCAGCTCTTCACCCGTCCCTATCACCCTTTCCCACGTGACTCTGCATTCGACTCTGTTTTACAGGTGGTCTGCACAACCTCAGGTTCAACCATAAACTTGCGTGGCCAATGGGATGTTCACAAACACAACGCAAGCAAAGTCTTGAAACACAGGAGAGCTTCCCCAGGGAGCCCCCGCGCCTTCAGCCTGGGCCCTGAACAAACGCGCTCCAGGTCCCTGGCGCAGGCCTGGTTCCAGAGGAAGGAGCCCAGGCCAGCTGCAGCTTGAGGCCAAGCCGCCCAGAGAGCCCAGTGAGCCAAGCTACACCAGCCACGCTGCAGCAGACCAGCAGTCACGCGAGTGTAAGTGAGTAACTGCAGTCAACCAGCAACTACGTGAGCAAGAGTAAACACGGCTGTTCTGTGCCAGGGCCCAGCAAACCATGCTGGCTCACTGCAGCCCACACCTGCTTCGGTACGGCCCACCAGCCAAGAATGATTTGTACATTTTTAAATGGTTGAAAATCAATCAAAAGAACAATACTTCATGATGTAAAAAGTATATGGAATTCAAATTTCAGTATCCACAAATATATTTTTTATGGGAACATACCACACCTATGGCTGCTTTTGCACTACCACGGCACAATTGAGTAATTGCGACAGACATTGTGTGGTCTGCAAAACCCTTTTCCTATCTGGCCCTTCACAGAAAAAGCCTGCTGACCCCTATTTTATGTCACTGAATTTTGAGGTAGCTTGTTTCATGGAAACAGTTGGCCATACAATGGTAATTATTACTACTTGCCAAATGCACAATGCACGAATGCAAACTTAATATGTAAATGCTGCATTCTGGCAAAGAAAAGGCCAAGGGACATTGTAGCAGTTGCATTAACAAAAGATTTCCCAGTGTTTCAAATAGACACAAACAGCAAAACAAAGATATCATGTGGCTCATAAAAGGCATTCTGAACACCAGTGACACTGTGTCTTAGCAATCACTACCATATTCTCCCTATAAACATAAAACAATATCACCCATCACATTAAAATGATTTTGTTAATTTGAATTATACTGAAGTTTTTGCCGTTCTGTTCATTTTATATTTGTAAATTTGTTTTGGTTTTATAGTTGTTTAAAAGTTATAAGTGTAAGGAACTTTGTGTTTACTTACATAGCTTTATGTTTATACCTTTTTAAGTAGCAGTAAAATAAAACTAATGTAACATCGGGACTCCACCAACATTAAAAGTCACCTGAACACAACTCAAGTGAGAAACAGCTGCAGTAGCATGTGGCCGGGTGCAAGGACTACAGAGGGTCAGGTTAGGGCCTGGTCTCTGCTGGAAACAGTGGACCAACACGGAATCATTTTTCGTGTTCTACTTTTGTTCCAATATAATAGATTTTGAGAATTATAGACTCTGCTCCTGCCAGAACTGGTTCACCATTTTGGGGGAGAAATCCTTGGTTTGGTTTATGAGTCAATAACCAAACTACTTGCATTTATGAAACAGCTATAGAAGCTGAGCCCATTCAATACTTCTGATGTTAAGAGGAATCTCAGGATTGAGGTCCATGTTTTTACTCCCTGAAAAGCTGATACTGAATCAATAGCATTTTATATAATCCATAGTATCTGGCAACATGAGAAAAGTGACTTTTTTCTAGCCTAATCTTCCACTTTTCCTTCCAAGCACACTCAATACCTCTGCTAAACTCTTTACCACCCCCACCTCAACATTGCACCTGTGCCTCAGGGCCTTTGTACATGCTGTGCCCATTGCTTGTATGTTGTGTTCCCTCGGTTTCTGACCTGTTGGTCATTCATTTCAACCTATTTCTCAAAACCTAGCTCAGGCCTAGAAGTAAGGATACCCCAATGGCAATTGCACACCTAGTGCCCAGAGATCTTGGCTTCTAAACACCGTTTCCCACTACAAGGAATCAGAGGTCCTAGGAGAGATAGCTAGAACATCTTTTTTGTGCCAGAAAGGAAGTGCTAAAATAATGATGGGGATGTGTAAAAAGAACAAAGAGCCAGTTTGAAAGGGCTCCCACTGGCTACACCCAGGGCCATTTAAACATCAAAATGAATAATGACATGAACGGACTGTAACATGATGAATGAAAAAAGAATCCAATGAGTCCATACAGATACTAAAAATAGTTTTCAAATAAGAGATGGGCTGGTGGAGAAGGCTGAACACTTTTTTTTTTTAAACAGAGGAATGTTGAGTAATAAATATAGAAAGAATGGAAGAAATAGGAAAAACCATTTAAAACTATGAATAATAAATGGTACAGGTAAGAAAGATCAAAGTTGCTAAAACCACAGTGTAAAAGACAAGACATGCTGACATCATGCACTTCCTGATAGGATGTCATGAGAAAGCTCTTATGTTGTTACCTGTGCCAAAAAGGTACCATCTGAATCTACCATGAGGAAACAATCAGACAATCTAAACTATGCAACACTATGCAAACAACTGGCCTGAACTCTTTAAAAGTGTGATATCATAAAAGAGAAAACACAGGCAGTGGGACTTTTCTAGAACAAAGGAGACTCAGGAAACATTAACAACTAAATGTAATGCGCAATGCACGCATGAGTCCCAGATGGGGAAAAAGTACAATCTGAATATGAACCATTGATGAGACAGTGTTGTATCCACGTTAAACTTCCTGGGTGTAATAATTACAGGGGGGTTAAATAGAAGCGGGGCCAACCACCTGCCAGCGGCAAGTCAAATTCAGCCCCCACCACTTGTTTTTAGACATCCTGTGAGCTAAGAACAGTTTTTGCAATTTTTTAATGACTGAAAAATGTTTTTCATGTCATTTCATTTAGATGATTTTCAAATTCATATGAAATTCAAATTTCAGTGCTTATAAATAAAGTTTTATTGAAACACAACCATGTTCTTCATTCATTTCTCATCCACGGCTGCTTTTGCAACAGCAGGGTTAAGTAGCTGTGACAGAGACTGCATGGTCCATAAAGCCTGAAATATTTACCACGTGGCCATTTCAAAAGATGCTGCCCCATGCCAAGTATAGAAGAATGCCTTACTCTTAGGAAGGACAGGCTTAAGTATTTAGAGGGAAAATGTCATGATGCTTATAACTACATCTCAAACAATTCAGAAAACAAACAAAAAAAGAATGTGTGTGCATGTGTTTCTGTAAGTATATATAAATAGAAAGCAATAGTTATAAAATGTTAGCAGTAGGTGAATCTAGAAGCAGGTGTGTGGGTGTGTACTATACCATTCTTACAACTTTTTAACAGAGTTTGACACTTCCAAAATAGAAACTAATCAAACAAGCATGAAAAGCACTTGCTCATGTGCACACCTCCCCACCCCTGCCTACCTGTCTCTAATGCCCCATTAACCGGACAAGCCGGTTAACTCCTCGTTTCTCTGAGCTCCCCCAAACTTGGTAAAACCTGCCTGTTCCCACCCCACTTCGCAACTGTCTGCGTACGCTGCTGTCTTGTCCAGGCACTCAGTGTCTCTCGGATTCTATTCCAGAGGGTGTGCCACGACCTTTCAAACGTCCAACTTCAAGTTTGAAAAGAAAGCCCCGTTTCGCAATGGAGCACGGAAGCTGGGTCTCACATCTGCTTCCCCCCAGCACAGTAGCGCCTGGCAGGCGGGAGGGCTGCCTGGCCTGAGCCGGGTCCTTCCACCTCACGTCCCCTTAGCAGGGCCCCTGGGAAATCTGTCCAGTGTCCGTGCCCAGAAGGAAGGACCTCCTCAGGAGGCCTCTGGTCCTTTTCATGTGACCGGCAGAAGGCGCTAGTAGCCAGCCAGTCTCCCCGTCTCGGGGCTGCCGGGTCTGGAGCCTACAGAGCTGAAGGCAGATACAGGGCATTACGGTATGCGTCTGTAGCCCGATTCTTGGCTCCACACAAGGTCTCCGCCCTTGTTTTTCTTTCTTCTTTCTCTCTCCCAGTTTTAACATGTTATCATGGTATATTTTATGTATCCTGCTAGGCTGCCCTAAATCCCTTCTGGAATAAGCCAAGGTCTGTGTGAAAAACTTACACCAAAACCCTGAGTTGGCCTCCTCTTTCTTCTGCCTCTTTACAAAACCACATGGCTGCATGGCACCTCCATGCACCTCGTGCCTGTAGCATCATTCCTGGCCCCCAGTGTCTGAGGGCGGCCTGGGAAGCCTTGGCAATGATTTATGGCATTTACAATTTCGAATGGGATTGAAAAAACAGAGGACGGGGCATTTCTTTTCCAAACAGACAAAAGTGAGCACCAAACTCCTGGGTGCAGGCAACAGGGCCAGCTTTCCTGCAGGGTGAGGGTGAGGGAAGACGGGGAACTTGTGCTGGGCAGAAAGCATGAGTAGAACAGAGTCAACCAAGGCAAGGAGACAGGAAGAAACACGATAACTAAGGGAGGCAGAGAGGACCAAGAGGCGGAATGAGAGGGTGGGTTCTGGAGTCAGACTGCACAGGTTTGAACCCCAGCTCAGCGACTCACCAGCTGTTTAGCTTTGTGCAGAATGACTGATCCTCTCCAGGCCTCAGTTTTCTCAGCTGTGCAATGGATAGAATAAGACCTACATCACAGAAGTGTTGTTAGGATCAAATGCAATTATGCTATAAAGCGCTGAGCACAGACCCAGACATGTAGTGAGTGCTCAATAAACATTGACAGCTAGGCTTATCGGGACCACCACCAGCATTTCTGCCGGAGTAGAGCGCACATACGAGGGACCGTGAAAAGAAACATGTTGTGCTGGATGGGGGGCAGAGCTCCTGAAGGCAGGCAGAAGGTCAAGAAAAGACAATAGCCGGGATGGCTCTGGGACAGGACTGGACAAACGAACGTGATTTATTTAGGATGTGGGACTTCCAGATGCTGGTCCAAAATCAGTGCCCTGGTTCGGCCCACCTTTCTCTCTGCCCCCTGCCACACCATTAGCCCACACATCACCTGAGCAGGCCAAGCCATCTTTATGCCTGCTTTTCCCCAGCTGAGGCCTTAACACCCACCCCAACGCTCGTGCACGTGTGCGCACGCGCACACACACACACACACACACACACACACACACACACTCTTCCTGAGCCCTTTTGAGCATCTGGTCCCTCAAGACCTCCAATGCCTCTCACCTCTCAGGTTCCCAAAGGTTAAAGCCTGCACCCTGTGCTACACCCTGCAGCCACTCCCTCACTGCTCCCATCTGCTTGCTGCAGTGCTCAGGCCTGGGAAGGAACCTGCCAGGGAGAAAACTCCTGGCCGCCAGCCCCACCCTTGAACTGCAGGCCAGCCCACTCTTGCCGGCTGGAGCTGGTCTATACCCAGGCTGCAAACTCCAGGGCCCTCTATGCTTCCTTCCTCCCACCATCAACCCACGCCAGGCAGCAAACCTGGGGCAGTCTGTCTGCTTTAGCGATGCTCAACTTTCCCCGGCTGGGCTGCAGCAAGGTGTAAACTCCGGCGGCAGGAGGAGGGGATCCTAATAGCCCTTCCCTGGGCACGGCCCTAGGTGTTTTTTCCCTTGCAATTTTCCATAGGCTGAGAAGCCATGGGCTTCCTCTGTTGAACTTCTATCCATCCTTCAAGACCCATCTCCAATCTGCCCTGTTGAAGCCAGTCCCCTCTCCCTGCGTCTGCAGCCCTCTGCAGCACCGTGACCGCACAGCAACACTCTGTCTCTCTGTTACTTGGGAATAAGTTTCCTCCTCTCCTGGCCACCACAGGCCCTGCTCCTCCTACTGAACCACAGGTTCCATGAGAACAGAGAGAAAACCTCACGCATTTCCGTTCACCCAGAGCTCCCTGCTCAGGGCCCAGTGCTTGGGAGTTGCCCTGTGGCTATGAGGTGGAGTTGAACGTGGGCATGTACCACACCTGGCCCGGGGCGGCTATTAGTTGCTCCACCTCCTTAGTCCTGCCTCCCCAGAAAGGAACCCCTTAAAGCCCTCTAGCATGGTGGAGAGGCACCAGCTCTGAGGGAGCCCAGGTCTACGGCGGACCAGCCACGGGGTTCAGGGCTGCTCACTTAGCCTCTCCAGCCCTGCGCTTCCTTGTCTGAACAAGAGGGGCAGCAACACCCACCTGCAGGGCTGCCACAGGAAGGAGTATGAGATGCCAGAGGTGTCTGGTATACACCTGGTATATAATAATTGCTCAATGGGCAACCAGATTTTTAAAACAAGCCACGCACCCTTGCTGGTTCCCTCTCTTCACCTCCCACTCACACCTCCACCTGCAGCACTCTGGCTTTTCCCACGAGACTGCTCCTGCCAAGGGGACGAAGATCTGTGTGTCACCTGGGCCAGGGGACTGTCGGTCCTCAGGCTTCCCGACCCACTGCAGCACTGACCCCACCGACCACCCCTCCTTCTCTCCTCACTTCTCACAGTCTCCTCCTACCGTCTACGCCTTCTCAGCTCCTCTCCCACCAAGGATTCATGAAACCCGCATTCCTAGGGAAAGGCCCCCCTCGCCTCCCGAGCGCACTGTCTGTGGGCAGCCCCTCCCTTCCCAGGGCCCCAGATGCATGCATTTATATACTCAGTTTCCCCTGTATCCCAGCATCTCCCCTCGACTGCAGACCCAGGCACCCCAACTTGACGTCTCTGGACAGCCCTCCCTGGGCACCCTGGACTCGACCCCTGAACCTGAACTGCCTTCTCTGATCTCCTCCATCTCAGGCCTCTTCACTCCCTGCACACTCTAATAGAAGCACCCCAAGCACATGCGCCTACTGCATTAGTTTCCTATCGCTGCTGTAACAAACTGCCACAAGCACACTGGCTTAAAGCAATACACATGTATTACTTTACAGTTCTAGAGGTCAGGAGTCCTAAAACCAAGCTGTTGGCAGGGCTGCCTTTTTTCTGGAGGCTTCCAGAGCCTACAGCCCTTCCTGCCTCCTTCCTCCATCTGGAAGGCCAGCAGGATAGTATCCTCCAATCTCTTTCTCTGACTCTGACTCTCCTGCCTCCCTCTTATAAAGATACTTGTAATGACACTGGACCCACCAGACAACTGAAGATAACCTCTCCATCTTAAGATCCTTGATCACATCTGCAAAATCCCTTTTCCCATTAAGGTAACATTTTTAAATTCTGGGGATTAGGATGCAGACATCTTTGGGGGGCATAATTTGGCCTGCTACACCTCCCTCCCTCCATCTGGTCCAATGCTCTGTTATTGCCCCAGTGACAGGGAAGATGCTGACCCACCCCTTCAATGCCCAGTGTCTCCATCTAACCTTCTAAGGTGACGCAGCATGGCCATCAGTGCCTTATCTCTCCTCTCCATTCAACCACCTCTTCAGCAGGACTCCCCCACTGGCTCCTTAAGGATGCAGGCGTCTCTCCGTACAAACTCCCTCGACTCCTCCTCTCTTTTATCTCTTTCTTCCACATCTGATCTTATCTGTCACCAAGCTTCTGAGAAATGACCATGCTTGGCCACCTCCATGCTAATCAGGTTTCCACGCCCAGTGCTCTCCTCCAGAGTTTCTGCAGATAATTCCCTTTTGGGGGACATAGTGTGAAATGTTTAGCAGTAACCTTGCTCTCTACCTTCTAGACGCTAGTAGCATACCCCTACCCTGAGCTGTGACAGCCACAAGGTCTCCAGACACTGCCAAATGTCCAGAGTGAGGGGCAGGGCTGCAAAACTGCCCTGGGTTGAAACCCACTGTCTTCTGGTAACAGCTCTTGCTAAAGTCACCAATGGCCTCCGTGGCACTAAATCCAAGGAATACTTTTCAGCTGTTCTCTTGCTCAGCGTTTCAGCAGAATTTGACACTGTTGGCCATTGTGGCCCTTAGGAACCTCTCTTCTCCCTTGACTTCCAGGTCACCCACTGCCCTGGTTCCCTCCTACCTCTCTGGATGCCCCTTCTCTGTCTCCTCTGTAGGATCAAGCTCCCCTTCTGGACCATGAGCTGCTCAAGTTCTTCAAAGCTTAGTCCCAGGCCTGTCCACCTGTCACGCAGCCTGGTCTCCCCAGGTGCTGCCTGCCACACCCCTGGCCCCCCTGACTGCCTATGCACAAGGGACTCACAAAGTGACATCTCCAAACCTCCTCTCCAGCTCTAGACCTGCACATTCAACTGCCTACCAGACATCACCACTGGGATAACTTGATGTCACTCCAAACTCAAGTCCAAGACCAAAACCATGATCTATCCTTCAACCCAGCATCCTCCATTTCTCAGAGAAAGGCACCTTTACCAACCTGTTGGGAGAGGAACCTGCAGGTGTCCTTGACACTTTCCACTCCCTTACTTAGCCTAATTAGTCTATGTCCGAGTCAGACCTGTCACCTCTGACACGGTTCGCAAAGCAGTGCGCTTGTCTCCGTGTCTTTGCCCCCATCCCAGCCTCCCAGCCCCAGCTCCCACCACGGCTGACTCGGGGCACTCCCCAGCCCTCTGACTGGGGAGAGGGGAGTGGGCGTCCATGCCCGACCACCGTCCCTGCCGCCCCATCAGCTCTCCAGGCTGCAGCCAAAGTCACCCTTTCAAAACATAGATGTGACCAGGTCACTCCCTGCTAGCTCCCACTTAAAACAACCTGAAAGCTTCTCACTATTCCTAAAATAAATAACAAAACTTCCAATTTGGCCCGCTAGGCTCTACGTGGTCACGCCTGCATCTCCTCCAGGCCCCGTGCGCACCGCACTCTAGCGCACTGCCCTGTGTCCGGCTGCTCGGACTCGCCATGCTCTCTCTTGCCACGGGCCCTTTGCTCTTGCTGTTCCATCCACCCGATGGCCCGCTCCCATCCTCGCTTGGTGGGCACTCCCTCCCTCCAACCCCAGCTCAATGGCAGGAAGCCTTCCCCGACCTCTGGCCATATCACTTGCCTGGTTGCTCACTTTCTCCCCACCTCACTATCTCTCCGTCACTTTTACAGCTGTAATTTTATGTGGATTTTTCCTGTTCTTGGATTACTCCATCTCCTCCATAGCAAACTCCACGAGGGCAGGATGTACATCCAGTCTGGCCGGCCATGTACTCCCAGGGCCGGCACGGGAGATACTCAAGAGCGTGTCTTTAATGAACGAGGACCTTGCACCCACCGCCTGCCTTTCTCTAGTACCCACGTTCTCCCGTCTCTGGCTGGTAGCTCCAGCTTGGCTCCCACGGCGAGCTGTCTTTGGTAACCCTTCCTGCTCCTCATTTTGCATCCCAACCATCAATATATCTCCCTCCTAAACCTCTTTCACATCTGTCCACCTCTAGCACCTGAGTTGCAGCCACTAGCTTTTCTTCCCTGAACCCCCACCCTTGCCTCTTCCTTGGAATTCTGATTTCCCACGCTGCAATCTGACCGGGTCACACCTATGCTTGACAGGCATCAGTGGCTTTGCCTGGCCCCGGGACGGAGGATGCACTCACTGTGGCTTGTGAAATGCAGCGTGAGCCACCCCTGCCTTCCTCTCCTGCTGATGTCTGGCCACGCTGCCTCTCGGGCTCACTGCTGCCACCAGCCTGGACTTCTCCAAGTTCCTCTCCCTCAGCAATTCTGTCTGCATTTTTCCATCCCTCTTCCAACATGAGCTGTGATTCATTCTTCACGTTTTAGGCTAAAGAAAACCTACCCCAAGCCCCTCACTAGGCTAATAACAATAATAATGATAATTGATAGCCCTGTATGCTTACTAACTACAAGCAGAATCTTAGGAACTTCACAATATTGACTCATTTCATCTTCACCAACACGTATTATTATGCTTACAAAATGGGCACAAGAGAAGTAAATGACTCGTCCAAGGTCACATTTGATAGTAAAGACCAAAGCTGGCTCACATTATAAACTAAGGCTCCAGGCCTCAAATTCTTGAGTGCTATGAACACTGCCATGCCCCTTTGTGCTATGTTCCCAGGGTGTCCTGTGTCCCCCTATTTGATCACAGTAATCACATGCGTACATTTTCAATGACTGTCTTCCCACCAGACCATCTGCTGCCTGAGTGTAGGAATTAGCCTGTCTTGTTGAAGGCTTTACCTGCGGCGCCTAGCCCAGTGCCTGGCCTTACAGCTTTGGAAGAAGGAAGTCGTGCTCTGCATCCACAGCCCCAGCTCCAAGTCACCCACTCTGGAACAGGGGTTAGGTAAACCTTTCATGAATGCCGCCAGACATACACACGGGGAAATCGCCCTGAGCTCTGCCTGGTGATTTACTGATCTGTTGACTACTGCCAGGCAGGCTCTCTCAGCATTGTCCTTGGACACCAAGGGTCGCAGCCACTCAGCCAGGGCAAGGGGACAGCCATCCCCTTGGACAGACCCATCATCCACTTGCCCAGGAGTGATGGCAGAAAAGCTCTAGGGCCAGGCGGGGCCAGCATACAGCTCCACCTGTTGGTTTCCTTCCATGTTCTCTGGAACCTCTCCCATGGGACAGCCCAGGGGACACTCACCAGCCACGAGAAGAAGCCAGCCGATTTGTCCTGGGCGGAGATCTGCCCCTCGTAGGGGCCGAAGATATGGCCCTTGGGGATGACCTCGTTTATGCATCGCACGTCATTCTCTCCACTGGCTTCCTTCACCACCTCCATGCCCTGAGGGATGGTGAGGGCCGCCCGGTCTGGGATGCCCACGGGCACCGGCGTGTCGGACACGAATACCGGGGGACCGTGGTTTGGGCACTCATCCACAAAGTACTCCTGGCAGGACTCGCAAACTGGAGGGATGGAGAGAGGAGGGAGGGCCTCAGTCGCTGCAAGTCAGTCGGACCTGCAGAGGAGGCGGTGGGGCTGGTGCGAGTCCCACCCAAGGACAGCCTGGGGCAGTAGAAAGCACACTGTGTGCGACTCCGGAGTCCCAGCCCTGGGCCTACGCCAGCCAGCCACAGGCCCCTGAGTCCTAGTGGCAATAACCCATCACCCTCCCTGGGGACTCAAAGTAAACACCTGCCAGTGCCAAGGAAGCCAGTCGACTCCTTTGTCTCAAATTTTAAAAAGTGGAAGAGTGAGCATGGCTTTAGAGTGCAATGAGTCTATGTTTGAATTTCAACTGCACTTCCATGAGCTGCAGGACTAAGGCGAGATACTTAATCTTCACTAAGATTCAGTGCCCTCACCTGGAAAATGGAGCCAACGACAGCCACCTCGATGGCTAATGATGGGGACTGACGGACGCCTGGGCCTGGTACGCTACAGGTGAGACCCTGTCGTTAGTACCACTGCTGTGGGTTCCTTAACCAGGGACGGGGCCACCAGGGTGAGGGGAGGAGTAGCCCCGAGCCTCAAGCTCCACTTACACCAGAAGTCCACTTGCTGGAAGCTTTTGGGCATGATGAGGTCACGCTTCCCCTTCAGTTTCTTGGGCTCAACTTCCATGGCTGAGGAGTCTGGTCTCCTAGAGCTGGCCGGAACGGGATCCAGCAAAGAAAGCAAAGAAGCCATCAGAGAGTGACAGCCCAGTGGGGAGAGAAGCTGGGGACAGACCTGGCCAGGAGGCCAAGGGGACCTGGGGCAGGCAGAGGAGCCCCAGCCAGCATGCCGCTCAGCGCAGGGCACAGCGGAAAAACTGCGGTCCTGAGACCTGGGCCCAGGCCTCTCTGGGCCACTGCGTACATTGTTCTGGAGCCTGCACCCCAGGAGCAGGGTTTAGGAAGGTGGGCAGGGAGTGAGAACTTTCCCCAGGGTCCCCAGCCAGCCCAGCCCAGACCTCCCTCCCTCTCCAGTCCCCACACGGGGGCCTCACCAGGGCTGGCCATACTCCTGGTCGCGGAGTGGTGAGCAGACCTCTGTCTTCACCACTGTCACCATGTCCCCTACGGCTGCCTTGGTCTGGGCCAAGCACTCCTTCATGTTCTCAGTCATTCTGTCCTGGGACGCAGGAGGTGGGACCAGCACAGGAAGAGGATCAAAGAGACAGGGGAAGAGGGGTGAGTGGCGGAGAGGGCAAGTGGGGGTCCCGCGGAGTCTGGTTACCCTCCCTGCCATCCCCAGAGGAAGCGCTTGAGAACACAGACAACAAAAACAGCTGTAGCCTGGCCAAGAGGAAATGCCATTTCTATCCCGGGCTGGTCCTGGGGACGACTGGAGCCGCCAGCCCCTTGGGGTCAGGGGCCTAGGGCAGCTCAGGCCAAGACGCAGAGCTGGGATATACAGCCCGGACCCCAAGACCAAAGGGCAAAGGGCAGGAGGGTCCCACATGAGCCTGGGCACAAAACTCTGCAAAGGGGAGCAAGGAGGGAACTCAAGTCAACTGGGGCCAAGAGAGGGGGCACCCAAAATGGGCCTTCAGTGCCTGGCAGGGTGTCCCTCACCCTGGGGCTGCCAGGCCCCTTTGCCAGCTCAGAGCAGGTACAGGCGGGGCCTGGTTACTGCTGGTGCAGACCGGCCAGGGCCAAAGCCCCCACTCAAGCCCCACCCGGTTCTCTCTAGGGGACTCTCCCCAGTCCCCCGCTTACCGCCCTCCACCATGCGCCGGGTTTCAGCCCCTCCCTCGACACCCCAGGGTCCTCATGCCAAGCCCAGGGATACTCTTCGTGGCTGGGGTGGCACGCCGCTCAGGCTGGCACCGCGCTGGGCCCCGGGACTGGGCGAGCAGCGTGTGTGACTCACTACCCCGGGCCCCGCTGGCCACACCCCTGCTTCTCGGCTAATCAGCCCCTTGCTCCCCACCGGGGCCCCAAAGCCGGCGGCTGGGAGGGGTGTGGGGAACCACGACGGCCTGCCCCCTCCTCCGAGCGCTAGCGCGGGGCCGGGGGCGCGCGGAGGGGGCGGGGGCCGCCCGGGCCGGCCGAGCCTCCCCCGCCCCCAGCCCGCGAGCCGGGAGGGGCGCCCCGAGTGCGGGGCCGCGGGACGGCGTGAGCTCTGGGTGGCGCGGGAGGCCGGCACGGGCCGGGGCGGGCGCGGGCCCGCTCGCTGCCTCTCACCAGCCTTCCCGGCGGGGAGCTCCTGCCCTGCCCGCCCGGCCCTGCCCAGCGCCCGCCCCGCCCGCCAGGCCCGGCATTCCTTGCGGGGGCATGTGGCTTCTTGCCGGCCCCGGGGGCACGCAGTTGGCTGGCGGCCGGGAGGGGCGCGCGGAGCGGGAGGAAGCGGGCGGCGGGAGGGGCGGCCGCGGGAGGCCGCTGGAGCCGGGCTGCGCAGGAATTCCTGGGCCTCCTGCGGGGCTCGGCCGGGGGCGCCTGGCGTGGGCGAGCGCGCCGGGAGCCAGGGCCCGAGGCCGGCGGGGGGCGTGAAGGGCGCGAGCGGCCCACCGCGGCCCGGCCCCGAAGCCGACTGGGCCCGCGGAGGCGACCGGGCCTGCGGTGCCACGGCGCAGACACCCGACCCCAGCTCCCGAGCGCCGCAAGCCACTCCCGCACCTGCGCGGCCGGGTGGGCACGGGCGCCGCCGCTCCCCTGCCCGGGCAGCGTTATGCCCGGGGCGCCTCGCTTGCTGCTAGGCCGACCTCGAAGCCCGTGGGATGGTCCCGCGCCACTCGCGAGGGGACAGGGACTGGGGGCTGGAGATGTCAAGTGACTTGCTCAAGGTCACGCAGACCATGCCTGATGGCGTCTGAACTGAAGGCTGGGGAGCGCTCGGTAAATTGGAAACAGGAGAACCCCGAAATCCAAGCGTATGTTTCGGGCCCGGTTCGCCTCCATGCAGGATCCTCAGCGCAGTTCTCTTTCAGAGCAGTCACGGGGATCGCCCTGGCAGGCCGGGCGGGGGCAAGGCCCTGTGGACTTGCAAGGGATCCGCGGACACCCCCTGCCCTGAAAAGCAGCCCTCACTCGGATGGGCCGTACTCCCACACAGCACTCCCCGAGGCAGCAAAGCCTAGTGGTTAGGAGCCTGGGCTCTGAAGAGGCGCTGAGTTCAAATCCCACCGACTGGCTGTGCAACTCTAGGCAGGCATTGCCGACTAAATCCTGTGTCCCCCGCCCCCCCCCCAAATTCCTATGTTGAAGTCCTAACCCCTCCATGTGACTGTATTTGGAGACAGGGCTGTGAGGAAGTAATAAAAGATAAATGAGGTCATAAGGGTCAGGCCCCTGGAAGAAGAGGAAGAGACACCAGAGCTCGCTCTCTCCAGCATGCGGGAATGAGCAGCGGGAAGGCAGCCATCCATGAGACAGGGAGCCATCGCCAGGAACTGGATAGGCCGATACCTTGACCTTGGGCTTCCCAGGCTCCAAAACTGTGAGAAATAAATGTCTGCTGCTTAAGCCACCCAGTGTGGCATGTTGTCATGGCAGCCTGAGCCAACGAATACAGCAGGCTCTGCCTTCTCTGTCCTCCCCTTTCTTCATCTTGAAAATGTCACTCACAGATTCTGTCACAGACATGGCTGCATTATCTGGAAGTGAGTTTGGAGGGGCTAGACACAGTCTCTGCCCATCCTACTGAAGACCGTAGAGGGGTGGCTTTGTTTTCTCTCCACTGAATTACATTTATTATGAGCCAATCACTTGCAAACGCTGGCACTGTATTAGAACTGACTGCCGAGGACTGCTTTGCATGGGGCGCCCCGCTCTGGCCTCTCTGCCCTCAACCAGCCCCACCTGCATGCCATGCGTCATCCTGCCACAAGGCCTGTGAACTCACTGTGGCCTCACCTGAAACACACCTGGGAAACGGCCACTCATCCTTCAGCCCTTATTCCCCCCACCCCCCTAATACCCTCTCTCAGCCCTCTGTCACACTTCATGACACTGGTCGCACTTACAAGTCTTTTGTTAGCATGATTATTTGCTTATTACCTGTTTGCTATGGTAGACTGTAAGCTCCCCAGGGGCAAGGTGCAGGCCCCTTGGTGCCCCATTGAATTGCCAGCACGGTGATGGTGCCTGCCACCAGGGCCAAGGCTAGGGAGGACAAACCAGGCGCTATGGCATACACTTTAAGGAGGCCCTCACTCTCAGGGTCATGCACTGGCAGGACTGGCCCCTGAGAGTGAGGGCCTCCTTAAATTCTGCACCCTAAGTGCCTGGCTTGGCTCCCCCTCCTCTCAGTCTTGCCCAGCATGTAACATAGTCTCAATAAATATTTGCCAAATGAAGTAGTGACCCAATGACCCACGTCACATTCACTGCCCTCTCTAATATGTCCCGCTGGTCCCACTGAGAATCTCAATTCTAAGAGACCTGAGGAGGAGACACAGGGTGGGTGGGTTATCGTTTGGAATCCTCTTTCCCATGGGGCTCTCTCCCAGTGAGCTCTGCCAGGCAAGGTAGGTGGCATGAAAGGCTGGCAGGGTGGGAACTGAGGGTGGCGAGGTGCACTGGAGGGTATGATGGAATTAGACTCGAGAGGCCTGGAGCCTGATTCTGCCAAGCAGCCGAGAAGCGTAAGCTGTGTGCCAGGGCACGCCTCTTACTCTCTAGGCCTTGGTGTCTTTCTGGTAAAATGGAAAGCATCATTAATTGCCTGGTAGTCCTCATGAGGAACAAACGAGAGAAGAGGGACTGGAAGGGGAGTAGGGAAAGAGAAGAAAAGTAGGCAATAGTAAGAGAATAAAGGATGGAGGTGAAGGGGGGAGAAAGTGGGGAGGGCAAGGAGACAGAGAGAAGGACTGAGACATACACACATTTTTCTAAGTCCTAAATTGTCACCAGCAGAGCATCCCCTTGTGGAAAAAGCATGTGTTTGTATCTCAAAGTAGAAATGTCTATGGGCTACTTGCTTTCATGTCTTATGTCTCACTTACACCCCACCTTCATCACATGAAAGATGTGTAATGTTTTATAACAAACGCCTACTCAACAGGACAGTTAGAAAACAACCAGAAAGAATGTCATGGAGAAAGAGGGGTGCCGATTATATCAAGAATCTGTTGTAAGATGGTTAGCAATTGAGCTTTCCATTCAGTTCTGAGCCTCCTGGCAGCCAAAGCAAAAAAGGAGACATGATGGGTTACAGAGTTCTATTATTTGACACCAATTTATTGACTGTATGCATAATTAAGTTCTCTCCATAACTGGAGGAGTCTAGCTGCCTGGAGAACCTGGACCAAGCCTTACTAGTGTGACTGATGTGCATTATAATCCTCAAGTGGCCCACAGACGTCTCCACTTTGAGATAGAGACAGACAGACTTTCTGGGTCTATAATAAAGGTTGTAGGGGCAGGGAGATAGGAGATGGGATGTGGCAGGACCAAATGAACTTCCACTGGGGAGAGAGAGAGAACAGGGGTTGGTGTCCTTCATGGGATCCATCTCAGCAGGCACGAGAAGGTCCGGGCCAGGTGAAGCCCGGGGAGCCTTTTCTGCAGACTGCTCTGGCCCTACTTGCCTGGCGGAGGGCCTGGGGGAAGGGTGGTCTGCAAGCCTCATGCAGGATTCCAAGCTGCTGGCAATGCTCCCTGTCAGCCGGCTCCTCTGAGTCTGCACATGCAGAGATTAGGCTGGTTGCAAACCCAGCAATGAGATGCAAACCCAAAAGGAGGGGGCAGAATGCAGCCCAGGAGCCTGCAGCTCTGTTTTCACCCTTGGCAGGGTGCCGGGATCCTGGAATGCCCGGCAGCCAGTGTAGCCAGGGGACTGGGAATCTGTGCCCACTTGGCTTCCCTAGAGGCTGGCACCATGAGAAGGAAGGTTGACTCTGGTACCCACCACAGCATCCTCTGTTGTTGCCCATGATAACAAAGGGGCAACAGGGACCTGGGCTGGGTCTCCCAAGCCCTGGGTCTCAGTTCTGGCTGTTTCAGTGGCCCTGGGCAAGTTTCTGCCTTGCCCTCAGTGTCCCCTTCCTGAAAAATAAAAGGCCCATGAAATGGTTCTTAACAGTGAACCATGGAGGTGGGGGGCCTGGGCTTGGAATTACGACAGGGAGTTATTGCAGGTCCGTGCTCAGCAAGCCTATGAAGCCTGTAAAAAGAATAAGTTATATGTCTTAAACTTCTATATAAGACAGATTTGCTAATGAATGCTTTTGTGATAAATGAAAGGTAAATCTATTAAAAAGTGTTATTGAATTCACAGAAGCCTTGTGTCACTGTGTACTTCATTCATCAACCGATACCTGGATGGCCATTCACAAGCTGTATAACTTTGGGATAATGAATGGACCAATCCTACCTCAGTTTCCCCATCTGAGGAGTGGGACCAATATCAGAGTCTATCTCATAGGGCTGCCTTCTCCTAATGCCCAGCCTGTAATCAGCATTCTATAAATATTAGTTATTATTGTCATTCATTTTATTAATATTTAAAAGTATAACAGATATCAGATGTGTATGTTGGGGGCAATTTTTTGACATGAAAAGAGGGCCTTCATAACACACCAAAAGGGCCGTAAAAAGAAAAAAAAAAAAAAAAGAGGGCCTTCACAAGCATTTAATACCCCTAACAGATAAACCCTTTTTATGAATACTATAAAGAAAAAAAAAATGGGAAAAAAACCATGAACCAGAAATTTGCAAAGGAAGACAAATACGTGGTTAATATGCTTTTTGGAAAACCATGAAAACATATTAATACTCAAATAAATATAAATTAAAACAAATACATATCATTTCTCCTCTATTAAATTGGCAAAGATTAAAAATCCTGATGATATTCAGAGTTGGCAAGAGTGTGGGGGAAATGGGTTCTTCGCACACCACTGGTTGGAGTGTAAACTGGTGTCATTTTCTGGAGAGCAATTGCAACATAAATCAAAAGCCCTGAAATGGCAAACCCTTTGTAGGAGCAACTCCGCATCTAGGAATGTACACATGTCGCATGACAAGATTTACCTACAAAGCTGTCCTCTGCAACATTATTTTTAGTAGCAAAAAATAGGAAATAATTTACACCTCCAAAACAGGAGAAAACTTCATCTACAGCACACAGTGGAATATTAGACAGCAGTTAACCATGTTGGAGAAGAACATTTATTGGCAAGGAAACACGTGCTCAATATATTTAAAGTTGTTATTAAGTGAAGGAAGCCAACCTGAAAAGGCTACAGACTGTATGACTCCAACTATATGACAATCTGGAAAAGGGAGAACCATGACGACAGTAAAAACACCAGTGGTGGCCAAGGGTTGAGGGGAGGGAGGCACACACAGGTAGAACACAGAGGGCTTTTAGGGCAGCGAAACTACTCTGCATGACATTACAGTGGCGGATACATGTCGTCCTGCATTCGCCAAAACCCACAGAACGTGCAACAGCAGCAGTGGACCCTAATGAAAACTGCAGGCTCTGGGCGGTGATGACGTGCCAGTGCAGGTCCATCAGCTGTAACAGACATCCCCCTCTCGAGGGGGTGCTGACAAGTGGGGGCTGTGCTTGTGTGTTGGGGCAGGACATATAAGGAAACTGCACTTTCTGCTCAACTTCGCTGTGAACCTAAAACTGTTCTAGAAAATAAAGTCTAGTGTAAAAAAAAATTAAAGTTATGAGAGGATAAATTTTAAAAATATAATTCCATTTAAAATCTATATAGGATGATATGGATTTCCACACACAGGTCTGGGAGGGTGTATTTTGGGGCACCACTAGTGTTTAGTTCAGGGGGAGGGTTGTGTGTTTATGTTTTCTTCTTTTTGCTTACAAGGAAAAAAAATCACTTCAACATTCTTTAAAGGAATTCTTCACACTCATTTAGTTTAGAAATTGCTAAGGAAGATAATTTCAAAGGTCTTTCCTTCTCTACATACTTGTCATTAGATGCTAAGATCCAACCAATTGGTTGGGAGAAAGGAGGAATCCAAATTCGAGACTAAGGACCAGGCATAGAACTGGCAATTGATGCATATTTGATGAATGAATGAATGAATGAATGAATGAGTAAGGACCCCAATATCTCTACCTTGAAACATTTTTTTTCAATAAACATGTTTTTATTTTTATGATTCCCATTTTGAAAGATTTTTGTCTCCCAAAAAGACAGCATGCATCCCATAATAATTAATTCATCTTCCTAGTTTTTCCTATGCACAGAGGGGCTGTGGTAACCAGGGCTAACACAATGGTTAGTTGCTATCATCCTAAGCAAAAGCAAAGCAATCTGGCACCTTCATTCATCTGTCTTGCCTAATCAGAGGGAGCCGCACAACATTCACTAACCTTCTTTTTTTTTTTTTTTTTTTTTTTTGAGACAGAGTCTCGCTTTGTTGCCCAGGCTAGAGTGAGTGCCGTGGCGTCCTAGCTCACAGCAACCTCAAACTCCTGGGCTCGAGTGATCCTTCTGCCTCAGCCTCCCGGGTAGCTGGGACTACAGGCATGCGCCACCATGCCCGGCTAATTTTTTATATATATATCAGTTGGCCAATTAATTTCTTTCTATTTATAGTAGAGACGGGGTCTCGCTCTTGCTCAGGCTGGTTTTGAACTCCTGACCTTGAGCAATCCGCCCGCCTCGGCCTCCCAAGAGCTAGGATTACAGGCGTGAGCCACAGCGCCCGGCCCACTAACCTTCTTTATGTTTAAAAATTAGTTCTGTGGATAGAATACTATACAGTAGTGAGAATAAACAAAGGACAACTATGTGCTACTAAATATAATGTACGTGAGTCATACTGCTGAGAAAAGAAACAAGACCCCAAAGAGTACATACTGTATGATCCAATTTATATAAAGTTACAATAACAACAAAAGAGAAACCCAACCAAGAATACCTTTGGTGTTAGAAGGCAAGCTTGTGGCTATCCTTGGGGATACGTGGAAAGGGCTAGGAAAGAAGTTCTAGGATGCCGGTCATGTTATATTTCCTGATCTGGGTGCTGCTCACATGGGTGTGTTAAGTTTGTGTAAATATATTGAGCTATGCTATTATAATATGTGCATTTTTCTGTATGTATTTCTATGTTAATAAACACAAAGAAAAAATATCTATACGGGCCCTAAAGGCACAATTCCTATATGGGGCCCTCCCACCCTGTCTAGCCTCTGATTTTGCAGGTGAGGGAACTGGGCTCCAGCCAGTGGGGGCTCCTGCCTAGGTCACAGCAGGTGGGTTTCAGGTCTTCACCCACAGGGCAGTTTCCACCAAGCAGCAGGGGTACAGCTGGCCAGGGCCAGTGGGTCACAGTCTCCCAAGGAGGTTCCTCCTGCAGAACTATTTAGAGATGATCTGTTGACCCCATCATTGGTAAGACTCTGATGACAAGAGGTTAAAGAAGCAGTGTAAAGGTTCGTGAGTCATGGAGAAGGTGAGCAGGGGTGGCACCATGTTGTATGTGTTGGCTTCTCACAGTGGACACTGGGGGTGGCTTATATGGCGTCCACCTCCCTGTTACTCCCCACTAAAAGTGGGACTTTGCTCCGGTGCCACTGCTTCCCTGCAGGACCCGTGGAGATTCAGAGAAGCTGGGCCTTTGCCCAGCTGCAGCCGTGGGCTCAGATTCATTGAAGCCGATGACAGCAATGCCAACTCCCTTCCCATGACTGGATCAGGAACCGGCCTTTAGCTTAGCAGCACATGGCATGCCCCTCCGAGGTCAGACACCTGACCTACTTTGGCCCAGTCAAAGGGAAGGGAAGAGCTTTTATTTCCTGACTTGCGGGAGATGACACACAGCCATTGTTGCGAATGGCAGCCACGTCCCGGGGAGGACCCAGCAGGAAGCATCTTAGCATGGAGCTGGTACGTGAGGGCAGAGGGACGCGGCGGTAGAATAAGACACACACAGTTCCTCGGTGTCTGAGGGGGATGGGTTCCAGGGCCCCCTCAGACGCCGAAATCCTTGGATGCTCAAGTTCCTGATAGCGTGCGGCGCAGCATGCGCACATGACCTTCGCACGTCCCCGACACACTCTAAATCACCTCTAGGTAGATTACTTCTAACATCCAATACAATGTAAATGCTGTGCAATACCTTGTTAGGGAATAACAGCAAGCCCTTCACCTGTGGGGTCTGTGCTAACTGCATAGTTTCAGAATTGAATTGAACTGCTAGACACCCAGCTGGGGTCGGGAAATCAGAGACGTGGGTGGTGTTGGAAACCATCTCAAAGATGGGGACTTTAACTGTCCCGGCTGAGGTGCTGAACCAACAGTCCTAAAACCCACCGTCCCTCTGCGCTTCCTGTTACACTGCTTTACCACCCAAGCCATCAGGAACAGGGCTTCCGTCACCTGCAGCCGTGAGCCATCCTCACTGGCACCCTGCCCTACCAAAGCGCATTCCACCATTGGCCACCCCTCTCCCCTAAGCCCAAGAGCTGAACTGGGCTTTCTCTCTCATGCATTGCTGGTGGCAGCGCAAACTAGAACCGCCATGGACAGCAAATTGGCCCTGTGGAACTTTAAAACAGGCACATAACCTTCTATCCAGGGGTTCCCCGAGAGATACGTGCAAGAGTATTCCTTGCAGCATTGTCTGGGACAGCAAAAGACTGGAGACAACTAATGTATCCATCGGGAGGGCTGGTCACATAAATGCCTGCGTAACCACAAAACAGACAGTGGTTTCAAAGAAGGAAGCCGTGGAGCAAACTCAACCCCCTCCTCCATGGCCACCGCCCTGTTCCGAGCCACCACCCCCTCTTCCCGGAATGGCTGTAGGGTCAGCCTGACTTGTCGCCCTGCTTCCACTCTGCCCTTACCACCCAGTCCCCATGCCACCGTCGGGGCGAACCTGTTACAAGGCCGCTCAAGCCCCCACCCCCACCCCCAGATCACACAGCGCAAATGCCAAAGGTCTCCAGTGGTGGGACAGCCAGACACAGTCTGCATCCACCCCCTCTGAGCCCTCAGCCCTTCCTGCTCCCCCGCCGCTCCCATCACAGCCACGGGGCGCCCTGCTCTGCTTGCAGCGTGGCACTGGCCGTCTAGAGCCTTTGCGCGGGCTGTTCCCTCTGTCTGGGGGTGCTCTTCCCACACACACCCACGTGGCTTGCTCCCTCGGGCCTGCGCTCAATGGCACACCCTCTGGCTGCCCTACAGAATGTCCAACCCCCTTACACTTTCCACCCCTCCTTCCTTGGTGTGCTTTTCTCCAGAACACGTATCACCATCACATTTAGGTAGCGCTTCGTCGTGTTATTTGCTTTCTGTCTCCCCGGCCAGACTGTAAACCCCAGGAAGGCAGACAAGTCGACCTGCTTTGTTCACTGCAACCAGAACCGTGCACGGTACGAAGTCGGCACACGACAGACGTCTGTTAAATGACTTGCTGACTTGGCAGTGAAAGCAAAATCCAAGTCAGGAACAGAAACTGTTAATTAAGAGCACGGATTCCGACCCTGGACTGCCTGCATCCAACGTCCCTCTGTGTTACCCTGGGGGAATCCCTTAACCTCTCTGTGCCTAGGGATAACAGCACCTACCTGCTGAGGTTGTCGTGAGAAATAAATGAGCTAATATTTGTAATATATGTAGAACAGTGTCTGGCACAAAGTGAGTAAGCTATCTATGTTATATGAAATAAACATCCTGGTTGCATAAAATTTAAAAGGACATACCCATTTATTTATATGTGCTCAGATGTGCTCAGAATAGCTCTAGGCTGCGACAGTTGCTGCTCCTAGACTGAGGGCTAGAGGAGGAAAGGGACTTACTTCTCACTGAATTTTATACCATCTGGTATAATGCACTTCTGAGTTTAAAAATAAGCTAGTAATGACTACGTGTTAATTGTTGAGGTTGGGTGACAGGTATGTGGAAGTTTATTATACTCTTGGTAGATACGAGAGTATAGGTAGAGTATCTACCTTTTCTGCATAATAAGAAGTAAAAAAATACTTATTGGTGGGCTGGGTGCGGTGGCTCACACCTGTAATCCTAGCACTCTGGGAGGCTGAGGCAGGAGGATCGCTCAAGGTCAGGAGTTCGAGACCAGCCTGAGCAAGAGCGATTCTCGACCCTGTCTGTACTAAAAATAGAAAGAAATTATCTGGACAACTAAAAAAAAATATATAGAAAAACTAGCTGGGCATGGTGATGCATGCCTGTAGTCCCAGCTACCCGGAAGGCTGAGGCAGGAGGATCACTTGAGCCCGGGAGTTTGAGGTTGCTGTGAGCTAGGCTGACGCCACAGCACTCTAGCCGGGGCAACAGAGTGAGACTCTGTCTCAAAAAAAAAGAAAAAGTTATTGGTATTAATCGTTTAAAAACTAAGTCCCAGGCTGGCCCTACCACACCCCAGCCCACCCCAAGCCTGGCAGCCACTTGGCTGGGGGCGCAGGGGGCCTCCCCCCACCACCTGCTCTTTCCGTGGAAGAGGACCCCGGAGTCCTCACGAATTCCCCGAGCCCAGTCTAGCTCCAGAATTCCGAGCACCAGGTCAGCCACAGCCAAGTAAGAACTGGGGACAAAGGGGTGTGGCCTGCGAAGGGCCAGGGTCAGGCTGAGGCCAGCTGGGAGCGGGAGAGTGGGAAGGCCACATGTGAAAGAGGCCTGGACGTGCAGATTCACTTAAGGACAGTCAGAGCCGTGCAGCACCAGCCACTCGCCGGGCGCGGGGCGGGTGCTGGTGACCCAGCGCTGCCCTGGTCTGGTCGCTCCACGCCCCCAGGATGCTCAGGAGGAAGGTGGAGCGCTTAAGTCACGCCTGTGGCCCCTGGGGAGCAGGGCCAGCATGCCAACCCAGGTAAAGGTGTGTTCTCACATCTCGCTGCCTCCTGCAGACTGCCAGAGTGGAAAGGGTGCGCCCAGAACACCGGCCCAAGCCCCTCCTTTCTAGACAAGGACAGTGGGGCCCAGAGGGGAAGGGACCCCAGGACCACCCTCCAGCCCCTGTCCAGGACAGAACACAAGGTTCTCAAACTCCTCTGACACACGGAGCCAGAGCCTCCATTTAGGGAGGTTGGACCCTGAAGAAACAGAACAAGCTTCTTTTCAGTGTTTTGGTCCCAAGGAAAGAGGTCCCCTCCCAGGACTGTGAGACCAGAGGGGACGACGGCTTGAGGAAGGAGGGGCTGCAGGGCCACGGGGCCTTTGCTCCCCTGCAGTTCCCTTCTCCTCTCTCCCTCACTGTTCATCCGCCCTGCCAGTCTCACTGGCTGTTTATCCGCCCAATCCTGCACAGAATCTCAGAATTAAAGGAAATTTTCAAAGCCATCCAAATCCTTGCTTCTCAAGGTGTGGCCCACGGACCAGCAGCAGCGGCATCACCTGGAGCTTGTTCAAAATGCAGACTGCTGAGTTCCACCACTGAAGACTTCCTGCAAGATGCAAGTGTGCATGAATACCGCCAACAACAGTGAACTCACTGCCAGGCAGCCAGCTCACCATCCCATCTTTGGACAAGTAAGGCGTGTGTGTGTGTGTGTGTGTGTGTGTGTGTGTGTGTGTGTATGCGCTTCCATCCTGCTCATCCTGATGTTTGCTGCACTGTGAGTCATAAACTGTCTTGCTGATCCATTGAGTCCTGGCCACTTTGAGCATCTACGCTACAAGACTGGGCTTCCTCCGCGGCCATAGGTGCATGTATGTGTATGCATGCAGCACATGCACCATTCGTGGTCATGCATTAAGAATTAAGTACCTTCCCGCATATTCATGGAAAGGCTCATACATGTCAGCTCCCACTAAGACCCTGATTTGAAGGCATTCAAAGGGAACCTGACCTTTCTTGAACACCGAGTTACTGCCAGTCTTTGTGCCAAGTGAGTTCCATTTTTGCATTATCTCACTTAGTCCTCTCGATGACCAGCAGGGTAGATCATATCCCCTTCCTACATTTGATGTAATCGAAGCACACAGCTCACTCTCAAAAGAGTAACAAGCAACATGAATTAGCCAGACTCAAGCCATAAGGAAGCAAACAAAGAGGGCGATGATTGCAGAGAATGACACCTGTGAAGGCAAGGCGATGTGGTCACTAGTGATTATGATTACTACATGTCAAGCTCGCTGAAAACAAACAGGCACACTGGGGCTCCTCTGGCCACGCTGACAAGCTCATCCTGGAGGAGGCACCTCTGTGGAGCCGTGACACTCTGCCAGGAAAGTGACCCTCCGAAGGCGGCAGTCCTCCTGGAAGGAGGGGGGAGGGGCACAGATGTGGCTGCTGTCAGGCTCTGTGCGGGCGCTGCACACACACTGTGAAGCGTCTCCATGCATCCGCTCCTGACGTGTGTTCACATCCTGCCAAGTGCCAGGCACTGTCCTAGGTGCCGCGACCCTGGGGGAACCAAGGTCCCTCCGCCATAGGGCTTGCAGCCTGGGTGGAATGCCTATGGGTTTCCTGCCAGCACCCGATGCCCTGCTGTCCCTGGGGAGCCCCATCTCCAGACGCTTTACTCCAGGCTGAGAGTGTGACTGAGGACCGACCAATCTCTATTCTGCATGGCAGCCCCCAGGATTGGTGCAGGATAGGGTCTAGGGCCCAGCCAAGTGGTGCACTGCAGTTTGAGGACTTTGGGGGAATCCTTTGGGAAGAGAAATGTCCTTTCACTGCAAGGATTACCGAAAGAATAGGACATAAGGATGGATCTGCTGGCAGCCAGCTGCTATGCCACCACATACAACAGCCTATCTACGAATGGGGCCAGCACAGAAGAAAGCAAAGCAGCACAGATAGAGCGACTCCTAATGACAGGGCAAGAGCCCCTGGATCCAACAGTGCCTGAAGCTCTCAAGATCCTCCTGGACCTTTTGCTGAGCCCACACATTCCATTTTTTGCCTACTCCTGCTTGACTTGAGTTTTTGTCAGATTGTATTTAGTTCCGTCAACAACCTAGTAGGTACAGTTTTACATTTGTTTTTCACTTAGGAGATGGAGGATCAGAGAGGTTAAGAGGCTTGGACAAGGCTGCACAGAGGCCGTCTGGAGTATGTGCAACTCAAAGCCCAAGCCCTTTCTACCACTCCCAGGTGACAGTCTAGTGTGGTGGCCGACAAATTGTCTCCCATGGCAGGGAGTGAAAGGGCTTCCTGAGAACATGCCCCTGAGGGGTAACTGGAATGAGAACCAGCTCCCATCCCAGACGGCCTGCATAGAGGCAGCGGAGGAAAGGAAACACAGGCTGCAAACTGGTGGCTGCTCTTTTTTTGATTTTTATTTTTGCCAGCTCAGAAGGAACAGATTTCCTGTAAAAACATGGATGTTCAGCTTTTCTGGAAAATCGGAAGGGCTGGCACCACCACGCAGGCGGTCCCACATGGCAACAACTTGCTGTGCTGGGTGGTGGCCCTGCTCAGGTCTCGGTCAACCTGTGTCGCTCACGTGTGCTCCTGCCTGGGCTGGGCGCCGGCGTCTGTGGGCTGCGTGGCAGAGACCAAGGTGCCGTGTAGACGCTGTCCTCTGAGATCCCAGCCTCCCAGCCTGTCTCCACCCGGGCTGCTCCCAAGTCCCCAGCACCCGGCGTGGTTCCTGGCAGCTGGCAGGGGCTCAGTGCAGACTTGGTGGAGGAAGGGAGGAACCGTGAGGGGGGGACTGGGGTTTCCAGCACTACCTCCTGGGCACCTGAAACCCACCCCCACGGGCGGGAAGGGGCAAGGAGGGCACGAACAACGCTAGGCAGCCCTGCGGTGCACTGCCGAGGGGCAGCCTGGTGTAGAAGTTAGAACGAGGGCTCTGGAGTGAGACTCCCTGTGTGCGAATCCCACCCCACCGCTTACTAACTGCATGACCTGGACGCGTTATTTCACCTCTGTGCCTTCAGCTACCCCTCCATAAAATGGGGATAGTAAGACTCGAATAGGGTTGTGAGTAAAGTTATAAGCACCCAGTCAATAACTATTAGTCTGGCCTCTTCTACTGATGGACTGACCTTGCATAAATCCCTTTCCCTCTCTGAGCCTCAGTTTACCCGTCTCTACAATGACGCAGGTGGGCTTGGTTTTCACTTAGAAACTACTGGCTCTGGCATTCTGTGACTATGAAAAATCAGCCGTCGTGCACATTCCCAGAGCTGGGCCCCAAAGAAGCATCCCAGCAGGTCACGGGGTCCCTCTGCCAAACCATTCCAGCGCTGAGCTCACAGCAGACCCCAAGGACCGTAAGGGTGGAACCATTTGATTCTAAATCCCCCGGGATGTGGCCCAAGTCCCAGCCCCGGGATCTGCTGCGGCTCATTTACGCCAAATCACGATAACCCCAAGGCACAGGGACACGGCTGGGAGGAGCCAGCGCCGGGGCCCTCCCTGTGGCCCGTGGTGCCCTGTCCTGGGGGGCCCTTCTGAGAGCACGCACGCAGGTCTGACCGCGCCGCTCACTGCGGCTGGCGCCCGGCATCCAGCTGGCAGAGCCGTTTCCATTTCGCTCACACGCCCCCGGATGGGAAATGATTCATGAAAACCAAGAAGGTAAAATTAGCCCAAAGGCTGCCGAGTAATTTATGCAGCCAACAGCCCGGGCAGGGAGGAAGGCCCGCACTGCCAGCTCGGTGGCCTCCCGGGGGCTGGCAGAGGGCAGCCCGGCCATCTGGAGCCTCTGTCTCCCGGGTCTTCTATTTCTGGACTTAGCTTCCAGGGCTGTTGGCAAGGTTTCTGGAGCTTTCTCTGACCCCTCCCTGGCCCACCCAACAGACTAAAGCACACTGGGCACACAGCGCTGGGGACTGCTAAGTGCCAGCACCGAGTTGCCAGGGAGTCACACGCATGGACTCATGTCACCCTCACCTCAACCTCTGGAGGAAAGTTTCCCCTCCCCTATTTTACAGGCGAGGAAACTGAGGCTCAGAGAGAAGAAGAGGGTGGCCAACGGTACGTGGCAAAGGCAGAATTCGAACCCAGACCTCCTGAGCCCCACAGCTGCGCCTGCTCCCCCACGCTGTGTGCATCTACCGAACCTCAAGTTCGGGGGGTTGGGGGGCAAGGGCAGTGGACCCTGCCAGGCCCACCACGCCCTGCACATGCTTTTCTCAGTCTCAGGACTATTCGATACCAGAACGTGGCCCTCGACTCCAGGCCCACTTGTCCTGACTGGCAAGGTGGAGGGTCCCCAACATCCCGGTGTCTTAAAAACAGGCTGAGAAGGAAAGTTTCAGTCTGGGCCCTGAGACACAAATCTTGCCCCTGGAAGCAGGTGTCAGCGAGCCCCTTGTTCTCACTTTTAGGGTGATACTCCATGGCCCCGAGAGGGGAAGAGACTCACTCCACGCCACACAGCAAACCCGTGTCTGGGCCTAGGCTGGAACTGAGTCCCGCTGCAGAGATCCTGCGTCACAACCATTTACAAAGACAGCAAATCAGAGCCCGGGGGGGGGTCCTCTACGTGCAGGGCCAGCTGAGGGGGGAGTAACTCCCTGAGACAATGGGGTGTCCCGATCTTCTGCCCCTGGGCACCTGCCCCCACTTTGGGTATGCACAGGGGCCATGTGAGCAACTGGAGAGGGCTCATCAGAGGGCAGTAGGTGGGGCAGGCTGGAATCCCACCCCACGCCTGTGGGACCTCGGGCCAGTCCCTGACCTCCTGAGCCTTGGTTAAAGATGGGCTCATGAAATTGACAAGAAAGCATGTGCTTGTGAATCACCCAGTAGGCTGGGGGGTTCAATAGGAACTTGCAGGTCCGGCCTGAACGTGGGCACAGTGCCTGCCTTCAGCCCCTCTGCCCCGCCTCCCCCGCCCCCAGCTTTGCCCAGAGGAAGCCCGAGACCAGCCACCCATGCAGAGAGAATGTGCCTCTGTCCCCTTGGGCGGGCAGCTGAGTGCCAGTGTGGGCAGCCGGGGGCGGCACCGCCCACTCCCCAGGACGCGGTTCAGAGCAGCCAGGGCACCCTCTCCCCAGAGGGACTGCGGCTGCCCCGGCGCCAGCCCTGAGCTCAGCACTTCCAGACACCACCACGCTGGACCTTCCCATCGGTGTCCATGGAAAGGTGAGGAAACCGACGTTCAGAGAGACTGTCACCTGCCCAAAGCTTCACACTCATTCACGCAACTATTTATTCGATAAATTTACTGGGCGCCTGCCATGTGTCGGGTGCCGTGAAGGCAATGAGACAGGTGCCTTGCTGCCTTAGTGGCCTCCTGGCCGTCAGCAGCATTAGGGTGTAGTGGTTCACACGCGTTCCCGGAGCCACACTGCCACCATCCAGTCCCAGCTTCGCCCTGTATGACCTCGGGAGGTCACTCAGCCTCCTGGTGCTCAGTTGTGTCAGCTTCTCTACCTCACAAGGGCATTCTGAGGATCCAGTGACACGTTGTGAGACACAGACAGCGCCTGGCACATACGCGCCCCCTAAGTATGAATGGTGACCACTGAGCCAGAACCGAAACCACACCCCTCTGACACCGATGGGCTGTGCTCGTAACCCAAAGCTAGGCCAGGTGACTGCGTCAGTGTGACCCAGCAGCAAGATGGGTGAGTGCCCACATCTGGAACCAGAAGATGGGTTTGAGTTTTCCCTCTGCACCCGCCGGCTCAGATGAGCCTTTGGCCTTTCCGAGCTTCACTTTCTCCAGCCCAAAAGCGGGTGCCATGATGGCTACTCTCCTGCCTCCGTGGAGAAGCACCTGGAGTCCCCAGGGCTGCTGCAAGCCCCTGCCCCCGTCACGGGACAGGCTCGGAGAGCGAGGCGTCTCCCCAGCAGGGCAGACGGGCCTTCGCTGAGCAGCCACACTCCGCCGCCCAGCCACCGCTGGCTACCGAGAGGGTTTGCGGCTGGTGACGGGGAGGGCTGGGCCTGGGGCCAGCCAGGGCGCTTCTCGCCTCTTAGGACATAATCCCAAGCCTCTGCACTCACTGCCCACACACACCACTGCCCAGGGGGCGAGGGGCCAAGTGGGGCTGCCCGTCCAGGCACCTTTTGGCAAGACTGTCCCATCGAGTGGCCTCATGGAAAAGAACTGGACATGGAGCCAGATGGCCTGGCTACCATTCCCAGCCTGCCAGCGGCTAGCCGTGTGGCTTTGGGAAAGTCACGTAACCTCCTGAAGCCTTCATTGGTGCATGTGAAACCGCCTTGGCCGGGCCGCCTGTTTCACAGGGTGGGTGTGAGGAGCTGCTTAGCCAGTGACATTAACGTGGTTTGGACGTGAAAGGGGGATGTGAGAGAAAGAGCAAAAGGGCCGTGATTCCAGCACTAAATAAATCACCAGCTGCAGTGATTTGCCCCGGGCTCAGAGGCAAACCCTAGCCTGGACCAGCCAGTGTGGCCCAGAGCTGTCCCATCCCAGGGCTCTCAGGGGAGAGGCTGGCCCCAAGCTGCTTTCTTCTCCTGCCCACCCTGCAGGCCGAGGGAGATCAAATCCGCAGCTACAACAAGCCCCATTGAGAGCCGGCAAATCTGCCCTTGGGGTGGGGTTACGTTACCAGGCTCCTGGCCAGCTCTGCCGAGCAAGGGGTCAGGATGACCTCCTTCCCTCCCCATCGGCTCTGGTCCAGACCCACCAGGGCCAAGCCAGGCAGGAACCCGACCATCCGCTGCATTCCCAGGCAGCAGCCTCCTCTGGGACATCAGGGGACAGTGGGATGAAGCTGTCACCAAGGCTGGAGCCATGCAGGCTGCCCAGGGCAGTGGACTCTAGAGTGAATGCAGAGTGGAGACCCCAGGAGTGGAATGTCACTGGGACAAAACTGAGGCACAGAGAGCTCATGTAGCATTTCCAGAAGCGTGAGCTAGAAAGGGGCTGAACCAGGACTGGCATTCTGACTCCAGAGCCCACCTGCCCTGACAGCTGCCCAGGAGCCGCCCGAGCCACTGAAAGCCGTGCCTTCTGAGCAGGGCAGAGCGTGAAGCGGAGGGGGCGTCAGGGCCCAAGGCCACTGATTCCCACTCTCTGGGGGCCGGCAGGGCCCAGGGGAGCAGACTTTCTCTCTGGCTCTAATGAGGAGACCCAGGAATAGTGAGAGACTCACAGGGAAACATTTGGTTCTGTGCAAAGTCCCAACAGAAGGATTTTAAATATTATGCAATAAATTTTTAAAAAATGCAAAAGGTTCCCCAAAGCCAGAAGTATCTGCTCTAGATATGCCCGAGGAGGCACTAGAATAAAATCAGGACTAACCAAAATGTCAGCAGTAGGGGATGCCAGAAGGATGATCCCTTCCAAAACCTACCATGTATCAGTCAAAAACAAAAAAATATTACAGTAGCTCTCTATGTAAAACCATGGCTAGATTTGCTAGATGCAATGTTAAGAGAGAAAAGCAATTAGCAGAATAATCTGTACGACGAGAAATCATTTGTTTAGGCACACACACACCCCCATCCACACGTCATAGTAATACATGTTCCTCTAAGTTACATGTGTCAAGGTATAGAAAAAGATCTAGAAAGATATATACCCAAGTAACAACTGTGATGATTAACCTTGTGGAAGAATCTGAAATGTGGCTGTCAAGGAAGACTTTGGCTTGTTAATATTTGATTCTTTTTATAGCAAAAATATATTTGCATATTCCTTATATAATTAGAACTTGGTAAAACAAAAAAGATACAATGAGCTGACCTGGGAACCAGTGAGCCACCAGTCGCCGGAGGTATGCAAGCAGGGGTGTTGGGGCGGAGGGGATTAGAGGAAATCTAAATCCCACAAGGATAGGTGACAGATGCCCCTTCTGAACCTCAGGAGGTCAGCAGGGAACAGGAGCAGAAGCCCTCACTCTCCCGTGTCCAGTGGCTTTAAGGAAACATAGAGCACCGGACCCCAGAGAAAAAGAGGCCAGGAGTTGTGGGTGTTCAGCGTGACCCCAGAAGACACTGGTTGGGCAGTCGGAGGCGCACAGACCAGCTACCCTCCCCCTGTCCGCCTCCCCAACCACTCCCAGCCCCTCGGTCCCAGCAGCCCCCAGTAGCTCCCAGCCCTGGCCAACGTGACCAGCTCCAGGGGGCCTCTAGGGGTAAGGACCACGTCTCTGGGGGGAACTTGCACTGGGGGCAAGAGTTCAGGAAGGAGGGAGGAGGAGAAAGGATATGAGATGCTCATGGAGCTGATAGCGTGTGACCATAACACTGAGCCCAGGCAACGGCCCGGGCCGCACGGTAAGCCCTAATCCCAAACAGACCAGGGCCCTGGTCAGGAACTGGGTCCTGACAATGTAACAAGCATAGGTCCATGAAGCCACTACCTTCAAGCCACGAGGTCAAGAGAAGAGCCAGGATATGCAGGTCTAAGTCCCAGCTTTGCCCCTGACTTCCCATAAGACCCATAAGACAAAGTCACGGAACCCTGTGGAGCCTTAACTCCCTCATCTGCAAAATGGGCTAATAGTGGCCACCTCTCCAACTTGCTGTGTAGATGAAATGAGATGTTGTCCACTTGGCCTCTTTGTGAACCATACAAATGCCCACAAAATGCGATGCCTCAACCACACCTTGGATGCTGGGAAAAGGAGGTAGCAACGCTGAGCTCCAAATGCAGCCAGACTTGCTACAAGTCTAGGAGCCCGCAATTCTCTGGGAGGAGAGAGGGGCCCAGGAGGAAACCAGAGTAAGTCCGAAAGGGCAGAGGAGAACTTCTTGGCCCCTGCCCTGGGCCTAGAGCCAGGGTGCCAGGGAGGGCGAGAGAGCCACGGGCAGGGGCCAGGGAGGAGTCTGGTTTCTACCTGAAACCGGGGGGAGGGGACCCCATGGAGCCAGGCCAGTGAGTCCTTGCCTCACCAGCAGCCCCGGGAACTGGGGCAGAGCCGGCCACAGAAAGAGGAAGAGGAGAAGCTGAGACAGGCCGCCACGAGCAAAGGGCTACATGGGGCCCCTGGCCCCGGGCACGGCCTTGGAGGACTTGATCTGGGAGGTCTTGCTGAGAGAGCACGGTGGCCACACAGAACAGGCTCAGGGTGTCCTTTGAGGAAAAGGGCCACCTCGAAGCAAGGAGGTCTCATTTGGTCTGCGGAGTGAAGAGCGTCATTCCGGGGAAGGGGGGGCAGAGGATGAAGGCTGCGGTGGGTTAGCTGCCCCAGCGCCTGCCCTCCGCCCGCCCCAGGGAGCCCTCATGGAGCCCAGCGTGGGGCCAGCCAGGACAGAATGCAGAGAGGGCTGAGGACTCAAGTCTTGTGTGTCCATGCACGACCAAGGCCACTGTCAAGACCAAGGCACCTCAGTGGCTCCTACTCTCCTAGCCCCTGAAGCTGAAGTGGGACAGGCAGGAGTGCCCCACCTGCAGGACCCTGCACTCCGGCTGCACAGCGGCCAGGCCGCCTGGGCCTGCTGGCCTGGGCCCAGCCAGTCTGGGAGCTGCGGGGAGGGAGCTGGGGGCTGGGCCGCCCTGAACAGGGGCCCCAGAGGAGGGAAGGGCTGGAGGGAGAGGCGCTTCCCACAGCTCCCTCCCGGGTAGCCCCCACTCTCTGCAGACTTGTGGCCACATGCAGGCCCAGGCACACCTTGGTCTGTTCCCAGCAGCCCCGGGACAGGGCAAGTCGGCTTCTCTAGGGACGGGAGGCTGCGACAGAGCCCAGAACCATGGCAGGAACTCCCTGACACTGCTCGTCTGCCCGCTTGCGCTGGCCCAGGTCAGGACGATAACCTCCCCTCGCTGCCTCAACCCGGTGTGTCTGCTTCTCAGCCCTGGCCTCTCAGAGGGTCCACGCAGGAAGCCACTTCAGGCCCCTGTGCCCTGCTCACCCCTAGCTGGGACACCGTCAGAGACCAGGCCTCCAGTGCCTGGCCAACCCCCAACCTCAGCCGTAAACTCCAGCCCCCCTTCTCCTGCTGAGACTCCCCGAAGGGCTCTAGACTGTGCCCCAACTGCACCTGAACACCCCCTGGCCGCCCACCAGTCCATGCGCCACAGCTCCGTGGGGACAAGAATGCTCCACTGTGGCCAGCCAACTGCACCAGGTGCCAACCCACTGACCGGGACAACTTGGAAAGGCCGAGTTGCTCACGCCAGAGGCCGGCCGGCCTGTCCACCAGGCGGACTCGCAAGACAAGGAGAGAGTGGCGCGCCAGCAGCACACTGCACGGGGCACACCGAGAGGCAGCCCTCCCGAGGCCTAAGGAGCACGCTCCTAGATGGCTCGCTGTCCTTTAAGGCGCCTACACAGCCATGACCTTATCTCCTGCCTCGAGTCCACTGCCGCCAGGACAGACTTTCTAAAGCACAATGCTAACTGTGTCTCTCCCTTGCGTAAAGGCCATCAAGAGCCCCCCAGTACCCCAGGGGCAGAGTCTCCACTCCTTTGCCCGGCATTCAAGGCCCTCCCAGCCTCTGTCTCCCAGTCATCTCCACCCAAGACCAGTGGTCATTCCCTGAACCACGGGATCCTCACACTGCCTGCCCGGAATGCTCTTCCCTCTTCCTCCACCTGGCAAACTCCTCCCTTAAGGTCCAGCTCTCCAGTCACCACCTCCTCTGGGAAGTCTAACCACACTCTCTTTCCCCACCCGCCAAGGACAAAATGACTCTCTCCCCTCTGCCCCATCTCCATGAGCACGTGGGCTACTTCCTACCTTCAATCACAGCTAGGATCCGGGCAAGAGCTGCTCAGACTATCTGTGGCAAAGCAACTTCTTTTTTTTTTTTTTTTATATGTTTTCCTATCTGTTGCCAACTGATGCTTTCGTGAAATACAATAAAAGATGACGTGGCAACACCAAGTTGCAATACGAGTTCCTCAACACTCGCTCTCCAAGCCTGCACCCATCTCGCTGCAGACCAGTCACACACGGCTCATGACAACGAGGGCCTGCGCCCCTGGTCCCGGTGGCACTGGCCGGGCCACCGTGCTGCTGTTCCATGAGGAGCCTGGCAGCGGGCTCTATCGAGAGTCGTGTGTTTACGTTTGGAACCCAGAGTCCCAGGGGGCACTCCGGGAACACCTGCTGACCCACATACTGGACAGGAAGGTCCCAGCGACACTGTGCGTGGCAGTGCTGGTGCCAGGCATGCCCATTTCTCAGGTGGGCACGTAGAGGCACAGAGAGGGGGACGCGCCTGAGCCACAGCTGGCGCACATCCTGTACGTTCCACACACCACCCAGCATCACAGGGGCAGAAACTTGGAACCTACAAGTCATCTGTCCAAACTTCCGCCCAGCACAGGCGGCCCACAGCATTTCTCGCTGCGGAACCAGTGACCCGCCCCATGCGCTGGTGAAGAGCTCGGACTCGGGACTCCGGGAAGACCTGGGTTCCAATCCTGGCTCAGATTTTCACAGCTGCGTGACCTTGGGTAAGTCTCGTCACCTCTCTGGGCCTCCACTGCACCTCTGTAAACTGAGCGTGACAACACCAGCGTCACAGGCAGCTGTGAAAGTTAAATAGAACGTGCCCGAACGCACTTATAAAACTCGTTCTGGCTTGGCTGTCCCTGATGTTTACAAAAGGCCCGGGGGCTCCCAGCGGAAACTCTGCCCTGGGTCCTCCCTCTCTGCTCAGCCTCCCCCAGACCCAATGTCTCGCTGTGGGGTCGGCGCTTCCCTGGCTGCTAAGTCCGCTGATTTCCTTGGGAGACTTCACCTCCCTGCCCTCCCCGTCCCCCAGGCTGAGGGGCTTCTCTCCTTTCTCCCCCTGCCTTCCTCCCTGGGACACCTCTTCGCCCCCTCTCCCGTGCCAGCACCTCCCCCCCGCCCCAGCTAGTCCGGCTTTCCCTGGGAACACAGCTGGTCTGAAGAGGGGCCCTGCAACCCCACCCCCTGGGAAATGCCCCCCCCCCCCGTTTGGGCTGGGGTGACAAAGGCCTAGGCTGTGAGGTCAGGGGCAGGGCCCAGCCTGCGACCTCCCCCCCCAGGGCCCACCCTCTCTGTACCTTGGGCCATGGCAGTGCTGAGTCCGCCCTGGCTGGGTCCCAGTCGGCTGCCCCCGCAAGACACTCACGCCCTGCTGGGGCTGAGGGTCCAGTGGGCTGTTCCCCACGGCCCCCGGCCGTCCTGGGGCCTCCCGAGCTGGCCATGCCCGTCCCCCAGGCATCGGGCGGCAGGATCCTTTCCTGGACCTCACCCCTTTCCCTCGGGGAAGTGAGAGATAGTGGGAGAAGCCACTCCAGGAAAGCTGACATTGTGGGGGTGGTTCCATATTTACTTGCTCAGTGACGTCCATACCAGCCAGCTCGGTGCCCCAGTCACACTGAGCCTCCCGCCTGCTGGTCCCACTCTCGCCCCCAACCCCGCCACAAGCCTGGGAGAAAGTGCCCACCGGTCCCTGCCCCTCTCTCCACCCCGACCTCCTCCCAACCACACCCGGGGGCTGCTGCCTCCGGGCCACAAAGGCGTTCAGGCAGTGACCGGACACCCTCTCCGTGCGGAGGGCGGGGCACAGAGGCTGTGCCAAACGCTCCCTGGGGTCCCCACTCTGCTCTCATCCCGGGAGGGGAGGGGCAGGGCACAGAGGAAGGGGTGCTAGATTTGGGGTTGGAATTTGAGCTTGGTCACTCCCTAAATTGTCTGACCTCCAGTAAGTCACTTCCCGTCTCTGAGCCTCAGTGTTCTCGGCTGTAAAACGGGGGCCGGAAGAGCTGGCCTGGCTGCCTCGTGGGCTAATGGTAAGGGCTCAGGAGAAGGTGCCATTGGGAGGAGAGTCCTGAGCTGCCCCTGTGGATCGGGTGGGGTAGGGGAGGGAGAAGGGGAGGGAAGGGAAGGGGGGAGGGAAGGGAAGCCCCAAAAGGCACTGAAGGCTCCAGAGGCTCAGGTGTCCCTGCCGTGCAGCAGGGACACCCCCGGCCCTCAGCACCCACCCCTGATCTGAGCAGGGTGGTCAGCAGCCTTCTGCCCCTCCCCCCCCAGCAGCATTTCCGCAGAGGCTCTCGGGCCGTCCACAGGTGCCTACAAGTTCCGACCCATGAGGTTCCCAGCATCGGGAGAGGGTCCAATTGTGTAAACCAAGACCCTATAAATCAAATCCTATTTTTAAAGTACCTAAGAAACCTGCTAGGAATTGTTATGTAACACAAGTAGGCAACCCCTAAAGCTTCCTTTGTCAATGTGCATTTCTCAAGGTGGTTGGAAAGATTCGATGATGGCTGTGTGATCTTGAGTTAGTCACAACCTCTCTGAGCCCCCGGTTTCCTCATCCAGAAATGGATGTGGAAGCAACCTCATAGGGCTGTTGGCAAGTGCCCTGGTGCTCAATGCGTGTGGCTTCCAGCTGCTTACCACTCCAGAGATAACGGTACCTTAGATTTGGTCCCGAAAACACAGAGGAAAAAGTTTTCTCCCACAGAATGTAGGACATTACTGACTCCATCTGCAGAAAAGGAAAGTGAGGCTCAGAGGGGTTAAATGTTTGGCCTTGAACACAGGCCAGTGGGGTGGCACGAGTGTCTGAACGTGTGGCCAGATCACCTCTAAGTGCAGAGGTCACCGAGGTGCACTCACTCTCTCACATTCAGGCACTGCTGTCCCCAGCAAGGGGCACGGGACGATCTCCATGGCCGGGCCTCGCCTCCCTGTGCCCTCTGACCCCACACCCAAGGAGGTGGCCCAGAGCCGGCCCTGTGTGGTCCACTGCTCTCAGTGTGCCTCTCTCTGAGCCGCCCTTGCAGCCCTGAGGCTGGCACTGTTCTCAGCCCGCTTGGCAGAGGAGGGAACAGGCGGCCCCAAGGGGGCAGCCCCTTGCCCGGGTCCCCAGCTGCCCAGTGCCAGAAGCAGGACTGACACTGCGGCTGTGCCCACTCCTGGGCACAGTGCCAACCCCACCAGCCGCTCCCTGGCTACTCTCGGTCCCTTTCCCTGCCCAGGGGCCAGCCCAAGGCACTCTACCAGATCTTATCTGGGGGTCCTCTGGGTACCCAGAAACAGAAGCTGGGCACACCCTAGGAAACGCCTGGCCCTCCGATCTGTCCGCTCCGACTTTCGGTGCGGTCAGCCAAGTCCCTCCCAGCCCCGGAAAGGCCACCTTCTGCTCTCATCCTCAGCCGGTCCTCCCTCGTCCCTGTACCAGCCTCCCGCTCAGCCTCCCTGCCTCCAGCCTCATGCCCAAGCTGCTGCCCCTGCTGCCTCCTGGGACACGGATCTGATGGCCATGTCAGCTTCCTCCTCCTAAAACCCTCCGAAGCTCCCGGTGGCCTGGCAGACAGCGTGAACTCCTCCTCGGCACAGCAGTCAGGACCCTTCCCAGCCTGGCCGGGGCCAACTGTCAGGGTTAGGCAGGAGTGCTCAGGGGCCAGGTGGCCTGGGTTTGAGTCCCAGCTGTGCCATTTACCAACTGTGAAACCTTGGGCAAGTTACTGCACCCACTGAGCGCCAGTTTCCTAAACTGTAGAATGGGGAAACCGTAGCACCGATATCAGGAAACTGCTGCGGAGATTCAAGTATACAATGCGCTTTGCACAGAGTAAGTGCTCAATTAATTCACTCAGTCTACAAATATTCAAGGCCTTTTTTATTATGTGCCATGCGCTATCCACGTAGCAGTGAACAAAACTGACAAAAACCCAGTGCTCTGGGAACTTACATTATAACGAAGTGAGGCAGGCAGAAAGCAAAATAGACAAGTACAATATAGGGCATGTTATGGGTGCTACGCATTAAAGAGAAAAAAGCAAGAAGCAGGGAGAAGGAGCTGGGGTGGGTTGCAATTGTAAACAGCAAAGTGCCCATGAGAAGGTGATATTTGAGCAAAAGTCCTGGTGGAGGTGAGGGAGCCCGCCACAGAGATAACTAGGGTAAGAGCCTTCTAGGGAGAGGGAGCAACCAATGCAAAGGCCCTGTGGCAGAATCAGGACTAGTGTGTTAGTCACATTATTATTATTACCGTCATTCTCTTTCCAGCCTCATCTCTCCCCATCCCCTCCCTTACACACACTCTCCAGCCAAACAAAGTCCCCCAAGCCCTTCCATTGTGTTCATGTCTTTGTACAAAGCCATGCCCCATGCTGAAATGCCTCTCCCTTCTTCGGCTCTCCAACTCCTACTCATCCTTCAAAACCCAGCCTAAAGGTCTCCTCCTCAGGGAAGCTTTCCTTGACTTAGATAGACTCAGTGGCGGTCTCCCTTGCCCCCTTCTGCTGTAGCCTGTAGCTGCCTGGCTATTTGCCCACCTCCCACTCTGGTCTGTAAGTTCTATTACAAGGACTATTTCACACATTGCACCCCGTGAGCCCAGCACAGTGCCTGGCACAGCGATGGCACACATGCCCTGACCACCTGGTGACTGAATGAAGGGCTGAACGGCACGGAGACCACCGCCCCAGGCCTCGCCTCTTGCAGCGCCGTAGCCCGGGGACGCCACCAGCTGTGTGGCTGCACTGGGTGAACACTGGCCTTTTCAACGCAGATATGAATCTGCAATAGGAAGCAGGCTTTTTAAAAATAACAGCACATTTTCCTTCCTTCTTTCTTTCTCTTTCTGCATGGTTTGTTTTTCCGGCACAGCCCCTGGGTCAGCTGCTGCCCCCGCCAGGCCCCGCTCTGAGTACTTGGGGCTCTGGGGCCTCCGAGGACTCTCCGGCCCCAGCGGCAAGTGGAGATGCACCAGGCAGTTTCAGATTAGCCCTGGCGCCAAGGCCACCGGGCCCCTCTGAGCCAGGAAGCCCCTTGCTCAGACGCTGATGGTGGGTGGGTATTATCTCCTCTGGAAGCTCGTTCTCCCATGAGGGCTTTACAACTCCACGTGATGTTTCCAAAGGGACTTCTCCCCAGTAGCTGGGGTTCTCTGGCCTCACTCCAAGAGAGTTTCCCTAAGGAGGTGGCATCAGGCTACCAGGGTCCATTCAAATCCTGGCCACACCATTAACCCTTGATCCCTTACCTCATCTTTTGGAGCCTCAGCCTCCCCATCTTTAAAATGGAAATACTATCTATTAACACTTTGTGGAGCTGTTTTCGGCACAGAGTATGTCACATGCTTACCACACCTGGTACACAACAGGCCCTCGATAAACATTAGCTGCCACGATCGTCATTTTCTTCCTCTGAATCTCCTACTGTGGCCCCTTCATCGACTCATATACTCTCTAGATTGGCAGAGACCTCAAGGGAATGCCAAATCTCATCCTCTGGCCCCTGCAGAATTTCCTCTCGTGCACCCGACACACGGTCACCCCAGGACACGGGCACCTGTAAGGACGGGGATCTTACCATCTGCGCCCTACAAGCCAGCCACTCTGCCCGCCACGCCTGCCGCCTCCGTCCGGCGGGCCCCACCAGCCCACAGGCCAGGCAAGCGCTGTTCTTTCATCCTGCCCTCAGCCCCCGGCACAAGCCAGCGCTCAGGGACACAGCAGAAGGCACTTATAGAGCAGCTCGCAGGTGCAGAGCACCCGAGCCAACCTCGCAGGGCCCGCGGTCTGATGAAACGGTGACACTGCAACCACAAAACTACAGCAACAAACAGCAAACTGCCACGGACGCGAGTGCTACAGAGGAGAGGCAGGTGGGCCAAGAGAGGCTATAGTGAGAGGCTCCGACCTAGCCAGGGAGGGCTTCCCTGAAGATGGAAGATGTGGGATGAGGCAGGCTCATCAGAGAGAGGGTGGAGTGCAAGGGCCGGGCAGGGGGAATAGCATGACAAGAGCACAGTGTTAGGAGGAGCATGGCAAATGGGAGGGACGAAAGCTGGTATCCCCCCAGGGACTGCAGAGCAGCTGGATTTTTGTCTTTCTCCTAAAAGCAGAGGGAGTTTCTGAAGGTTTTTCAGGCAGGGGTTGACAGGCTCAGATATGCATGTCCACAAGGTCGCCCTAGGTGCTTCCCAAGTCCCAGTCCTCCCTGCGTGCCCTGACTGCACGTGCACTGCTTGTCTCTGCCTGGAATGCTCGCTAGTCCCTGTACCAGTCAGGACAGGCTAAGTTATGCTGCAGCAACCGCCAACCCCCAAATCTCAGTGGCTTAAAACAACAAAGGTTTAGTTGTCACTCGTGCTGCGCGTCCACTGTGGGTCGTCAAGGTGCTCCACTCACAGAGTGATGACACAGGGACCCAGAGTAGCAGCAACCGCCACCATCCTACCTACTACCAGGTGCCAGGCCACAGGGAAGAGCACCCTGGAGGGTCTCACACCACCAATTAAATGCTTTAGCCTGGGAGTAACATGTATTGCTGTATTCATAACCCACCAGCCAGTCACGCAGCCCTAGCCCCACCCAAGCACCAGTGGACCTCGATTCAATCCTACCGTGTACAGGGAAGAACTGGAAATAGTCAGACTGGAAATAGTCAGCACTGAGGACGACCGGGCACTCTCCCGCCCCGTCTTGCCCTTCGGTCACCTTCATTCATTCATTAGATGGCAACAGTGTCAGGATTCTAGAACAGACCGCACTGTGCAGAAGAGATCGGGGTACGGAGCTCAGAGACATCTAGGGGAGGGTAGGAGATAGGGCCCAGGTCACTCGGAGGCTTTCAGGTCACTGTAACAATTTGGTTCTTTATCCCAATTGCACTTGGAAGGCTTCTAGGTGTTTTAAGCGGGAAACGGCAGCCTGGCATGATCCTGTTTGGAACGGATCGCTCTGACTGCAGTGGTGACACCAGCACGGAGGGGAGGTGGCCAGTGGACACAGGAGGCCTCGCTGTTGTCCTGCAGAGAGACGGCAGTGGCTTCGGTACAGCGCCGGGAGGAGGAGAGGGGGCCAAATGGATGGATTCATTTGAGAGGACGAAGCTCTCTGCGCTCGGAGATGGAGCGGGCAGGGTGAGAGGCACAGAGACACCAAAGTGTCTGCCTTAAGCACCAGCGGGGCGGCGTGCTCTTGGCCAAGATCAGAGGCCTGGAGCAGGGTAGGGAGGAAGATTATGGACAGCTTTGGACCCCGTGTGTTTGCCGTGCCTATGAGACAGCCAAGAGGGCAGGCCAAGGAGGCAGCTGAACAAACAGGTACAGCTCCTGACTCCGAGTCCAGTGCTCTTTACTTCCTTCCTACCTGCCAACAACCTAGAACCAGGGAAAGCCCATGTAACTCCAGGAGAAGAAAGATCCAGATGACAGAAGTCCTACTTGACACCAAGTTTACGAAACACGTCAATCCAAGTAGTATAAAAGTCAGAATTGTTACTTGGGTCAAATTGGTACAAGCGTGTAGAGGTGATGGCTGTGATGTCTGGTCAAGGACTCCCAGGACAAGTGAGGAAAGTCCCTCATCTTTGAGAATGTCACCAGGGAAGGGAACCAGACCCTGCCACCAGCTAGCTGCTCCTTGGAGGCCCTGTCAGTTTGGGGCTGGATGGACCAGGGGGCCTGTTGGGCAATTCCGATATTCCCAGGATAGTACATTCTGCAATGATCCCAGAGGGAAAGAACACTTCTTAAATGGTATGCCAGGCCCGAACTAGGCATTTCGCCTCTACTATCTCATTTAATCTCACAACTGCCTTGCGGACAGTTTGGGGGCCTCATTTTGGGGATGGAGAAAAAAGGTTCAGAGAGGCCAAAGGTAACGTGGGGAAGTCCAAAGTAATTATGAGGAGGTGGAAGAAAGCAAAGACAGAACCCCTTTCCCTTTAACTGAATAAGTCAAGAGACCTGGGCTCTATTCCCTGAAGGGAAGGTCTTTAGACATGTGCCAAACAGAACTCTGCCCACGATTCAGAGAGTTGGTGGACAAAGACCATGGCCCGCTCCCCAGGGATGAACCCCAAACCCCCAACCATGACCCTAGAAAAGTCCCCACCTTCCTTCCTGTCAGGGGCCACGCGGGCAAAGGCAAGCTTGGGCACCACCGGCATCATGCTCCATGGAAAATTCCTCTGCCCCAGCACAGGCAAAACCCCCTAAGTTTATAGGGTTTCCAGGCATCCAGAGAAATCTCTCATTATTGCCTCCTGACCCCACGCACAAAGAACTGGGTGTGTTTCCTGTCAGCCACTCTAAATTATATAGCACAGCCCTTCTCCACGCGAAGCAAACGTCTAAGAAAGAACAGACCTCTCACATTCTTCTCTCCTAAATCCTAGCCCAGGCCGGGGGGTCCAAGCCCCCATCTCCTAACCCGGCTCAGGACACAAGCAACTTTTCACCAGCGTCACCCATCACCCACGACATCTGTATTCTCCTTGCAGCGACTTGCCTGGGGCACGCTGGCCTTGACCGGAGGAAGGTCACCGGCCGCTAAGTTTCTGCAGTTTCTGCATATGAGAGTACCTTGGGGACTGCCAGTGGGGGTGGAGGCTAGCTCCGGAGACATTTCCCGAAGAGTCTACACCGCAACTAAGACTTAAAACATATTAAAGAAACGCCCTCCGGCTCAGCCACGTCCGGCGGGAGGCGGTGCACCGCGTGGCGGAGGCCGGGTCGCAGCCCGCAGGACAGCCCGTGGCCGAGCCCGCGTCGGCCCGGCGCGGAGCCCGAGCGCCCGCAAGAACTAGGCCGGCGCCGCGGCGAGCCCTCCGGCATTGCGCGCCCCGCCCCGCCCGTGTCACCGCGTCCCCGTTCCGAACGCCCGGCCGGGCCTCCGCTGCCATTGGTCGGCGGCCACGTCCGTCAGCGGGCGGGACGTGCGCGCAGAGAAAAGGCTACATTGTAACAAGGCGAGCGAGCGAGCGAGCGGGGAGGAAGGAGGCGGAGGCGGCCCGAATCCCGCAGCGGCGGCGGCGGCGGCGGATACCTGCCGAGGGTTAACCCACCTCGGGCCGCGGCGAGCCGCCCCCCGCCCCGCGCCCGGCCCGGCCCGCGCCCCGCCGCCGCCCGGCCCGCGCCCGCCGCCGCCCGCAGCCCTGCCCGCGCCCCGCGCGCGCTGGCAAACTGCCGAGCGCTTTCCGAAGCCATTTTCAATGGCCACATTGGCTACCGGGCTGACTCACCTTCCCGGGAGCGCCGCGGGGCCCGGCGGCGCGGGCGGCCCGGCAGGCGGCCCGGCGGAGGCGGCGCGGCCCGGCGGGCGGCCCGCGGCGGGAGCGGGCGCGCGGCGGGCGCGCGGGGCCGGCGGGGCAAAGTTTCAGCGCCAGCCTCGGCGCGGCGGCGGCGGCGACTCGCTGCTGCTCTCCTCCCCTGCTTTGACCACCATCTTATTAGTACAGGAAATGACATGGAAAACGGAAGAAAGCGGCGTTTGGGGCAGACGCGGACCCCCCAATTCAGGGGCCGGAGCCGGGACTCGCCCGCCGCGTCCCCGCGCGGCCCCGCGGCCCACTCCGGCCCGCGCCCCGCCCGCCCTGCCCGGAGGGACCGGCCCCAGCCCGCGGGGAGAGGCAGGGTTTGATGCTCGGCCCGCGCACAAACCGAGAGAAAATAAAGGGAAAGCAGAGGCTGAAAGAACTTTGGAACTGGGATACTTTCTGGGGTCGGAATTAAAAGTTGTGGGGTTTTAAGAAGTCACTCCGAGGGGCTCCCGGCCGTCCCGGTCCCGCGGCCGGCCGTTGGAACCAGAGAGTCGGGGGGATCGACGCGTTTATATTTTTAACCCTTTCGGGGCGCCGCAGCTGGCCCCCTCCCGGTCCCACTTAACCCTTTGAATGCCCGCAGTGTGGAGCCACAAACCCAAGTCACAAAACGCAGGCGTCCCGCCCGAAGGCGGAGGGCAAGCTGCTTGGGGTTCGTTACAAAATAGTCACTGTCTACGTGGGGCTGCGGTTTCCACATCTCCGACCACGCGTAGTCTGCAAATCGAAATGTGTGGCGGGGGTCGAGGACGTGAGAGCCGGGCGGGCGGGGCCCTGGCTGACTTGGTAAAGATGTCTGAGCCGCGCTCGCCCGAGTCCTCAGTTTCTCCGTCTGTGAAATGGGACTCAAGAGATCAGAGAGATGGACGGTAGAGAGGGGAAGATGGGGGGCAGTTGTCACGGAGTGCTGAACAGCTGGAAATACTCCCCGGGCGCCTAGAAAACTGACAGGTTGAGATGGGGCTGGAAGCCTTTGAGGAGGGCGGGGGACACTGTAGGAGGGCGTAACCAGGACAACCGGTCCTCAAACAGCCCCTCTCCCGTAGCGTCTGCAGGTGGGGGGGGGGGGCAAGTGAGAGGGCTGTCCTAGCGTGGGAGAGTGCGCGGCGCGGGCTCTAAGTCGAGGGCGGTAAACCCGGTTGGAGGTCGCGGGCGGGATCGCGCCCCAGGAAGGGGCCTGGGCGGGCGCTGCTCCCCGAGGGGCAGCCCTCCCCCAAACGTCCTGGGAAGCAAGCCTTGGCCCAGGCGGCTCCCAGAGGCTACTATCCCAAGGAAGCCTCCTCCCAAAGAGGGTGGCGGTCCCTGCCACCCCGCTGCGGGCTGTCTCCAGGTGGCCGTTTGTGGCCAGACCTTTGGGCATGCTCGTGCTCGCTCTTGGATTCTGCATGTGTGGGCTGGGGGAGGCGGGGATGGGGGACGGAGGACTGTAGGTACCAGCCATCTGTCTCCCTTGACTTTGGTGTCACAAACACAGCTTCTTGGAAGCCTGCGTCTGTTACTTGCTTGCTGTATGATCTCGAGTGGGTGACTTCACCTCTCTGAGCCTCAATGTCCTCATCTGCCAATTGGGCACAGTAATACCCACGTTCCTGGCTCTGCGTGCTGAGCCCTGAGGATGCATTTAAAGGGCCTAGCACCCGGCTGCTCACAGTAGGTGCTCAAGAAAGAGCGGCAACGCCAACATTGTGTGCCTGCAACTAAGTGTCCTGAGTGTCTCTCTGCTTGGTACCAGGCAGCGCACTGGAAGTACCAAGAGTAGAAAGACAAGATCCTTGTCTTCAAGGAGGTCTTGGTCTGGCCAGGAGGTGGAGGTACTCGCAGGCAACTCCAATTAATTCAGCAATTAGTGCACATCTGGCTGCACTGAGCATTCTATCGGATGCCAAGTGCTCGGGCAGGGGAAGGGCACAGAGGAAGGAGCCATTTGTTGTTCCTTTTGAGGGGAAGGGTTCACCAAGGGTGTGATGTCAGAGGCAGGCCTGGAATTTCCACCAGTGGTAGGATGGCATTCCAGGAAAGCAAACAGCAGGAGCAAAGACCTCAAGGTGTCAAAGTGCCCAGGGGTTTGACATGTGTCCTGTGGTGACTGTCAGACAGAAAAACCTACCATGAGGGCAGAGAGAGAAGTGGATAGAGAAAGGGTGTGGTCACAGCCTCCAAAAAGCAAAAGGTCTTTAAGAGAATGCAAGGTAAATTGGTGTGTGAGGTAGGGAGGGAATGTCTTCTTGTGGTGCTGGTTTTCTGTTTAAATCTCCCCGTCCATTTGGCCCAGGCTGGCTTCCCTTTGCCAGGACAATAGGTCCTTTGGACTGGCCCAGTGGAGTGGGACCAGGTCCTCCAGCATCGCAGGCTGGGACTCAGCGCTTCAGGCACCAGCCTCGGGCTCGTGCAGGGGGACAGGGAGCACAGTTGCCATGTGGTCTGGAGACCCAGGTCTGAGTCCCGCTTGCCACCTCCATGCCGTCTGGCCTGAAGAGGGCGACTCTTCCCCTCTGGGGGCCAGTGTCTTCCTGCATGAGTGAGGAGTCTGGCCCAGGGCTGGTATATTCCCCCCAGTCACCCCCCTCCCCCAGGCCCCAGAAGCTGCCCCTGTAGCCACAGAGTCCAGCCCAAGGCGCAGGCAGGAATCTGGACCAAGACTGGGAGAGTTGCTGCTGGGACCGTCTCAGGAGGGAAGCCCAAGGCAGTTCGAGGGTTGACACGGGTGCTCCGGTCAGTGTGGAGACAGGAGCCCCAGGGCCTGAAAGTGTCACCACAGACAAGTGGTCTGGGCAAGAAAAGTCTTGTGAGGCTGTCCCTCAGTTTCCCTCTGTGAGCTGAGTGGGGCCAAGAAGTGGGGATGGGTTGGGCACTCCACTGGAATTTCCTGAGAATCTGGGGGACAGGGACGGAGCAAGGGGTTGAGGTGAATAGGGCACATGGCACACACCTTCAGGGGCATTGCCATTTAACCTCTCAGTGATACAAGGCAGGTATCTTTTTTACAGACAGGGAAGCCATGCTCAGAGAGGTTAAGAGACTTGTCCAAGGCCACACAGCTAGTTAGAGGTAGGATGAGATTCAAACTCAGGTCTGCATGACTTCATTGCATAGTGTCTTCCACTCCTGGTCATTTCTGGTTCACTGTCCTTTTCCATAATGCAGCTTTTCAGCCTAATGGGTGGTGAAATATTTTCTTAATTTCCCCCTCATTCATATCTCGCCAAAGGAGCTGACCAGAACGTTGTGATTCAAGGCCAGGCACTTCATGACCTCCCCTTACAAAAACTGCACTAACAATCCCAGTCCCCTCTGTCATGCGAGGATGTTAAGATGCTCCAAGTGAATAGAACTCAACTCTTTTGAGAAAAAGTCAATCTGAGGCCCTCCCCGGACCTCCCACTAATAATAATGAAATCCAAGCAAAACAGACATCCAGTGAGCTGCAAGTTAAAGGCTCCCTGGATCTTACAAGAAACAGTCACTGGGGATTCGCTTTCACATTTGTCGTAAAACAAGGACATTGTTTATTGCATCAATTAATAACCCCTCCTAAAAGCTCAAGGGAGAAATTTCATTCAGGATTTAGTGCCTGGAAAAAACTAAAACTGAAACAAACTGCATCTCCCTCAAGGAACTGGCAAGCATCTTCCTTGCTAATAAGAAGAGCTCTGTAACTGATCCACCTTCCCTTTTTGCACACGCTGCCAGGAAGCTCAGAGCCAATTTCCACCCTCATTTCCAACAGCCTTGGCAGTTGCTTCCTTCTTATTCCTGTTTTCCCACTTCTAATCCTACTGGCTCAGCCTTGTTTGCTCTGCCTTTTATTAAAGATATCTCCCTTTTTAATGGCAAGAAATAAATCTTTTAAATAAATCCACATTTGGAAGAGCTGCTGAAGGGACCTGGATTCCATGGGCCTTGTGTTAAGCCAGGCACAGTTCTGTTCTGGTCTTGTCCACTTGCCCGACAGCTGAGGGATCCCTCTCTTGGAAGGAAGGAGGAACTGGCTTAAAACCAAAAGATTGCTCACCCAGCTGCCGACAACGGCTAAGAGCATCGGTGCTATTTTTTGCTCGACAGCTGAGTGACTCACCTCTCTCCCATCGGCTCCCAGGAGACACAAACCACTATCCGCTCCCTGTCCCCAGGCAGTATCCCCCATTGGTCCCTCCTGTTGAGTCATGGTGGGGAACAGGTACAGAAGCCACTGCCACTTGATGGATTGCTTATCGTGACCAGGCAAGGGGACCAAGAGCTCCTAGGCAGGGGACACAGCCAGTGCAAAGGCCCTGAGTAGGATGGAAGTGGGCGTGTTCTGTGAGGCAGCAGGAGGCTAGAGTGCCCAGGGTGCAGTGTGGATGGGGACACAGGGCGAGAAGTGGGTGGGATCTGGGCCAGATGTTTGCCAAGGAAGCCACTGGCAGCTCTCAAGCTGGGGAGATACAGGACCTGATTTATGTTTTTACAAGATCACCTTGGCAGCCATCTGGGTAATAAACATTTACCGAGTGCCAGTGAGTAGGTAGACATGCTCATAAACCAGCTCATCTCATTTACTCCACGTTCTAGATGAGATTGACACAAACATGTCTCTTTTTTCTGGCTTCCGAGCATCTGACTCCCTTTCCAGTGGTTGGGGAACATCCCACCTTTTGAGCTTTGGGGAGAAGCAGGCTGTGCCCTCCGCCTGCCCAGTGGAGAAGCCGAAACGCCAAAACTCCCTTTCCCAGGCTCCCTGCAGGTAAGGCACTGGCACACGATCGAGACTCGGTCAATTGGATGCCTTCCTCCTGACTTTGAACTTGAGCTGGTGACACAGAAGCGTGGACCATGGACAGTCGTTTCTGGTAAGGGTGGGGTGCAGTGCAGTCAGTTCTCAGGGGCAGTGGTGCCTATGGCTGGGTCCCACAGAGCTGAGGACAGGGGGCAGGGGCTGCTGGTGCAAGCCACAGTGCAAGCCACCTGCTGTCATGTTGGGGAACAGCGTCCTCACCCCACTTGTTCCCTGGCAGGATCTTGCTGTGGCTTTGGCTATGTGCACCCCATGCCTGGTTCTCCCTCCTTCCAGAGGGCCGTGAGCTACCTGGAATACTTTCCATATGTTTTTCTTAAATGCATGAGTTGTCTGTGGCTGCACAACTTACCCCAAAACTTAGCAGCTGAAGACAATAAGCTTTTATTATCTCGCAGTTTCTGAGGGGCCAAGAAAGCCACAGCCTTTTATAAACTAATCTCAGAAGTGACATGCCGTCACTTCTGCCACATTCTTTTGGTCACACAGACCAGTCCTGGCACAGTGTGCAGGGGACTACACAAGGGCCTGACTTCTAAGAGGAGGGGTCATTGGTGATCGATCACCTTGGAGGCTGGCGATCAAAATCAACTAGGACCATTTCTGTTGCTTGCAACATTAAATCCTGTGACCTGTTGATGATGGCACAGCTGTTCCCCGTGTAGCCAGGGCAATAGGCAAAAGAAACCTCCAGATCTTGGGCAACAGCCAGCTGTAGAGGGCCTTGGCTGACCGGTAAAGTCAGAGAGGTTGAAAACATTGGTTTGAATGCAAGTTGTGGAGTATTATTTCCAAACTTGAGACTCTGAGCCACTCTCCACTTGAGGGGTGCCTCGGTTGTGTTGGGTGTTGGGACTGTTGGCTTCTACAGCACTCTCTCTAGGTCTCGGTCTCCTCGCGTGTACACTGGGCTGGGAATGTTGGATTCAGTCATCACTGAAAAGAGGAAGCATGCTCTTAGTCTTGCTAGGAGGGACGCTGGGGAGAGGGGTGGGGACCAAGGCATTAGAGAGGCTGTTTGCCAGTCCCGGGGGACTCTGGATGACTCCTGAGTGCCACATATTCCTACACTTGACGGGCCCTCATGCAGATGGGGGAGCAGCTTTAGGGCTGCCAAGCTGAGCCACATTGAGACAGATTTCAGCTCCAGAAAAAAAAGAACTGCCTAAGAAATGGAGCCACCCAACACCAAAAGGGCCTGCCTCAGGAAGTGGTGAGCTTCCTGTTACTAAAGGTGTGTAAGGCAGGGTTTAGGGCTCTTCTGAATGTAATTTATGCCCAGGTAGGATGTTATGTTTAATGATCTCCAGAGTCCCTCCATAGGGCGATCGTCTTGATTCTAGGAATGCTGGGCAGTGGCCCTGTCGTGAAGGAGTGGAGCTCTGGGCCGGGAGCCAAAGGACGTGGGTTCCGGTCTCTCCCCTGCTACTTGGCTCTGGGGGACCATAATCAGTTCCTATATCTGCTCAGAGCCTCCGTCTCTCAATTTATAAAACAAGGGACCAGTTTCCACATGTCAATCCACACGGCCACCCTTGTCTGAGAAGAACTTTGTCCTGGTCCTCGAGAAGATGGAAACCAAAAACCAATGTAACATCGTTTTCACAAAGCTAAATCTACTCAACTGAAAGGACTCTTTGTGCTGCGATTATGTATTTCCTACTATTTTGGTGTTCAAATGTCCTTTTTTTCTTTAATGCAAGGGTGATAATAGCATACGTAGAAAATAGAGGTGTCATGGTGGTAGTTGTTTTTCCCAGTGACTTTGCTTGGCAAAATAAAGAGTTGATAAGCTTATAGTAGTTTCTTCAATTACTTTGGAATTTATATTAGTACATGAAATTTAAAAATATGGAAATCGTTGTACTAAATGAATCCAAATAACTTCCAATATAGTTTCCCTCTTCTCTCTCTTCTTTCTTCAACTCACTCATCTATTCACTCATTCCTATTAATAAAACATTTATTGACCTACCAGACACTAGAGCCACTGAGGTGAGCTGTCAGTCCCTTCCCATGGGAAGCTTATAATGTCCTAGGGAAGACCAACATATAGACATATAAAGAAATGGATATTTAGGTTAATTCATATTTTTCTACCATAACATGCTTCAGTAGATATCCTTAGATGTAGCTTTGGTATGCTTCTCTGATTGTTCCCTTAGGATAGGTTCCAGAGTGGAATTTCAAGGTCAAGGGTATACCAAATTGTCCTGCAAAACGATTGTGCCAATGATATTTTATGAGCACAAAATCAGTTCCCCCTACTCCCTACTCTTATGCTGATCGCCATCAATCTGCTTAGTCTTCAGTAGTTTGGTGTGCAAGTGATGTATCTGATTGTCGTTTTAAATTATGTGATACCATTAGCAAGATGAGCGTATCGTATGTTTAGTAGTCTTGCGTGCTTCTTTTGCAACTTGCTTGATCATGTTCTTTGACCATTTAAAATTGAGGACTTTTACAATCCATTTGAAACTTAAAAAAAATAAAAAAATAAAAAATAAAATAAAATTGAGGACTTTGTGTTTTTCTTATTTTATAAATGTAATTTGCATGTCAAGGATAACAAAAGACTTTGAAATATGCAATGAAGTTTATTTTCTTAATGCAGCAATTTTTGTAACTTTATTTGTGATACCTTCGTTATGTGGAAAGTTAGTGTTTTCTGTTTTCCTTTATGGCTTTGTAGGCATAGTTAGAAAGGCCTTCTCCTTCAGTAAATTATGAAAACATTCTCCTAGATTATCTTCTAATTTAATTTTTTGTATAAATATTTGATCCAACTGGAATTTATTTTGGTGCAGAGCATAAAAATTTATTTTGGTGCAGTCATAAGGATCTGACTTTATTTTTTCCCTTATTTTTGTCCCAACACCAATTGTAGAATAATTCATCTGTTACTTATTCTTTTATAGAGCAATCTATATCATGCTAAATTTCCATATTATACATATACCTTTCTATTTCTTGTCTCTCAGTTAGGTACCATTGATCATTTGTCTCTTTGTACAGTCCCAAACTGTTTAAATTACTGTAGCTTTATAGTACATTTTAATGTTAGGCAGGAAATATCCCCACTTTCCCTTATCTTCTTATTTTAATTAACTTGGTCTACTTCCTAGAGGCAGCAATTTTAACTCTCAGCTGGTATTTGCTTCCATATCCCTAAATTGTAATTGTATCATTTTTAGATATTATTTATTGATTTTCTGACATGGCAGATGAGTTTTTAATTCATTTACTCTCTTTTCCATGATGACTTTACCTCACCCACCCACAACCACCACTAACACCATCACCACCATCACCACCACCACCACCACCATCAACACCACCACCACCACCACCACCACCATCACCACCACCACCACCACCATCACCACCACCACCACCACCACCACCATCACCACCATCACCACCACCACCACCACCATCAACACCACCACCACCATCAACACCACCACCACCACCACCACCACCATCAACACCACCACCACCACCACCACCACCATCAACACCACCACCACCACCACCACCACCATCACCACCACCACCACCACCACCACCATCACCACCATCACCACCACCACCACCACCATCAACACCACCACCACCATCAACACCACCACCACCACCACCACCACCACCATCAACACCACCACCACCACCACCACCACCATCACCACCATCACCACCACCATCACCACCACCACCACCACCACCACCATCACCACCATCACCACCACCACCACCACCATCAACACCACCACCACCATCAACACCACCACCACCACCACCACCACCATCACCACCATCACCACCACCATCACCACCACCATCACCACCACCACCACCACCACCATCACCACCACCACCATCACCACCACCACCACCACCATCAACACCACCACCACCATCAACACCACCACCATCACCACCACCACCATCACCACCATCACCACCACCATCACCACCACCATCACCACCACCACCACCACCACCACCACCATCACCACCATCACCACCACCACCACCACCATCAACACCACCACCACCATCAACACCACCACCACCACCACCACCACCATCACCACCATCACCACCACCACCACCACCATCAACACCACCACCACCATCAACACCACCACCACCACCACCACCACCATCACCACCATCACCACCACCATCACCACCACCATCACCACCACCACCACCACCACCATCACCACCACCACCATCACCACCACCACCACCACCATCACCACCACCACCATCACCACCACCATCACCACCACCACCACCACCATCAACACCACCACCACCATCAACACCACCACCACCACCACCACCATCACCACCATCACCACCACCACCACCACCACCACCATCAACACCACCACCACCATCAACACCACCACCACCACCACCACCATCACCACCATCACCACCACCACCACCACCACCACCACCATCACCACCACCACCATCACCACCACCACCACCACCATCACCACCATCACCACCACCACCACCACCATCACCATCACCACCACCATCACCATCACCACCACCATCACCACCACCACCATCACCACCACTATCATCACCACCACCAACACCACCATCACCACCACCACCATCACCATCAACACCATCAACACCTCCACCATCACCACCACCAACACCACCATCAGCACCACCACCAACACCAACACCAACACCACCAACACCACCACCACCACCATCACCACCACCAACACCATCACCACCACCATCATCACCACCACCAACAACAACAACACCACCAACAACAACAACACCATCACCACCACCATCAACACCACCACCACCACCACCACCATCACCACCATCACCACCACCACCACCACCATCACCACCACCATCACCACCACCACCACCACCATCACCACCACCACCACCACCATCACCATCACCACCACCATCACCATCAACACCACCACCATCACCACCACTATCATCACCACCACCAACACCACCATCACCACCACCACCATCACCATCAACACCATCAACACCACCACCATCACCACCACCAACACCACCATCAGCACCACCACCACCACCAACACCACCACCACCAACACCACCACCACCACCATCACCACCACCATCAACACCATCACCACCACTATCATCACCACCACCACCAACAACAACAACACCACCACCATCACCACCACCATCAACACCATCACCACCACCATCATCACCACCACCACCACCAACAACAACAACAGCAACACCATCAACACCATCAACAACATCACCACCACCATCACCACCACCATCACCACCACTACCACCACCACCACCACCACCACCATCATCACCACGACCACCATCACCACCACCAACACCACCATCACCACCACCATCAGCACCACCACCAACACCAACACCACCACCACCACCATCACCACCACCATCAACACCATCAACACCACCATCATCACCATCAACACCATCACCACCATCACCACCACCACCATCATCACCACCACCACCACCACCACCATCACCACCATCACCACCACCACCATCACCACTACTGTCGCCACCATCACCACCACCACCATCACCACTATCATCACCACCACCACCATCACCACCACCACCACCACCACCACCATCATCACCACCACCACCACCACCATCACCACCATCACCACCACCACCATCACCACTACCGTCACCACCATCACCACCACCACCATCACCACCACCGTCACCACCACCACCACCACCATCATCACCACCACCACCATCACCACCACCACCACCACCACCACCATCACTACCACCACCATCATCACCATCATCACCACCACCACCATCACCACCACCACCGTCACCACCACCACGACCACCACCATCACCATAAGCTCAATCTGATCATATCTCCATGTTGAGTTGTGTCACTATTCAGTGTTGTCTTTATAATGATCATGTAAATATTCCGAACTGGAGAGCTAGACATTCCATAATTAAATGTCATTATAATTAAATGTCATTATATAGCTTTTTGTGTTTTTTTAAAGAGGTAATAACTCATTTCTTCATTTGCTTAGTTTTTTTTAACATCTAAGATTTTACATACCCTTCAGCACTCTGTAAAATGCCTTTCACTACAATTTTTAACACCCTCAAACCCATTGGCTTATATATCAGAATCATTTGGTTTTTCCTGGAGACTGTTTTCCCACAGCAGGGATTGGCAAACTTTCTGAAGAGAGCTGGATAGTAAATATGTAGGCTTTGTGAGCCATCTATGGTGTCTGCTACATATTCTTGTTTTTTGTGGGCATTTTTTATAACCCTTTCGCTCAGCATGTTTTCAGATTCGTTTATGTTGCTTGAACCAGCTGTTTATTCATTTTTAGTGCTGAGTAACATCACATTCCAGGGATATACCACAGTTTTTGCCTTTTTACTATACTTTCTGTGAGATTTCCATGATTTTATCTTTCAACATTTAACTGGTAAAAAAGAAAATCCAGCTCTCATATTTTAAATTTCCATCAAGAAACAAGATTTTTTATTTGTTTGTTTCTTATTGCTTCCTTTATTTTTAACAGATGTGATGTTTTCTCTCTCTCTCTCTCTCTCTCTCTCTCTTTTTTTAGTAGAGGCGGGGTCTTGCTCTTGTTCAGGCTGGTCTCGAACTCCTGACCTCAAGGGATCTTCCCACCTCAGCTCCCAGAGTGCTAGGAGGTTTTCTCTTTTCTAAGAATATATTTTTTCCTTCCTGTTCTCTGTGTTATCTGCTCCCTTCAAGTCCTGCCCCCCCCTTCTTCACTGGGCTCTCTTTCAGGCTGTGGCTTTCTTCAAATGCCGGGTGATCCTTGGCTGCCTTGTCCCTCTTGAGCGAGGCACTTCCCAGGCTCTGCGTGCCTGGGCAGGTGGATTTGCAGACTGAGGGTTTCACTGCAGGGGGAAACTGTGCTCGCCTGTGTGGTGTCGATCTTCCCTTCTTGTGCAAAGAATGACCGTCCATTCCCGTCCTCCCACCGCTGGGCGTGTGTGTCAGGAGGGGGAGACGGGGGTGATAAATCTATCCTGATCTGACTTCAAAGTGAGGCTGCATCAGAAGAGACGTCGCATTCTGGACCAGCTTGGGAGGCAGCGGGAGGGCTGAGGCTGCGCCTTCCCGTCTGTTTCCAGGTCAGCACTTTGCCACCCTCCTCGGCGCCTGGTGAAACCGACTTGGAAGACTCCAGCTCCTGGAAAAGGAACCTCTGGTGGCCTGTGGGGACAGGACAGCCCTAGTCCCTGAGCTGCCATGGGTGAGGTTGGGATGGGGGACCTGGGAGTCTCACTGCTTCTTGTATGAGGTTTTGGGAAAAGGTCCTCCCATTCTCAGCCACACCCTCACTTCGACCTTGTAAGGAACTTGGACCTTCCAGTTCCGGAGCCTCTCCTGCGCTTCCAGGGGGGCAAACTGGCTTTCCTCCTTCCAGCGTCCCCCACTGGGCACTCCGATTGGATTCCTTCTTCTCTGCCAAGGCAGCCCTTCCTCCAGCCCGTGATCTGCTTCCATCGCAATCCCAAGTTTCGGAAGCCTCCTCATTTTAGGGGAATTTTATGTTTCTTGTTCTGCTTGTTTGAGGATGGGTTTTCAAGGGGAACATGGGATAGAAACCTCTTCATTTCACCTTAAATCAGGAGGCACCTACTAATCTTAAAGCGGAAATTTTGTCCTGTTATTACTCCGTTGTTATTTCAGGTAAAATTTAGCATAAAGCTGGAAAGTTTCCCCTTCTTTACGCCCCCCCTCCAAAATCCACTGGGATTTTTTTTAAAAAACTAGATATTAGTTTTTAAAAAACAGTTTTAGATTTACAAAAAAATTATGAAGCTGTTACAGAGCATTCCCATACACTCTGCACCCAGTGTCCCCTGCTGTTAACACCTTATGTTACTATAGTATGGTTCATTTGTTACAATTAGTACATCAATATTGATACATAATTATTAACTAAAGTCTATCTAGATGGATTCAGAGTTCCTTTGGCTTTTACCAAGTGTTCTTTTTCTGTTCTAGAACTCTGTCCAGGATAGAACATTCCATTCCAGGATAGACCACCACATTCCATTTAGTGTTCATGTCTCCTTACACAACTCTTGGCTGTGACAGTTTCTCAGATTTTCCTTGTTTTCGATGACCTTGACCATTTGAGGGGTACTGGACTTCTGGAACGCAGTTCATCTGATGCTTTTTTCATCATTAGACTAGGGTCATGGGTTTTGGAGCGGAAGCCACTGGGATTTTGATGGGAATGCCATTAAATTTATAAAATAATTTGGGGAGAATTGACATGCATTTTGTCAATGCAGTCTCACAGTATTGAGTTTTCCTTGAGGGACTTGGTACATTTCTCTACTGTATTTATATCTGTTTTTATGATCTTCAGTGAAGTTTTATAGTTTGCTTTTTATAAACCTAACATATTTCTTGTTAGGTTTATTTCTAGGTATTGGATAGCTTTTGCTGCGATTGGAGTAGGATCGTTTTCAGTTACATTTATTTTCTAAATTGTCCTTGCTGTTATATTGGCAAGCTATTGATTTTTATCAATTTATGTTCTGACTGGCTATCTTAATAAATTCACATATTGTTTCCATTAGTTGTGAGTTGAATATCGGGAAGTTTTTTTGATAGACAAGAGTATCTCATGCAAATAATTATTTTGTCTCTTCTTTTAAAATATTTATGACTCTTAAATGTCTTACATTATTGTGGTAGTTAGAAGCTCCAAAGCATGAGGAATAGGAGTAGAGACAGTAGGCATTCTTGTTCAGCTTTTCCCGTTTTCTTGATGTTTGCTGATAATCTGATAATCTCTTTATTTTCTGATAATCTCTTTATTACATTTTGAAATGTCCTTCTATTCCTATTTTAGTGGGGGTGTATATATATATTAAGAATTAATATTGTATTCTTTTTAGAGGTGGGATTTTACCAGTTGCCCAGGCTGGTCTTGAACTCCTGGGCTCAAGTGATCCTCCCCACTCAGCTTCCAGAGTAGCTAGGGCTACAGGTGTATGCCACCATACCCAGCCAAAATTGGATTGCTTTTTTAAAACAAGAACCAGTGCCATAGTATAACATTGGATTTTTATCAATGCCTTTTTGGTATCTGTCAGTATCAGCATCTACTTTTGCACATTAACCTCTCGATGCAATGACTATTGCTCTGCAATAATTTGCAAACATGGCATATGCTATAGACTCTGATAATTACTAAATCATCTTTGAATTCCTAGAATAAAATATGTCAAGATGAGTTTTTCCCTTAGTATCCTGCTGCATTCAAATTGCTATTGTAAATTTTTGTGTGAGTGGGCTTTGTTAGTTTTCAATTCAAGCTTATGTTAGTTGCCATAATTTTTTGTTTCCAATTGCTTCTTTTTTTGTAACAGCCTAAGATTATTTTGTCAATGCAGTATGCTTATGAATCTCAAGGAACACAACAGTAAAACTATGTAAAGTTTTATTCTGTTTCCTGCCTTAACCCTACTTCAGCATGGGCTACTTGGTCTGAGCATCCAGTTCGGGGTACTGATTATCCTTACATGTCCAGAGAATTTGCACTGTCTCTTCCCATTTCTAACCTAGGACTAGATGGATTGCCACTGGAAGCGGGTGTGAGCTTTCTAGGCAATTGTGTAGGTGGGTCACCATTTGATTTCTTCCTATGTGCCTTGCGCTCTGGGGGTAGATAGAAACGTAAGGAGTCTTAGGTGAGCTTTGCTCCAGCTGCAGAGGGCAAAGTCTGGCAGAGAAGTTCCCCTGCAGGGTGCCTGCACCAGTAAGCAGACTGACATTTGGGGGCCCATCTTAAATAGTGCTGGTGGCTCTGGGGGTGCTCAGGTGGCAAAGCTCCACTTGGTTTAACATGCTGTCTGCACCAAATGAGACCTAAGAGTTGGGGTGTGTGCTCAGGCCAGCTGCTTTGTGTGGAGGATCTGAAATTGCCAGTTCTTGAGTTACTCCTCACTAACTGTACTTCTAGCATCAGCTTTGTGTTCTTAGGGGCTCTGTGTCTAGATAGTATTAATACTATTGTCAGTGCTGCAGATGCCAGTAGGAAAAGGGAAGGAGTTCCCAAAGGAGAAGATTTCACTGAAGTGCTGAGTTCCATTGATCAGTCTCAGAAATTCAACTAACATAAGTTTGAGCAAAAAATAATAATAACAACACCACGTTGGTTCATGTAACTACAGAAAAGATCCAGGATAGGCTTCAGGCATGGCTGTATCCAGGTGTAAAAACAATGCCATCAGGAATATGTCTTTATCTGTCTTCTCACCCATGAAGAAAGAGAAAAGTTATGGCCAGAAAGTTATGAGAACTTGGTAACCAAGAGAGCAGATCACTCAGAAAGAGGGAGTGGGCAATTGGGTTAAATGCCACAGGGAGGACCAGTAAGAAAAGAACTTAAAGATACCTTCAGATTTGGTGATAGGAGGTCAGTGGTGTCTTTAGCAAGAGAAATTTTAGTGGCATACCAGGGAGGATAGCAGATTGGAATGAGTTGAGGAGAGAAAATGGGAAGTGAGGAATTAGAAACAAGAAGGGTAGATTATGGTTTTTTGAGCTCTCTGGATGAAAAGTGGTAGAAAGAGAAGGCAGGGTTAAAGATTTTTATTGTTTAAAGGATGGGTGAAAATTCGACATGTTTCCAGCCCATGAGGATGGAGCCAGTGGCGAAGGCAGGGTTAATGTCAGATAGGCGACACCAGAAAGAGAACGCCCCTGTAATTTCAGGGTGGGGGTGTGCAGTGTGACATTCTTAGACAGGCTGTTGCTCCTCTCTCCCCAGCAAGGTGGCTGAGCCGTCCGTATTTACCCGGCTCTTGCCCAGCCTTCGCTGCCTCTGGGCTGGCTTCAGGAACTGGAGAACTGCATCCATCGGAGGATTTCTAGAGCGCCCATTGCTGTATTTGGGTGCTTCCCCCTGGGTAGCTAGGTGATCTTGAGTAAGCTGCCCTCCTCTGGGTTTCCTGTAAGAAGTCGGCCTCAGTGTTTTCAGAAGTCCTTCCATCTGCCAGCACTTTCAAGTCAGACTTTGAGTAGCCCAGGGGAGGGCTGTGTAATAGAATGGAAGTACAAATAGAAAGGACATGACTGTGGTTTCGTAAACATCACTCTATCTTTAGGAACACGTCTTTCTAATCTGCAAAGTGCTAGGGACAGACTTAATGATCCTCAAGCTCCCTTTTGTTTTTCAATTATTGTTTTAAAAATGACATTTAAGACTTGTTTGATTATAAAAGTAACACATATTCAATGAAGAAAACCAAGAGCACAACACTAAAATAAACCAAGCGTAGTTTACCAGCCAGGTTCAGAGCTTGGTTTATGCCTGTTGGTGTATACGTGTTGGGATGGACACTGTGTCTTGCCTACTCAGGGCTAGTCTCTCTCCACTCCTGCTCACTCCTTCTTCCCAGCTGGCAAAGCCCTGGTTTTGTAGATGTGTTCACCCTCCTTGTGACCATGGTCTACAACACAGCTCTGGGGAATCCAATTGTGATTGGTCACAGATAATGACAGCAGTCCCATTTTCCTCTTCTGTGGTTGGTTTAGGCTTGGACATGTGATATGGTTCTGGCCAGTGAGATGCATTGGGACTACCTTAAGGAAATGTTTCCCTTGCTTTTAGAGATCCACAGAAAGTGGTCCTCTTTCTGATGCTCAACTCAGCTCAGTGAGGGAGAGATTCAGGGGATTACTGCAGTCTTCCAGAGAGCGAGGACTAGGAAGAGAATAAAAACCAAGGCCAAGGAAGGAATCTAGGTCCTGTATAATATAATACAAGTTGAGCAGCTTAATTAGGCAACCCTGGAACTGGCCTATCTTTAGATTCCTGTGATTTGGGATAATAAGCTGCCCTTATTGTCCGATCTGATTCTAGACAGATGTGTTGTTATTTGCAGCTAAAAGCATTCTAACGGTTGCAAATAGAATCATAGTGTTTATATTATTTGGGGCATGCTCTTTCATTTCACAATATACCATGAACACTTTCACAAGTCAATAACTTCTTTCTGTAATAGGATTTTTTTAAACGGCTTCATTGTATTCAACATGTTGCAAGACATTTAGATGTCGCTGGTTTTTGCCATTATAAACAATGTTGTGATGACATCCTTGTGCACAAATCTTTGCATATTTGTTTGGTTCTAGGGGTAATTTTCTAGGACTGAAATTGCTGTGTAAATGGTATAATATATATATTATTAAGGCTTGTCCTTAAATTTCCCTCCAAAACTTTGCACTGATTTGTAATTATACCAGCAGAGTATGAGTGCGCATTCCCCCTGCCATTGTCACAAACGTTCCTTGTTGGCATTCTATTTTTAACTTCTCATGAAAGTGTAACATACATGTGGAAAATTGTACAAGTCATGTTTAATTCTCATAAACTGAAAACCCTCTTATAACCAACCCCCAAATCAAGAAACACAACATCCCCAGTCTCAGAAGGACCTTTGTTTCCACCACCCAGCCAATAACCCCAGAGATAACCACAGCTTCTATCACCACAAGTGAGTTTTGCTAATTCTTGAACTTCACATAAATGGAATTATACAGCATGTAGACTTTTACATCTACTCCTGCTCATCACTATCTCTGTGTGATGCATCCGTGAGAATAGCAAGAGTTTGTTCCAATTGTTGCTATGTAGTGTCCCATTGTATGAATATGCCAGTGACCTATTTTACTGTTGATAGACATTTGAATTGTATCTGATTCTTGGCTGTTTTGAACAATGCTGTTGTAAACATTTTGTACATATTTTTTGATGGACACCTGTATACTAATACCTCTTGGATAGTTACCTGGGATTCACATTGTTTGGTGATGGGGTAGTTGTATGCTCAACTTAATACAAAATTTCCAGACAATTTACCAAAGTTAATTGTATCAAGTTACACTCCCAAAATGATATAGAAGAGAGTTCCAGGTGCTCCACATTCTTGACAATGTTTATTATTCACAGTCTTTTTAATTTTACTCATTTTAGAGACTAAGTGTTGTTCCTTGTGGTTCTAATTGGCTTTTTCTGATGAGTGATGATGTGGAGTACCTTTTCATATGCTTATTGGCCATTCGAATATTCTCTCTTGTGAAGTACTAAAGTTTTTTGCCCAATGTTTGAGTTGTCTTATTGATTTGTCAAATATATGTGTTGCCAACATCTTCTCCCAGGATGTGGCTTGCCTATTCACTCTCCCGGTGTCTTCTAATGAACAGACATTCTTGATTTCCATGAGGCCTATTTTACTGTTAGTGGTTTTGGTGTTCTAATAACTTTTTGCCTATCTCAAAGTCATAAAGATATTCTTCTATGTTTTCTACTAGAAGCTCCACTGTTTTGTCCTTCACATTTAGATCTATAATCTATTTCAAATTAATTTTGTGCATGGTGTGAGGTAGGGATCAAGGTTCATTTTTCCCCCATATGGATATTCAATTGATCTAAGAACATTAGAACATTGGAACATTTATTTAAAAGCCATTTCTTTACCCACTGGGTTGCAATGGCACCATTGTCAAAAATAAATTGTCCATATAAATGTGGGTCTATTGTTGGAACCCATTCTACTACATTTTTCTATTTGTCTATATTTGCACCAAACCCACAGTCTTCCAAATCACCATAGATTTATATTAAAGTACTCACATCTGGTGGTGTAAGTCCTCCAACTTTGTTTTTCTCCAAGATCATTTGGCTATTCTGGTTTCTCTGTATTTCTGTGTATATTTTAGAATCAGCTTTTCAATTTACTTCTGGCATTTTGTTTGAGATGGTACTAAATCTATAGATTGGTTTAGAGAGAGATTGATATTTGGAGAGAAAGGAGTATTGAATCTTCCAGTCAATAAATATAGAATGTCAATCCACTTAATTAGCTCTTATTTAATTTCTCTAAACAATATTTTATAGTTTTCAGTGTGCATATCTTATAATTTTTCATTATATATATTGTTAGGCATTTGATTTTTAAAATTCAGTTGTAAATAATGGTTTGTAAAGTTCTATTTCCAATTTGTTTTACTAGTATACAGAAATACAATTAATTTTTGAAAAGTGACATTGTTTAGATAACCTTTCCAAATTTGCTTATTAATTCTGATAGGTTGTTCATAGATCCTTTTGAATCTTCTATATATACCATCATGTCATATGTGAATAAATAGTAGTTTTGCTTTTTCCTTTCAAATCTTATAATTTCAATTCTTTTTCTTGTCCTATTGCACTGGCTAGACTCTTTAGTACAATGCTGAACAGTAGTGGTGATAGTAGCCTTGTCTTGTTCCTAATCTCAGAAGAAACGCATTCACTAGTTCATTGTTAAAAGATGTTAGCTCAGGGTTTTATAGATTCTTTTTGTTTAATTAGGGAAATTCTTATTCTTGTTTTCTGGTAGTTTATTATGAAAAAGTAGTGAATTTTGTAAAATAATATTTCTGTATCTATTGAGATGATTATATAATTTTTCTACTTTATTCTGTTAATGTGGTGAATTACATTGACAAAGTGTTAAAGTAAACTGCATTCTTGGAATAAATACCACTTGGTCATGATATACCCTTTTTATGTGTCATGAGATTTGATTTGCTAATACTTAGGATTTTCACATTTATGTTTATGATTGATATGAGCCTATAATTTTCTGTCCTTTCATATCAAATATAATAATAAAAATGTCAGATTTTGTTATCAGGATTACGTTGGCCTTATAAAACAAGTTCGGGAGTATTTTCTCTTTCTCTGTTTTCTGAAAGAATTTATGTAAGATTTGCACTGCTTCTCCTTAAATACTTGTGAAAACTCACCAGTGAAGTATTTTTTTTTTACTTTTTTCTCATATGGTAAGTTGTGTTTTCCAAGAATGTGTTCTTTTAATCTAAGTTGTCAAATGTGTTGACATAAAGTTGTTCTTGATATTACTATATGTTTACAATGTCTCTAGGGCCTGTAGTGATGATTCCTATCCCCCCCCCACTTGCCAGTGGTTTATACATTTTATTTACTTCTTCAAAGATCTAAATTTCATCTTTGTTGATTTTCTCTATTGTGTATTGGGGTTTTTCCCCCCTTATTTGATTTCTGTTTTCATCTTTACCATTTCTCTCCTACTTTCTTTGGGTTTAATTTCCTGTTGCTTAGCTGGGTTCCCAAAATGAAACTTAGAATCATTAATTTTCCATGTCTTTTTCTCTAAGAATTGTATTTAAGGCTATAAATGTTCCTATAACTACTGCTTTTAGATGAACCTCAGAATTTTCATTATTCTCCAATTCAAAATATTTTCTAATTGCTATTATGATTTTTCCTTTGGCCCATGGACTATTTAGCAGTGTGATTTTAAATTTCCACACATTTGGAGACTTTCTAGTTACCTTTTTGTATAGATTTCTAATTAATTCCACTCCAGTTAGAGAGCATATGCTGTATAATTTCAGTCCTTTGAAAATTTTGTTAATTGCTTTATGGCTCATCTTATAGTCTATTGTGGTAAAGGTTCCACAAGCACTGCAAAAGAATATTCACTGTGCAGTTACTTAATATGATGTGTATATGTTAACTAGGTGAAATTGGTTAATCCTATTTAAATATTCAGTATTTTATGGCTGAGTAGTACCTCATGGTATACACACACCACATTTTATTAATCCACTCATATATTGATGGGCACTTGGGTTGTTTCTACATCTTTGCAACTGTGAATTATGCTGCTATAAACTTTCGAGTGCAGGTGTCTTTATTATAGGATAACTTTTTTCCTTTGAGTAGATACCCAGTAGTGGGGTTGCTGGATCAAATGGTAGTTCTACTTTTAGTTCTTTTCGGTATCTCCATATTACTTGCCATAGAGGTTGTGCTAGTTTACAGTCCCACCAGCAGTGTATGCGTGTTCCTATCTCCCTGCTCTTGTATTATCCTGGATGGTGCTGGAGCCCATTCTTCTAAGTGAAATCTCACAAGAAGGGGAAAACAAGCACCACATGTACTCACAACGTGTACCCAAATTGGCACTAAGTGACCCACACTAACGTGCACATATGAAAGTAACACTCAGCAGGTGCTGAGCAGGAGGGAGTGGGGAGGAGAGGATGGGTAAATTCACACCTAATGCGTGCATTCCCTTTTAATTTCTTATGATACTTGTTTTCTGGTGATGATTCCGGTGGGGTTTTTTTAATGCAAATATGTTTATTTCAAGTTTAATTTTAAAGGACATTTCTGGTGGGTGTAGAATTCTAAGTTGGCAAGCTTCCTTTTCTAGCTTCCATAAACTCTGATGGAAGTCAGTGGCCAGTCCTGCTGTCACCTCTTTTAGGGTGATGATGCCTTCTTCCTCTGGCTGCTTTTATGGTTTCTCCTGCTCTTTGCTTTTCAGCAGTCTATTATGAGCCTACGTGTGGTTTACTTTGTATCTGTCCTGCTTGGGTTTTGCTGTGCTTTAGAAAACCGAATCTGTGCTGTTTGGAAAATTCCCAGGCATTACTTATCTAAATGTTGGTTATGCCTCGTTCCTCTCCTTTCTTTCTGGCACTCTTATTACTCATATGTGTGCCCTTTGTCCATGTCTCACATGCCTTTATGCTCCGTTCTATTCTAGCCGATGTTGTGTGTGTGTGTGTGTGTGTGCGCACGTGTGTGTGTGTGTGTGTGTGTGTGTGTGTGTGTGTGTGTTCTTCAGCTTGGATAATTTCTGTTGAGTTCGAGTTTACTATCCAATCATGTACTGTGCTCAATCTGCTGCTAAAGCCACCCAACAAGTTCTTAAATTCTGATGTTTTTTCGATTCTAGAGTGGCCATTGGATTTTTTTTTTAAAAGATTCTCTTTTGGAATTCTCCATCTTTCTATCCATTTTGTGCATCTTGTCCTCTGTTTATTTTCACATATTAATCATAGTTATTTTTATGTCCTTGCTGCTAACTCCAGCATGCGGATCATCAATGGGTCTACTATTTTTTGTTCACATTTTCCTACTTGCTTACTTATCTACTACTCTGTTATTGTCACTGCCCGACACTGTGTATAAAAGGAACATATGGGCTATAGATTATATCTTTCAGTAACGAGAGTTCTCTTTTTTTCTGATAGGAAAATAGGATAAGGGGTTGATAATCTAGAATTGAGCTTTGCAGTGGCCAGATTACAGTATTAGTAAGGTTTGGCCCTCCACTGATTCCTGCCTGCTCCTTGGGTGTGGCCCTCCCAGGTCAGGTTTTCTTTTTTTTTCTTTTTTTTTTTTTGAGACGGAGTCTCACTCTGTTGCCTGGGCCAGAGTGCCGTGGCATCAGCCTAGCTCACAGCAACCTCAAACTCCTGGGCTCAAGTGATTCTCCTGCCTCAGCCTCCCAAGTAGCTGGAACTATAGGCACGTGTCACCATGCCCGGCTAATTTTTTCTTTATATTTTAGTTGTCCAGCTAATTTCTTTCTATTTATAGTAGAGATGGGTCTCACTCTTGCTCAGGGTAGTCTCACACTCCTGAGCTCAAATGATCCACCCGCCTTGGCCTCCCAGAGTGCTAGGAGTATAGGCGTGAGCCACCGCACCTGGCCTATCCCGGGTTTTCAATTGAGAATGTGAAAGTTCTCAGTCTCCTCAGCCCTGAAAATCTGCCCTTGGAAAGTTTTGACCTTAGCCCTTTCATCTCCCCAACCTCACAAACTCAACACTTGACAAGTGTCTTGAGAAAGAAACTGGTTTGTGCTTCTTTCGGGTCCCCTTGGCTAGTGTGATTTGGTTTCCTAACCACCTACGCAGGGAGGGTGGGGGGGGGGCTCTATCTTTCACCGCAGCTTCCTGCGTTGCCCCAGACCCCAGATCACAAAACCTCCGTGCAAGAACATCGGCCTTGCGTTTGAATGTCTTTTAGGTAATAAATGATTGCACCATAGCCAAGCAGCCACCAGAAGGGGTTATGATTTCTCTTTCTCTCAGTAGAGTCCCTCTGCCTGGACCAAATCAGATCCTCAGCCCACCCCAAACCGACAATTGCAATCCTATGCAAACGCAGACAGCTTTTCTTCTTCCTTGCCAGTCTTCGTGCATTTTTTTCCTCCTCTTCCCTTATGGTACTAGCTAGACCTGTCAGCACAATGTTGAATAGAAATAACAAGAGCGGGTATTCTTGTCTTATTGCTGATTTTGGAGGAATAACATTTGGCCATTCATTCTTAAACCAGTATAAAATGAGCTAAAGGTATTTTATGTGTACACAGATGTCATTTGTTAGGTGGAGTAAGTTCCCATCTACTGCTAATTTGCTCAATGTTTCTTCATAAATGAGCGTTGAATTCTGTCAAATATTTCTTTTCTGCATCTGTTGAGATTATCTTATGGTTTTTCTTCTTCTGTTAAATAGTGAATTAAAACAAACATTCCTGGAAAGAAGCTCACTTGGTCATGAGATATTGTTGTTTTTCTCTGTTGCTGGATTTCATCTGTTAATATTTTTTATTTTTAATACATTTTATTTTTTAAGTTTTAGATTTACAGAAAAAACAGAAGACAGTAGAGTTTCCATACCTCTCACCCATTTCCCCTACTATTAACATCTTACATTACTAGGATATATTTGTTACAGTTAATAAAACAATATTGATACACTATTATTAACTAAAGTTCATAGTTTGTTCAGATTTCCTGAAATTTTACCTAAAGTCCTTTTTCAGTTCCTGGATTTCATCACATTTAGTTGTCAAATCTCTTTAGGCTGCTCTTGCTTGTGGCAATTTCAAAGACTTTTCTTATTTCTGATGACTTTGACAGTTTTGAGGTGTTCGGGCCAGGCATTTTGTAGGGTGCCCCACTACTGGAATTTGTCTGTTTTTTTTTTTAAATGATTAGATTGGTGTCATGGGTTATTGAGTGGAAAACCACAGAGGTACAGTATCATTTTTACCACATCAGATCAAGCATATGTATTGCCAGCGTAATTTATAACTGTGAATGTTGGCCTTGGTCACCAGGCTGAGTTAGTGTGGGTCAGTTTTCTCCACAGTGAAATTACTCTTTCTTCCCTTTTTCCACACTGTGCACTTTGGAAGTCACTATGTGCAGCCACACGTAAGGAGTGGGGAGCCAGGACCCTCTTCCTGGAGGGCTGAGAAGCTACATACAATATTTGGAATTCTTCTGCACGAGACACTTGCTTTTCTTTCCCCATTGATTAATTTAATGTACTATTGATTTATATCAATATGGATTCATGGGTGTTTATTTTATGCTTTGTTTGCTTCATTTATTATGCTTTATTTTCGTTATGAGTTATAGTTCAATAATACTTTATTCATTTTATTGTTCAAATTATTTCAGCTTTGGCCAGCTCTTTAAGTTGACTCCCATTCTCTTTTGACATGGCTCATTGATGTGTGGGTCTTCCTTTTTGTGGTTTGGTTTTGTTTGTTGGGCCCTTTGTTAATTTCTAAGGTGTTCTAGGCTTGTCTCATGTATTTCCTCCCATAGTCCTAGAATCCATCTTTACTTCAAGGAGCCCTAATTCCTTTAGTGGGGTCTGGTACACTGGGTTAGTTGGCCGGGGCTGCCATAACAGAGAGTAACACACTGGGTGGCTTAAACAATGGAAATTTATTTTCTCACAATTCTAGGTATAAATTTCTAAGCACTGCTTTAGCTGCATTCCACACGTTTCAAGATGTTGTACTTTCATTATTATTCAGTTCCAAATAGTTTATAATTTTCTCTCTAATTTCTTCTTTGACCAATGGGTTATATAAACATGTGTTTAATTTCTAATTATTTGAGGGGGGTTCTACATATCTTATTGATATCTAGTTTAATTCCACTGTTGTCAGAGAACATACTCTGTAAGGTTTCAATTTTTGAAATTTTTTGAGGCTTATTTTACAGCCTGGCATGTGGTGTATCTTCGTGAATGTTCCATATGCTCTTGCAAAGAATATGTACCCTGCAGTTGTGTGGTGTGATATTCTATAATATAAATGGCAATTAGGTCAAAGTACATTACAGTGTTATTCACATCTTCTATATCTTAATGATTTTTGGTCTGTTTGTTCCGTCAATTTCTCAGAAAGGGGTGTAGCATCTCCAGACATGATTGTACATTTCATCTATTTCTCCCTTTTGTTTTATCAGGTTTTTTTCATGTACACTGTTGCTATTTTATTACACACACACATATTTATAATTGTTATGTCTTTCTGATAAATTGACTCTTTTAAAATTGTGAAATGTTCTTCATCTCAGCTAACTGCTGGTTTTAAAATATATTTAAACTGATATTAATGTCACTGCTCCAGCTTTCTAATGCTTGATTATATATCTTTTTGTCTCCTTATACTTTCAGCCTAGCTGTGTTTTTATATTGACAGAGTGCCTCTTGTAGATAGAATAGAATAGGTGGGTCTTGCTCTTTTAGCCAGTCTGATGAGCTCTTGCTTTTTAACTGGAGTGTTTTGTCCACTTATACTTAACATAATTATTGATGTATAATAGTTGTGTGTAGTTCTGTCAGTTGGGGTATTTATTTTCTATTTATCACATGCATCTTTTTTCTCTCTTTCTCCTTTCCGGTATTTTTAGTTATTTAAACATGTTTTTTTTTGAGATAAGAATCTTGCTCTGTCGCCCTGGATAGAGTGCAGTGGCATCATCATAGTTCACTGCAACCTCAAACTCTGGGGCTCATGTGATCCTCCTGCCTGAGCCTCCTGAGTAGCTGGGACTATAGGCACACCACAGTGCCTGTCTGATTTTTCTAGTTTTTATAGAGACAGGATCTCTCTCTTGCTCAGGCTGGTCTCAAACTTCTGAGCTCAAGCAATCCTCCCACTTCGGCCTCCCAGAGTGCTAGGATTACAGACATGAGCCACTGCACCTTACTTAAACATTTTAAAAATAATTTTTTAAATTGACTTTTTAGCTAAACCTCTTTGCGTTATTTTGTAGTATTTCTTCTGGGGATTTTAATACGAATCCTTAGCTTATCACAGATATTGTATCACTTCACATCAAAGGTGTTGCTTCTTTGTGTTATATACATTATAAACTCCATAATACCATGTTATAATTTTGCTTCAAATATTATATATCTTTTTAATTAAGAAAATAAAAAAGTTTCTCTTTAATAATTACTTTCACGTTTACTATTTTTAGTGTTCTTCATTCCTTCCTATAAATCTGAGTATGCTCACGTGCAATTGCATTCAGCCGGAAGAACTTCTTTTTGTATTTCTTGTAGAACAGGTCTAATGGCAGTGAATTTTCTCCATTTGCATTCATTCGAAATGTATTTTCCCATGTGTAAGGATTGTTTTTTCTGTGTATATCACTCTGGGTTCTTTCTTTCTTTCAGCACATTAAATATGTCATTTCAACATGTTAGGGCTTCTGTTGTCTCAGATGATAATTCATTCATCATTCATATAAATGCCTCTCCATGTGTAATATGAGTTTTTTGTTTATTTGGTTTGGTTATTTTTTATTGGCCTCTTTCAAGATTTTTTCTTTCTCTTTGGTCTTTATGATGTGCCTAGGTTTAGCTTCCTTTGGTATTTATCCTTCTTGGGGTTGAGTAAGTGTATTGGATATATAAATTATGTTTTTCACCAAGTTTGGGACATCTTCAGCCCATGGTTTTCCAAATGATTTTTCTTCTTTGGTATCAATTTTCTCTCCTTCTGAGACTTTAATCATATATGTTAGGCCAATTATTGTTGTCCTACAGATTTCTGGGGCTCTGTTTAATTTATTTCAAACTCAGATTTCAAACTCCGTTTCAGATTGGACAGTTTCTATTTAAGTTTCAAGTTCATGACCCTTCTGCCAGTTCCAGTCCATTGTTATGCATACACAGTGAATTTTTCATTTCATATATGATCTTTTCAAGTCTATATAGAATTTCTATTTGGTTCTTTTTTTTTTTTTTTTTTTTTTTTTGAGACAGAGTCTCGCTTTGTTGCCCAGGCTAGAGTGAGTGCTGTGGCGTCAGCCTAGCTCACAGCAACCTCAAACTCCTGGCTCAAGCAATCCTGCTGCCTCAGCCTCCCAAGTAGCTGGGACTACAGGCATGCGCCACCATGCCCGGCTAATTTTTTCTATATATATTAGTTGGCCAATTAATTTCTTTCTATTTATAGTAGAGACGAGGTGTCGCTCTTGCTCAGGCTGATTTCGAACTCCTGACCTCGAGCAATCCGCCCACCTCAGCCTCCCAGAGAGCTAGGATTACATGCGTGAGCCACCATGCCCGGCCCCTCTATTTGGTTCTTATTTAGAGAATCTCTGCTGTGATTTTTTTCCCCTCTCTTTATTCATTATAAACATTTTTTAAAGTCCTTGATCATATTTATAAAATCTGTTTTAATATCCTTGTGCCGATTTTAACATCTTTGTTATACAAGTGTTGGTTTCTATGGCATTATTTTCCCCTGGACTCTGGGTCATACTTTTCAGTTTCCTTATACATGTCTTGTAATTTTTTAGTATGTACTAGACATTGTGAGTGGTGCATTAAGGGATTATAAAGTCTATTCTCTTCCTGTGAAAAATGTTGATATTTATTGTAGCAATTGGTTAACTTGTCCTGACTCAAAGTACAGGCCATCTCCTCTGCTATGTACAGCAGCTGAGATCTTTCATCAGTTCTCTCCACCTTCCTGCTCTTGCCTTTCACTAATAATAACCTTGGAATCTCCAAGATTAGCCAAGGATTTTGTGGAGGTTATATCCAGTTTGTGAGCTTCCTTATTTAGGATTTCATTTGTCCTGGGATTCACCATCATGTTCTATTTGTTCCTGCAGCTCCAAATTCTAGCATATGACTTCTTGAGCCAGCAAGACTGCAGTTGTCTACCTTAGTTTTAGGTGCCCTGTGCTGCATGGACCAGAGAGTGCTCTCAAGAGAAAAACAAGGCCCGGTACGGTGGCTCACACCTATAATCCTAGCACTCTCGGAGGTCTGAGGCGGGTGGATTGCTCAAGGTCAGGAGTTCGAGACCAGCTTGACGAAGAGCGAGACCCCATTTCTACTATAAATAGAAAGAAATTAATTGGTCAACTAATATTTATAGAAACAAATCAGCCGAGCATGGTGGCACATGCCTGTAGTCCCAGCTACTTGGCAGGCTGAGGCAGGAGGATCCTTTGAGCCCAGGAGTTTGACGTTGCTGTGAACTAGGCTGATGCCACGGCACTCACTCTAGCCTGGGCAACAAAGTGAGACTCTGCCTCAAAAAAAAAGAAATCTAAATCCTTCTCACTTGTAAAATTTATTACAAACTATTTGGTAACTTCAATTTTTATAAGAATTGAAGATAATAATCTCTTCCTCACTTTTTTCTTAAGTACTAAAAAATTGGATCGGTCATATTTACCCACTCATGGCTGTATGAGTTGGGATCCAGTCTGGAAGACAGAAACTGTACTAGCATATCATAGAAATAGAACTGGAGAGAGAGTCGGTCAGTCGGGTGCTGGAGGACTGAAAGAATAGACGACGTGAAACTGAGAAAACACGGAGATGGTAGCTTTGGGAAATATCTCCCACTCCCAGGGCTGGGGCATGTGGGGAAGAGATTTTTTTTGGAGATATCCCACAGAGCTGAGATTCAGGCCTCCTTAGAGTGGACGCTTCCTGTGGCCTGTGCTGGCATCTCAGGGCTCACAGGGAAGCTCTGCACGGCTGGGACTATGACCTCAGAGGAGAAGGTGCTGGCCGCTGCTAATGGCACCTCGGGAGCTCAGAGGAGGGCTTCATAGAGCCGGACTCAGATCACTAAGGAGGGGGCACAGTCCAGCCGGTGCTAGTACCACCAAGGGGTGCTATGAGGCCGGCTTGGGACTGCTGGAAGATGCTGGAAACAGGAACCAAGTTCCTCTGGATCCACCTGCCAAGGCTGTCACTGGGGCTGTATGGACAGGAGCAGGAGCAAGCCAGAAGGATCAAGCCTGCTCTTCTCTTTCTTTGGCTCTCCTGTTAGTCACCCTCAGATGGCAGAGAGCCAGCTCTCAAATGAGAAGTGAAATTTGCAGATTGAGCCCAGTGTTAGGCCTGGACCTCTCGGAACGGAGACATGAAGCCCTAACGTTCACTGTAACCAGCTTTGCGGCAGCAGCCAGTGTGCATGTCTGGGGGACGTTCATTCTCCCCCAAATTCGCAAACAAAATCACAGTCTCACCTGACAGTTCTGTAACCTAAGAACTGCACTATAAAATTAATCCCCAAATAATCCTTTAATAAAATAGTAAGAGGAAAGCAGGAGACAGTGAATAAGAAATAGGTAACATGTACAAGTGGAAATATACACACACACATAGAAGGCAAGAAGGAAATAGACATAGTTGCAATGGCCCTTGCTCAATACTCATCACAAGGCCATGGTTGATTGTTAGAGTTCCCTTCTTCTACCCCCCGTGCTGTGTTCCACTTTCCCTCACCCAAAACCTTAGCTGGCTGTGGTGACCTGAATCTTCATTAGTAAGAGTCTGAATTTTCACTGGTCCTGCTTTTTTTTTTGTTTGTTTGCTGTAGTTTTCCATCAACGTTTGTGATTGGGCATGGAAGACTTAAGAGATTCCCCCCGAAAGTCCTCTGGGTTGTAGACGTAGTGCTCCCGTGGTCCAGCAGCGGCCGAATTCGATACCCAGGGTGAGTCACAGCGGACAGCGGCGTAACCTCTCGTGCCGCTGGCTGGGTGGCAGGAGACACGCGGAGTGTCCAGTCCCAGCAGTTCACTGAATGGGCTCTCACTGTGTTCCACAGCGGAAGCATTTCTCCCTTGGGGACAAAGACTTTGAAATGGGCAGTGTCCAAACGGCTCCAGCGCAAGTGGTTATTGGGTGCAGCAGTGAGACAAGCCCCTCCCACTCGTCTGGCCCTATTATTGTGGATATGGGGGGAAAACGCCTTACATTGGTCACTGAGCCAAAACATTCTGCAGCCCGGGAGACAGAACCTCAAGCTTTCAGGACACCCCTCAAGTGGCACCTGCCTGGGTCTCCAGATGCCACCCCACCATCACATCTCACCAGCCGCTCTGGACGGCGGGGCACCTGGGAACAGCAGTGGCTGCCACCGGCCCACGGCCACCGTTTACTGTGAAACGAGTTTCTCGGTGGGAAGCAATGCAGGGTGGCATGCCGTGATGGTGGAGCACTCCTGAAAGCCCAGAGATGGCAGGAACATCGTAGGCAAAGAAGGCCACTTAATGTCCGGAATATTGCTGTAACTGAAAATAGGGAGATCATTACAGAGGGGGGGGGGAATGTGGGTGGGTGGGGAGGAGAGCGTTGGGCGGACTGCAAGAAAGTTAAATCTTCATCCTCAGTCACAGTAAGTCAAAGACAATGCTGAAAATGGAGACGTCCAGAACTAGCAGTGTGAGCAGGTACTTGGAACACTGCAGATTAAAAAACAGCGGAAACGCCCCGAGGAGCAGCTGGGTCTTGTGCCAAGTCTTGGAGAAGCATTCGACACCAGAAAAAGTATTCCTTTGATTAAAAATAAAGTTATGGAGATAGGAAAAAAAAAAAGAATCTTACGCCTAAATTGAAGTCTGGAGAGTTGATGGTCTTTTCCAAGAATTCCGCGGAGAGGGAACAGAATGAAGGGTTTCTGGGCAAAGCAGAAGAGGGTGCATCTCGTTTGAGACACTTTACTGCCATCTGCTGGACGATTGCAGTAACGCCTTTACGGATGTGCGACACTCAGGCCTGTGAGGCCGGCTGCCACCTGGGTCGTGCAGTGCGCAACCTGTGCAGAGGAAGCCGCGGCCCTGCGGTCAGACGGCCACGGTCTGGGGCACCCCTGAAGGGGCGCTTTGTCCCCGAGCTGTTTAGCGAGGTCGTTGTGCTGGGGTGGCCAGAGCAGCGTGGCGTGTCCTTCTGGGCACTGTAGCCCAGGTCAGGGAGGAGCCCTAGGCGGTTCCAGCCGCACATGCTGGGGTCCGGCCGCGTGTAGCCTTCAGCGTCTTTCTCCAGCTTGGTCCCGCTGATGACACGTTCAGAAAAAAATCCCTCAATATCATGCTTGGCTCTTTGTAAACATAATGATGCCAGAACCTTCCCCTTTTACATTTTCTGGTGAATTCAGGGGTTGAGGTGACACGGGGGCCAGCCAGACCTCGTGACATCGCACTCAGGGCTTTCAGCCTGCTAAATCCAGTGCTTAGTGGGTCTGGCCTCACAAGCCCTGGTCTTTCCTGGGAAATAAAAGCTGCCCCGCTAGAAAGGGGATGAGAGATTCTTCATGCAAAAACAGCATTGCCGAGGCTGTATGCACTGCCCCGCCCAGGGGGGTTTGCTCGCAAAGGTACAAACTGCAGACGTAAAGGAGAACTTCAGACAAAGGTCACTGTGGGTCGCCGAGTTCTGTGAGTCTCTGGAATCCTGACATTCGGGTGGCTCATCTGCACACCTGCACTGACAGCAGGTGTCACAGGGCAGTGCGTCCAGCTTTGCAAGGAGTGGTGACTTTGAACAGGCCTGGCCACCAGACCGGAGTGGGGACAAAACATCCCTAAATGGGGCTTAGAGAATATCATGGAACCAGAGACTCAGAAAGGGAAGGAAGTTTAGGAGAAAAATAGCCCACGCCTCCCCATCTAGTGCTTCAATCCCTCTACCCTTTCCCTACCAGAAAATCATCAGCTTATGCTTACATGCCTCCCAGTGACAGGGAGCTCACTACCTGATGAAGCAGGCCCTACTCGCTCTGGAAAGATCTGACTCAGAAAATATTTCCTTCTGCCATCCTAAATCTACCTTGTTTTATCTCCTACATCTCAGTTGTCCCAGTAGGGCCAGGGACGACAGCTCTGCTCCCAGCTTTCCTTGAAAGTCTTCAAATATTTTGAGGAGAATGAGCAGGAGCCCTCTGAGCGGTCTCCCCTCTACGGGGGGATGATTAATTAGGACTCTTTCAGCTGTGAGTGATGAAGCCCAGCTCTTACTAGTGCAGGGAGAGCAAGAGGAATTTACGGGCACGCACCCCTGCGATACCCAAGGTGTGGTTGGGCCCAGGAGTGTCAGCTGCTGTCCCTGGGCGTCCCTGTTTCTGGCTGTGCTGTTTTCACTGCGAGGCGGGGCAAGGGGCAGCCATGGCACTGGCATCGCCAAGCTGCGTCCTCCCTGCAGTAGCAAGAGACCGTCTCTCCTCGTTGCACCGAGCACCGGACAGGGGTCACAGTTTCAGAGGGACGGAAATCGGAGGTGGCTCAAAAGGGGTGTCTAAGCAAGGGTCAGAGGTGACACGTCAGCCCTGACCTTCCTAAGGGGCAGGGCCGACATTGTCGCATTTCCAGCCTGAGTGTCCGGAGGTCACCCGGGGTGCCGGCAAAGCCATACGACGAGCCCGCCGTCTTCCTGGAGAGCCGACTTTCTTCGGTGGAAGTAATCCGAAGCACTATTTTTAGATTTAAACAAAAACGGAAACATTATGGAGCAGAATGCAGAATCTGCATGTATTTTTGAGACAAAACCCAAGACTTCAGAGGAATTTCGCACTGTGTCAGCTGCCGCAGGCAGGGCGTCTGGCCTGCCGGGCACGCGCGTTCACCCTGGCCGGGTGGCTGCAGGTATTCCAGGGGTGAGTTGAGAAAGTGTTTGCAGAGAGGCCCCAGGACCACCGTCTGGGGGGCGCCCGGTCTGGGTCCCCGAGATGCTCCAGCAGGCCCTGAGGAGATGGGTCCCAGGACTGCGAAGACAGCTGCCCTGCAGGGGCTGCTGCTGCACGCGGCGTCGCGCCCCCTGCCCGGAGGCAGCTCGTGCTCTCCGGGGAGTGAGGACCCCCCACGAGGACACGCTGCAGCCAGAATCCGGCCCAGGGAGGGGCAGGAGCCACAGCCCTGGCAACCCATCCGTGGCCCCAGCAGGAAGTGCCAGCTGAGAGGGCAGCTGTCCACGGAGCAGGGCACACAGGCAGGAGTGATCTTTGAAACATTAATATTTAACCCCAGAAGCTCATCGGACCAACCAATCAGAGCAGACCCCGGCCTGGTACCTGAGCAGGGGCCGGGGGCCCTACTGGACCAGGGTTACCCCTTAAGGTGCTGGATCATGGGGAGACTTGGGAGTTCCAGGCAAGAGGCCAGGCCAGTGAGGACTGTGGGGAGCATCTATAGGGAACTGGGACAGCAGCAATTTGTTAATACCAACTGGTGTGGACACATTTTGATATTTTAACCACTAGGATGGTTGCACTGGCTAAAAACAAGCCTCATGCATGGGTCTGATCAAGCAAGATTAAGACTTAAATCGAGCCTGCATTTATTGAGCATTTATTATGTGCCAGGAACTATGTGCGAGGAGCCTTTATCTGCACACCACCACACGAATGTATTAATGTGCATTAAGATTAATAGAGGACTAATGTGAAAACAACAGGGAGAAGCCAGTCAGCAAGCCTGGCAGGCTTAGATCCCACCCTACCCTGCCTGGCCCCCACCCAGCGAGGGGCGGGTGTTTTATAAAGGCAGATGGCGTGGAGGCCCAGACACCTGCTCCCGGCATCCCCGTTGCCCCCTCCCTGTTCTAGCTGGTCAGCTGTCCAAATGCAGCCTGCATGAGAGCCACTCTTCACGGAGGCATACGCAAAACCACGTGTAGCCATGCTGGGGAACTTAAGGGGTTTCCAAGGGTGGTTTTGCATGTACCCTATTTTTGCCTTAGTGATTTAGAACTTGCCCCTGACATAGGCAATGACTCTCTGAGCTATAATTAGCCCCATTTTGCAAGTGAAAAAGTGGAACTCGAAGATGTCATCTGTCCAGGGTCACGCAGGTGGTGGAAACTAACATCGAGCCAGGAGTGTCTAAGCATGACCTGGCACCTGGCTTCCCTGGCAGCGCCTGGGTTGTGAGCTTCCACCCGCCCCCTCGAGATAGTCACCTGCATCCTGGCTGGCCGGCAGGCCCCACACCTGGGGGGCACCGCAGTTCTGACCCGGTGCTTACTGCTTACGTTGCTCAGCTGGGGCTGCTGGGGCCCCTGAGCCCCAGGGGGGGTGCCCAGGTACAACAACCTCCTGCTGGGCCAGCGCTCACCTGCGTGAAAAGCCCAGGTATCCCCAGGCGGCGGCGGGCCCCTCTCAGAGACCCTGCCCTCCCGCTCAGGGGCAGAAACAGTTCTCAGTCTTTCTGCTGTAACAGACCCGCTTAATTTCTCCTCCCCAGAGCCTGCGCTTTGCCCAGGAAGGGCTCCCTGTCTGCGGTGACGGTTTCCTACTCAGCGCTCTGTCTTTGATCTCCCGTCACAGTGTTGTCCCCTCCTCAAGATCAGCAGGTGACCTAGTTCCCAGTTCCCCGAGCCCGCAGGCCTGTGGGGTCGCAGGCTGGAAGCAGAGCCTGGTGTGTTTTCCGGGAGCTTAGGGTCTGGGCGCGGGGGTGTGGCAGGTGTATTTTCCAGATGTGGCCACAGCTGTATTTCTCGTCCACATCCCCTTCTGACACTGTGACCCTGGCACTGCAGGACCTGGGCCCCTCCTTTTGACCTGGGCAGAGCTCTGTGACAGTGGTGGAAGGTGCTGGGTACAGATCGGACAAATGCCGCGCACTTCTGCCTTGCTATCTGGGGACGCCCACCCTGGGACGCCAGCCACCATGCTGTGAGGAACGCGCAGACAGACCTTGGGCAGTGGACAGGTCAGTGTCCCGGCCAACAGCCAGTGTTGGCCACCAAACCTGTGAGTGCGGCCACCAAACCTGAGTGCGGCCACCAAACCTGAGTGCGGCCACCAAACCTGTGAGTGCGGATGCCACCAAGGATTCCTGCGTCTGCCACAAAGTCACCCCCAGCCTTCAAGTGCTCCAGCTGAGGCCTTAGGCATTATGTACAATGGGGACAGGTACAAACTGCCCCCATTGCGCCCTGTCCACATTTCTGCCCCTTCGGTCACAGTAAAATGGCTGTTTCGTGCCCTCGATTTGGGGTGGTTTGTGGCACAGCAACATCACTAGAACAGGTAGACAGACAGTAAGAAAAGTTGACCCAGCCCGCGAAGGCGCCTGAGGGTGGTGGGACCGCAGGGTGGCAGGAAACGGATCCCCGTACCCTGCTGCACCCCAGGATGGCAGGGCCCCCACCAGGTGGTGGCTGCATGGCGTACCGAGGGGGGCCGGACCCCAAGCGGGGGTGGCCGACCTGGGCCTGGGACGACAGGATCTCCTGCCTCCATGGCCCAGGCCAGCTCGGGCCCGAGAGCAGCGGGACCCCCAGAGACCCTTTGCCCGCCTTTGGGGCCACAGAAACCTGTTCTAGTCTGTGCACGTCCCTGCGGGGGACACTGAATCATGGGGGAGCCCAGGAGGAAAGGAAACTTGGAAGAAAGTTTGGAAGAAAATGTGGAAATGCATGATTTCTTGCATATTTGAGTTTGTGGCCTAAGAGCCTTCTCAGTGCCGTGGGCCGTGTGCTGCCCAAAGGCAAGGATGATAGAGGGGTCTGTTCAGAGCCAGCCTGACCTGACCGGGAAGAGGCCTCTGTCCCGCTCCCTCTGCAGCCCTGGGCTTAGCGCCGGGCACTGGTGGGGGGCTTGGAAACGCTGCCTGCGGGAGCAGGGGCCTCCCGGAGGGAGGAGGGCGAGACGGGGGCTCAGTCCCGGCAGGTGCTGCTGCGGCCACTAGGTGGCGGGCCAGGCCACGCCTGCTGTCCGGACAGGCCAGCTGTCCTGGCAGGCTCTGGTGTCACCGTGGCCGGGAGGAGGGGGTGCGGGGTCAGCGGCGGCTGCGGAGCAGAGGGTGTGCGCCCACACGCAGGAGGGGAGGGACTTCCAGAGGCCTGCACACCTCAGTTCCCCGCAAGGCCTGGTGTGTAGAGGCACGGCTTCCAGCCCCTTTCCCTCTCTGAAAACACAAGGGCTCCCACCAGGTGAGCTAGAGGTTCTTGCAGCACCTGGCCGTGGCTGGCTGGTGACCCCAGGTAGGTCATGGAGCCCTGTGGCCTGAATGTTTGTGTCCTGCCAAATGCAAATGCTGAACTCAAGTGCCAATGCAATGGAGGTGGGGCCCTTGGGGGGTGATTAGACCACAGGGCGGAGACTGGATTAGTGTCCTTATAAAATAGGCCCAAGGGAGCTCTTTCGGCCCTTTCACCATGTGAGAACATGGCAAGAAGCCTCCGTCCGTGGACCAGAACGCAGCCCTCACCGGGCACCAAATGCACTGGTGCCTTGACCTTGGGCTTCCTGGCCCCAGAACTATGAGGAATAGATGTTGGTTGTTTGTAAGCCACCTAGATGGTTACAGCAGCAGAGCAGACTAGGACACGGAGCCACTGGGCCCCTGATGGGACGCGGTGGAATGACAGCGGCCCCACCCAGGGTGCAGGAGGGGACTGGGCCTGGGAGCTCCCGCAGAGCAAGGAGGCCTGGGGGACTGCTCTGGCATCACCAGGCCCTGAGGACCCAGCTCTGGTCCCTGATCTGAAATAACCTCGGGGCTGGGATGATCACTGTCCCGTCCCTTGTTCCAGGTACCCCACCTGTCTCTTCAGCCACATTCATTGCCATGTTTACTCTGCAGCCCTGAGGTTTCAGATCTGGCCTCAGACGCCCTCACTCCCAAGCCCTTTCCTGGGGTGTGTTTATGCCACGGCTTGTCTTGGGGCTGAGGTCTAAGGTGGGGGATGGGAAGGAGCTGGGTGAAGTCTGCAGTGTCTAAGCCTCAGTTTCCTCATCTGCAAAATGGAGACGTTCTCACCCACCCAGCAAGGTTAGTGGGAGGACCCGAGTGTTCTCACCCCTGTGGTCTCACTCAGCTCTCATCGCAACCTTGAGCAGCAGGAGGGCTCATATCCTTGTCCCCATTTTGCAGATGAGGAAGCTGATGCCCACGAATGACAAATGACTTACTGCTGGTCACCAGAGGAGCCGAGATTCAGACCCTCCTCCCCACACTCCCACGCCACCTCAGCCTACCCTCCCTTCCGCGTGGCTCTTGGCCAGTTCCGGCCGGCTGCAGCCATCCCCGCTCAGGAGGGGCCTCTCTGGTGCCTGGTGACCCGGAAGATCCAGGTCTCCTGGGAACCGGCGGCCAACTCCTTGGCCCAGTGCTTTGCTGGACACAGTGGCTCCTGGGGGCTGGCCCACCCAGACAGCTCTGCTGCCCTGGTCCCTGCCCTGCCCATCCAGATTGAGGGCAAGGCCAGGCGAAAACGTCCAGGCGATGGAACTAGACAATCCGGAGCCATTTTTCACTGAGCCTCAATCCCTCAGCTATAAAAAGTAAGTCAACTTACGGGTCACTGCAGAACTGAAAGCGTAGCTATATTTAAAGTGCTCAGGGACAGCAGGGGTAACCGTCACCCTCACTGCACCCTTACTTGGTGCCAGGCTCTGAGCTAAGCCCTTTCCTACACGATCTTACAAAAACCATGTAAGGTGGTGGTCACTGCTGTTTGCGTTGTTGCTGAGGTGCGATGCGTGTGTTCACATGTATCAGTAAGGCCCCCAAGCCTTACGTGTGCAACCCAACGACTTTTACAGACTGCGTGGCCACCACCAAGATGGAGGTCCTTTCCAGCACCCTTGAGGGCCCCTTCCTCTCCAGCAGGACCCCAAGAAAGGGACACTTCAGGTTGGGGTTATATGTCCTGGTCTTATACAGATGAGGAAACTGAGGCTCAGGCAGGAACTGTGAGTGACTCAAACTCAAGTAGCCTCTAAAGGGTAGGACCAAGATTAGTCTGCCTCTGCCAACACACGTGATGATCCATATGGGCTATAAAAGTTGTTTCTTCATCCTCTTCTTACCCTCCCTCTCATCTTCCTCCTCTTCCTTCTCCAACTTTTCCTCCTCCACTCTTCGCCCCATTTTCTGGAGGGCCACCTGTTGTCATTTCACAAAGCCACCACCAGATGGCGCCAAAGGGCCAACTGCAGAGTCGCGGTTGGGCTCTAAGGCCCTGGAGGCGGTGGGGCCTGGCGGGTGCTCAGGGTTTCTGGGCTTTGGCGAGGGGGGCAGGGGAAAGTTGCTGGTGGCTATCTAGGGCCCTGCTCGGCACACATGGCAGAGGTGCCTAAACAGTGATGAACAGACAGACAAGAGGATAAAAATGCAAGGCCGGGGCTCAGACTTAGATGAGCACTGGGCTGGGAGTCCTCCAGTCACCCTGTCACACACTCTCTGAGTCACCTTCCTGCCCAACCTCAGTGAGTGCTCTTTTCCCCCTACACGGTAAACTCAGCCTCATATCTGTCTCTGCATTTGCCCTTCCCTTCACCTGCCCTACTGTCCCACCCACAGTCTGCCCGTTTATATCAGTTAGCCTAGCAAGGCCAGCTCAATTGCCACCACCTCCGGGGAGCCTTCCCTGCCTGCCCAGGCACTGAATCAGTTACCTTGGCTGTCACCTGTGGGATGGGCCAGGCACCGTCTTCCTGTGGGCAGAGGTCCACCTTGAATTTCTTATTAGCATCTGCCGGGACTGCCAGCACAGGGTGGAACAGGGGGAGGAGGCTGAGGCTCGGTGAGAGGGCTGCTCACCCAGACAACATTGGTGCTCTTCTATCCTGCTTCCTGAGTATGGCTGCATTGCAAAGGGGAGTGGGCCAGACGGGAGCCCCAGCTGCCCTTCACCTTGTGCCAGCCCAGGGGAAGAGCTGCGAGGCAGGGCCGGCGTCTTCCCTCATCTGTGTCCACTTGGCACCTGCCATCTCTACCCCCTGGAGAGTCAGCCTCACAGAAGCTAGGATAGGAAGAGTCCTCGGGACCACTGAACACACTGTTCCAGTCCACACAGCACCTTAGCAACCAGGCTGGGGCCCAGCCCTGCCTCTGGCCCTGAGCCCAGAGCTCCCCGGAAGGCCCCACAGGAGGCCTGCGGGTCTAAGGGCAGGGAACATTCCTGCTTTGCAGCCTGGCCACACCCCTTCCCTGGCTGAGAGTTCTCCCCACCTTCCCCTGCTCTGACGGAGCAGGTACACCAAGGACTTCTCTCGGCCCAGCAAGTATTGGCAGGGGCTGGGGTGTGGGAGGCATGGGGAGGGGGGTCTGGAGAAGTTGCCTTTCCAGGATAAAGTCTTGTTCGGTCCCCACCCAGGCCCCAGCACATGCACGTTTGTACCTCTGTTGGAAGATGCTGGAGCTAGTTGAGAACCTGGCATTTCATTCCTGGGCTCAAATTCTATCTCTGCTGCTTATTTTCTGCTTGAATTTGGGCAAATGCTTAGACTTTGGAAGTTTCTTCATCTGAGAAATGGGAATAAAACTAGGTCCTACCTCAGCCGGTTATTGTGCTCATCAAATGAGAGAAAACATGCAAAGTATACAGCGTAGACCTGGCCCATAGCAACTGCTCAATAAAAGGCAGCTTCCGTTGTAGTTATTATGAGCTCAGTCCCAGTGAAAGGGCTTTAGGCCCATGAAGAGATGGACTGCCTGGTTGAGCTTGGGAAGGCGTTGATTGGCTGATTGATATGCAAATGACCTCTGTGACGTCACCACACAACGGACCTATGGAGGAGATGGCCGCTACTCTGAGCCATCTCACCAGCCAATTGGCAGCTGCAGGTAGTGAGCACCTATGGGTGGGTGTGGCCTTTCCCGGAAGTGGGGGAGGAAAGAGGAGGCCACAAGAGAGCTGAGAGCTCAGGGCTGCTGGTCAGGAGGTCTGGGCTCCCAGCCTGACTCTGAAAATAAAGAATGTTTGGGCAGGTTGTGAAAGGCTGAGCATGAATCTCTTCATCTGTGACATGGGGGTGGCCCCTCTTCTATTTTTCTCATGGGGTGAAATGTGCTGGTGGATAGGATAGAGTTCTGAAAGGTACAAAAAATGCTTGTCCCACCCAGATCTTAGGGGCGGTTAGCCAATCTGTATAGCAGAGGGATTGCTCTCTTAATGACTCAAACTTTCAAATTTCATTTTAGCTTGTGGATGGAAATATTTTTAAAGATGTGACCTATTTCTCTACTTTATTAAATAGTGTAAGTGATGTAAGTTGTGTTGATGCTTTCAAAATCCACCAAATGGTGCCATTTTATTGTGCTTTTTAAAAGTTTTGGTCTCTTAATGTCAACTCTCATTCCTCACTGCTATCATCCTGCCTGCCCCTTAATAATTCTCCTCCCATCCTGTAAACCTTTCTATTCCTAATCTGCTGCAAATTTGAGATTCAGACTCCAAACTCTGCCAGGACTGTATGCTAAGTAAGAGTCACTGGGTCCTGAGTCAGAGCCTGGGGGGCTCAGGAGTAAAGTGCAGTCTATGGCGGGGATGTGGGGCCAGAGCCTGTGGTCCTGACCACAAGGCCTTGCCCTCTTCAGGGGCTCTAGCGGCCACTCCCTCTGCTCCATTGCTCCCTCCCAGCCTAGCCTTGCCCCCTCCCTCACATGGCTCTCTGCAGTAGCCCTCTGGCCGGACATTCCTCCTGCCAGTGACCCCTCCCCAGTGTGCTCCAACATACTTGCAACTTGTCTACTTTCCAGAAGACAAACTGGTCAGTTTCCTTCAGTGCTTTGCTGCCTCTTCAGGGCTGCGGAACAAAGCCCATCCTCCCCAGCTTAGCACCACACTCTCTAAGGACCCGCCCTTGGGGACCCTCTATAGCCTTGCCTTCCGCCACCTGTTAAAATCACAGATTCTAGAACCCAACCACTTGGATGCAACTCCTAGCTCTGCCTCTTCATAGCTGCATGAGCTTGGACAAGTCACCTGACCTGGTTTCTCCACCTGTAAAATGGGACTAGGAACACTAGTTATCTCATTTACATCACCCCATGTCAGGCTCCCAGCATCATGCCTGGCACATGGTAAGCATTCCATTAATGTGAGCTATTTTTCTTAATCTGTCATGTAATTACTGGTCTCCAATTGCCCCAACTAACCCCAAGCTTTTCAAGGGCGGGCACAGTCTTCATTCAACCACCTTCTTCCTTCCCTGGTGGCTGGTGCAGAGCCAGGCACACAGCAGCTGCTCAATAATGGCCAAATGCATGAATGGGTGTCGAGGCCAACAGGGACTGGGAGGGTCCTCCCGCAGCACAGGTAAGCACCGGGCAATGTGTGAGTTTTCCTTGCATGCCGGTCTTCTCCCCTGACCCAGAGGATGAGCCACTGGGGGTCAGAGGGCCAAGGCCATCCCTTCCAGTGGCGGTGGTGCCAGCCACTGTGCCTGGTGGGCGGAGGCCTGGGCGGGACCCTGGAGGTGAAGCCAGGGCACTGTCCGTGGTGCTGAAGAGCGCTGACAAGTGACTGGTTCCTCCGCCTGAGATGGATGTTGGGAAGTGGAGGGGTTTGCCTCAGGGCAGCCAGGAACGGATTTTTCATCTCCGATCTCAGCCAGCACATTTTGTTCTGACATTTCCTTGGCACCTTTGCCGATGACGAGATGTTGCCTGTGCAGCTCTTTCCCCTGCCTCCCGGATTCCTCGGAGAGCTGTCAGATCCCCCCACCCCCTCCCGCCACTGTAGGCACCTCCAAACTTGAATGTGTCACCCAGAAATGTGGATGGAAGAGACCAGAACACAAGCTGTGGCCCCAGTGGCCAGCCAGCCAGTCCCGAACTTTCTGCAACGTGCTCCTCTCACTTACAGGAGGTCGTAAGCCCTGGACGCTTCCCCCGTAATATCCCCGTACTTGAGGACAAACAAAGCAGGGAAGTGCTGGCCATAAAACGGGGGTGAAAATAAATTCAGACTGTATGCGCACGGTGGAGTTAAATGATCTGTGTGTCTGGACAGACACCTGAGTTTGAATCCCATCATGCCTGTGTGGCCTGGGGTGATCTCCTTCATCCTTGAGCCTCAGTTTCTGCATCTGTTAAATGGGAATAATAATGGCTTCCCCACAGGGTTGTTGTGAGGGAGAAGTAGACAATATCGGTCAAAGTGCTGACAATTCTTCCCGGCACATAATAAATGCTCGCTAAGTAGTAGCCGTTATTCCTCTGACTTTCCTTTGATATATAAGCCTTAGAATATCAGAAAAGAAGAATAGCAGAGCTGGAAGAGAATCTAGTCCAGTTTCTTTATTTTACATACAAGGGCACTGAGGCTTGGCCAGGTGAGGGGACGTGTTTAAGATTACACGGCTGGCAGGGGGGAATGGACACAGGATAGAGGGGCAATCTCCAAATGTGTGAGCCCCTGCTGGGTAAAGACACCAGGATGCTGTAGTTGGCGGGACCGGGGCTGCCCCAGGGTGGAGGTAAAGATGTTTTCCATTTAGCCGCAGGAGATGTCTCTGAGTTAGACCTTAAACCCAAGTCCCCTGACCCCGTCCTCATCCCATTTACCCCTCCGCCGCACTGCCAGCTTGGTGTCGCCACTGTCCCCATTTTCCAGATAAGAGGAAGGAGGCTCAGAGGGCCCAGGAGGCTGGTGCGTGGCGACACAGCCGGCGCGCCGCCAGGGTTGGCATGACAATCTCGTGAGACGAGCGGGCAGAAGTTTCCGAAGCGGGGCTGGCAGGGAGCTGCTTGGAGATGGCAGCGGCTCCGTCTTCCTTCCTGCGGGAGACGGCCCTCCCATTTCAGAGTGGGAAGCGGCATTTCTGTTCCTACTACCCGGTGCCTCTGGGATGCGACAGTCTTCGAGCATAATCTCCTTGGGAGAGAATCAGAAAGATGCTAAAAATCAAAGCCTGTGTAGAGGCTTCTTGGGAGGCGCTGAGAGCTGCCTGGCACGCGGAGCGAGAGAATTTCAGCTGAATGGGAGGCCGCGGAGACATGGGCGGCGCCTTTTGTCGCCCGAGAGGGGCCCGGATAGCGAAAGCCCGTCGGACTTGATCCAAGGCACCCAGCCCCACTGCTTAGATCTCGGGGGTCTGAGGTCCTGTCACCTCCAATCTCACGGCCTCAGTTTCCAGATTTGAAAACTGGGAATAATGATGCGTATCTGAAAATGTTGAAGAGTCAATGAAAGGACCCACCTGGAGCATCCAGCATGGTGTCTCCCTCGCACCCAGTCAGTCTCAGGCCCCTTCTAGTCCTTCATTCCCACCAACATTTATTCACCAAGTGTTTACTGAGCACTTACTATGTGCCAGGTGCTAATCTAAGTCCTCACAGTCTGGTAGTTAACATGACCGGTGCCCGCTCTCATGGAGTTTATGTTTCACTGGAAAATGTCAGAAAAAAGAAACAAACGACAGAGAAAATCTTAGCTATCAGTGTGTGCCATAGAGAACTTCTCGACTTGACGGTGATAGGGAGTGCAGGGTGGCAACATTGGGTAGGAGGGTTGGGTGGGCTTTTCTGAGGCTATGGGCAATGAGCAGAGGCCTGAAAAACATTGGAGGAAGAGAATTCTAGGTAGAGGGAATGGCAAGTGCAAAGGTTCTGAGGAATCCCAAAATTAGTGGCTTAAACAAGTTAATTTCTTTCTCCAGTAAATGAAGAGAGGGAAGCATTCCTAGCAGGCATGGCAGCTCCCCTGTCATCAGGGAGCCAAGCTTCTAATTTGCCCTGTCATCTTCAGCATGTGACTTCCACCTCGTGACCCAAGATGGCTGCCCCAGCTGCAGCCATCATATCTGCATTCCAGATTAGAAAAGCAGAATGCTTAACAGTGAGAATGCCCTTCCCAAAAAGGACCTGTCCCAGGGGTAGCAGTTATAGTGCATTGGTCAGAACTTTGCCGTGTGGCTACCCCTAACTACAGAGGAGGCTGGGAAATGTAGTGTGTACTCTGAGCAGCCATGTGCCTGACCCCAAATTAGGGGGGCCATTCATCAGGAAGAAAGGGAGAACAGATATTGAGGGACGGCTGGCCATCTCTGCCACAGTGACAAAGTTGGGACTGAAACCCCCGCGTCTCTGCTTCCTAGTGCTGTCTTCGCTGCCCTTCCCCCGTCTGCTCCCAACATGATGAGGAACAGTGGGGAACAAGGCCAAATGTGGGGGTCCCCAGGGAGAGAAGCCTGAAGGGCTGAGGAAGCAAGGAGGAGGTGGGAGTGGAGGGGCTGGGGCTGGACAGAGGGAGGCCCTTCCCCATGGCTTTCCCAGGGCTGGCAGCTGGCCCTGAGGCCCAGGGCGGGGGAGATCCCTGTCACCTCCCTGTGAGAGGCAGCCGTTGACACAGCTCCAGATAGCTCCCTATGGTCCCCAGGGGACAGAGTGGCAGGTTGGTGGGGCCCCACTGTGGCGGCAGGTGGGGGAAGGGGGTCATTAAGCAGCTGGCAAGGCCAGCCCAGCTTCCCACCCCCAAACTCCCCCCTCCCCCATGCCCACTCAGGTGCTGGACGGGCCAGCGCTGGCCCACGATCCCTGCTTGGTGACTATTTTTCTCCTTCTGCGTGATTCTGAGCAGCAGGTGTTCCTGCTCATCTTCCATCCTTCCTGCCCCCATCCTTCCTCCCCCTCCCTCTGCCCCCTTCTGCAGTCCCTCCCCCCACCTTCCACCCTCCCTTGTCCCCAATGTCTTCTTCCCTCTCCTCTCCTTCCCCCCCTTCATCCTTCTTCCCCTGTCTTCCCACACACGCTTCCTTCCTGCTTTTCCCTCTTCCCCACCGTGACTCACTTCCCTCTCCTGCCCTCAGCCTCCCCTGCCACAGCCCACACTCCACTCTCCGGGCCTCCACGCAGCTGTGGTCCTGGTCAGAGGACATCCAGGAGCGGCCTGGGCAGCAAGTCACATCCGTGCCGGGCCCCTCCCCACAGCCTCCCACTCCCTGTCCAGCATCAGGAGTCAGAAGAGGGCATAGCGCCCCGTCATCCCCCCTGCCACCTGCTGACCTGTGGCTCCAGCCCTCCCCCAGGCAGGGACGGGAGCTCACGTTCATTCAGCTGCATTGACATGCTAGCCATTCACACGACACTTCCCCTTCCTTAATCCTCCCCACAGTCCACGGGGGCCTGGTTACTATTGTTCCCATTTTACAGATGAGGAAACTGAGGCTCAGAGAGGCAGAGTTGCTTGAAGCCCTACAATAAGCTTCTGGGAGAGACAGTCCCCAAGACAGGCAGAATCGGCTGGATTGGAGCCTCTGGCTATCAGCTGAGCCCCCCCCCCCAGTCCCAGCCGTGGTCCCAGCTCTGAGCCCAGATGCCGCTTTGGGCTCTCGATCCCATGCTCCGGGGCCGCCGGGCTCTCGCCTTCCCAGAGATGGAAGGAAGCTGGGAGGAACACAGTAGGTGCTCAACGATCGTTGCAGCAGGCCCAGATCTTGGCAGCCAACTCCTGCTCAGCCTGAAACTCCTTAAATAGCCTCCCCCCCCCCAGCCACCCCTGCGCACGCAGATACGGCCCCACGCGCAACGCCCAGAGCAGATGTGACCTCCCACGCCGCCCCTGTGGGCGTGAGGGCCTGGGCGCCGCGGTGACGGTGGGCTGGGTGTTGCCGTCGGGGTAGGGGGTGGGGATAAAGGACATATTGTTTGGCCATACGTGAATCCATGAGACACACACTGTGCCTGCAAACTGTAGCGGAAAGCAAGGAAGCGATCAGCACCGAGCGATGAGAAGTCGTGCTCACTGGCAGACGACGTTTCCAGGACACCACAAAGCCCGCTCAGAATGAGACCCAGACCAGGCCGCCCTGCGACCCCACAGACGATGAAGCGCCCGTCCTCCGGGACGCCTTCGTGAGCCAGTGCCGCTCCCGCACCTGGACAGCTGCAGCCCGGCCGCACGCTCCCGCCTGCTGGACGGAAGTTACGCAGCGCCAGTCTCGGGGCAGCGCCCCGCCCGCCCAGGGGTGAGTGGCCAATCGTGGCCCAGACCCGGCCAGGGGCTCTGGAATGTCCCTTTGCTGAGACACTACCTCGGTTTCCCCTTCCAGCTTCGAGCTTACCAAACCCAGCACTGTCTGATCACGCGTGCGCTCCCGGGTCTTTGTGGGGTGGCCTCCACTGCATGGCATTGAGCCCAGCCGTGAACTTGGGCAGGGGTGCGGTGGGGGGCGGCCGCAGGGCAAACCGGGGCTCACAAGGCACTGGGAGTGTTTCTTAGCCTGGATGGTGAGGACACAGACTTCATTTATTATTATTTTGTGAATCGACCTATTCTCTAAAATATGCATGTTTTATATGTTATTTTATATGTATGTTTCCCAGTAAAAAGTAAAAATAAGAAAGTTAATACAAAAGGAAAAAAAAACAACCAGAAGCCACGTTCCTGCCGGATGCTCAGGGAGTGGCTTTGTCCATATTCATGGCACCCACTGGCCCGAGACCAGAACAGCCCCAGCGGCCCTGAGTCGTCAGGGCTGGTTCCCAGGACTGTGGGCGACACCCTCAGGGCCAGGGAGCAGGTCGGGACAAGCCACTTGCCCTCCCCTGTGTTTAGGGCCCTGCCCACCCACCGGGGATCCCTGACCTGGCCTTGGGGCTGCCTCCCTCGGGGACAAGAGGGGGGTGCCTTTGAGTGTTTGTTTAGAGTCCTGATTTCCTTAAATGGCCGGGTTTTTAAAAAATGTATGTGTCCGCAGCTAACTTCATCTTCCCGACAGCAGGCGGGGAGCAGCCAGAGGGCAGGCTAGAGAGGGGCGGGGGAGGGGCGGACAGGGGAGCCAGAAACCCGGGGAGGCAGGTCCTGAGCAGCCTTGGGACCCTCTTCCCCTCCAGAAAGAAGCAGCAAGGCTTAAATGAGGGAGGTGAGGGGCATGTGGCCAGCGGACGTTCCCCGTCAAGACAGGGACAGTCACGGGAGTTCCAACCTGCTTATTTGCTTTGTTTTTCTGTTAAGTCTTTTCCTGCCTCTGAGCCTCAGCCTTGGCCGCTGCTGTTCCTACTGCCTAGACCACTTTCGTTGGCCTTTCTAGTGACAAGCCTCTTCCCAGCCTCCGGGTCCCACTGAGCAAGGCTTTCCCTGTCCATGGGCACCTAAAGCCCCCACACCTCCTGCACCCCTGGCCCACTGACATCACCCTGCCAAATGAAGGACTTGGGCAGTGTAGACGGCTGTAGCTTCCCTCGTGGGAGCAATCGACCACACCTTTAAACAGCGGGTTCTTGTCTCTTTTCTGTTTACTTTTGTAGCTACATCAAGTGGTAATTTTAAAAATTGTGTTTACCTGAGCTATTGCATGCAGTCATTTATTTAGCATGTCAACTGTACTCCTTTTAATAGCTTAATTACAGCTATTGTAAACATCTGAGAACTGTTTCTGAAACTTATCCTCGCCAGAGAATGTATCAGTTAACCGAAAGAACAAGCTTCGGCCTTCTGGTTATTTTTCTTCAATGAAGTTTAGTATCGTTTTAACAGTCATGAGCTTTGGTTTCTGAACTTTTAACCTTCTGGGTTAGAAATATGACATGCCATCATTTTTAGACAAAACAAACAGAACAATTTCGGCTTGGTCAATGAGAAACTTCAAATCTGGGGGGAGGAGGTTAATTCTCTTGTCATTTTCTTGGGTTTTCATTGCCAAAAAAAGAAGTACAAGCATTCCTGCTTTTTAATTTCCCAGATGATTTACAGATTTAGTGCAGTGTTATTTATAGGAAAACATCAGAAGAAAATAATCTTTCGGCATTAACAGAAGAAATTTTGATAGACGTTGTTCGATTAATGGCCGTCCTGCATTTACAGGCAGAGCTCCCCCTGCCTGAAATCTTGCAAGGTGTCTTTCCTGCCATTAGGACAGAGCCTGAGCTCCTAAGGAGCCTGCAAGGCCCTGAAAGATCTGGCGTCTGTCTTCCTTCTCTGCCGTCCCCAGCGCCCTGTGCTCCAGCTTGAACTTCCCTCCTGGCCCTGTGCACATACCATTCCCTTTGCCAGGCTCCTCAGTCTTTCCTTTTTTTTTTTTTGTGAGACAGAGTCTCGCTTTGTTGCCCAGGCTAGAGTGAGTGCCATGGCGTCAGCCTAGCTCACAGCAACCTCAAACTCCTGGGCTCAAGCGATCCTCCTGTCTCAGCCTCCCGAGTAGCTGGGACTACAGGCCTGCGCCACCATGCCCAGCTAATTTTTTCTCTATATATTAGTTGGCCAGTTAATTTCTTTCTATTAATAGTAGAGACGGGGTCTCGCTCTTGCTCAGGCTGGTTTCGAACTCCTGACCTTGAGCGATCCACCCGCCTCGGCCTCCCAGAGAGCTGGGATTACAGGCGTGAGCCACCGCGCCCGGCCCTCAGTGGCCCTCAGTCTTTCCTTTCACGACTTGGATGTCACTTCTTCCAGGAAGCCTTCCCTGATGCTCCGGAACGAGTGGCGTGAGTTCCTTCTCTTTGCTCAAGCAGCTTCCCACAGGTTCTCTCTCATAATGCTTTTCCCATGACATCATCTTGGTACTTCCTCAGTTTCTGCCTCCATTGCTAGACGATAAGCTCTGTGAGGGCAGGGGCCATGTGATCTCTAAGGCCTGCCATGATACGTGACACCTGGTAGGTGCTCGGTTGATGCCAGGTGAATGAATGAACATAGGGCTAGAATACGATTGGGGTCCACCAAATTCAGGTAGCACATCGTCTACAGTCTATCATTCGTAGTTCTTGCGCGGTTTCCTCTTGGTCATTGGTGTGGTTATTCACTCCATCCATCCACCCTGTCACCCACCCAGCCGTCTGTCCGTCCTCTGCCTCTCCATGTGGTTCTGTGGCTAGGCGGAAACAGTGAGCTTAGAGTTGCAGTCAGTCTTAGTGAAGGAAGAGAATCAGGATCTCTGATGTTAATGTCAGATTTGGAGCGAGATGCTAGATCAGGCTCAGAAGCCCAGAGCTACATCGTGGGCACACCTAGGCAGGGAGGGAAGGAGGGCTGGATCACCCCGCAGGATCCGAAGCAATGCAAGCCCCGCACATGCACGGGCAGCCCACAAATGTCTGCTCTCCCCTCCCCACTCTTTCCCTCCCTCCCTCCTTTATCAAGCTTCACAGAGACCTCTCTCTGGGCCAGGCCCTGTCCGCAGGGCTGCTGAGTCAGACCCAGATTTCTGCCCTAAGGACGTTCTGAGTTTATAGGGGGACTCTAAGGTGCACACAGAGAATAACACCGGGGTACAAAGTGGCTCTGCCGTAAGAGAGGCCCAGATAAGCTGCTCTCAGCACCTGGAGGGAGGAGAAGGCAGGAGGACTGCGTGTAGGAGGGGCACTGCAACTGGATCTCGATGGACGGGCCGGATTTGGATATGTGAGAATGAGAGAACATTCTAGAAGGAGGCAACCAAAGGCGCCAAGGCACTGAAGTGGGATGAATCCAGGCAAGTGGAGGGAATCCGGCTGTCAGGAGGGGTGGCTGGGGAGGAGGAGAGGGAGGATGCTTGGGCTGCATCACAACCCCCGGCCTTGGAGGCCGGCCAGGGAATGATGGATTGAGCAACTCATTCATTTCACAAATATTTTTAGCACCTGATGAGTTCCAGGCCACAGGCTGTGGGCTGGGGACAAAAAAGTTGGAAGTCTGGCCTCAGATGACGCAAAGTCTACGAGTCACTGAGGGGGTTTGAACCGAGGAGGGGCCAGCCGCACTGGCTGGGTTCCCCCACCTCAGCTGACCTCCCTCCATACCACGGGTTCCCTCCGTCTTGTGGCTACTGTCGCCCCTTCCCTGATGGCTGGCAGCAGCACCAGCCTGCTCTGCCAGCCTTCAACCTTCCATCTTCCCCTCCCTGCAGGCAGCAGACTCTCCGCAAAGGAGTATATCATGGTGTCCCTCCCCTGCCTAAAACCCTCCATGGCTCCCCAGTGCCCTAAGCATAAATTCCAAGCTCCTTATCCCAGACTAAGAGCACTTCTTCCCCCCATTTTCTTATTCCCCCAAATCCCCCAAGGCCTCTTGAGATTTCTCTCATTTCCTTGAATGGGCCCTGCATTTTCCTCCCACAGAGACAGCCTCCAGCCCCGCAGGCTCCCCTTGCAGACTCTGCAGGTTGGGGACTCTTCTGGACTCCCCAGGCTGAGTTTAGCACTCCTGGCATGACCAGGCTTCTGAAGTTGCCTGTTTATTTTTCCAGCTCCCCCACTGGCCTCTGTCCCTGTCTCTCCCTTCTGTCCCCAGCTGGTGAGCATCTGGCCTGGGGCAGGCGCTGGATTCCTGAGGATCCAAGGGGTGGGGCGGGGCACCTATCCCAGTTCCCAAACCCCGGCAGGCCACCTGGTGGAGGTGGCAGACCTGTCTGGCAGCTGCCCCCTCAGCCTGGAGGTAGGAGGTGGGCGGTCCACTTGGGAGGAAGCAGGACTCCTGAGGGCTCTGGCAGGCTCGGGCTGCCTCCAGGTGGGAGGAGGGGCTGGGCAGGGGTAGGGGATGAGGCAGGGACACCCCGACAAACAGCAGCCAGAGTCCAACCCCCAGGTCCAGGCTGCGACTTTGGACTCTGCATTTGTTTTGCCCTGTCTCCCCTTTTTTCTCTATTTATCTTCCAGCTCGACCCGCCTGGGGCTATTTTTGCCTCCTTCTTGTTCAGTTGCTGGAGCAGCATCGTGGCTTTAATTGGCCCATTTTCTGCCTGCTGAGAAGACGGTTCCCTCCGTGTCCTGCCCACCCCACCACCGGGGGAGAGTAAAAGCGGGAAGGGAGGCTAATTAGGGAGAGGGGCGGACTGGCAGGCTCAGGCCAAGGAAAAGGAACTGAGAGAGGCAGAAAGAAAGAGGGAGAGAGAAGGAGAGAGAAAGCAAAGGCTGGCCACACAGAGGAGCACAGCCCTGGAGAGCGGAATACAGAAATAAATAATTGAGGCAAGAGAGAAACAGAGAAAGACAGAGAGAAACGTAGAGATGCCAGCAGATGGGTCCATGTTCATACTGCGTGACGAGAAGGAGCCCGCAGCCACCCCTGAGGGAGGGAGAGGAGGGCAGGGTTTCCAGGGAGGCCAGGGCTGCTTATCCCGGCCACCCTCCACCTACACCAGCCACCTCCCACCTACCCCCCCACCTCCCGCCTACCCCCCACCTCCCGCCTACCCCCCCACCTCCCGCCTACCCCCCACCTCCCGCCTACCCCCCACCTCCCGCCTACCCCCCCACCTCCCTCATATACCTGCCACCTCCCACCTACCCCCCACCTCCGGCCTATACCTGCCACCTCCCGCCTACCCCCCACCTCCCGCCTATACCTGCCACCTCCCGCCTACCCCCCACCTCCCGCCTACCCCCCCACCTCCCGCATATACCTGCCACCTCCTGCCTACCCCCCCACCTCCCGCCTACCCCCCCACCTCCCGCATATACCTGCCACCTCCCACCTACCCCCCCACCTCCCGCCTATACCTGCCACCTCCCGCCTACCCCCGCCTGCCTACCCCTGCCACCTGGGGAGCCCCAGGCCCACTGGCAAGACCTGGCGTCTCTGGGCCTCCTTGGCAGCACAGAGGTGACAGAGCCCAGGCTGGCACTATTTGCAGGGCATGTTGGTGAGGGTGTCAAAGCCTTTGTAAATGGATCAACCTCTTGCAAACGGGGAAAGAAGGGAATCGTTATTACGGAGTGTGTCCATCTTCCTTCCTTTTGCAATTTCTATGAGTTGGGGTGGGAGGGAGCAATGCTTAGCACACTTACTTGTTGTTTATTCCTGCCACAAGCACGTCCTACTGACCACCCTTGCATGGCGTCCAGCTCCCTTTCTGGGCTCTAAAGATAAAAGGTGAGCCAGACGGGGTTCCTGCCCTTCCGCGCAAGGCTGGGGCTCTGTGAGGGGAGCAGTGTCCGGTGAGCGCATCGTAAGGAGGGCCAGCTTACACAGCTCGCTCCACTGGAACCTGGCATTTGCTCTGGCCGAGGGGTGTCCAGAGTGGGAGTCTCTGCCTCCACCTGGGGGCAGTCAGGGATGGCTTCCCGGAGGAGGCTACGTGGGACTTGGCCTCAAAGGCGTTTCTGAGCAGAGAAGGCAGGGAGGGGACTCCAGGCGGGGGAATCGGCCTGCACAGAGGGACGGGGATGTGGAGGTGTGGGACAGGGCACTCAGGAAGCAGAGGGGAAGGGGAGACGGGAGAGGAGGCTGGGAAGATAGCAGAGGCCTTGAATGCCGAGTAAGGGGTTAATGCAAATAGGCGGTGGTGTCCAGTGAAAGAATATTGTGATCGAAGCTGAGTTTTTTTTTTTTTTTCAGAGAAATCCGCTGACAAAAGCACAGGTCAGAGCAGGGCGGGGCTGTGGCAAAGGTGCAGGTGAGAGAGGTGGTGTGGGGAAGGAAGACCCGGGTGAGGGGTGCACTGGATGGGCTGCTGGGGGTATCGGTCCCTCGTCCCAGCCCAGCCATAGAGAGGCGCTTCATGAGCCTTTGAGACCAGCCAGTCCAGGGATCCCAAACTCAGTGCCCTCGGGTGCCGTGGGCGCCGGGGTGAGGCGGTAGGGAGTGGTCAGGCCTGGGCCTAACTGGGGTGTGCCTTGGAGTTGGAATGTTTTCAAAACAGGGTGTTGGTGAAAAGAGATGGCTGGTGGAAGCTGTACCCCAAGCCTTGCTAGTTGGGGACGTCACACTTAACCCCTACATTTTGCAGGGGAAGAGACAGAGGCCCAGAGTGGGCCAGAGACCTGTCCAAGGCCACACAGCGGGAGTGAGCCCCTCGTGCTCGTAATCCTGCCGGGTCAATATCCCCATTTACGGACGAGGAAACTGAGGCTCGGAGCGGAGAGGGCCCTCCTCCATGGGACCCCACAGCTAGCGGGGGAGGCGCGGCCTCACCAGCACTCCTTTCAGGAAAATGACTCAGCCCCTGCCACCCACAGACCAGGGACAAACCTGCAGGAGCCGGACGCTAATTGCCTGCGGAGAGCTAATTGGTGTGGGTTAGGGTGTGGGCCGAAGGCGCTTAATGAGAGGACGGCTGGGGGTGCACGAGGTCCCGGCGGTGTCCCCAAGGGCAGGCGCTGGCTTCCAGGCTGGCTGACAAGGCCCGCACCCTGCCGCCAGCTGCCAGGCAGGGGACAGGCCCGGGCCGGGGGCAGCTCAGCCTCAAAGGCCCAGAGGGCCCGGCCTGGGCCTGCTGAGCCGCTCATTACTGGAGGCAGAGAGGCTGCCGGGAGCTGGGCTTCGGAGGATAATCATGGCAGGCAATAATAATGCCTCCCGCCTGCCGCGCTTTTAACCTGCTCAGCCACGAGTGAGCAGCCTTGCTTTATTCAGAGAGGAGGGCCAGGACGCGTGGCAGGCCCTGCCAGCAGGGGTAAAAGACAGCCTCTTTTAGTGTAAAACAGAGAGGTTGTTCTCGCCCTCGCCCTCGGATTCTCTCTTTAGCCTCATCTTCTGCGCAGACCCCCTCCCCCATCGCACAGGCCCGTCATTATAACGGGGACACAACTGTTGTTTTGACCCCTCTGAGGTCTCTGCGTTTGTTTTACATCAAATGTCCGCCTGCTTCCGGTTCTTAGCGAACTCCTCTTCATCCTACAAAGCCCAGGGCCGCCTTCTCTGTGAAGCTTTCGGCTATGGTCTGCGCGTTCGTGTCCCACCTGCCCAACGTGTTGGCGTCAAGAGGTGGGGCCTTTGGGATATGACTGGGTGGCGAGGGCCCCGCGCTCACGGACGGGTTAGTGCCCTTATACCCTTCTGCCCTTCCGCCGAGTGAGGACACATAGACGGCGGCATCTACAAGAACAGGCCCTCCCCAGACGCCGAATCTGCTGGCAGCGTGGTCTCGGGCCCCCCAGCTTCCAGAACTGCGAGCAGTAGATTTCTGTGGTTTATAAACAGCCCGTGTATGGCAGCCCGAAGGCACTAAGACACCCTTCCTGATTCTACCCCAAAAGAGTTAATCGCTCGCTTTTCCGGGCTGCCACTGACCCGCGCACAGTAGGGCAGCACAGTGCATGTGTTTCTCTGCCTGTCTCTCTCCTTCTGTCGGGAGTTCCTCCAGGCTGCAAAGCCTAGACCTTACTTGCCTCCGTATTCCCCAGGCCAGCATGGAGCCAGCGCACGGCAGGCCCTCGGGAGAGAGTTTTTGGTTTGAGTGATCACAGCAGTTAGGTTTGTCACTTTCTGCGTCCGTTCCCTCCACTGAACTGGCCGCCTCCTGAGGGGTGAGGCTGAGTCCTGTCCATCTGTATGTGCAGTGCCTAGCATGGGGGACATCCTCGAAAAGCTTGGGCAGGAGAATAAGCAAAGGAAAGCGCTTTGTGGATTGCAAAGCAGGATCAGTGGGAAAGGAGAGAAACAAAGCCCTCCATGGATGAGAAGTAAGGCGAGCACACGACTGATTCCGGGGGAGTGTCCTGAAGGTGGTGGGTGTCTCTGTGTGCGTGCGGTGAGTGTATTCTGCATACGTGTATATGAGTGTCGTTTGTGAGCTTATGTTTGTGCGCGGGTAGGTGTGCGCAGGTGTGTAAGGATGCGGGCATTGTTTGCCTTGTGTGTGGGTGTGCAGTACTGTGTGAAGTGTGTAGATATTATTGTGTTATTAGCCCAGAGTCTATTGGTAGGTCTGCGCGTGTACAGCCGTGTGTGTGTGTGTGTGTGTGTGTGTGTGTGTGTGTGCGGTTTGTGTGTAGGTGTGTGCCTGTATGTGTGTGTGGGCATAGTGTTGCATCAGGGGTTGGAAGATGGAGTGGGAAGGAGAAGAAAGACAAGTCCCGGCTTGCGACTGTCGCATGCCAAGAGCAAAGCGGGAGAACACATCGGCGTCCCCTGCAGAGACGCGCACACCTGCAGGCCCCCCTCCGGGGGCAGCTCCGGTCACTCATCCACTCCCTGATGCCCCCGGGCTCCCGCCACCCGGCCCTCTGCTGGCTGAGCCCCGTGACCCTCAGGTGTCTGGGATGGCTTCTCTGGGCTCGGCCTGGTGGTCTGCAAGCCCACCTCTCCTCTCTCCCTGCCCACCCTCCCCGGCGAGACCGTGCAGAGCAGAGGACTATTCTAAGGAAGGGGAAGTGAGAAGGAAAACCGCGCTGAGAGGACGGAGAAGGCTCCCGACTGCTTGGCAAAGCGAGCCCCAGACACTTCCTCTCTGCGGGTCCTGGGCCACGGCCCCTCTGCTGCTGGCGCGGGCGGGCGGGTGGGCGGTGTGGGCTCCCTGGTGCCCAGCCTGTCTGCTGGGCTGCACGTTCTGGAAGGCAGAGGGATATTCTGGATAGTTTCTTCCCCGCCGACCCTCAGGGCTGGGCAGCGGGAGGTTCAGACACCCCTGGCCTGAGATCTGCAAATGCTTCACAGCCCGATATGAAGAAATAAACCCGTGAGGTCCACAAAGGAAACTGCTCGGCAGACCAGACCCTGGGAGAAAACAGCCTGGGCTCTCCCGTGACTAATGTGATGTTAAACGTTTAGAGGCAGGTATAGGATTCATTGCTTTTCAATTAAGAAAAAAGCTTGGTAGAATAAATGAGATGGGGAATGAACCAGAACTCTGAAGGCCTTCGATTCCCTTTAGTGCCTCACTGCACTACCCAGCACCGATTCTGCCCGGGCATCCTGGCCCACGCCCTGCTATACTGGGCAGCAGGCGGGCTGCACTCAGGCCCTGGCCTGGGGCTGCAGAGAAAGGCAGGTTCTGCCTGGTTGGAGGGGAATATGGGAGAGCTTCGTGGAGGAGGTGGCATTGGAGATGGACTTTGAAGAGGGAGAAGTGTTTTCGAGTGAGAGATGAGCATGTACAGGGGCAGAGGTGGGAGTGAGCAGGTATTTTTCAAGGAACAGTGAGCAGTTCCCTTGGAATTTGGACCCAAGTGTGAGTCAGTCCAGGGGAGGGTGCAGTGTCGTGGTGAGCTCAGGTGGAAGGCCCTGGTCCAGCCTGGCTCTCGTCCTCCATGACGCGCTGGGCAGCCTTCTCCGTCTCCTCCGACTCACTGTGGGCTTGTCTGTGGGTGACAGAGCACAGACTGGAAATGTGGCGGGGAAGGCAGGAACAGGTGCATGTGTCCTCTCGTCCCTGCCCCGCCATATGAGCTTTTGTGTAGTTTTGAGGAAGCACAGTGTGGCGCGCAGAGCCACAGCCCAGAGACAGACAGAGGCTACAGAGGCTCAGGTTCCACCTACTGTGAATCCCTGGGCAGGGCCCTTAATCGTTCTGTGCCTCAGTTTCCTCATCTGTAAAATGGAGAGAATACGAATGCCTACTTCATAGTGTTGTTGTGGGGGATTAAATGAGTTCTTAAATGAGATTAAATTGTACATAAACATATGCAAAGTGCTCAGAGCGGTACCAGGCGCACAGTCTGTAGGTGTTCCATTGTCTTCCCCAAATCCCAGTGTTTCTCAAGGCGGCCCTGTTACTCAGCTGTTGCTTTGCCTGATTTCACCCAGGCTCCTCCCCGTAGACGGGGCGAGTGAGTCCCGGCGGTGGGACGTCCTTCCCGGCTGGAGCGCACTGTTCCTGAGCCTGAGACCGGAGCCTGTCGCGCTGTGGTGCCGCAGCAGGGGCTGTGCTTGCAGAGGGCACCCCAGCACTGCAGGCAGACACTCCTGGAACCTCAGTCTGGCAGGCGCCACTGATCTCCAGGCCCTCCCGGCTCTGCGGGGTGTGATGGTCACCCGCAGGGCTGCCCCCCGGCAGTCAGCGTTGGCGGGTGGCCAGTCCCCTGTCCTGTCCAGCGTGGTTCGCCCGCTCCTGGGGGCCAGTGGGTCCCAGATCTCTGCCGCAGCTTCCTCCCCGTCTCCATCTCCGCAGGGCCCTTTCTTTCTTCTGTCCCTTCTTAGGAGCTACAGCCACAGCCTGGGGTCCTGACCACTCGGCTGGCCCTTGAGGGGAGGGGCCGGGGGCCAGCTCCAGGCCTAGGTGAGGCCACCCCCGGGCCAGCCTCAGCCTCCGGACACACTCTGGAACCATGTGACCAGCTGAGGGCCTCTGGCAAGAGGGCGGGTCTCCAGCTTTGCAACCAGACTGCTTCTAGTCAAGTCCAGAAACCCAAGGAAGTGCTTCCCTGTGGTTTAAAGACCACCTGAACCAAGTCACTTGGGGGTGGGGGTTGGGGTTGGGGAGGCTTGTTGCTAAAAATGCAAATTCCCGGGCCTTAGGCAAGACCTGCTGGATCAGACTCTCTGGGGCTGGGGGCCCAGGACTCTGCGTGTTGGCCAGCTCCCCATGTCAACACTGTGCACTCAGGTTAGGGTTCCATGGGCCACAAGGGCAACAGAAATGGGGAAGCCCTTAGGACCGGGAATCCTTGGTATGTCCCAGCGCCCGCCGTGCCAGACTCCCCGAGGGACGCCAGGGATTCACAGTTTGTCCCCGAGAGCGAGTCCAAGCCTGCGTCTTCTCTCCTTTCTCCCCAGCTGCCTACACTGCTAACACGTTCCCCGCAGTTTCTAAATTCAAAATGGGGCCCTTTGAGCAGTTTGTCAATTCGCTTTCCCTGGGAGCCAGGCCTAGGGAGCCTGCCCGCTGGGGGAGGGGCCAGGGCTCCCGTCCCTCTGGGGCTTGGTAGGAACGAGAAGGGGACCTCAGGGCCCGGCTGCAGGTCAGTGGGTCGGGGCTCCCTGGCCTAGAGACGCCTCTGATGTTCTGGACTCAGCCTGGGTCTCCGAGCCGCTGCCACCTGCAGGTCCCGTCCACCCGCGGCGGGACGGCGGCCTGAGCGCCATCAGGCTCACCTGCAGAGGGACACCCGAGCTGGGCCCCGGAGCCGGCACTGGGGTGGGGGCGGGGAGTCTGACACCCACTCTGGCCCCTGCAGATGGTCCAACGCCCCACTCCTCGGCAGCCTTCGTCGAACACCTGCTGAGTGTGGCTTGCTGAGTGAGCTGGGTGCTGGAGGGGGGAGGGGGACGGGGGAGCCGCTGGGGGTGTGGAAAGAAATAGAAGCTTGGGGGAGTGGAGAAGCCCACACGCAGGTTTAGAACAATCACTAAGCAGCATGCCAGGCCAAGCGAAACGCACGCGTCTGAATCCAGTCTGCATGAGCTCATTCAGCAGGCCAGGCGGGTGTCGCAGCGCTGTGGGGTGTGCGCTGGCATGGGAGGTGGGCAGGAAAGAGGCCAGACCAAACAGGACTATGCTCTAGTCCTGAGGCCACCACAGACTTGCTGTGCGGCCTTGGGTAAGTCACTCACCCTCTCTGAGCTCCAGCCTCCCCCTCTCCTATGCCCTCCTCCACATATACAACCTGAAAAATAGCTAGCTTGACACCAAACAGGGGATGTGGCTTCTTGGGCACCTGAATAGACTCCTAGCTGGAGGCTGATATCACCCGACGGGCTGTATAGGGGAGTGATTGGAAACCCTGTGATTTGGGGTCACAAACCTCCACTGAACGCCTATCCATGTCCTCATGTATAGAATGAGCAGGCCTCCTGGCAGCACTGGGGGAGGATTCAGTGGGATAACCCCAGCTGGGGTGGGGGCCTGGGTGGGCTCTCAGGGAGGGGCAAGGGCTGCAAAGCAGGTAAACAAAGCACTGCTCCGCCCTTTGCTTCCATTCTTTGTTAGTGGCAATAGTCACTGCTCGGGAGTGTTTTCATGACTACGAAAGCCAGGGAGGGCTTCACTCTGTTCAAGGACTGCGTGAGTTTTGAGGGTCGAGGGTGCCGGGATGAGGGTGTAGGGACCCAGCACAGAGCCTGGTGTGCGGGAGCTGTCACGCCCGTGAGAAGACAGTTCCTCCAGAAAGCTCTTTTCTCCTGCTCTGCCGTGTTTGCTCCCTGGAGACACCTGGGCACCCCCACTTTGCCTGGGGGCTAGCTGGGCCTCTCCCCTCAGCATCTCGGCCCTGGCCTAAGCCTGAGTCCTCCCCCGATTGGACAGCATATAATTTCAGGGGTTAAGGGCGCAATTACATTTAGACACCTGTGTGCCAATCCTGGTTTGCTATTCACTGGCTGTGTGATCTTGGAAAAATTACTTAGCCTCTCTGTGCCTTCGGCTGCCTCCTCCAAAAAATACAAAAGGACCAGCACACCCACACCCCAGGGCTCTTGTCAAGACGAAATGAGCAAGTGCGTGTGGAGCACTGAGCAGGTACTAAGCTCTCAATGAACATGTTGCTGTTCTTCGGGTTAAAGCCACACTGGCTATTGGACGCCTTCTGTTTTCTTCACTGTGACGGAGCCGCCTCCCTGCATGGGCCAGTCTCGCTGGAAGCCGTAGGAGTGAGTGACGAGAAGGATCCATGTGAGCGCGTGGTCGAAACAGAAGTTGCCGTGGAAAGGCGAGAGATGAGTCTGCCGGGGAGAGCCGTCTGGGTGGCGGCAGCTGTGGTGGGCCCACAGGTTGTCACGGACTTGGCAGCTCTCCGGCACTTGCCGAGCAGTCTTCCCTGCTCAGGAATCCAGAGCTGCCGCCATGGGCCGGGGCGCAGGGAGCCGAGTCCCTGGCGTTTGGGAGGCGGGGCTCGGCGGGTGGAGAGCAGGTGTCACAGCACCTGTGTGGGGGCCAGAACAAACTGACCCACGCCCTGAAGGGTTAAAGCGCTCCCTTTCTTCCCTTCCCCCTCACCTCAGGAAAGTGATCTGGCATATTGTGACCGAGCAGGCGAAAATTAAATCCATTATCCTCATCGAAAATGCCTGTAAGAGTCGTTAGATCTAAGGGTACACAAGAATGCAGGAATGCACCCACTTTGAAAGTCCCAAGAGTTAAGAGGGTGAGTACGAGTGCGTGCGTGCGGTCGGAGTGGCAACCAGAAATGCAGGCGCAGGACCAGCCTGGCGCGGGCACAGGCAGGTGAACTAGGGAGTGTGCGTGTTATCAGGACCTGGGAATTGGGCCGGGGGGCTGGGGAGACCAGCCCTCGTTTTCTTCCTAAGTCCATGACACAGCGCCTGTAAACAGGGTTCAGGGAGGCCCCCTGGGCTACCAACAGCCTAGGAGAAATTCCCTTTCCTAAGCAACCTCAACTAACCCGGCTCATAAGGTCCCGTTGGGGGCCAAGCAACCCCAGCTAACTGGATAGGGTTTTTTTCTTTGTGGGCGGGCATCCTTTTATTCCAGGAGGATTTCTGGTTACATTTAAACAGGGAATTAAAACCACAGCATATTATTTTTCTGTTATATGCTTACTTGCAATCCTAAAATAATTTAGCCTATTAACGTGAGAATCTAATCATTCTAATTTAAAATGTAATTGAGTAATTAACTTAGATGTGTGAGTTTAAGTTGAATTCATACTAAGCTCATGCTCGCTGTTAAAATATTTAAGAGAATTTTAGGTTCCCTGTATATGTATTTAATTTACTAGTTATATAAGAATTAGTTAAGTACCCAGGGAGATTGTGTTTAAAACAGGCAAACGAGTCTAAAAGGAAATCACATAGACGATTTTAAGCACTTCATTGGGGTTTTCCATATACTCTGAAAAGTTCTGAGGTCACAAAGAGAACCAGTACCCATGGAGCCAGCACCGTACTGAGAAACCCCGCAGTTCTCGAACCCTGGAACCCCCTTCCCAGACCCCTCCTGCAGTCACTCGCCGTCCAAGGGAAGTGTCACTCAAAACACTAAATTTATAAATGCAATATAAATTGTTGGAGCTGTGTTTAATTGTATTTGTACATGGGATCAAATTATCATTCAAAGACCTCTTAAAAGTGGTTGCCTGCTTGATACAAGCAGAAAAAAGATTTGTAAGTGGAGTTAAAACTTAAGAACTAGGATGACGAAGTTGTCAGTTTAATAAATTGAACTCTAGTTATTTAAACTCAAAGCAAACTTCTGAGCAGTCTTCAACTGCCCGTGAAAACGCTACAAAACTCGAATGAACATAAAGCCCGGCTCAGAGTCATGGTCCAAAGTCCAAAGGAATTTTCATTCAACGGCATCTCACGCCAGTGTCTTTCCCCAGGTCGGGGGGCACATCTCCAACTTCCGAGGCCACTTTCAATGTCATGGGCTTTGCAGCTCTTGCTGTTTCCTTCAAATGGCGTGAAATTGTCTGTGATTTACTTTACAATACTTGAGACAGTGTGACCTACCTTGTGTCTATACTGTAGGACCCTCTAGGAGAGTGAGTTAAAGCAAACGGGAACACTGCACACTCCAAGGAGGGTCAGCACTGGAAAGACTCTAACCAGAGCCCGCGATACCCAGGGACAACTATAAGGGTCTCAACTGTCTTTATTTCCGATCAGCACCAAAGGGCTTGATCATTTGCATGTCATGGGCATAACACGATTTTTCACTGGTGAACTCAACGGTCTAAACAATGTGAGGATTGGCTGGAGATACAGCGCAGGTGCTGTTATTCTTGCACGAACAGGGTCTTAGAATCCAGCGGTGCAATCGCCTAGAGACAGTGCTCCGAGCTCAAAATTCCCATCTGGCCTCGTGCGTGGCCAGTGACCTCACTGCCCCTAGAAGCTCAGCACGGCTCTGCGCTAGGGTACCGTCGCCACAGCTTTGAGTGAATCTTTCGCGCAAGGAATGTGTAACAGGACAGACACCTGGAGCTTGATGGGGTTCCAGAGCGGCCAGTTGCTGATAACTCGCACACGTGCGACCAGGTTCGGTATGAGACTTGCCGCCATTGTGACTTACCACCCAGCAGCTACGTTCTGGGGAAGCGAACTGGAGCCCTCCCCACGCCCTGCCAGTGCGGCCTCACTGATATTTTCGGAAGTGAGTCGGATGTCTGTGTCTGACCCAGTTGGTTTAGGTCAGGTAAGGAAGCAGAGGACCCAGAGATGTCTGACGGACGGGGTGGGGTGTCACGGAGCAGGCCGGGAGACACACCTTTGGGTGGGACGTTCCTAACCCCTTCCCCAGGGGTCTCTGGCCTCGCCCCTCGCCGAGCCTCCCATCCTAGAAGATCAGGCAGGGATGGGGTGGGCGGGGATCCCTCTTTAGAGTACAGCCTTGGGGTGCACGTGGGACCCGTCTCTCTCCTCTGCTTGCTGTCAGAGCAGTGGCTCTGTCATCTGTTTTGACAGCATCCCACAGCACTGCTACCCACAGGTGCGCCTCTTAGTGACAGAAGCCAGGTGGGCTCCGAGATGCAGCGACTTCCCTTCCCCGGGAGGTCCTGCTGAAAATGGCTCTTTTGAAAAGCAGACGGCGAGTACGAGGCACCACGCGTCCTGGCCCAGGCACCTCCTTTCTCCCTTCCTTGTCCCTCCCGTGCTTACTCCTTCATCCTGAGTCTAGAGCTCTCTAGGCACGAATCCTACATACATTTCCCCCTACGCTCGCTCGGCCTTGAGGGACAGGGAGTTTTCTTTCTCTTCCTGCTACTCCCCCTGGCAGAACAGCTCAAACCGCAGCTGCAGACACCCCCTTTTAGTCTGATTTCTCTACTTCAAACCCTGAAGGTCACCCCAGGCAGCCCCAGACCTCACACAGAGCATAGCTTCGCCCGGAGCTTCCAGAATTCTCCAGACCCCGCAGCAGCGGGAGTTGACTTTCCTTGGGCAGGCCTTCCCGGGGGCCCGCTCTTGGCTTCCTCGGGGTGTCTGGGTGTCCCCATGGCTTCCTTCCCGCAGCTGAGCCCCGTCCCCAGCCAGCAGGGAGGGCTGCACGGTGCGCACACCCGCCGTCTCCGCGTCCTCCCCGCCAGCCTGCCAATCAGTCACAGCCAGGTTGGGTTATTGGAGGGAAGCCGCTTGTACAAGACGGGGAAGGTAGCTGGGAGCGGGGGTGCAGAGGAGGAGGATAGCTGATGTGGGCAGTATCTGGGGACAATTTTTAAAGGCAATATGTAGATATCCTGATTGCTGGAATCCTTGTGAGAAGGTGTTGGAGGAAGTGGTGACCAAAGGCCCTGTCAGCTGAATGACCTGTGAGTGTGGAAGGTGCCAGAAGGCCTTTGGCTGTGCTAAGGCCCCTCCTGATGGAGAGGCAGGTCCCTCCCCTCCCCATTTCCCCTGCCCCCTCCCATCTTCCCTGCCCCCTCCCCATCTTCCCTGCCCCCTCCCCATCTCCCCCTGCCCCCTCCCCATCTTCCCTGCCTCCTCCCCATCTCCCCCTGCCCCCTCCCCATCTTCCCTGCCCCCTCCCATCTCCCCCTGCCCCCTCCCCATCTTCCCTGCCTCCTCCCCATCTCCCCCTGCCCCTCCCCATCTCCCCCTGCCCCCTCCCCATCTCCCCCTGCCCTCTCCCCATCTCCCCCTGCCCCCTCCCCATCTCCCCCCTGCCCCCTCCCCATCTCCCCCTACCCTCTCCCCATCTCCCCCTGCCCCCTTGCTCTCCTGAGAGTTAGGTGAGAGGGGGCATCTGCCCCACCCTGCCTGTCCCACCTGCAGTGTGGCAGGTATTTCCTGACTGTGGGACCGCTTCGTCCTCACATCCTCTCTCTCCTGTGTCTCTTTAGGAATTGGGCCGTTCGAACAGGGCTCAAACTCTTCACTTTGACATTTTTTTTTCCTCTGTCCGGGTCCTATGAGTGTTCCTTAGCCCTTAAGGAGGTTGCAGAATCCTGGATCCTGAAAATAACATGGGTTAGGAGTCAGAAAGACCTGGGTTTGTATACAGTTCTTTGAACTCACCAGCTGTGTGCCTTTGGGCAAGTCACTTAACCTCTCTGAGCCTCCATTTCCTCATCTTAAACTCGGAGATTTGTAGAGTTGTCCTGTGGGTTAGTATGCTCATGGGCCAAGTTAATTTTCTGACACACTTGAGTGTTCAAGAAATGGAGGTCCCTTCCTCCCCCTCCCCTGCCTGGGAGTAGAAGAGGGAGAGGGCCCCTGGCTGCATGGCGAGGCAGAGCCCAGCTGGCTGGCTCTGGTGCACCGGCTGCTGGGTGGGGCTGGCTGAGGGTGGGCTCCTGGCCCCTGGGGCGCTGCCAGCCCTGCAGTGGGCTGTGTTTCTACAGCAGGTGGGGCCCTAGCCCTGGGGTGCAAAGAGGCCTTGAGCCACCAGCCCCTCTGTGGGAGCAGCTTGACCCAGGGAGGCCTGGGGCGGGGGTGGGGCTGAGAATTGCAGTCCTGCCTGTCACCCTTCCCAGCCAGCAGCTGTCATTAGTTGTTCTGGCTCATAATTGGGCTGTTACAATCCTGTAGCCCCAGATGAGGTTTCGAGACCGTGATTATCTGTGATTAGCCTCCTCGTGCCTCAGAGTGCTGACTCCACGCTGTCCCCTCCTCTCCTGCCCCCACCCTCCCCAGGGCCCTGCCAGAAACACTCAGACAAGAGCTCCCAGCACAGAGACCCACGCAAGAAGCTCTTGCCTCCGCTCTGCCCTGGCCGGGCGAGCCATGGCCTCGCACCAGGAAAGGGACTCCACCGAACCGCCCTGTTCCGAGCAGCGCACGCCAGCTTCCTTCCGCCTGGCTGGTGAGGGGTGTGGGCGAGTGCCAAATCAAGTTAGCCCAGGGCAGTGCGGCCTGGTGGCCAAGGGGGCAGGCCTGGGGTCCCCCTGCCCTGCCACTCAGTAGCCATCTGGCTTTGGGCAAGTTCTGAAGCCTTTCTGGGCTTTTTTCATCTGTGCAACGAGGGCTCCCGCCTGCGGCTGCAGCGAGGATTATGTAAGCCACCAGGTCGGTCATCCGGCTGGTCAGCTGGTCGCCACGTCTTCACTGAGCACCCCTGTGTGCCAGATATGCACCTGCACGTACAGGGGAGCAAGCCAGACCAAGCCCCTTCCCCGAGACGCCCGCATTCCCGAGAGGCAGAAGGGGACCCCGCCGAGAGGGCTGAGCAGGGCGGTATTGAGGCTGGAGAACCAGGCAGGAGGCCGCACGGACGCCGGGGAGGCCAGCCCGGCAGATGCGCAGGGCAGAGGACCAGTGCCAGACACCGGAAGTGCTCAGTAAATCCAGCTCTTTTTATCCTTACGGGCAAGAAGTGATTTCATGGGGCTTCTTGCATCCTGCTTTGGGAGCACAGCGTGGAGCAGTTCTGCATGACGGAAGCAAAGGAAACTTCTCGAAGGAGGCAACGTTTGAGCTGGGCTTTGAGGGATGGGTAGATGCTCTACAAAAAGAAGAAGCAGTTTCCTTCCTCCCTCCCTCCCTTACTTTCTACAAGCATTTTTTGACTCTCACTGTGCACTGGGGTGGGGGCACACCCTTCCCCATCCCAGCCTGGTCCCGCCCTCCGTGCGGAGCCTGACGCAGGGTCCAGGCTGCAGCATCTGCAGTCCCGTTAATCTCCTGGGCCACCCACACTTCCATGGCTCCCCTGCCCCCAGGTGAGGAAGAGTCTCAGTAGGGCCGTTCCCTCTCCTCTTGCCTGCTCCCCTCCTGGCGCTCCAGTAGCTGGCCTTGTGCAGTCCCTGTGGAAGGAACTACCTCCCCACGGCCCCAGGGCCTTTGCTCATGCTGTGCTTTCTTTCCTCAACTCTCTGCCCAGCTCCTTCACACTCATCAGATGAAACTGCTGTAGGGAGGACCTTGCTGACCCCACGGAAGAGGTCAGGTCTGCCAACCACATCTTCCTGGAGGTCCCAAACACCTATTGGTCACAGTGCCTACTGCAATTCAAGTCACACACCTGTGTATTATGTGATACCTGTCTACTTCCCCCACTAGACCGCAAAGCCTACAAGGGATCTGCATCTGCTTCAAACACCACTGAGGCCCGAGTGTAAGCTTTATTGAACGCTTACTGTATGCCAGGTACAGTCCAAAGTATTATAGAGACATTAACTGCTTAATCCGAGAACCAACCCTCGAGGAGAACACTACAGCCATCATTTTACCAATGCGGAAAGCAGGTGCGGGGAGGGGAAGTAACTTGCTAGCAAGAAGCTGAGCAGGACCTGACCCCCCCCCCCCAGCTCCAGAGCCTGTGTTCCTAACCCTCAGCCGTGCTGCCCATGAAAGTTACTCAGTCAATACTTCTCACCTGATGCGCAATCCCCTCTTCAGCGTCTCTGCTTGCACACCTGCAAGGACAGGGAACTCACCACCTTTAGGGGCCTAGTATCACCTGGGGAGCACTCCCTCTCTTAGTAAGTTTCGTTGCTGTGACTTGAACTCCGCCTCCCACTTGCTGCACAGAGGACGCGTCTACGCCTTCCCAGCCTCCAGACGCACCCGCAGCGCCTGCCTCGTCCCGGCTCCTCCCGGGGCCCACGCAGGCGAGGGGGGCCTCACCCTCTCTTCTGTCACTGTGCCTCGGGGAGCCCTTGTCTTTGGACTCCTGGTGCCAGAGGAGACAGCCAGCTGAATTCTCTCTTCCAAAGTCTCGGGGGGCCCACAGCCCCTCCATTCTGGGCTTCTCTCCCCGAATCCTCTGAAAGAGGCTACCGAGCATAGGGCAGCGCCTGGAAACCTCTGAGCCCACCGCAGCGGGCCTGGGCAGCCCATGGTCTCTTCGAGCATGGCCCCCTGCCTGATCAGTCCCCTCTGCTTCCTCTCTTCAGGGCTTTTTCCTGGGGACTCCTAGAGAAGTGCTCTCTCAGGGAGCTGGGGAGGAGTGAGAGCAGCTGAGAAGTCAGCTTCTCCCAGCTGCCTGGGCCCAGGGGGAGAAGAGCCAGGGGGATTGTCTTCCTCTTCCTCTTCACTGCCGGGCGAATGGCCCCTAGGAATTAAGAGCTCCCTCTCATTGAGCAGGAACTCTGTGCCAGGCACTGTGTGAAACAGAGCTGCCAAGCACAGCTGCAGAGGTTGCGCACTGCTCAGCAGCCTGGAGTTGGGCAGTGCCCAGCTTGAACAACCATATGTGGTGGTCCTGGAAGCTCTCACTATTCCTCACAATAGCCTGATGAAGACAGTGCTATCAGGATGTCCATTTTATAGATGAGGAGATGGGGGTAGCGCAAGGAGATTGTGTGGGAAGCCCAAGTCAAAACAGTGAGGTGGTGGCCAATTTGGGATTCGAACACAGGCTGGTTCAACTCCAGGGCCAAGGGCTTTACCGCTGCGCTCTAACTGCAGAGACTTTCGGGAGGTCACATGGCAGAGTGGTCAAGGCTATAGATTTTGGAATCGGACTTGTTTCAGACCCTGGTTCCATCACTACTACCTGTTCTGTTGGTCTTTGGGAAAGTTCCTCTGAACTTCTGTCTCCTTTTCTGTAAAATAGGAGACATGGGTCCCGCCTCACAGAGTCAGCAAGACTAAGAGAGAGGCTACTCGCCAGGTACCTGGCACAGCCCAGGCCCTGTAGGGGGGAAATAAATGGGGCTTAAAAAAACCACACTGTGCGGAGGTCCTGGAGCAGAACCCGTGTCCCAGGCACTGCCCGCACCCCAAAACCCACCAGCCTGGTGGGTCAAAGTTCTACTTACTGGCTCTAGTCGACTTCGCAGCTTTGCCCATACTTGGGGCCACCGACGGATGTATTCTGGCAATGGCCAGTTCCGGCAAGCGGTGACGCTGCGATCTTGCCTGCAGCCCATTGCCTTGTGCGGGACAAACCTGTTCCAAGGGAAGGTGCCATCCGTGCCCAGTTTAGCGCCTGCATTGTGGGGAAAGCGCTTGGTGTGCTCCTTTGGGTCTGCGAGCTGGGAAAGCGAGGACGTGGGGGGGGGATGTCGTGGGGGGGACGGGCTGTCGGTTTCCTTGGAATTGCTGCCTGAGGGACAAAGCTCAAAGCAAGGGACGCTGAGCGGCCCCACCTTCAGACGCGGCCACGGGCTCACTAAGAGGAGGCTAAACGGCCCCCTACCCGAGTCACACGCACGAATGCAGACCCCCCCCAAGCCTGTGTGAACCAAACCTTGGGGTGCGGGAGGAATTCTGAGAAACACGTTGTCGGCCAAGCGGGGGCGTGAGGTAGGCAGAGGTGGTCCCGCCGCCAAGCTTCATGGCGCGGCTCCAAGACGGTGTTGCAGAGGACAGGGCTGCCTGGAGGGCCCCTGGCATCTCGGCGCCTCTGGGCGTCCTCGCTACCCCAGACAGAAGCGAGCAGGGGAGCCGGGGAGGGCAGGGCGGAGAGCGGTGCCAGGGTCGGGGGGGAGTCCGCATGCGTGCCCCCACTGGGTGTGGCCAGGACGCAGGGCTCGGGTGGGCCGTGGCGGAGCTGTCTTGCTGACCTATGTACAAAAGGGCTGGCCCCAGTGAGGGTGGTCCCCATAGCAAGACATGAAAGGGGACCGCCCCCCCAGGGAGGAGGTGACTGAGGTCCCTGCAGACCTCCCTTGTCCCCCCACCCCCTGTGAGAGGGAGCCAGGTTTGGGAGGCCCTGAATGGCAGTCGGGGAGAAGCACGCTGGCCCTTCTGTGTCCCCCTCCTGGTCCCAACGCTCCAGAGGAGGTGTGTACCCCAGGCCAGGAGAGTGGGGGGAGAGCTGCCTTTTCTGCCTGCCGCCCCCCTGCCCCCACAGGGACGGTCCCCGCCAAGCCTGAGCTGGGCTGTACTTTAAGTAGCCCTTGAAGTTCTGACCCACTTGGCTCTGGACTGGACCTTAGGTATTTACAAAGTGCCTGGGAAGTTGTGGGACCTGCCTGGGTGACATTAAAGAACTTGAAGGGAGAGCAGCCAGGGCAGGTCAGGGCCAGCAAAATAAAATGGCCATGATTGCACGGGCTGGGTTCAGACTGTTCCATAGAACAAACGAGAATGTAGGGCGCTTTTTGGTCTGTCTTCTTTAAAAGAGGCTGGATGTGAAAACATATGTATGAGCGAGTGAGTGTATGTGTGTGTGTGTGTGTGAGAGAAAGAGAGAGAGAGACAGACAGACAGACAGACAGACAGAGACAGAGAGACAGACAGAGACAGAGAGACAGACAGAGACAGAGAGATAGACGGAGAGAGAGGCAGAGACTGAGTGCTTCAGCCCTGACACTCTGAAGGGAGGGCCTGGCTGCCGCCACCCCAACCCTGGGTAACCAAGGCAGGCTGTGGAACGAGGCCACAGAAGAAGCTGGTGGCACAAACACGGGATCCAGTGCGACTGGCTGCAGCAAAACCTGAGAACTCGGGAATGGAGAGAGGCAGATACAGACCAGCTGCTGCTTCAGAGCCTGGATTCGGGGTTGTGTTCTGCCGCCTGCAGGTGTGTGGTTTGGGAAAGTCACTCAACCTCCTGGGTCACCTGGAGGCCTCCTAACCCACCACACATCAGAGTAAGCACAGCCGGCCTTAAGCACATTAGCCTACAGCTGGGCAAGTCATCCAACACAAAGCCTAGTTTATAACAAAGTGTTGAACATCTCCGGTAATTTATTGATGTTCTGCTGAGTCTATATCGCTCTCACACCACCATAAAGTTGAAAAATCATAAGTCAAAGCACCGAAAGCCTGGGACCCTTGTATACACCTCTAGCACATTGGAGGTCAGGCCGCTCTGCCCTTGGCCTGCAAGCTCCTTTCCAGGAATAATGGAAATGGTGAGCGCGGGCCGAGCTCTCACTCCACGCTGGGTTCTCTTTCCTTGTTTTCTGGTATCAACTCGGTGGCCATGGCTCATCACGAGGTCTACCAGGGTGTGGGAGGGTCACTCTTCAAGCTGGGTGACCCCTTCACCTGGACTTCTGATGGGAGACCAGGAGACTTCAGGTCCTGGGGAACGCTGGTGAGCATGCCGTGTCCCAGGTGGCCCGAGCACATGGGTGGGGATGAGTATGTGCACGCACGTGGGCCCCCATGCAGAGGCCACCACCCTGAGCAGTGAGCACGGTGTCCAAGGTGCTGTGGCATGCTTGGGCCCACCACTTAACATGACGGACAGGCTCTGAAGGGACCCAGTGACATCCTGCCTCCTGACAGTCGTGCCTTCGTGAGCCCCCACCCCCTTGAGAGTGCCACTTGCGTCTAACCGATAGAATACGGCAAAGGTGATGGGAGGTGACGAGGTGATTATGTTTGTATATGAAGACTCCGTCTTAGCACACTGGAGAGAGAAAGAAGAGAGAAGGACTCTCTCTTGCGGGCTTCCAAGAAATAAGTACACTGCCTGTCGTGAGTGGCTTATGGAAAGGGCCACTTGGCAAAGAACTGAAGTCAGCCTGTAGGGGCTGGACAGCCGGCAAGGAAAGGGCGATCTCAGACCCAGGGCTCCAAGGAGATGAATTCTGCCACCAACCCGAATGAGCTCCGAGCTGCCCTTTCCCCGGTCGAGCCTCTGCTGAAACTGCAGCCCTGGCCGACCCCAGGAGTGTAGCCTGGGGGGACCCTGAAGCAGACCCCGCTAAGTCGTGTCCAAACCCTGACCTACAGAGACCGTGAGCGTATGAATGTGTGTGTAGTGTTAAGCCTTGAAATTTGCGGTAGTTTATTATGCAGCAGCAGAAAAGTTAATCTAAGTCCCCATTTTGGTAAAGCAGAGAGAGTGAAAAAGAAAACAAAACCTGGCTTCTTTCTTTTCCCCAGGATTCCCACCCCCCCAGCTCACAGGGGTGCAGCGAGGTGAATTGGATAACTATCTACAAATTATTCTAATACTGCGGAGAAAAGTGCTAACGCAAAGTATAGTGATTATATCATCAAAGTGGCTTTTAAATTCATCCAAAAAGCAAATCTAAAGAATTGTATGAATAGAAGTTTGGGGGAGTTTGCAAATATAAAGTGCTTAGTAAATGCTGGAAATTAGGAAGACTTCCATGAGAGGTGCGGGCTCTCTCTCATAATGGGTAATTATCGAGGCAGAACAGGATCTGCAAGGCAGCCCCTTCCCGGGTCCTGACAATAGACACAGGAGGACGAGCCTAATAATCCCCGACCAGGAAAATAACTGCAGTTGGCATCTCAAAGAGTAATTGTCATCCCCGAGGCCAGCGGGGCCTCCTTATTAATGTTTTATCCCCGACCGAAAGTTCAGATGCTGTGCTCTTTGAAGGTGGCTCGGCATGGGGCAGCCACCCTTGTTGCCGGTGGAGATGTGATGACTCCGTCATTAGCCCTCGATTTCTTCACCTCCAAGCTTTGGGTGTCAGCATTCGGAATTTGAATGCAAATGGTGGGGCGCAGTGGTTAAGATCTTCAACTTGGGAATCAGGTCTGACACACCCAAGTTCAAATGTCGTCTATATATGTGTCACTCTAATGGTTGACCCTTGCCTAGTAACAAACAACCCCAAACTGAATGACTTGGAAGCATTTATTTAGCTCACAAGTCTGCAGACTGGCCGGGCAGTTTGTCTGCTCTGGACCCGGCGTGGCTGCTCTTTGCTGGGCTTGCTCACGAGTCTGCAACCTCGGGTCAGCTGGGGAATGGCCGGATTCAGATGGCTTCAGCGGGGAGCACTGTACCGACTTGGCTCTGCCCCTCGTGGTCTTTGATCCAGGCTTCGCACGGGCACAGCTCACTCCCTCTGAGAGCGATAAAGCCAGCCAGAGTCAAGGACTGAGGGAATGGACTCTACCTCTTTCATGGTGGGAGGAACTTCAAATCACATGCAAAGGGCGTGGGTGCAGGGAGGCTAGCAACATGGGGTCACGGATGCTTCTTCCCCAGGCAGCAGTATTCCGAGAGCAGCAAGGACGAGCAAGACCCGATGCACTAGCACTTTCCAAGTACCTGCCTGAGTTATGTTTGCCAACGTCCATGGCCAAAGCAAGTAGCGGGGCCAGCCCAGCATCACAGGGGGCAGAAACACCCTGGAGAACATCAAGGGGTTTAAAAAATGAAAAAAGGGGGTGCAGAAATAGACTCCACCTCTTGATGGGGGGGAAGAATTTGTGGCCTTTTTTGTAATCTTCCATACTACCCTTCCAAGGGTTACCTGGAGAAATCTTAATCATCATTAAATAAAGGAATCTCAGATAAGATGTAAATATGGCAAAATCTTGATGCCTGTTGGAAGTGGGAGGACGGTGGTGAGCAGGTTGGTGGCCACACGGCATCCAGCACTACCGCGGTCGTCCCTGTCCCCCGTCTTCAAGCCCAGTCTTCCCCGGCTCTGGGCCTGACTGCATCACCATTCCCACTCCGGGACCTGCACCACTGAGCCTCTGCCCCCGGCCCCGGCTCCACACTCTTACAGCATCTCTGTGCAGTAGGAATAAGATGTGGGCCGCATCTGTCATTGCAAATCCTCTAGTAGCCCTTTGAAAGAAAAGCAAAAAGACGTGAAATTAATTTTAACAACATTTGTCATTTAATATATTCAAATATTGTCATTTCAACAAATGACCAATATAAAAATTACTACTGAGATATATTTTCCACATACTAAGTCTTCAAAATCCAGTAAATATCTTACACTTACAGCCCTTCTCTGTGGGACCAGCCCCATCTGAAGTGCTCAGGGGCCACCCGTGGTGAGTGGCTGCCACCCCGGGCAGCGCAGTGTAACGGGTCCTTCTCCAGCTCTGCTCCACGCAGCTCTCCCATGAGGTGACGAGTCCCCGGAGCCAAAGGGACATGCCCACTCGGAGCTCACACTCCCTTTTTCTAGGCCAGACTCTAGGGACCTCACGAATCCCAGATGCTCTGAGTGCTCTGGGCGTCGCCCCAGGCTGGCTTGCAGGACCTGCCTGGGCTTCGCCCCCACGTGCACCCCAGACAGCGGTCCCGCTTGCAGCCCTCGGCCCGGGCCAGCCAAGGCTTGCCGCTTGCTGGGTGGCCTGCCTGGACGGAGCCTGAATGTGATGTGTGTGAGTCCCTTGCAGGGGGGGACGGAGCTGGGGGTGGGAGGGGAAAGCGGGTGGGCCTCGATCCAGGGCCTCTGTCGGGAGTCCTGCCCCACGCCCCAAATGTGAGGGGTGGGCCTGCCTGGGGTGCAGGCCAGGAATGTGGGAGTCCTCCTGGGTGCTTCCTCCTCTCTCCACATCCAATTCTGATGCCGAGTTCTGCTGATTCCGCCCCGAAGTATAGCTGATTCTCGTCTGCAGTAGCTATGGCCCACAAAGGCGCCACAAACGCTGACTTAGCGGGCACGGAATCACTGCTCCTTGGGGGAAAAACGGGGTGAGGCTCCTGGGAGCTTCTGCTCACAACATTTCATCAACCCATCTATACATACCCTTGTTTTATGTGCGCTTTCTGTTTACAGACACTTTATGCAATAGATATTGTTGATTCATTAACAATGAATTCATGGCAACTGCACTGTAACCATGCCTGAGTGAAGCTTGTCTCTGTCAGGCGCATGTGTTTTCTCTGTAGGGCACACCACAGTCTCCTTGCACTTAGGAACACCAGACAGACCCTCAGTGACACGTTTGGGGACCATTTTAAACAGCGAAATTACCAAGAAAAAGCACAAACGTGTGAAACACGTGGCACTAAACACAGTCAGGCGCTGCATGACGTTTCGGCCAACGACAGACCGCAAATACCATGGTGGTCCCGTAAAATCATAATGGACCTGAAAAACTCCAGTTGCCTAGTGACGTTGCAGCCTCATAACGCGTAGCTCAACGCGTTCCGCAAGTGTCTGCGGTGACCCTGCTGTCAACAGGCCGCCACACTGCCAGTCCTGTCAGAGAATAGCACGTGCACGTATGTACCGTACACAATACTTGATGATAATAAACGACTATGTTTCTGGCTTAGGCATTTGCTATACTATACTTTTTATCATTATTTTTTTAGAGTGCACGCCCACTTATTAAAAAAAAGGTTTACTGGAAAACAGTGTGCCGTGTTATTCCGGCAGCAGCCTCATACACCTTGTGTTTCCCTTCTCTCCTGGCTGCATTATTTTCTCCTGACTTAATTTCGTATCGTTTTGTTCACCAGGGCTCCTAAGCACGCAAAATCATGGCCAGTGCTGCCTTAGAGGCCGTATTGAGGGACTGGCCTGGAAACAGAATTGAAAGCGACTAGGGACCACAAAGGGGGAAAGTCAGAGAGGGCTACTGCCCACCAGGCGGGCGTGTCCCCTTCCGCCGTGGCTGTGATCTTCGAGCACAAGAACTAAGTGGTGGATCCCGTTAAAGGATCTGCTTTACTGAAGGCAACGAGACCAACAGAAATTGGAGAGGGGCCTGCATCAGCTATGGAGCAACTTCTAACCCCCCGGGTGGAAGACCAGGCACAGGGGCGTGTCCCTCTGGGCACCGCGACAATCGCAGCCAAAGCAGAGCATTTGCTGGCAGTGTTGAAAGGAAAGGCTGGACCTGACCCAATGTTGAATTTGCAGCTGGCCCTGGGAGCTTCAAGGGATCTGAGAACCGTCACTCATTACATAATGTGAAAGCGAGCGGCGAGTCTGCAAGTGCTGATGCGGAGGCAGCGAAGCGTTTTTGGGGACTCTAGACAAGCGGGTTGTGGAGGGAAGCTACTCGGCAGAGCGAGCCTTCAACGTGGATGAAGCCTCCCTGTTCTGGAAGGTGACGATCTTGCTTGGGGCGTGTTGCAGGCTACAGGCTGATTTCTCATCTGCCCACTGGGAAGCCCAGGGCACGTTCGTAAGCACACGCCAGCTGCGTGCCACAGGAGCAAGAAGCAGTGGCGGGCGACCAGCTCCTCCCCCTAGATGCCCTCCTGAGTCTCTGCGCCAGCGGAATGGGGACGCAGTGCTGGAGAACAACGTACCTCTCAAGATTTTGCCTCTTGATGATAATGCTCCCCCCTTTCTCTCTTTAGTGGTGATCTTCATCCCAATATCAAAGTGGTATTTCTCCCTCCAAACACCACCTCTTCGATCCAACCAGTGGACCAAGGAATTACAGCAGCTTTTAAGGCCTGGGGAGCACCTTTGTCCAGGCTGCTGGTGCAATGGAGGAGGACACCGAGAAGACACCAGTGTAATTCTGGAAGGATTCTACCTACGGCTGCATCAAGAACCTCGCCTGGGCTTGGGCGATGTCACCAAGGCGTGTATGAATGGCATCTGCAAGAAGACACTCAAGAGGTTTGTCCACGGCTTCAAAGGATTTGCCTAGGATTAATGGGTGGCAAAAATGAACAAGGCTGTGGCTGAGACGGCAAGGGGGACTGTAACCTGCGTGTGGACGAGGGTGACGTTAAGGAGCTCCCAGAGGTGGTTCCTGGGGAATCCACTAATGCGGAGCTGCTGGAGCTGGAACAGGGACACGTAGCTGAAGAGGCAGGAGAAAGTGTAACTGCAGGAGAAGAAACAGAAGAACCCCCAAGAACATTCACAGTGAAAGGTTTAGCGGAGCTGGGTGCGGTGCCTCACGCCTGTAATCCTAGCACTCTGGGAGGCCAAGGCAGGAGGATCACTTGAGCTTAGGAGTTTGAGAACAGCCTGGGCAAGAGCGAGACCCTGTCTCTATAAAAAATGGACAAATTAGTTGAGCACAGTGGCACACGCCTGTAGTCCCACCTATTCAGGAGGCTGAGGCAGGAGGATTGCCTGAGCTCAGAAATTTGAGGTTGCTGTGAGCTACAATGACACTACTGCACTATACCCAGGTACCCAGGGTGACAGAAGGAAATGTTGGCTAACAACAACAAAAAACAACAACAACAACAACAAAAAATGGTTTAGGCTTTTGCAGACCTCAACAGCCTCCTTAAAAAGTTTGAACACATGGACCCCAACACCAAAAGGTTTTCATTAATAGAGAAGAATGTTCATGGGGCATTATCTGCTTACATGCAAATCTATGATTAAAAACAGAAACAAACCAAGCAAATCACTATGGACATATTCTGAAAAGAGTGACCCCTCTTCAAGAGGAGCCTCAGGCCGGTCCTGCAGGAGGTCTCCCAGAAGGAGACATTGCGGTCGTAGACGATAGCTCCATGAGTGTTTTGCTCCCGAAGACCTTCCAGTGGGACAAGATGCGGAGGTGGAAGACAGTGATATTTATGACCCCGACTCTGTGTAGGGCTAGGCTAATGTGTGTGTTTGTGTCTTGATCTTTAACAAAAACGTTTAAACAGTAAAAAAAAAAAAAAAACTTTTTTAATAGAAAAAAGCTTATAGAATAAGGATATAAAGAAAGAAAATATTTTTTGTACAGCTGTGCAATGTGTTTGTGTTTTAAGTTAAGTGTTATTACAAAAGGGCCAAAAACTTAAACAAAATTGAAAAATTTATAAAGTAAAAAAGTCTCAGTAAGCTAAGGTAATTTGTTATTGGAGGAAGAAAAAATGTGTTTTATAAATTTAGTGCAGCCTGAGTGTGCAGTGTTTATAAAGCGCCCAGCAGCGCTCGGTGACGTCCTGGGCCCTCACGCTCACGCTGACGCCCCTCACGCTCTCGCCGGCTCGCCCAGAGCAGCCTCCAGTCCCGCACGCTCCGTTCGTGGTGAGGGCTCTGCGCAGGCGTGCCATTTATTCTCTTTTGCACTGTATTTTGACTGCACCTTTTCAATGTTTAGGTACGCTAAACACACGAACACTGAGCACTGTGCGCAGTCGTGCGCGGCATTCAGTATGACAACAGGCCGCTCCAGTTGGCAGCTGCGGGGCGTGATCGGCTGCACCCCCAGGCGTGTGCGAGTATACGCTCACGTCCGCTTAACGATGAAATCGACTAAAGACACATTTCTCAGATCGTCATGTCCCCATCGTTGAGTGACACGCGACTGTACGGCGGGAAGGGCCCCGGTTCGCGGGACGAGAGCTGAAACAAGAAGGCGGAGCGTCACTGTTGACTTCAGCTGGAAATGTGTGTGTGTTGGTCACGTGCTTTCCACTGCTCGGCACATGCGTGTGAACAACGGGGAAGACACCACTGGCTTTGATTTGGGGGTCACAAGTTGACGAGCAGGTGAGTTTGCAGACACGGAACCCGCGAACAATAAGGGTCAACTGTGGACCTTCCCTGGCCCACTGGTCTCTGTCTTTCCTCCAGGCCACCGTCATCTCGCACCTGGGGAAGGTGGGGGGCTCCTGACTTGTCTCCCTGTCTCCACTACCGACCCCCACCCCCATCCCGTGACTCACTTCCCGCTCAGTAGCCAGAGCCAGCGTTCTAAAAGATCCACCTTTCCGCTTGTTGGATTCAACTCCACTTAAGACCGAGTCCAGACTGCCCGCTGCAGCCCATGAGCCCTCCTCGGCCTGCCTCGGCGGACCTCTCAGACAGTCCCGCACCCTCCCCTCACGTACCTCCCCATGCAGGCCCCACCCTCCTCCTGCACACCCAGCCCTCCCCCATCAGGGCTTCGCACCAGTGGTTCCATCTCCTCCTCCTTCAGGTTCCAGCTTGGCAACGCCCCTCCTGTGCCCTGACCGCCCACCGCCATTTCTCTAGCAGGGCCACCTGGGGAGCCGCCTTCCTAGTTCTCATGGATTGCAACACAAAGATTACTCATTGCATTACTTGATGGGCATTGCCATCCGACTGCAACCTCTTCCGGGGCAAGAGGTGTTAGGTGTTAGGTTTATTCCCCCCGTGGGCCTCGCGGTCTGGAACAGTGTCTAGTACAAGCAGGGGGTCTGTACAGGCTTATGCACTGTGACATGTGTGAGCAACGCGTGGCCGGAGTGGCCTGTTGGACCTCACTCCTCTGGTGGCTTGGAAGCTTGGGTCTGTGGCACCTGGCCTGGGGCAGGAGGGCCAGAGCTCATCCAAACTCACACCCACCACACACCTTCCTCTGAGTGGGCTCCACGCCAGCCTTCCCCGGGCCCCTGGGAGGCATGTTCCTGATCAGAAATATTTGCTATCCAACCATTCCGTTGCTATCTGGGCCTTTGCAGCTACAGGCTCTCGTGGCCTTGTCCAGAAGCCAACTGCCTCCCTGTGGGAAAATGCTACATTCTTAAATTTAGAAACCACAGGGCCTTGCGATCCCAAATAGCATGTCCTTATAATTTTGAAATCCCAGAAACGCCAGGGCTCCACCCAAGGAGCTGACTACCCTTCTTAGCCTCTGAAACCCTCTTTTTAGGTAAGCACCATACTTTTATAATTAGGAAGCAGCAGGATATCGTGATCCACCCAAGGATCTGACTACACGTCCAAGCCAAGACCCACTTTTGGGTAGACACCATGTCCTTGTGTTTATGAGGCCCTGGACCTCAGGGACCCCACCCATAAAGATGGTCCCTGGCCCGAGCTGCCCTTTGGCTAAACACCACAGTCCTGGAATGATGATGGAGTTCACGTAGCAACACAAAGAGCTGTTTTGGTATTCTATGGACTTTGAAATAAGAACACAAAAGAAAACAACATGCCCATTGCCTTTGCCCCGTGCCTGTAATTACAGGAAGACTCGGCCTACGCCAGGCCAAGTATGCAGAAATAAAATCAGTCCCGGAGGCCTGGCAGGCTATGTTTCATTCTGTGCTTCCTAAACTTTCTGTAATCTTGTTGCCCTTCTGGTAAAAACTGTGAAAATAAAGAACAAAACCACCCCTGTGGAGTGATGAGGATGATTTATCGGCGTTTAGTAGCGAAGCTACCTCTCCGCCCCAGGCCTGCCGAACCTTTTGGAAAATCACTGAGATTTATCATTATTACCAAAATTCGTGCTCCGGGTCCCAGCGTGGTGCATGTTTATCCTGAGGGTGCCAATAGGTGCTTGGGTAGGGAGGGGAATCTGTCTTAGGAGAGCTATTCCCTGGCAGGTGACGACGTCAGCCCAGGATGACCGCGCTGCCTGTTCTCTGGGGAGAGCCCGTCACCCCAGCAGCCCCTGGACGTGGGGAGGACAGCTGCCCCCCCGACCATCCTCGAATGCTATTCCAAGGGCAAAGGATCCAGGAGGTCTGAGCCTAGAGCAGTGGCTCTGAGCTGGGGTGATTTTGCCTCCTCCCGTGGGGACATTTGGTAATGTCTGGAGACATTTTTAGTTGTCCCAACTGGGGAAGAGGTGCTACTGGCATCCACTGGGTAGAGGTCACGGGTGCTGCTAAATATCCTCCAATGCATGGGACAGCCCCTTCACAGCAAGGAATTGGCCAGCTCAAAACACTAGTAGTACCGAGGCTGCGAAACCCACCCTGGAGTAAGGGTGGCTTTGTCTCAAGGGGTCAGGGGTGCAGGCAGTAGGTGAGGCCCCGGTAAGTAAAGTAGACATGCTGTTGGTGACAGCCAACACGGAGCAGGGAGGGAGCTGGAGAGGCCTCTTTTAAGCTGGTTCTATGTAAGGCTCCAGGGGCCAGGGCTCATTAGGGCCTCCTAGTCTTGAGTGACCCCCTCGCCCACCCCACCCCCACCCCACCCCACCAAAAGGGCCACATCCCAGCCTCCAAGCACACCCTGTGATTTCATCCTCTGTGCTTTTGCACATTGTTCCTCTGTCTTCCCTTTCCTCCAATTTTACCTGTTACAGTCAAACCTGTCCTTCAAGGTTTAAATGCTACTTCCTCCAAAAAGGCTGCCCCGATTCCCTCTCCCTGCGTGGCCTTCAGTAACCCCCTTTCCTTCACGGGCTTGAGGCAGGAATTACCTCCGCATTGAAGGTGAGGTGCAGGCAGCACCATGGTGAAAAGCAGCCAGCTGGTGCCCTGTTTTTGCTGTTTATGACTCAGTTGGTCTTTGGCAAGTTACTTTAGCCTTGCTGAACTCAGTGTCCACTGCACTTACTAAAGGCCCTGCTCTTGGAGCTTTGTCTTTTTGAGGGTGCCAACATTGTCCCCACTTTCCAGATGAGGAACTGAGGTCACAGTAACTTTCACAGTAACTATCACTGAGGTCACATAACTGTCACAAATGAAAACAGTGACAGTGGCTGACATTAGCATGTACTGAGTTACAGGTACGGAGCTAAGTATTGTACAGGTATGACCTTACAGGTTTCATTGCTGTCACCAACGCACAGGTCAGGACATCGGGGCTGCCAGGGAGAATGGCTTTCCCGAGGTTCCCAGCCACTTTGGCCCTCACCGCTCATGGCCGGCCGACTTTGCAGAAGCTCCCGTCCCATGTCAAGGGCTCCGTGCCACAGCCAGGCCCCCGCCCCTGAAGTCCTCAACACATTGCTTGGGCCACGCCAGCGTGCCCCACCTCACCCCCACAGGCCGAGCTCAGCTGGTCTCTAATGAGCGCCTCTGGGCGGCAGAGGCAGCTGGAGCGCCTTGCTCAGGGCCCTGCCGTTGGGACAAAGACACGAATTCATGCGTTCTCTGTTCTTTTGTACGAAATAATTGGCTTCAATTAAGTGGGCTGGCTGCAGCAAGGCACTTGGAGGAACGGGAACGTGGAACTTATGAAGATGGAGGTCTGGGGGTGGGGAGCCAGGAGCAGGGGCTGCAAGGGCCCCCGGAACCCACCCTCCCCTTCGCCACCCTAGGAAAGGGGCTTAGCCTCTCTTAGTTCAGTTTCCTCCTCTGTGGCGTGGGGAGAGGAAGAGGAACCTCAGTCTGGGCTTTTCAATTTGTGCTGGGCAAAGCCTGGGGACCCACAGAGGTCTGGCGGGGACCAGGACTCTGGAAAGACGCTCGCAGAAGTCAGCCCCTTCCCTCGCTGCCTGTTTTGCACAGTGGGCGGTTGCCGTCCACTTTGTGTCCGAGGGCCCTGGACAAAGGGAAGAAAAAACTTTGAAAGCACAAGACAGATGGCAGACAGGGTCCATCCCAGCTCTAGAACTCTCCAAATCTCGCCTTGAGGTTTTGGGGTCTTAGAGCAGAGGGGTGGACCATCTGTCAGTCACTGAGGGAGGCTTGGTCCAGGCGGCCCTGACCAGCTGTGGCCATGCTCTTGCCTTTGGTGACCTGACCAGAGCACTTTCGGTGGAAAAATGGGGATGGACCTGACCGAGGCAGGTGCACGCGGAGGGCTGGCCGGGACTAGGCTGCACAGGAAGACACTGAGGCCCAGAGAGGCGAGGCGACTTGCCCGAGGTCACACAGGTGAGCAGGGGCAGAGCAAGGACGGATCTGAGCAGTCTGGTGCCAGAGCCCAGTTCTGTCCCCTCCAGATGCTCAGGGCCTAACCTTCCAGGTTCAGGGCTGGACCCTGAGGCTACATCAGGATGGCCGTGGAGGCCCCAGGGCTCCCCAGGCCCGGGGCAGGGAGTAGCTCAGAGGCAGGGCCACATGGGCTGTGGCAGCTGGGACCCGGGCAGGGTCTCTCCCACCTGGTGCGGCCCTCCTCTCTGCCACGCGGGCTCCCTCCAGCCTGCTGGCGTTAGCACGGTAAGAGAATCGCGCAGTGCCGCAGCCGGTGGGGCCCAGAGAAAGAACACCCAGCAGGATAGCACGCCGGGTTGCGCCCATCCCACAAACTCAAACTGGACATTCGAGCTGGAGGGCCAGGCCTGCCTGAGTCATGTGGGGACACAGAGGTGAGCCAGGCCTGGGCCTGTCCTCAGTTTCCCTGCACACTCTGGGAGTGAGTTCCCAGCCCTGGGTTAGGGACAAGGTGCAGAGAGGGTTTCCTGCAAAGGCAGCGAGCTTGATGCGGTGACACACGGCAGCCCCCAGCCTGCAGGAGGATTTATACGTGACTTTACTTTGCGTGTTTGTGATGTACCTCTGGTGCGTGTTTGTGGGTGAGCTTGCCTTTGCCCTGTCTGAATACACGCATGTGTATTCGTATGTGCCTTGCTGCAGTGAAGCTAAGGGACAAACAGCAAAACTCCAGTGGCCTCCAGGAGCTAATGTTTATTTTTCTCACTTCTGGGGCTGGAGTCAGCTGGGGTTCCGCTGGCCTCTGTCGGCGTGGTCAGGCATGGTCAGGCGTGGCTGTGGGGTTGGGGTTGGGTGCAGCTCAGATCCACTGGTTTCCTCATCTCACTCGGGCTGGTCTCTGCTCGGGGGGTGCTCTTCTCAGGGCAGATGGCAGGGGTGCAAGAGGCCACGCCAAACTGTGCGATCGCGTTTGAAGCCTCAGGGTCTGCGGACACCCCAGCGTCCCAAGCAAGTCCCACGGCCAGGCCCGACACGGCAAAGGGCGTGGGCGTGTAATTCCACTACGAGAGGCGGTGAAGAGCCAGGAACGACGATCCGACCTTCCACGGCAGGGGGTGGCGTGTTCGGTCATGCGGGGCGTGGAACGGGGCCGGTCACGCTGGCAGATGCTTGCCGACCACGTTTCTCATGCGCAGCAGCAAGAAAGGCGTGCCGTCTCCCTCGGGCGGCTCCCAAAGCCAGCAACCCGCACCAGCGCTGCTTCCTCCCGGGGTTTGGGAAGTGACACCTCTAGATTCTAGTTTTTAGAATTTCAAAGTGGGGAGGGGGTATTCTTGCTGGCCCTCGGGGTTGCAGAATCTCACAGGTGTCCTGGTGAACCGAGCACTGCAGCCCTCCCCTCCCCGGCGCCCAGCTCGGGCTGGCTCGGTCCCTGCCATTGCCCAGGAGGGGCTGGCGTCCGGAGAGGCAGCACCATCTCCAAGGGTCCCTCTGCAAAGCTGGTTTGGGGCCTCCAGCATCCTTCGGCCACATGCTTCCTTCCAGGGGGTTCCGCAGACAGCTCCCCGAGCCGGCACTAGGTGTTTCATTTCCTTCCCCACAGTATGGACGCCTTGCAGATCCTCGGGGGAGCTGCGACATCGCCTTGACACTGGGTCCCAGCCAAGAGTGTCTGCCTGGCGCTTTCTCGCGCCTCCCAGCTCTGCCATGCCACTAATGAGGACTCCTTGGCAGCTGGGTGAGAGCTGGCAGAGGGCGCATGCTCCGGGCTCTGGGGATGGGGGTGCTTTGATGGTGGGAGAGGAACCGGCGTCCAAAATGCTGTCGCTGCAGGGACATCCTGTCTCCGCGGCAGGCCCGAGAATATGGGGAGATGCCACCAATCCTTCCGTCGCTTTTTCTCCCTGGTGGATAGCCATTTGAGAGGACGGGCCTCCACGGGAGCTTGCCCCTCTTTCAGTAGGAGTGCACCCTCCCACTGAGCTGCCCTCCTCCTCCTCCTCCCTGCCTCCCCGGCCGGGACGTCTACACCGACGGCCAGCATTCGCTGTGGAGCCGGGCTCTAGCCTCGGCGCAGGGACAAGGTGGTGTACATGGAGTGGGATATGATCAGCTCACAAAGGACAGAAATTCTGACAGATGCCAACGTGTGGGTAAACCTTAGACTGCTTTAGTCCACTTTGTTTTTGTTGTTGCTTACAATAGAGTACCCGAAATTGAGTCACTTATAAAGAAAATGAAGTTCTTTCTTACAATCATGGAGGCTGGGAAGTCCAAGGTTGAGGGGCCACATCCGGTGAGGGCCTTCTTGCTGCTGGGAGACTCCGTGGAGTCCCGAGGGGGCGCAGGGCACCATCTCCTAACAGAGCCACCATCCCTGTCCCATTAGTCCCTTAACCCATGGTGCCAATAAGCCACGAGTGGATTAAGCCATTTTTGAGGGTGGAGCCCTCCCGACCAGTCACCTCCTAAAGGCCCCACCGCTCAAAAGTGCCACATTGGGATTAAGTTTCCAACACACGGACTCTGGGGGACACATTTGAACCAGGGCACTGGCGTTATGTTAAGTGAAACGAGCCAGTGACAAAAGGACAAATACTGTGTGATTCCACTTTATACGAGGAATCTAGAGCCGTCGGATTCTTAGAGACAAAGGAGAAGGGTGGCTGCCGGGGCGAGGGAGGGGGAATGGGAGTTGTTGTTTAATGGGGACAGAGTTTCAGCTTTGCGAGATGAAAAGAGATCTGGAGACGGGTGGTGGGCACGGCTGCGCAGCGATGTGAATGCACTTAACGCCACTGAACTGCACACTTAAAAATGGTAAGTTTTTGTGTTAAGTGTATTTTACCACAATAATAAAAGCTAAAGCGAAACCCAGAGGACTTATTTGCCCCAGGTTTCAAGCTACCAGGAAGTGGGGCCGGCAGGTGAACGCAAGCAGGGTAACTCCAAGAGCTCTCAGTCTTCGACCCTGCGCTGTTCACGTTGGCCGCTGCAGCGGAAAGTAGGAGAGGAACCCCGGCAGGCAGCACGGCCGGGCCGGCACGCATGGCGGCTGGAGATGGAGCTCCGCACGCCTGGCTCGCTGCTCTGGCACACCCCGGCCTCTCTGGGCCAGCGGCCCACCTGAGGGCTGGAGACTGCAAAGATACGGCAACGAGGAGGAGTAGGTGTGCGGATGCTTGTGCACATGTGCTGGGCTCAGGGCAGAGAAGGTTCAATACACACATCGTGCAGCCTCAGCACCCCTGCGCTGGGCCCCACGACAAAGGTCCACCTTATGGGAACGTGAAGGAGGAAGCACCATCTTGGGATGCACCTTGAAGTGGGTGACGTTGGAGCGCAGCGTAGCGTTTTAACAGGAGACTGCGAGATCGGGATGGCATTCCTGGTAGACGTTACAGCCTGAGTAACAATCTGGAAGTGGCGGGGGTGGGGGCGTGTGGCTCCTAATCTGTTCTGAGAACTTACAACTAGGCTCACGTGGCTGGAGTACAGAACTGGAGATAATTAATCAGTTCTTTGGGTTGAGATGACAGAAACTCAGCTCAAAAGGATTTTTTTTGCTCATGTCATCAGAAGGGTCCAGGAGATGAGCTTCAGGTACAGCTGGATCCAGGAGCTCCAACTATGTCACCTGAATTCATTCTTTCTTGTTCTATCATTCTTGCTCCGCTTTCCCTGGCACTGGCTTCACTATGAGATAGAGCTTATCCACATCCCAGGGCTTCCCTATAACCTGCTACAACCTCAGCTGGGAAAGAACATCTCTTTCCCAGTAATTCCAACCAACGTCCCCGGGCTGGCTCGGATTGACCCAGCTTCCCTGCCAAGCCATCCCTGAACCAAGTCCTATGCTTAGGGCCACAGTCCAGGCTGGGGGGCCTTGGGTCCACCCCTGGATCTGAGGGGTGTTTCAGCCCGGCCTGGACCGCATGGCTAAGAGTGGGGCCAGGGTAGTTTCTCAAAGGCAAATCAGGATGATATTTCCAGAAGGATGGAAATGAATGCTAAGCAGGCAAAAACACCAGATGTCCTCCACAGGTAGCAAGAGCTAAGGCTGCAAAGAGAAGCCCTCCTCTAATTCACACCACCGTGCCCCCAGCCCCCTGCCTCTGCCACCTCCCAGCCTCTCCGTCCTGCTCTGCAAGATGTCCTTGTTCCCACCTCCTCGGTTTCTCTCCGTACACGTTCCAGCCTCCCCGAATGCTGGGCGTAATCTGCCCCCATCCGAGGCGCCAGCAGCACCTTCTGGCAGCCGAGCATCTGCCAGCTGCCTCCCCGCGCCGGCCATGGCAACGCCGTGCGAGCTAATGGGAACTGGCGGCTGGAGGTGCGTGTGTCTGCGGCCGCTTCCTCCCTGCCTCCACCCCCTGCCCGGGAGAACCTGGGCCATCTGGGGGAGCACTCGGCGTTCCTGCCCAAACTGACCTTAATCAGGTTTGCGCGCACGAGCCCAGAAGACGCTCGCCGGTGCGCCAGGGCCTAATATAGAACAGGCCCAGCCCCAGCCCTTAATTCTGCCATTTGCTCAAACTCAGATGATAACACCAGCCTGGGGAGACGGAATTTGGGATCAGCCTGTCCCCCTGGGTTTGGACCAAGATGGCATCGAGTAGAGAAGTGAGCCTGCGGCTCCATCCCATTTCCTATTTCCGTCGTCTTCCGTTTTTAGCCCCCGTTCCTGGTCCCAGTGGCCTTCTGTTGCCAGCTCTCTCCCTGCCCCCAGTCCCTGGCTAACTCAGGCGACGTGCTATTTACTCACTCGTTTACACCGCAGGTAACGGCTGGGCGCATACTGGATGCACAGCCCTGCGGGCCACTGGGGACAGAGACGGATGCTGCAGACAGTCCCGGCCGCCCGCGGCTGCCCAGAGACTGCAGCCTGGCGGGGGTGGCGGAGGCCGACGTCCCCTTCAGGGGGGTTGGGGTGTCCAGGGACAAGCCTCACGGTGCGGCAGAGCTGGGAGGGAGGTCAGCATTATTTAGGGGGCAATAAGGCCTCAGAGGGCAGTCAGGGGGGCTGCCCAGGGCGCATGGCTGGGGGTGCAGAGCTGGGACCCTGTCTCCTTGGCTGTGGCCGTGGGCTCTTGCCCCGTGTGGCGGCAGCGGGCCGGGCCAGTGGTCGGGTAATGGTCTTTTTCTCTCGGGAGGGGTGAGGTGAACACACGGGTGCTTCAGAACTTTCTTATCTGCCTCCTCCCCGCTTCCTGGAATAGTTCTTCCTCATTCATGCAACAGAAAGTGGCCGGCGCACCTGCTCGCGCCGGGACTGGGGCCAGACGCAGGGCACAATGGTGAGCCGGGGCCGACGTGCGGACGGGAACCCAAGCGTGGCACGCGTCCATGCAGGACGGTGTCTGCCGGCCATGAAGGAAAGGGGCAGGGCAGTGAGAAACACGCACGGAGCACACGAGCTCCCCTGGCAGGTCAGGGGGGGAGGCCCCAAGTGAGTTCTACCCTGCAGCAGGCTAGACACAAGGAGGGGGAGGGAAGGTGCTGCAGGCCAGGGCGAGGCGTGGCGGCGGGAATGGGGACAGCCTACACTGGGGAAGCTGTGCCCTGGGAGCGGCTGGCCCCTCGGCCTTGAACTTCACTGCCAACCTGGTTCTAGCCCTGCATACAGATGCCCAGAGACAGTTTCAGACAAACGAGGAATAATTTTTAAGTATAAGTAAGTCCTGGCTCTACACCTACACTAGAAAGTTATTTTCTTTTATCTGAAATCCACATTTGACTGGGCATCCTGTTCTCTGTTGTTCTTGCTAAATCTAGCAACCCTAGCTGGGGAAATATAGGACATCCTGCTCCTCCTTGGGGCTGCCATTGTCACCTCTTGGTCATCAGAAGTGTCCAGGCTGATGACCGAGACCACGGCCTGCCTTCTCTGACCTTTGCCGCTGCCCTTTGCTCAAGCGGCCGCAACCTGCCTCTCCTGCCCCTGCTCCCCTCATCCTGCTCCCGGGGACTCCCGAGCAGGCACCCAGGGAGGAGGAGGCGGGACAGACAGGCGGTCTCCCATGGTCAGAGTCCCGAGCGGGGCGAGAATGGGCCCTGCCAGCTGCGTGGCCCAAGTAAGTCCCCTCAGCTCCCGCCTCTGAGCCTCTGCCGGGCTGTTCCCTCTGCCTGGCGCCCCTCCTCCCGCCCCTGCATGTCCAAGGCCCCGTTCGTTCGTCTGGAGCTCAGAAAGGTCTTTTCTGGCCTCCTGGTCGCTCACAGCGCCCGAGACTTTGGTGAGAGTAATAACCGCTCGCTAAGCACCGAGTCTGCGCGGGGCACCTCGCACGCTGGCCCGCTGAGGCCTGCCATCACCGGGGTGGGGTGGGGGCGGGCTCCTGTCTCCTCTGCGCACAGGTGAGAAAACTGAGGCTTAGAAAGGGTCGATGACAAGGGTGCAAACTCACTCAGGACCGCGCCCCTCGTCCCTCCCCGAGGACCAGGGCGACGCTAACCTCAGCAGCTCGGACTGCTCGTGCCAACGGCATTTTCAGGCCAGAGACCCCCGAGGTCCCCCTCCTTACCTTCCTCTTTCCAAATAGGAGCCCAGTCCTGCTCACACTTCCTGCCAACCAGCAGGAAACAAGGCTTCCACTGAATGAACTCCCCCTCCCCCCTGCTCTGCAGGAACAAGGTTTCCTGCTTCCTTTAAAATCCCCAGCTGGACTTCTCTCTGACCCCTTGATTCCTGAGGCTGGCCTCGCAGAAAGCCATAACGTGCTCTTGTTGAATGAAAGAGTAATCCCTTGGCCGTCTCCTGGGCTTTCGTCCTTCTTTCAGCGGCTGTCATCTCCAGCAGTTTCCTGTGACTCACGCACCCCGTGGATCCCGGTCCTCCATGCGCAGCCCCTGGCAGCCGCGGGGCACCTCTGCCCCAGTCTCGGTGTCAGCCTGTGCCAACCACCACCTGGCGCGACACAGCCCCGGCTCTCCAGGGTTAATCGGGCTGATGGGTTTTAATCAGCTCCCTGCTGCCAGCAAGTCACCAGGGAGCAGAGCAGGGCGGAGGAGCGAGTTCATTCAGTGGGCAGGACCCGCTGTGTGTGGCTGGCTGAACGCTCGCCCTCTCTGGGCTTCAGTCCCCCGTTCACGTGAAAGGTAAAGAGAGAATATGATTCAATGACAACGGAGTCATTCATTCGTGAGTGTTTTTTGAGCACCTCGTACGTGTGCCAGAAAATGTGTTAGGCCCTGCTTATATCCAGGGACAAAAGAGACAAGTCTCGTCCCTTATAATGCTAATATTCTCTTAGGGGCGACTGAGACCCTAGAACCGCACTGTCCATCTTGGAAACCACTAGCCACACGGGGCAATTTAACTTTAAAGTAATTAAAATGAAATGTCTGTCTTACAGTGGCTACGTTTCGAGTGCTCAGGGGGCACTGTGGCCAGTGGTCCCCGCACGAGTGGCGCAGGTCACAGAGCGTGCCGTCCGCGCAGGGAGCGCTACCGGCGGCACTGCTGGAGGCTGACGTGTCGCACGAGCTCAGGTAGGGCAAGTGCTGTGAGGACAGGTAAGCCGGGAAGCGGGTAGAGAGTGCGCTGGGTCATGCATTTTGGCAAGAACAGTCATGGAAGGAAACATTCGAGCAGAGGTCTGAAAGCAGCGAAGGATTCCACTCCTAGAAATCGGGGGGAGACTATTCCGGGCAGAGGGAATAGCAAGTGCAAAGGCCCTGGGGTGGGAGTGTGGCTGGTGCACTGAAGGAGAAGGGGGCCCAGTGTGGCTGGAGTGGGTCGACCGGGGAAGAGGGACAAAAGTGAGGCCTGACACATGTTTGGGGTTGTGCCCTTTGGGGCCCCGCTCAGCGTGGTGAGGACATGGGTGAGGCGGGAAACGGTTAGTAGGTTTCCAGCTGCAGGGTGACACGACTGCTTTACGTGCTAAGAGGATCAGCTGGTTGCTTTGCAGAGCGCGGGGCGTGGGAGGAAGCGGGCGGCCAGTTAGGAGGCTGATGAGCCCGTGGTGGTCACAGGGCAGCGGCCGTAGACCCGGTCAGCAGCTGTCAGATTCTGGAAGCAGAGCCCTCGGTCTTGCTGATGGAGTAGGTGTGAGGTGGCAAAAAGCAGAGCAGAGTCAAGGCCAACCTCCAGATTTCCGGGCTGGGCATCAGGTGCACAATGGGGCCATCGAGAAAGAAGAGAATTCTGGAAGAGCAGGGTTGGGGGGCGGGCAGGATGTGGGGAGAGCAAAGTCCTACCTGGGCCAAGCCGAGGGTGAGATGCTCGTTAGACATCCCGGCGGATTCGCGGCACGAGCTGCCGCCCGCTTCAGTGCGGACGCCGGGGCAGGAGAAATGCACGTGGGCGCTATCGGTCTAGAGACGCAGCTCAAGGACCAGGAGGCTGTCAAGTAGCCGTGCGGGCTCAGCGCCAACTGCTATTGTTTCTCCAGTCCTGCTTCGTGCCGGGCATGGGGAAGCATCCGTGCTTACGTCAATCACGGCCACGCTTACGTCTCAGAGTTGTTTTAAGCATTGAATAAGGCAGATAATAGCATGCCTGACACAGAGCAGGACTCCAGAAACAATAGCTATTGTTACCATCCAATTATAAAGATAGAAAATGAGGCTCAAAGGCTCAGAGAGGTTAAGCGACTAGCTGACATCACACAGCGGGTCAGAGGTGGAGCCCGTACTCGAGCCATGTCTGCTCCAGTTCAGAGTCCTTGGGACCAAGGGACTTAGTCAGCTCGGGCTGCTGTAATAAAATGCTGGTGGCTGGGTGGCTTAGACAACAGGAGTTCTCACAGTTCTGGAGGCTGCAAGTCCAGGACCCAGGTGCCGGCAGATTCTCTCCGGGTAAGGGCTCCCTTCCTGGTTGCAGACACGGTGAGGGGTCCAGGGCTCTGACGTTCAAGTCCAGGGCGACACAAGCGCACAGCGGGTCACAGGGCTGTTTGTGGCCTCAGGGGCCCAGCTGTCGCCTCAGACCTCTCCTCCACCTTGCGGGAGGGCCGGCCCTGCTCCAGTCCCCAGCCTGCGGATTGGCTCTGGTTACCTGACGGAGGGAGACAGTACAGGGGAGTAAAGAGCCCTTCTGGGGTCCCTGGGGCTCGGACGGGCACCCACTCCCCCAGAACTCGCTCCCTCCGCCAGCAGGACGCAGACCTGTCCTCAGTGGCGCTAGAGGCGAAGTCTGCGCGGCTGGGCCGGAGGAAGGGACTCTGCCGCACGGTGTTCCCGGAGCTGCAGCCCAAGGTGGACCCGAGCCCTCTGGTGCCCGTGGGGTTAAACAAAGACAGGCTCTGCAGTCAAATGTGGCTGGAAAGCGTTAGGCTAACTGAAGCCCAAAGGCCTTTCTACCTGGGACTGCTCAGCCCCTTTAACCAGCCTTCCTCCCGGGCTGCGACTCCCCAGAGGGGTGCGGGGCATGCCGTGTTTCCCAAACAGATTTCCTGAGGGAACCCTCTTTCCTGAGGCCGATTGTTTGGGTTTGCAGAACTCGCTTTGGGCACAGCTGCCTTAGGGTTTGGCGCATTCCCCCCTTTTCCAGATGGACAGATTGCCTCAGCCAGATGGGGGCTTCCCTGAGGCTGCCGCTCCTGCCTGGGAAGTCTCTGTTCCCTCCCGGCGTGCTCTGGGGAGAAGGCATGAGTCACGCATCCTGGGCTTCCGGTGCCAGTTCTGGGGCGCGGGGAGGGTGCGCTTCGTGGAGGGCAGTAGCAGCCCCCTGGGGGCCGCCCTCTGGCCGAGAGGGTGAGCACCCTGCCAGGGCAGACCCGGTGGCCGCAAAGCTTCTGCCAAAATGTGTTGGTTATCGCGGTGACGCAGGTCACTAAAACCCCAAGTTCGTCCAGGCTAGTTGGTTAAAAGCTGCTCCCCTAATCCCCCCCACGAAGAGCTCCTGCCACCACCGCTGTCCCAGCCACCCCAGCCTGAGAGCCTCTGGCCCTTCCCGCGGTCCGGCAGCCAAGGGGCGGCTGCTCGCACAGCCGGGCCCTGCTTCGGTGCTCCAGAAGGCTGGGTGTGCTCGCAGCCCCGCCACACCAACCGAGAAGGATCGAACAGTGTCCCCGGGGTCAGCCACGCGTGCCTGCCAGGTGCTCCAGTGCCAGAGACGTGAGCAGACGGAAAGCATGGGGCCCGGAGGAGAAAGGGCGCACCTGGGATTCAGACCTTTCAGCCCCTTCCTCAGCCTCGGGCGGATTGCAGGGGAGGAGCAGGCCCTCCCTCCCCAGCCTCGGCCCGCCCTCAGAAGGCTGTCATGAGGGTGAAGGAGCCCTGTGGCCAGCACGCCCGGCCACCGAGAGTGCGCGTTGTTTCTTCCCTCCCCGTGCTGCGCAGGGCAAGATGCTGGTGGCGGCAGGTGCCCGAAAGGACGCTTCCCCGAGCGTCCTCCCGCGGAGCAGCCTGCTCATTAAGGGAGCTGTTCCACAGCCACATCTAATTACCCTCTCACTGCCGCGCCCCACTGCGCCCGCCTGCTTGCTGCCTCCCGCCCGGGCAGGAGATGACTTCTAACTGGAAGCCGCTCTGCTAACCTGGCAGGACTCCACTCCTGCTGCTCGGGAGGCCGTGGGGGGAGGCTGGCTCAGCTGGCTCCCGCCCGAGGGCGCCTTCCAGCTGAGGGCTGGGGACGGCAGAGGCGATGGGTAGACTTTCCAGAGCCTGGCTTCGGCTGAGTTACTGGCCCCGCGAGGGCAGGACGGTGGCACTGGAGGCTCCGATTGGCTTGTTTTCCTGTAAAAGCAATTTTAAGGAGTGGGTAGGGCCACACGCACGGAGCCCAACAGAACTGGTTTGAATCCGTGCTCTCTGCTTACCAACCCGGGACTTACAAAGGCCCTCTGAGCCTCAGTTTTCCCATCTGAAGAAGGGGAATGCTGTTACGGGAAGGAAATGAGAAAAGGACGCAAAGGGTTTAGCACAGAGCCCCACCCACAGCAAGCCCTCCGTCCCTGGTGGCTGTTGGTGCAGCCGCATGCCCCGATTCCGTCCCACCCTTCAGGGGTCCATTAGGGGCCCTTTTGTACATAGTATCTCACTTAATGCTCTCAACGACTCAATGTGATAACTTGCTTTTTTCATAGAAACAGATTCAGAGAGGCAAAGTGACTCGCCTGGGGTCATCCAACTGGCAGGAAGAGGCCTCAGCCCGTTGCTTCCTCTGCACCCACCTCTGACATGCCTTCCCACATACCTACTTACCAGGTGCCGTGATATCCTCCACTCGGCCCCAGCAAGACGGGACTACTCCAGGCTTGTTGGCCAGAGACCGTTGTTTGGCAAGCCAGGGACACACCGCACTTCATCTTCCCGCCCGTTTTCCCCGCCTGCCTCTACTACAGAGGTGAGAAAGCTGCAGGCTCAATCACCAGCCTCTTTCACAGCTGGGGGTGGCCTGTGACATGGTCGGACAATGTAGTGGGACGAGGAGGGAGCAAACAGTAGTGGGAGGGCGTTTGTCTTTCAAGCAAAGCTTTGCATTCCTGATAATTCAAACCCCACTACTGCACAGATCATGGTCTCCTCTGGTCCTTCCTTTAACAGTCTGCCTGAGACCACCATGCCAGAAAGAAACTGGGCTGAACGGCCACGTGGAGAGGGAAGGGCACAGCACTGCCGAGACCCAACCCACCGCCGACCTTCTTTGGTGGAAGAGCTGCCCAGTCGACTGCGGAATCAGCAAATAACAAATTGTTGTCGTTTTCAGCGACCACGGTTTGGTGTGGTTCATTGTGCAGAAAAATGCAAGGGAAGCAACGGTTTCCTCTGCACACCAGCAGCCCACGGGGGACAAGCTGCAGGCTCAGGTTGTGACCCCAACGCGAGGGGAGCCCAGGCGCCCCGTGGCTGCGAGCGGGTGCTGATCGCTCCTGGTCTCATGGGAGAGGGAGAGACAAACAAGCTAATTCTGGGGTTTCCAGCTGGAACCAAACGAAGTTTTTAAATAGGGCAATTTTGTAGCTTTTTGCTTGTCTCCAGCCCTCTAAGACTGCTGAGACCAAATCCAGAAAATACTGGTGCACCTTCCAAATTGCAGCAGCTGAATTTTCTGTCTTTCTGGGGTTTCTATGGTTGAAATTAATTCATTTAATGAAAAAAACTGGCAGAGAAGCGGAAAATTGGGTGTTCTAAGCAGAGAAAAAGCTTTGAGCAAAAGCTCAGGGATGTGGTGTCAGTGAAACTTGCGCCCGGATGTGAGTGAATGAGTACCAGGCTCGTTAACCAGGCACTTGAGCCAGCGGTTCCTAAACCGCAACGGGCGCTAGAATCACCTGGGGAACATGTCAAAACCCAGAGAGCTCAGAGGTTCTGATCCCACACACCGTGGTGGGGCGCAAGAATTTGCTTTTCCAACAAGTCCCCAAGGGATGCTGATGACGCTGTTCAGATGGGTGCCAGACTTTGAGACCCAATGCCTGAAACTTAGGCCCTTAGCAAATAAGGGGTTATGTTTCCCGTCTTAAAGCAGGTGATCGGAGTGGTAGTTCAGACCTCAGCAATGGCATCGGAAGCCCAGAGTTACAATCTGTCTCCTTGGACATCCTTAGCTTTATTATTTTCCTCTTTCTGCGTGAGGTCTCATGGTCACAAGATGGCTGCTGTGGAGCTTCGCACCTCATGTCTGTTCCCACAGAGCAAAGGCAGTAGTCGAAAGGCCTCTTTGAGGTCTAGCCCCCCAAAACTCACACGATCTCACTTCCACCAGATTCTGTCAGTCAAAGCAAGTCACAAGGCCAGCTTGGATAAGAGGGGTTGGGAAAACAGACTCCCCCCCTGAGTGGGAGACTCGGCAGAGTCGCCTGCAAAGCGGTGGACGTATTGGGATGGGAGGAATTTGCAGCCGTTATAAATTTTATTACATCTGCCTTCTGGCCCCGGATTATTCACTCTCTTTCCACGGCAAATTATGTATACCCTGGTGCCAACGCCCCGTGAGTCTTACCCCAATCACAGCAGCGGGCTCGAGTCTAGATCAGGTCTGGACGTCTGCAAGGCTCCTCTTCATGCAAACACTTGTGAACTAAGAAACACAAGTTATCTTAAAGCGGAGACACCCAACGAACAATGGTGAGACATGATAGGCGCAGTCTGTAAAAGGGAGGAACCTTAGGCACACAGCGATCGCTGGCCCATAGCAATTCTGAAATCCACCCACGCCCATCTTGTCCGGTCCCCCTACTCTGGGGACAGGAGGTGCTCCCTGCCTGGGGCCTGTCTCTGCTTCCTGGGGGCGGCCCCCAGTTCACTGCCCTCTCCAGCTCTTGGCTCCACGCTCTGTGCTCTGAGATTCTCCTCCTGCATAGGAGATCTCTGCAGCCGACTAGCTTTCTTGGTTTTCCTCCTGCTCGTAAATTCGGAGACCCAGAAAACTCTTTTCATTTTGAACTATCTCAGTCTCTTTTGGTCCAAGTGAGTGATACTCTTATTAATACAATTCCCTCAAATGTTATGGGCTCCCTGTGAATCACATCTGAGGGCACTCAATGCCCCCAAAGCCACATAATTTTCTTTGAGACAGATCTCTTTCCACGTGGGCACGCCAAGCTGCCTTAGCTCAATACTTACAAGATTCTAAGAGGCCCCTTTAAACAGCTGTGAGGCACCACCAGGCACTGCCTGAAATAATTCCAGCTCTTAACAAAGGTTCACACCCTTGATTCTATCTTAACCTGAGGTCATTGTTTACTCAAATCTTTTTCCAGGAGAGACTAGGGAGAAGAAACAGTTTTATTTTCCAATTCAGCATGACTGGCTCCTTCACGTTGCCTCTAAGTTCTGCTTGCAAACAAAATGGTTTTCCCTTTAGCTCATTTCCCCCTTCCCTACCTTATCATACACAACTAAAAGGAGCCATAGGCTCCTTCCAGGTTCTGCTTGGAGATCTCCTTAGGCAGATCCCTGAGTTCATGTGGCACATTTTCGCTCTCCCAGGTTACTCTGGGTGACAGTCTTGCCAATTGTCCTGCCACGACATGATATGAGTCACCCTTTCCTCAACCTCCAATGGCAATTTGCTCACAGCCCACCTAGTCTGGCCTTCACGGACGGTTTCCCCGTGGCTTAGCCCCCACCTGCCGCCTGCGTCCCAGAGCCAAGGCACAGGGCTCAGCTCTTGCTCACGGAGGCAGCCCACTTGCAGGTACCCATTTCTGAAACTGCCATCAACCACAGTGTCAAACTTACCCCACAACTTAATTTGAAACAACAATCTAGAACTTCTCATGTCTGAACGGTTCCCCTGCTGTTTCTGCTGAACGCAAACACAGGACTGCATTGAGCTGGAGGACGGGCAGTGGGCGCTGGCTCTGGGCTGGGGGCCTCCGTTCTCCTCCACGTGGCCTCTCGTGCTGCAGGAGGCTAACCTGGGCGCCCTTACCTGGGCGGGCTTAGGGTAGTGTTCCAAGAAGGCAAAGGCAGAAGCTGAAAGGTCTCTTGAGGCCTGGGCTCCGAATATCACACAACCTCCCTCCTGCCAGATTCTATTGTCACGAGACCAGCCGAGACTGAAGGGGATGGAGAGAAGACTGCACCCTGGGCTGGGACACTCTGCACAAGTGTGTCACAGACAGGAGGGTGAACTGGGATGGGAGGTGTGAATGGCCATGAAGCAGCTCGCCACAATCTCCACTGCCTCTGCCTTGGCTTTGATCCATAGATGGCTCCTATTTCCTCCAAGAGCTTGTGGTTCGCAAGTCCATTCCATTTTCCTGTTAGTTAGAGATGGTTCAGTTGCAAAGAACACAAACCACTCAAAATAGCTCAGGTCAGGCTGGGGAGGGTACAAACATCACGGAAATAGGATGGTGCTGGCCCTCACAGAGCCCGGCCCTGGGAGGGACCAAGAAAGCATCCCCTTTAATTTGCTTCCTCCCTCTCCTTCTTCAGTGTGCTCTTTCTTCTATACCTCTTTCTTCGTTTCATCCGTTCTTCTCTGGGAATCTAGGTACTCTGCTCCCCCTGGATTAGCTGTCCGCCCCGGTCCAATCAGGTGTAGACGGTCACATGATACAAGGTATCACGTGACGCAAACATGGCTTCTCAGAGGTGCCTCCAGCTGGGCTGCTGCTGTCACCTTCTCCCAGGACTGCTGGAATTCAGTCGTGACACCCTGTTGTATCGGGGCCCAATGAGAAGCCTCCCTTGTGTCTCCGAGAGACCCAGGCAGGGGGACCTCAAGGAGACACAGCTTTGCTGGTCAATCCATCAACCCTCCCCGAAACAGCAGTGTCCCCCGGGTTCCCTCACAAGTGGCTGCTTTGCTCCCAGAAAGGCGAGGCATTCTCTGCTCTAGGTAGCGAGGGGCTCTCCTGCCAGCACCGGGCAGGTGCTAGCGTCCTGGTTCTGCCTTTTACAAACTGCCCGGCCATCCATTCATCCTTCTGGGCTTCCATTTCTCCATCTGCAGGATGGGGACGGGACACACCTCGAGGGAGGGCCAAAGGTAGCAAACGTTGGGTGCCTAATATGCCACCACAAATACTAACAATGACAGCTGGAATAATGATAATGATAATAAAATTAGTAATTATATATGAGATGCACCACAATAGTTGCTGCCCCTTGGCCTGTGAGTTTTTAGGGGATGAGGGGTGGGGTCCCCTCAGGCCTGGGGATGTGATAAGTGGTGTCAGGTTATGGGTGACTCAGTTGGTGACACTTTGGGCCTCCCTGATGCAGGGGATGGCAGCAGGCCTCTGAGGACCTGAGCTCCTGGCATGCCAGCTCTTTTCGAGGCGTGGCCTGGCGGGGGAGGGGTGTCTTTGCAGCAGGCACAGCTCTGTCTGGTACAGGGCTCCCCAAAGCCTGCCACTCACTCCCAGGGTCAGCCAGGCCCCCAGTGGGGGTCCCGGGCCCAGCGCCCCAGGGAAGACAGGGGATACTGTGGATGTTGCGTGCAGTTCTTCTCCTTCCTCAGCCTCTGCTGTATGGCTGCAGCTGTTTGTTCCTGCCTGCAGCACTGTGGGAACACGGGACAGGACTGGCAGGCAGCGACAAGTCAAATCTGTGATGACCATGGCTGAAGATCCAGGGGGTTCCGTGCGTGTGTGGAGGCTCTACAAGGGTGGCAGGCTGAGCCCCTCGCATGCTGGCGTTAGATGGTGGCCCAGATGGCAGCTGTTGGCCATCCTGCCTCTAAAGCCTAAACGAGACGGTCTTCATGCCCTTTGTTCCAAGACCCAGTGAAGTTCAAAGTCTTCTCCTGTGTTTGCTCGCTCCCCGAGGGGGCTGGCGGGGAGGCGAGGGGAAGTGCTCACCTCTCGGAGCCTCCTCGCTTCCCCTGGGCCCCGGCTTCCTGGAGGTGCTTCCTCGGAACTGTGCCTCACCGGCCCTGACGCGGCATCTGCTGGTTTCCGGAACGGCAGCAGGAACAAGCGCTCACGTAAGCGTTCATGGGTTTAATGTCCCTCACTGAAAACTGGGGAGGCCTGGCGGGGGCCTCGTGTCAGAACGCACCTTCCCCGGCCGCCGCCCGCACCTGTCAGCATGGCATTACTGTGGCTGTGGGGGTGAACCAGACCGCCGGGGTTCCAAGTCCCAGCTTGGCTCCTCCCTCCCTTCCCTCCCGGTGCCTCTCTAACGAGGGGACCCTAGGGGGGCTTCCTACATGGCTGCTCCGAGCTGAGACAAATGGAGAGGGTTAATGTCTACCTACTGCTCGCCCCCGGCCCTGGCTCCTAGGAAGCTCTATATAAGCGATTGGCACACGTGACTGATTATGCTCCTCGATTCCTCTTGAATGCTCACGATGGGATGCACTCACTGGATGGCTGAGGACAAAATGACATATGGCATGGACATTTGCTTTTGGCTTTGGGGGTGGCACATGCCGGCAGGCATCCAACTCCCCTGGCGTTGGGGGAGGAATTCCCAGTCGCCGGTGGTGTGGGTGGGCTCAGCGCCCTCTTCTTCCCCAGCAGCCGGGCCCGGGCCTTGCCTCCTCCTGCAGAACGCTGCCCCTCTGCACCCTGATGCAAAGATGTGGGAACAGACGGGAGGCCCTTCCCAGTGGCAGCAGTGGTGACATGCCCCGGCCGCCGGTCCATTAGCGTGTTGCGGCTGTGGGTCCTGCCCCGTGGCCACCTCTGGTTCCTCCCAGTTTTCTGAGCCTGATTTCCCAGCTTCCCAGCGATTCTCTACGCTGCCACATGCCACCTGTGGCGGAGACTCCCGGATTCCCCCGTAGCCGTCCTCCTGCTTGCGGACGGGCCGCTCAGAGTATGACTGCCTTTCCCAGCCCCCTCGCTCTGAGAGTGGCCAGCGACTAGCTGTGGACCACGGGCGTGAGCAGGAGAGAGGTGGCACCTTCCGGGGGGTGCCTTCCAAGGCAGGAATGTGACCTCCCTCCCTTTCCGTCCCGCCAGCCTGGCTGGAACGTGGATCTGCAGTGAGCCTCCTCGGGCCTCGCGCTCAGGGCAACACCGCGGGTTGGGGAATCCACGATCCGGGGCTTGAACTTTGTGGAGACTAATTTCCCAGCCTCTCTTGCAGCTGAGCATAGCTGTGTGTCTGAGCTGTGAACATAGGTGTGGAAATAAAAATGGTGTGTGCACCTTTCAGGAAGTGTCCTTATGTGGAGTAGGAGTGCCTTCTTTTCTCTAATGGCTGGAATGCAGACATGATGGTCGGAGCTCAAGCAGCTGTACTGATCCATGAGTTGGGAGCATAGTATTAACAGCAGTGAAGCAACAAGGTAGAGGAGCCTGGGTCTTTGATGGTTGTGGACCTTTGATGCCTGCCCTGGACTTGCTTCTGGATTTTAGTCTCTTGTGAAGTACCAAAAACGAACAAACAAAGCTTCTCTCTTATCTAAGCCACTTAAAGCATACTACAACCTAAATTGATAATATGAATTTGTTGGATGATGCTGGTAATTTCATAGAGTCACAGGAAGAACTAAGGCAGTGGGGAATCTTCAGGGGAACTCATTATGGAACAATGGAATTTATGGTGATTCTAGTGCATTGTATAAGGAGGCAACTCAGAAAAAGGACATTGCAGGAGCCAGGTGACAAGGGCCATAATAATTGGACAAAAAGTCCAAGAAAGGAAATGTAGCTATAGCTGAACCATGCATAGCTGAACCTTGGCTCAGGTGTGAGTAATATCTATCTGGTCATAATTATGGAACATTGACTATGGATTTAATAAAAAATGCAGATTTAATTATGTTGGGAGGGGATGGAAGCGGGGAAAATCTGCTGCTATCCCTTATTGCACCTCTGGGCAACTAGAGAAATGGAATCCCAAGAAGTTTGCTGCCATTGGAAGAAAAATTGTCAAAATAAATATGCAAATATATGATGCCTACAGGTGAACGATGCCTCCTAAAGTTGCATGGTGGTCCTAGGGTGGGGGTCTACATGGTCAAAAGTCCTCATCCAGTGTAAGTCTAAGGGTTGAGTCTAAAAGGGTAAAACAAGAGGTACCAATATTTTAAAGGCACCAATATTTTAAAGTAAGAAAGTAAATACCCAAAAGAGTAGCTAAAAGAGTTGAAAGTAGTCTCTTCTAAGAGCAGAGATGAGAGGAGGGCAGGAGGAATAAGAGCTTGCTTTTTTTTTTTTTTTAAGCACTATTTGATCTTTTAAAATGATACTTTGAAAATACAAAATTCAGGAAAAGCCTGACTTGGATATGGTCTCTCTCTCCTTTGAACATCCAAATGGCAAGGATAGCTTGCCCTGCAGGTAATACACTAGCTTTGTAGTCAGAGAGACAGTGGTCGGTTTGCAATTGGATCCACCACTTACCAGATGGTTGCTAGGGAAATAAGAAACTGAGCCTCTGTTTTCTCATCTATATCATGGGTATAATGGCATCTTCCTCATGTGTTGCTGTGGAGCATTAGTGTAGGCAAAGCACCTAGCATGTGTCCAGCACATAGTCCTGTAGATGGTGTTTGCTGTGGTTGTTTTTTGTATTATTTGTTCTGGATTAGTCATGCACGAAGTCACCATATCCCCCATCACAGTGGTTCTCGAACTTGAACATGCCTCAGAGCCAGCTGGAGGGTTACTAAAGGACAGACGGCCTGCCCTGTTGCCCCAGAGACTCTGCTGCAGGAGGCCTGGGATGGGGCTGAGAATCTACGTTTCCAGCAAGGTCCCAGGTGCTGATGGAGCTGAGGCTGCCGGTTCAGGGACCGCACGTCGAGAGCCACTGTTCTGCTGCGTGAGCTTCCTTATGGATGGACCCAAGGCTGATCTGGGAATGCAGACGTGAAAGAAGATAATTCAAAGAGCTCTTGCAAGCCTTCTCATCGACTTAGACTTCCCACTGGGGAATTTTCACAGAAGAAGTGATACTTGAGCTGAGTCTTTAAGGACCAGGAGAGATTTGCCAGGGTGCTAGACAAAGAGCACCCCAGCAGAGGAAGCAGCTCGTGCCACAGCGGGGTTGCAGGAGAAAATAGGGCACAGTGGAGGCACCATCATTTTCCCTAACTCCTAAGGCATGTTTGAAGAGCACAAGGGACAGAATGGGTCGCTCAGCAAATGTTGTGTGCACATTTGGAGATCTCATTGAAGGGCTGGAGTGACAAACAACACACCTAGTAGTGCGAGTGGCGCTCAGAGCCCAGGAGAGGCAGCTAGAGCCTTGAAATTAAAAGGCGCCTTCACACCTTCCAGACAGGAGTCTTTGATGACTTGTTGCAAATGTCAGTGATATCACACATACATGGAGAACAGTACAGGAATCATAAGAAAGTCTTTCACACCAGTACTGCCCATTCTGTGGATGCACTGTCACATCCTCCTAGGAAATGTGGCCTTTCCTGGGCATGTGTGGTGGGGACAGCAGGGCAGACCATATAAAATGAGTTCTGGGCCTGAAATGTCACGTTGCAAGTTCACCCATGGATCCAGCCTTCCTCTCTGAAGGCGTCATCTCTTCCCAGCCTCCTGCTAGCCCCTTCTCTTTCCCATCTCCAGCACGCCTGCTGCCTGGCTATTTCCTGCTCTGCTGTAAATCTGACCCCAGAGAACACAGCTCCTCGCCTGCAATAGCAATTGCACGTTAATGGAAGATCAGCGGTGACTCACGCAGGCGGTTTCTAGGCATTCAAAGGTGCTGACGCCAAGTGCAGGCTCCCAAGGGGCCGCCGGGGCCCTGCACCGCTTGGGAGGACCTGCAGCCCAGCAACCTCCAAACGGCACCAGCTTTGTCCACGTCACATGTTAGATTGGCACCTGCTGTGTGCCTGGCTCCAGGCTGGCTGCAGAAGGGGTGACGTCATGACTGTACGGCGACCTCTCTCTTCAAGTGCCTACTATGCACAGTTGCTGGGGTCCAAAGTCCCTAGGGTCTTTCTGGGCACTTGGGTTCTTGTTTTGTCCTCTAATTTTCTGCATGCGATAGGCACTAGTGTACCCATTTCATAGAGAGGAAGCTTGAGCTTCCAGCAGCCGAGTAAGCGAGGCAGCCGGGAGGGGTACGGTGCAGGGAGGAGAGCACAGACTCTGAAGCCAGCCTGCCCAAGTTCAAGTCGCAGCTCAGCACTGAGCGGCTGTGCGGCCTTGGCTGAGTCGCTGAACTTTCAGCTCTTTGTTGCGAAGAGGAGGGGCCCCCTTCCTCATACAGTTTCTTCAAGGGCCAAGCCAGTACATGCAAAGCACCTCTAAGGGTGGCTGCCACGTGTGCTATCTATGTGTCACTTTAAAGTCATTCACGGGCAGCAGAGGGCTGAACTCTGCCATAGCTCTGATCTTGCATCTGCCCCACTGCCCCCAAGGCTGCTTTCTAGGAGGAATAAGGACACACGGGATCAAAAAGCTCTCCCCTCCTGGGACCTGCATGCTAGACTTGAGAGTCAGACTGACCTGGGGCTGCATCCTGGCTGTATAACCTTGGGCAAGTCTCCTGACTCTCTGAGCCATGGTTCTTTACATTTAAAATGTCACAGAGCGGTTGTGAGGATTAAATAAGAGCCGGGCCCTAGAGCCACACTGCTTGGGTGAAGTTCCCAGCTCTACTGTGTCCCAGCTGCAGGACTTCGGGTAAGTTCCTTTCTCTGTGCTTCAGTTTCCTGGTCTATAAAATGGGCGTGATAATAGTTCCCGTATCATAGAGCTGTTAGGGAAATGAAATGAACTGTCACATGAAAAACCCTCTGCACAGTACTTGGTGCATAGGTGGCATCACCCAAATGTGTGCTGAGTCTCATGCGTGCACCCACCCCGGGCCACGCACCTAGTAGGTGGCCAATCACCAGTAGCCATGACGAGAAGGGGGTGGCGAAATCCAGCTTTGCCTCTTGCTGACTGGAAGGTCTCTGGGCCAAGAATTCTCCTGTGGCATTTTAAATACATCCCATGGGGTTTATTTAAAATGCCAGCACTCAGGATCCACATCCCAGAGATTCTTAATTAGCCTGCACAGGGACCCTGGCGTCACACTAGTTTTACAAGCTCCCCAGGTGACTCCAACAAGGAACCAGAACTGGAAACTGCTGACTTAGGAGAGAACTGAGGGCTGGCTTGGAGGAGATGCTTTAACTATGGGGTCAGGGCTGCCCTTTCTGAGGAGGTGCCGTTTGAGCTGGGATCTGAAAGTTGAGAAGGAGGCAGCTGGGCATAGACCTGGGGGAGTGCTGGGCTTCATGTGCAAAGGCCCTGAGGCAGGCATGAGCTTGGAGGGCTGGAAGAAGAGCAGGAAGTCCAGAGTGGCAGAGAGGCCCATGTGTGTGGGACAATGGCCAAGGACCCAAGCCCAGGGTGGCAAGAAAGGGAAATTGAGTCCTGCTCTGTCAAAGGGACTGAGGTTAGGCCTTGGACTAGGCAGAGAGCAGCTGGGGGCTTCCAGCACTCGTGCCCACAGTTGGTTTAAGTCCCTTCGGTGCCCTCGAGTCAGAGAACTGGGAATGTTAGGGGGATCTCTGCTGATCCGGGCCTCGAACTCCAGGAAGAGTTTCACCCTGGCCACTCTCGTAAGTGGGCCATTGGCCCAAAAAGGATCCTTTGCGAGAATAAGACGAGGAGCTGTTCCAGGGTCCAGAGAGGGAAGGGGGGGAGACAGGCCGGGCTGGTTCTCCCTGGGGCCTACCACAAAGGCCTCTCGGGCCACTCCGGCAGCCAGGGGCAGTGGGGCTGCCAGGAAAATGCCAGCCTCCTGTGACGGCTTAATCGTCTGCTCCCGTCGCCGGGAGGGCTCGGTGGGCGCAGGTGTGTCTATTTTCTGGCACAATTATCTGGGAGGTGAGGGCAGGAACATCGGCAGGTGTGTTTGCAGCTTTGCGTGTGTGTGTCTTGCGTAGAATGACACGCTTGTGTGTCACATCCTCATAGGACAGTGTCTGTCCTCATAGGACGGGGTGTGTCTGCGTGTGCTTCTCGATGTCATCTGGCGCGTCTGTGTTTCTGTCTTCCTCATGGAACAGCATGGATGTCTGGATCTCTCTTAACCACGCCGGCCCCTGTGTGGCTGTGTCTGCGGGTCTGCGCGTGTGCACATGTGCACACACACGTGTGCCCGAGTGGAGGGTGCGACCTGGCTCTCACAACACCAGCCTTCCGGAGCAGGCTGGGCCTGGGGCCACGCGGCCTCCGTGCACCGTGCGGGCGTTCCGCCTGGCAGCCGAGCCTCTTAAAGAGCGTGTCTCAGGCCAGCTCCTTTGTCCAGGGCAGGGGACTGGCCAGTCCCCGCCCCGCCCCATCAGTGTAGGCTCTTCCTGCTGCACGGCCAGGTGAGGCCCAGCTGCATCCGGGGCCGGGACAGAGGCTGGCCTGGGGCCATCTGGGCCTGGCCAGCTGTGGCGGGGGAGGGTGCACCACTGGAAGCGCGTCCAGCCCCGTGTCTGTGCGTCCTCCCAAACAGCTGGGCTCGGTGGGGTGCAGAGGAAGAGGAAATGACGCCCCAGCCCAGGGCAGCGCAGGACCAGAGGCTACGAGGCCTCTGGGAGTCTCTCTGGTTATCAAAGGGAGTGGCCATGGGTTTCCATGGCAACACCGCACTCATCAGCCACCCTAGCATGAACCGAGCACTTGCTCTGGCCCAGGCCTTGAGCCTGAGCGAGTGTCGATAACAGCAGCAGGAACAGTAAGGCAGCCTCTGCCTGCTCAGACCGCCAGCACGGCTGCACCCGCCACGCTGCGGCCCCACTGGGCCCGTCTCTGTCCTCTGTCCCCCACCAGGGGCTCTGCATGTGCTGGTCCCTCTCCTGTTCTTGCGGCTGGCTTCTCCTCCGCATCAGGACGTCAGCCCCCAGGGACGCCTTCCCCAGCCCCTCGCCCCACGTCATGCCTCCGTCACTCTGTCACATTGGGTTTCAAAGCAGGTCTAACCACCTGCCATTATCTGTTTTTTCATGTATTCTGTCTTTCCCTTCTGGAGTATAAGCCCTGTGAGGGCAGGCCCTGGTCTGTCTTGCTCAGCCCCTCAGTTCCAGGATCAGCGTCAGCATGTACTATGTGCTCGCTAAGAATTGGCAGCTTAACAAAATTATTGAACACTAGCTATGTGTTGGGCACTGAGAATTATCTCATTTCAAACTCACAACCCATAAGCCAAAGGTGTATGTATCTTATTGATGAAGGAAAATAAAGTTCAGAGAGGTTAAGAAACCTATCTAAGGTCACACAGCTAATAAGTAGGAGAATCTGGATTTTTATCCAGGTCTGGCTGATGCAGCTGCATGTTCTTAATGCCCTGCTCTGCTGTGATCAGGAGACGGGAAGAATAAAAAAGTCTGGTCAAGGAGACAGATGGACAGACAGACAGACAGCTGAATCAGTTATATACCGGGGCAAAACTAACCACCTGAGAACTTAGTGGCTTAAAACACTGATTTCTCGTGAGTCTAAGGTTTGGCAATTTGGGCAAGGTTCAGCTGGGCTGGCTCCTCGCTGCTCCACGTGGTGTTGGCCACACTAGGTTTAAGCAAGAGGAATGGTCATCTGGCAAGTGGCTGGGGGCTGGCCTCCTGACAGATCTGGCAAGGGGCTGGGGCTGCCAGTCAGGTGCCTCAATTTACCTCCAGGTGGGTTCTCCAGTGGGTTAGCTCAGGCTTCCTCATGTGGCAGCTAGATGCCAAGACAGCAAGAGCGGAAGCTGCAAGTCCTCTTGCAGAAGTCAATCGGCCTCGCTTCCGCCACACGCTACTGACCAAGGCGAGTTGCAAGGCCAGCCCACAGTCAGGAGCTGGTGAGAGAGACTCAGCTGTTGATGTGAGATGCTGCAAAGTTCTTCACTTCTAATCCGCAGTAGTACTTCCGTTTGACCATAATCACTCCACATGCAAAACACACTCACTTTGCCCAAGACTTCCCCGCAGTCTCACCGCATTATGGCATCAGAGCCCACGATCTTGTGGGGTGCATTTGAGGGACAGCACCTCTTCTCTAAATCCCTTCCCCCTGCAGAGGACTGCCGGGCTGACGGCAGACATCCCTTGGCTTCTGACGTTCCGGCCTTGCACATGTCACCCCACGCTGGAGACCAAGGCTGGCCACTTCCTCCAGAGTCTCAGCGCTCTGCAGACGCGTCATGCTCTTCCTCCTCCCAGCCTCTTTGGGAAGCCGGAGGAGGGGCTTTATTTCCTCATTTTCCAGATGGGGGACCTTGAGAACCAGAGAGGTGGAGTGACTTCCCGAATTCACAGGAAGATTCCCACAGAGATGGAAATGGGGGCCAGGGGTGCTGAAGTCTTAGTCCAGGTTGCTACTGCAAAATTTGAATAATGCCAGGAGTTCCTGAGGGTGTCCCAGAGGCCTGGTCCGAGGGAAGATTGAAGTGGGAACATAAATGGACGTTCATTCATATAATCCTTCAATCACGAAATATCAAGACCACTGAGTACCTACCATGTACCAGGCATGGTTCTAGGCACTGAGGATGAGATCGTGAACAAAGCAGAGAGTCCCCGTCCCCTTAGAACTTACAGCCTGGTGGGGCAGGCACATTAAACACATAGCCACAAGAATATGTGATTTGCAGGGAAAGTATACAAGATGTCATAGTTGCTGCAAACGGGGGCCCTGTCTCAGCCTGGGGGGAAGCTTCCCTCAGGAGTGTCATGTAAGCTGAGGCTTCAAAAAATGAGTAGGAGTTCACCAGAGGTAGGTAGAGTGGAGGGAACAGTGTTGTAGGCAGGTGGAATAGCAAGTGCAAAGCCTCTGAGGTTGGAATGTGCTTGGCATATTCAAGAAACAGCACGGCAGCTAGTGTGACCCTTGTAGGCCCCAGTGAGGAGGCTGGCCTTTCTCCTGGTTGCAGTGACAAGCACTGGAATGAAGGAGTGGCATGTTAGGACTCTGATTTTCAAAAGCTCATTCTCCTTACACTGCGGAGACTGGACTGAAGACGGGCTGCAGGGCACGTTGGGGCTCACCGATAGCAACTGCCTCTTGCTGATCACTTCCTTGCCAGGTGAGTCACACGCCATCTCATTCACTCGCCCCCTTCGGCCTGTGAACTAGATATCGTCAGGAAAGCAGGGCTCAGAGAGATTATGCCAGTGACGCCCACCACTCAGCCACTTCCTTAGGGCCTAGTATCGAAATAGTGACAAGAAGCCACCAGCCCCGTCCCTTGAACCTCGCTGGGCTGGAGGAGCCCCAGCGCCGGCTCCTGGTTTGGGGTCCTGCTTGCCAGCTCTGGCTTGCCTTTGCAGACACACGTGCCTGCCCCCGACCCCCGTCCCCACCCCAGCCTCCCTCCTCGGGCCTATGTTGTGGCCATAGTCACCCAGCCTCATAAGCCCCACCACCAGGAACGGCCGCCCACATGTGCCTCCTACTCTCTCTTCCTTCGTGGGCGTATCCAAGTGGCATCGCTGGCTTAACGTCTGTGTCCCTCCCAGGCTCTGTGAGGTCCGTAGCCATATCTGTGCTGTTCCTCATTGCAGTTGAGCACCAGATATATAGGAAGTATTCCAAGGCGCTGAAAAAAATGACAGTTTCCCCAAAGGCTTGAGGATTTGAAGATGCCAAAAAGTTAAAACCAGAGCCGCCCCTTAGACTTTATTAAGACAACTCCCAAGTTGTCCCCAGGTGAGAACTCTGAGGCTCAGAGAGGGGCAGGGTCTCACCCTATGTCACACAGCACATGGCAGCAGAAGGGAGGCTAGACCCCCAGTCCACTGCCCCTCCCTGGGCCCTCACGGCCTCACAAGAATCAGGGACCCCATGGGGCAGCCACCCAGTGTCTAAGGAGCTGTCCCCAAGGCCCCTGCAGTCCCCCGAGGGGTGTAGAGAGAAGGGGAAGCTAGGTTCCTCATCCCTGTGGCCTCGATTTGGTCAAAGACTCTTTTGAGCTAATCCCCAAGACTGGCCTTGCCTTTTCCACTCACATTCCAGGAGTCGGGACACTGGAACCCAAACCCCACTGGCCACCCTGCCTAACACACAGGGGTCTTGCTCAGCTCCCTTGACTGGCCTGTGGTGGCCCCTTCGTCTGGCAGCACACGGTCACCAGGTGCTCAACCTGCCTCTTCCCCCGACTTTTCTCATGTGGCACTTTGAGCACGCATTATCCCTGCTCACGTGGATTGTCACCTCCCCCACGGGGACGTCGATTCCTGAGGGCTCAGGCCTGCTCTGCTCACTGCTGCAACTTCTGCTGCCAGAGCACTGCCTAGCGCATGGCAGGCACACAGCAAGCGTCAGCGGATGCCGGACCGTGCACCGCGGCACAGCGGCAGACTGGAAGGGGCTTGTTTTCGGTGGAGCCGCAGTTGGAACCCACATCAACAAGGCGCTTACCTGGCTTGGCCCCTCCCAGCTGTGTGACCATGGGCAAGCTGCTCGACACCTCTGGGCACTGCTCTTCACACGTAGAGCCACAGTGCACTGGGGCACTGCCAGCATGCATACCCCGACGTTGATTTCTAACCTGCACCCTGAACCCCCATATTCAGGCCAAGAAGACGAGGTTCAGGAAGTGGGAGGCTCTCGCCCAAGGCCATGCTGTTCACAGTAGATTTGGGCTCAGGTCGCTCTATGCTGAAATTCAGATCAGCCTGACTCCAGTCAGCCAGTTCCCTGTGTCCCCACCCTCCCTCTCTGTGCAACTGTCCCGAAAGGCCGTGGATGAGACTGGGCAGCCACCGGGCTTCCTGGTCCCCGCTTGCCTCCCTCCTGGCGGTGGGGCGGCCGCCCGCAGCTGCTGCGCCCACGGGCTCCCCGGGAGAATGCGGACAGAACAGGATGGGCACTCTGTCCAGACGCCACCGGACCACGTGAGTAAGGCTCATTTTCCCCGGCAGTGACAGGCAGGCATTTATTTCCTTTTATAAGGACAATGTCAGCAGCATGTTTATGGTTTAATTTCTGTTTTCCCCTCCACCGCTCTGCGCAAAACTGCCCGGGAACAGTTCAGCCTCTGCCTGCTGCTCTCGCTCCGAGCTGGCAACCCCGGCCTTCCGCTGAGGCCTGGAGGCAGACAGCTTCCTCGCTAGCCCTGCTCCTCTCCCCGCCCGATTCCTCCTGGACACGGGCTGCAGGCGAGGTCTGGCTGTGCCTGCCTGTGCCCAGCACCCCAGAGCTGGACAGGGACGGCCAGGACAGTCCTTCCCTCCACACGATGTGCCCAGGGAGCAGCGTGTTCTCCCTGCAGTTGTTGTTTGTTGTTTTACATAGCTTTTTAATTCAAAATAGTTTAAGACTCACAGAAAGTTGCAAAGACAATTCGAAGAATTCCTACATGCCCTTCAGCCTCCTTCACACAATGTTAGTATCTTCAGTAACCAAGTACTTCGTCACTATCAGGAAATTGACATTGCTACGATATTATTAACTCAGATACAGACCCCATTCATAGTTTATCAGTTTTTACACACACTCTAATTGTATTGTTTTTAATTTTCATTTTTTATCCTTATCCACGTGCCTAGTTTAGCAAATCAGCAGGTTTAGGAAGCCACGGTCTTCGGCCCCTCCCTCGCCCTCCTCTTCTCCAGAAACCTCCACTTTCAGCCCCCCTGCCCTTCCTAGAGAGTGGTGCCATCAGTTTGGTAAGATTGGTCTTCAGTATTCTAACGGTTAAGGATTTCTTCACTTGCTTACTTTTCTGTGTCCTAATCACTAATCTTTTCAAACCCCAAACTCTTTGACAATTGTCCAAATCTTTCTCAGTATTTTCGTTCACATCGGGCCTTCTGTCAATTTCTTATCTTGGAAGCATTCTCTCCTGGAAACTTCCGGCACCTCCAAAGTGGGCTTGCTGCCCCTGCAGCTGGCGTCCCGGGCTCTCCCTCCCCCCTCACTCGGCCTTCGCCAACTCCAAGCGGGACTTCCTGTTTCCTGGGTCCACATCTTCCTGTTTCTTGGCTCACGCCCTCCTTTTGGTGGGGTGCATCCTCCCGTAGTTTCCTGAGAAAGGGGAGGTGGGAGGCAGATTTCTCCAGACCTTGCATGTCTAAAGGTATTTTTGTATTTTGACTCTGGCTTAGGAACAGTTTGCCTTCCTTTGCTCCATTGTCTTCTCGCTTCCAGGATCACTGTCGAGAAGTTCAAAGCTGTTCCGACCCTGTTTTTACCTCTCTGGAAGCCTGCAGACTTTCTCTGTGCTACCGATGTCCCGAAATGCCCCACTGACCTTCCCGGATGGAAATCTGGCCTTATGCACGGGGCCGAGCGCTTGTGGGCTCCTCTCAGCCTTGAGACTCCTGTCCTTCACTTTTAGGAGGTTTTCTTCCATTCCTTTACTGACGTTTCCTCCCCACCATTCTCCTTCTCTTTCTAGCACTCGTGTGATTGGAGTATTAGATCTAGTTCCTGCACCAGTCCTCTAATTTTCCGATCATTTATCTCCTGTTTTCAATGATTTATTTTGCCATATATTCTTGAGAGATTTCCTCAACTTTGTCTCCCAAACCTCCTATTGAATTTATTTCTGCTATCATATTTTTGTTTTCCAAGAGTTCTTTTTGTTCTTTGTGTTCCTTTTTTATGGCATCGTGTTCTTTTTTCATGGATGCATTATGTTCTGTTGTCTCTCGTTGGCTTTAGAGGACTTTGTTTTTATTACGATTACATTATTACGGCTTTTCTCCATGTGCAGTTTCTCTTCCATTCAAATTCTGAGTGTTCTGTGTGTCTGCTTAGGTCTCTATGTCACATCAGAGCGTGCAGGGATGCCCCGGGGTCCTGTTCTAGATAAGAGCCAGGCCCCAAAGTGGGGGGGGGTTGAGCATGTGGGGGGACATTGGATGTCAGTATCCTTAGATCTTTCCTCTTGATCTGTCAATTCCCTGGAGGAGACTTTTCCATCCTCCTGTCCGGAGGTCAAAGGACTGGCTGCCAGCGTTCTAGGGGCAGAGCGGGCTGTAGTCTCCGTATGACACATTCACTTAACTCCTCCTGTTCCACACGGTGCCCGTCGTCCCCTGTGCCTGCAGTTCTCTGACGCAGGAACTGCCTGCTTCCTGGTCACCAGAGAATAAACCTGGAGTCCTCTGTCGGGTGGGGCGGGGCAGGCAGTCTGGGAAGGGGATCTAGGGGATCTCTTTCTTCAGCAGCTCTCCCTGATTGTCCTCCCCTCTCCCAGGACACCCCCTGCCCCTCCCCACCCCCGACCCCAGAGCCAAGGGGAACATGTCCCCTTCCTCCTTTACTGTGTTACTGGGACTGGTCTAGATTGGGTCCCCAGGAATGAGAAGTGGCTTCTCAGAGTTAATCAGGCCAGAGGGGAGCTCCCACCCCAAATGAGGAGAGGGCTCTGAGCCTCCTCCACACATCCCCAGGCCTCGGGGAACCCCAAGATTGTCAAGCGTGGGCTTTCGGTCCTCTCCAAGTCTCTATTCTCCTGGTTGGCCAACAGGAGCTGCAATGCCTGTGCTCTCCACTTAATGGGAAGCTTAAAAGACAGACTGAAACCAAAGCGCTAGGATTGGAATCTGCAAATATGGAGCTTGTGAACCCTCAGTCCCCCTCCTGTCCTACGCTGGACGTTGCTGATCAATCAGGACTTCCTTGTCCTCTGGGTCTAGAAGTTCTCACTTTGGCACTACTGGCATTTGGACAGGATAGCTGTTGGTTGCCCAGGGCTGTCCGGTGCATTGCAGGGCATTCGGCAGCAGCCCTGGCCATTCGTTACCTGCTAGATGCCTTTACTCTACTCTGCTATGATAGCCGAAAACGTCTCCAGAAATTGTCAAATATCCCCTTTGGGACAAAATATCCGTGGCTGAGTACCACCGACGGGGACCCACCCTCCGCGTCCTCTTCCGCACAGCACTGCGACAGCCACCGTCGGCCAGGGCCAGACCGTGGATTAAAACTTGTTTGGCCAAGAGCTGAGCCACCTCACGCAGGGTCAGAGCTTAGCAGGCCAACAGCCTGACTTGGTGACTCTGACTCCACGTGGGAGCCTTCTATCTGAGGGTGATGGCAGTCCGAACCTACCATTTTCTGAGAATGGAAAGAGAGCAGGCTGGTTTTGAGGGCTCCGGCCCTGCCGTGGTAAGTCTCATGCTTACAGCTGGGCCTTGGTCCCTGCCCGGCTCCCAGAACCACCTTATTAATAGACGTGGGAGCAGGGTGAGGCTGTGCTTTGTCCTGTCTGCAGAGTGTGGACGGGTGATGCACTGATGACGGGGTGTGACCGGGTCCCCCTCCAAACCTCTGCCTCTGCACAGGGCCGGGCTCCAAGCAGGGAGGTAGGAGAGCCTGGGGTGGTCATCAAAGCATGGCCCTGTATGGTCCATCTGGATGCCCTTGGGTGCCTGTCTACATGTAGCTCCCTGGGCCCCACCCCAGGTCTTCAGAATCAATCATTGGTGATGGGATCTGGAATCTGCCTTGTCAACGAGCTCTCCAGATGAGAAAACTAGCACGATGGGTAAAATATACAGACTTCGACCTTGATTCAAATCCTGCTCCTGCTACTTGGTCACATATGACCTGAATAAGTGTCCCGGCCCGAGGGACCTTCTGTTACTCGCGGGGGTCAAGGGGGACCTTGCCTGAAAGAGATGGGCAAGAGAAAGGAACGAGACCAAGCAAAGGGTTGTCAAGGTCTGCTTTACTTAGATCCTTTGTTGGTTTTATAAGCATACAGAAACAATGAAGTAGGGAGGGGCAGGGGGGGGTTAGGGTTGATCAATTACAAACAGCCTCAGGCAGCAAGCCTGGAATATCTTGCAGTTTTTTCCTGGAACGGTTGTTAAGCACTTTTTGGCAACTCAGGGTATTTTCTGCTCAGGGTATTTCCAGGTTAAGAACTTCAAAGGCCTCGGTTCCCAACAAATAAGACTGTAAGAATGGCTAATTATTTTAAAAGAGAGGGCCTCACTCTGTCACCCAGGCTGGAGTGCTGTGGAATGATCATAGCTCACTGCAGCCTCTACCTCCTGGGCTCAAGCGATCCTCCCGCTTAAGCCTCCAGTGTAGCTAAGACCACAGATGTGAGCCACCACACTCAGCCACAAGAACGGCTAATTTGTGTCAAGTGTTTATTACGTACCAAGCACTGTGCTAAACCTGACCATGTATTTACCTAGTTATCAACCACTCTACGTGGGAGGTTACATTTACACCCGTGCTGGAGACGGGAAACTAGGTTGAGAGGTTAAGGGCATTACTCAAGACCACACAACTTGACGGTAAATAAAGCTGGGATTTGAACCGGCCGGTCTGATGCAGCACCCTTCACAACGGTACTAGAGTCCCAGGGCTGAGCAAAGGCTCAGGCACCACTGGCAGGCTCAGTCGCATTCTTTGCCCTCAACCAGGCGGGGAACACAGGGAGGAGTTGGCAGAATCTGCCACTCCCTGGGGCTCGGGTTTAGTAGCAGATCGGAGTCGCTGGAGACCCAGCCTGAGGGTGAGTGGACAGGGGTCACTAGCCTGCATCTCCAGTCCGCAGTCCCTAGCGAAGACACCACTGGGTCATTTCGGAAGGAACCTAGGAAACTCCAGAGATGATGTCCGGGGATGTGAGACCATTCTGAAACTTTGGGGTTTTTCCTCCCTGTCCCATGGTCAAATGCCCCAGAGCCGCTGGCTGTCAGATAAGAAGGAGGAGGCAGTTCAGAACAAAGACATGAAAGCAGGCTCCATGTGTGCGACAGAAGACTCTCAAGTCCTTTTAGACCATGGCCTCTTCTTCAGGTCAAGTCAAGTGTATGCGTGTATTGTGGGATGAAGATTTATTCCTTCATTCCATTAATATTTGTTCGGAACTTTCCAGGTGCTTTATCCTCCATCTCTAACTCAGTTACGGGCAGGACATTTTACATAGTTCCATTTAGTGTTTTCTATGTGCCTAGAACTT